>NW_026577978.1:0-1203368 GCF_029603195.1 Condylostylus longicornis | reverse complement strand
AGTAGTGGTCTATATTAAGTGCAGTCCAGGACAATATTAAAAGTCCTAGTAACAACGAAAAAAATAAAATTTATGCATTAAAAATTTTTTTTTTCTGTTTTCATGCTTGTGTAATTTCAATTCGAAATCCCACACTTTGTTATCGCTAGAAACAGGATAAAAACACAATATTTTTATGAATATTTGTATATGATTAATTTATAATTATAAAAATGTCAGTTAATTTTAAGTAGAGAATATGGAAAATTTTTATAATTTTTTTGCAGGATAAATAGGGAATTGAGACAAAAAATATGGTCAAGGTATTTTCTTTTTTAGTTTGAAAATTTTAATATTTTAAATTATTCATGTAGCGAATAAAGTTTTCGTTAATTAATAAAAATATATTTTAATAAAAGAAATTTTATAGCTATTATGAATTAATTTCGATTTATATGAGAAATAAAAGCAAATTTCCAATTACACAAAAATGTAATTTTACAGTAGTAATGCCGAAATTATTGAAGATTTTAGAATAATTTCGGCAATTACTACTGAATTATTGTTAAAGCTGAGTAAAAATATGTTAAGAAATGTTATTGTAAGAATGTGTTAAACACCAAATGTGATGTGAGAAGATTTGTTTAAACTTTAATTGCATATTAGAATAAAGACGGGTCAAAGCAAAGCAAAGCGTCCAAAGGAGCGTACATAGTATTGACGTCGTAAAAAAATATATTACAATTTGCTCTTTAATAATTTAAAATGTTTAAAAATATTTTTTATTTGAAAACTAGCTTAATGTAAATCATGTATTTTTTTGCATACATTTAGGGGCACAAAAAATTTAAGCAGCTTTTACAAAATAATTTAATTGTGCCTCCAATATGGTATATTAGGTATAAAATAAATAATTTTATTTTTTAAGAAGAGGAAACTTACGGTTACGTTATTGCTTTAATAAAAAATTTGATAAAAATTTCCAAAAAATGAGCTTCCAGAAATGGAAATTTTCCTTATTTTGTGCTATGGTAACTCAAAGTGGTAAAATTTCAAATGAAATCCTTTAAAGAAGTGACGGTTTTACGATTCTTTATGGAAGAGAAAAATTATGCCAAAGATCTGATTCGATATAACTATTAATATCAAATACATTTTTCCGCAGGAACCTTTTTCTATGTTTAATTTAGGATAGAAATAGCATAAGTACTTTGATTATCACCATCTTCGATCTATTGCTTCAATTCATCTTCTCTCACAATCACTTCAGAATATTTTAATTAAAATCACGTTTTATAACAAAAGTTTAATGGTAACTTCAGTTTAATAGCACGATAATCATTGGGTCAACTAAATTTTTTTTTTAAATTGTAAAATTATTGTTACATTTCTTTTCTATACAATTCTTCACTATATAGAATGAATGATAATCAGTTATCCTGCCTCTTGTTTATTAATTATTTTACACAATACATACATATTTAAAATTAAATTACATTTACAGTAATAGAAAAAAAAGAGGGATAAACTAGAATAAAGTTTTCATTTATTTTTTTTTTTAATTAAAAAGTCAAAATAGAAAATGAAAAGAAATTCTTATGTTTTGACATCATTATGACATTGATTAATAATGCATATAAAAAGGAATATGAAAAGGATAATAAGCTACTTATGCTACCATGCTGTGAGTGATACTCTAAAAAAAAATTATATTAAAACAAAAGATATAAGAAAAAAAATTGTATTTTATTTATTATTTTAGGGTCGTTATCATTCTTATTAAAAAGGATTAGTCAAATTTTTTTTAATTCAAAATCATACTTACATTTTTAACAGAATGTTATGAAAATGAAGAGTCCAAGTTGAAGTTTTTATTATTTTTAGATTATTAGCATTCATAGGGGAATAATGTAAAATTGCAAGTATAAACAGAATATTCTTAAATTTTGCTATGGATTGACTGTGAAACATAGTTTAAAAAACAATATGCTTTTACGCTTTACCTTGGCCGTCAATTCGTTTACAAAAGCTCAAGTTGAATTGCCGTACAAGTAAACCCATTTTTCATTTTAGAATTAAATTTTAGCAAGTTCAATAAAAATCGAGTTTAATGGCCATGATAAATTTAATAAACTAAAACCGAGAAAAGAAAAAATTCAATGACATTGAATATTTTTTTTTCCCTCTGAAAATTTATTGTATACCACAATCATCTATTAGTTTGATTCAATATCGGATTAAGTAATCAATAAATTGCTACATACATAATATATACATATAAATCAATTCAAATAGCTTTGAAAATTCTTTGTTATTCAATGAAAAATGTCTAGATTTTTCATCAATCAGAAAATACTCCATTAACACCCTTATTTTTGTTGCCTTTATCAAGGATATTTTATTTTTTTTTTTTGGATTTCTTTCTTAAACAAATTTTGTTTTTATTCTAAAATTTTCTTATTATATCGAAAAACCAAAACCAAAAAGGCTGAAAACAAAAAGACATTTTGTTAGATTTTTTGTTAGATAGGATGAAAAGGAATAAAGTGAAAATAAATTTTCCAAGATAACCTAGTCTTGTTAAAATTAACCAATCAACTTTTAAGTATAACAATTTAAATATTGTGTATTATATTGTTATACATGTGTGTATTTATAATGTATACTGTAGTATATGTAGATTTTATGGATAATATTAAGTATGATAAGAGAGAAGAATTCGATACTGAATTGAAATTGTATAAAAAAGAAAAAAAATTAGATAAATGCTGTTGATCCTGTTAACTATGGACTATGGTGAATATTTAAGGAATGCAAAATGGTAAAACATTCATAGTTCTAAGAATTAATTAGAATTTTTAATAATTTACGTATTTTTGTTATTAAAATAAGAAAAATTCAAATATTTTAATTTTTTGTAAGGATTTTCTTAATATTTCATAAATTTTTCTCAAATTTCTTTTAATCCTCATTTTAGAAAGTCTACAGTTTCCTGTAAATATAATTTTCTTATACTTTTTCATAAACGTAAAGAAAATTTTAATTGTATCATCAAATTAACAGGAACTACAACACTATTATCCTGCGCAACGAATTTTCTTAAATTTGCCCTGATTTCTATATTTCTGTTAAAATTTCTATTGGGTTCCTTTAGGATTAACTAAGTTTTAATAGCATTGAAAATTCGAAAACTCTTTTTATAAATTCTAAAGTATGAGTGTACAGTGTAGAGTAAAATATGAGTGTTAATTAATTGTGCGAGAGCTATGTAAATTGCAATATTCTTTAAACAATTTTGTAATATTCTAAAACTTCTTCAGTGTTATAATTGGAATTCATACCATAGAAGAATATTTATATTGAAATTATATTTTGAGGGTTAATATACTTGAATGAATATATGTATGTATATGCAAGTAGCAATAAAATTAGAAAAATGTACTAATAACCGAAATCACATTAATTATTCTTGAGTGATGATCGTATTAAAGTAACAATAACAAAACCATTTAGACATATTCATCCTTTCATATATGCATATACATACATTATAAGCATATAAAAATCTTTTTACCAAATCTTAATTTTTTAAGAAAATAAAAAATATTTAAAAAGGATTTAATATTATTTGTTTATATAGATAAAAAGGATAATGTTAAATATTAGGAATATGAAAAAAATATTTTCAAAAAAGCAAAATTAATCATTGTCCTTATGATACAATCAATGTCTAATTGAGACAAATTTTATCAAAAACACATAATTGTTAAAAGAATTCAAAATATTGCAATCTATATGCTCTTATTTTAGTATATGGAATATTAAAATTTCGAATTTTTATTAAATAAATGAAAGAGATAGGAACGTCTCGTTTAGAAATTTTGAAAAAAAAAATTTATTCATCGATTGAAATTTGGTGTTACGTAAAACCGTAGCTGATGCTTGAGGCTGATATCTTGAGTGTTTTAAAAGCTCCTATACTGAATAATCCAAGTTGTTTTGCAATCGCAATATGTACCTAAAACATTATTGAACATTCGTAATTATATAGTATGTTTGAATCATTGCAGGTCCGAAGAGGGTTAAGAAAAAATTATTTTTCTTCAAATATTTTTAATTACTTTTAAAATATTTTCGGGCTACTATAAAAGTTTCAAATAATTTTTCTATCACAACTGAAGATGTAAAGTAAATTTTAATTTTATTAAAAATTTTTGCAATTTTAAATATTTTTTAGATTTTTTTCTATGTTTTGGTAAAATTTGAGATTTATTAAAAAAGGAAATTTTTATAAGATCCTTGATTGCTTTTTTCTTTCTCTCAATTTTCTTATATGATTCAGTATTATTCTTAATAAAATTTACAGGAAAAAATATTTTCTTTTTTTTTATAAATTTTTCAAATCTTGATGTATAATATCCTTTCACTTTTTTTTCAGAAAATTCTTAATTAAAATGATATTGTTGATGATACTATCAAATATAGTACAACTATAATAAAACAATACCTTTCTTCTATCTTATTTCACTAGAAATATTTCAAACACTTGGTTAGACGTCAGTAATCAGTATAGTTTTTTCGAATTAGACTATAATTTTCAAATTTGCAGAAAATAGTATACTTTTGTATATGTACATATAAAATCATAAGAGTTACCTCTAACAGTAATCACTTGAAATTAATTTATAATATAGGAACTCTGTTAGGACTGATGGAGAAATAGCTTTATATTGAATTAAATTTTTATCTGGAACTGAAAAGATGAGATTGAGAGTATTATGTGAGCTATTTAGGGTAACCTTATGCTGGGTTGCGTACAAAGTAATGTCAAAGGGAACGAAAGTGCTGACGACCTGGCTATATTTGGTGCGGTGGCCGACTTTGCGGTAATGGACTGTTCACTGCCTCTGCTCTAGAGGAAGCTGAAGAGCATTATAAATGAGGAAACTAGAAGGAGCGGAAGCTTGCTTTGGTTTTGCGGGCGGACTTTTACTTGTACAAGGGCCCTGTAGCCGAAGAGGTGAATGGTGCAACGAAAGAGCTACTGATATTGACCAGGGGGATCTTAGTATTGCGGCTGGTATTTTTTCGAGAAAAAAATTTATTGAGAAAGATGGCTAGAAGGGTGAACATTTCCTGACCGAATATTTTCCGGGGATGCCTAAGCCATCGAGGTGGTAGAGGATGTACATCATGCATCACAAGGAAGAAACCCTTTTCGGAGGAAGCACACGCACCTGAGGCTGCCTGTGGGTAATCTGATAATCTGTGGGTAATTTTCAAAAAATAGGAGCCTTATATACATTAGAGGCTCGATAGGCCTATACCTTCTGGAATTTTTCATTTATTAACTTAATTTTATTGTACATTTTCTAGATTCTTATGTTTTACGGTATAAATGTTTCATTAATTTGAGTTCACTGTATATAAAACTTAAAGAAGTACAGAAAATAATATAAATGAAGAAATATTATAGATAGACAAAGGAGAAAACAATATTTTTAAGTTAAGGATAATTAATAACACAATACACAATATTTTTTTTTATGCACATTCAAATATCCTTTTGAACTTTCTATTTTCAAATTTTCATAGTATTCTTTATTTATTTCATTTTCCTTTTTAATTAAATTATTATTATTTTTTTTTTTGATTTTTTTATAATTTTGACTCTATTTCTTTATAAACAACTTATAACTTAATTCGAATTTGATTTATTTTGAATAAACTGCAATATAGGAGGGAGGGAATTCAGAGGACTAGAAACAAGGAGTAAGGATTTATTTTATTCAAGTATAATTAAGAGGAAAAAATTTCTTTCTAATTTCTCCGATTTCACTTGAAGTTTTACTTATCGTTTAATATATAAATATGCATACAAATAAAGATATTATTTCTTTTTTAGCAATAAATAATAATCGTAATCTGAACTTAATAATTGAAAAAAAAAGGAAATTTTAAAATGTCCTTGCATTATGGTGCGTTGATAGTTTCTTTCTTTTAATTAAAAGAATGTTAAATTTTGAAAATAATATTATATGTGTCCATTTATTTGCTTGCAAATAGAGTTGGAAATCTTATATTTGAAATGATTTCATTTAAAGAAATTAAAGACTAAGTTGAATTTTTTGTGAAAAATGGGCGAGTATTCAGATATCATAGATGTCTGAATGCTCGTCCATTTTTAACATACTCGCAAATATAAATGATAGTTTCAAATCATATTTTTTGAAATTTTTAAATTCTTTTAAAAAAAAAAATAATAAAATTTGAACAGATCTTAAAATTAAAACAATTTTATGAAAAAAATTTACAAGAGTAATCAACTTAGTTATTCCCACATATGATTTCTGCAGGGTGTTTCGTATAAGGTGGCAATTAAACCAGGTACAATTCATTAATCATGATGGTTCCGAAATTTGTAAGAATTTCAGAACCATCATGATTAATGAAGCAGAAGCAGGAAAAATCTGGTACCTTTTCTTTCAACAGGTTGTAACTCGAAAACGAGTATATCTGCATTCTTCCCTGCCCTCCCTCTACCAACACAAATTCTTGTTGGAAAGTCATCAAAGAACTATTCTTTCTTTGAATTACTGAAATTATTTTGCACCTTATGCAAAACAATTTGTGTAATAATTAAAAGTCCCTGCTAAATCCTCAATGGAATTTAAGTTGAAAATGATGAAGTAATACTAAAAATTTTTTAAATACTCACTATTCTTTAAACTATCTATGTATATAAAATCTTTGTCAACAAAATAAAATACTCGACGTATAATATGAAGAAGAATGAAAATACCATAAGAGAGTCATGATTTTTGCTCTCAATACTCTTTGTTTTTTTCGTAAATAAAGAACTAGAATAAATTTTAAGTAAATCTTTTTAAAATAAATAAACTTTGTTTTCGTTTCTCTTCTATTTGTTTTTTTTTGGTTTTGTTCTAAAATACTAGAATAGAATATAATAGAGGTTTTAACTTTTACCATAGAAAACCAAAAGAAAAAACAAAAATTTTATAATTTATTAGTTTTTATGTAAATACGTACAAACATTTTTAAAAATTTTTTATTATTATTATTTTTTTTTTTGTAGAACCTGGTTGTCATCCAGCTAAAATTCTACAAGAAGCAAATACTGCAGTGCATCAAAAATATAATTTCTTTGAGACAACAATTCAAATTGAAGAAGTAACACCAGATATGGATGACTGCCAGCAATGTGTTGTACCCGCTAAATAATATTATGCAACTTCATATACAATAAAATTTGAAGAATATGTACACATTTAATTCAGGAAAGAATAATATAAAAAGGACCAAAAAAAAAAAACCCACAAAAAAAAAAAAAAACACGAAAATGAAGAAAAAATTTAATCCTTTAGACCATGAAATAAAAATTGTTAAATAAAAATACAAAAACAAAAAAAAAAAGACATTTAAAAATGAAAAATATTTTTAAGAGTTTCAAAAAAAAAAAAAAAATTTAAATAATAATAAAAACCCAAAATATTAAGTAATTTAAATAAGAGAGAAAGAGAAAGAAGATAAAAGAAAAATAATAGATTTTTAAGAATTTTTTAGTAAATCATATGTTCGCCTTAGATCCAAAACTGTCCTAAATCCATTTTTAAGAGAAGAACTCAGTTATTTTTAAATCATTAGATTTCAATGTTATTTTTGCTGCTATGATATGAAAGCATAGCTTTCATTAGAGCTGTTTTTGCTTATTAAAATTGTTGAGTACAAAATTTCGAAAATTATTGGTAAGAATTCTGCTCTAATGCGTCCAATATTCTTGGAAACAAAACTGGTATTTAAATCCGATTCGTAAGCAATTCACTGGACGCAATTATGATTTTTAAGCATTAAGAGATAGTTTTGAATAATTTAGTTTAGAAAATCAAAAAGTTTCTGTCAACTATAAGTTATTAAAATTTTAAAACCTTAAAAGAGACAAATTTACAAAACTTTTAATAATTCTTCTGAAAATATTTTCATATGTGATTTAGGATATTTTTGATCTAAGGTGTACGATACGTACCTACACGAAATGAATGAATGGGAAAAAATGGAAAGGATATTTTTATTATTATTTTTTTTTTGTTTTTTAAAAGGACATCAAATGAAATAAAATTTGTGAATTTTTAGCATGACTTTTTTTCCTCTCCCAATTTTTTTTTCACTCATTTCATTCATTCATTTACTCGCATTCAGTCATTCCTTCCTTGTCTATCTCTTTCTCGTTCTTTTCTTTTGTTTTGGAATTCTACTAAGGTTGTTATTCTGTTTTTGTTTTTCTCTTCTCTCGAGTATTTTTGTTTCTTTATTTTTTTTTTTGTTGAATTAGTTTTAGTGCAGAGTAAAGAAAAAAAATTGTTTTTTGTTAAAAAAAAATAAAAAATACAATAAAAATGCTTATAAAGTACTTTGCAAGTATTATAAACTTTTTTTTTGTTTTTAAATATTAAAGATTTATATACAAAAAAAAAAAAAACAATAAATGTATATTTTGAATATAATTGAAAAACAAATAATAAAAATATTAAAAAATATTAAAAAATAAAAAAATAAATCAAGATTTATTATTAAAAAAAAAAAATCTGATGTGGTCAGCACATAACCGACCGCATTGTGTATTGTCTAGTTAAATGAAAGTGTTACAGAATATTATAAAAATGCCTGTTAATTACCTCTTTCCAATTTTTAGGGCATTAATAAGCTTATACTCGTAGTTAACATACCTAGAAAAATGTAAATTTGGTTCTTAGTAGAGTTTCGCTTTATGCCACCCAAATTCCCTGAAATGCTCGTCAGTTAGTTTCGGTAACAACCAGAACTCAAATATCAAATTTCAAGAAATTCTATCAATTAGTTCCGTAGATATGGTGAAAAATGTAAAATAGGCCCGCAGATCAGTTTTCGAGCCCTGATCTTTCCAAAAAATTTATATGTTCATTGTTTTAATACGAGGAGTTCATATATTAAATTTAAATGAAATCGGTTGATTATTTCTCTTTATATACACAAAAATGTATATTTGGCCCGTAGTAAACGTCTAGTTGCCGATGCCTGATTTCTTCCAAAACATACGAATTTTTGCGGACGGTCGAGCTGAACTTATATATAAAATTTCAAGTAAATCGGTTGAATATTTTCTTCAAAATGTTCAAAAATGTGAAACAGGCCCGCTAAAAAGTGCAGTTCCCAAGGCCTGATATATACCAAAAGTTGATCGATCCGTGCCATGGTGGAAACAAACTTACATATAAAATTTCATCAAAATCGGTTCAGCCGAACTAGAGATACACGCGTGCACACACAGACCGACAGACCGACAGACCGGCAGGTTACTAAAAATAGTTTATTTACACTTCCCTACTATGGAGAAGTACGTTCCCACCGAAAACTCGATATGCAAAATTTGTTGCCATCACATAACCTACCTATTGTTTACACAATACGGTCGGTAAAAACTTTATAAAATGCTTGAATATTTTTTATTGTATAATTTAATTGTATTACAGCCTAAATATATGCAAGGATTTTATTAAGTTTGAAAATTTTTTGGTTAGGTACATAATATTTAAAGTGGACATTAAGGTATGCTGAAAGAATTGAAATTGAATTGGCAATTTTTCATAAATTTAAATAGAATATTGAAAGAATAAAATTTAAAGAATTTCTTGAATTTCAGATTTAAAAATTAAATAATTTTAAAGTTAAAAAAGAATTTTGATTTAGCTTATGTAATTTTTAACTAGAGTAAAATAATAATAATTTCAATAAACCGTCCAGTTGACAACCGCATTATCTCGAAAACGGAGCATCGCATAGAAAAAATTGTCAGAAGGAATTTTGAAGATCAACTCAGAATATTTCAAATTGTGGAGAAAATAAAAATTGAATAGGGTAAATTATTTAGTAATTGGGCACTTTGTGAAAATTTTAATATTTTCTTTTCTTTTTCATTGGATAAATTCTTAAAATAATATGCAATGTAAATTACTTTCCCTTCTATATATATTTTTTTTTTAAATCGCTTAATAATTATGGATATAGCTTCAATTATTTAAGTCAATACGCCTCTTTGTCGAAACCAAAATATTTTCAACTGGGATTTTGGGGGTTAAATATTTATTAGCGGCCGGTCAACCTCCTTCTGCTCCAGGATAGTTTTTTTTTTCATAAAAATGTGCTACGTTCTGCCTTAAGAAAAATAATACCACAATGCTGATTGACCCTGCTTGTGATATGTAATAAAGGCAAAACAAATTTAAGAAAATTTTATTTTAAAATTTTTGATCGGAATGAAATTTTCTTTAAAAAAATATGAAAACCGCTCACTGGAAAATTTTGTTGACGATCTCTAAATGGTTTTCGTAAAATTATGATAATTTTAAAACTAATAGTGCCTATAGAGTATGCAACAATTTTTTTTATCGTATTTCCCCTTCAATCCGAGATCCTTCAGTTAAAGGAACAGTGCAATAATCACTGCAACGTTGGTCAACTCGAATCATTATTATACAACTGGTAAACAATCATTAATATAATTCAATAATTTTCAAATTTGAGAAATTGGAAAAAAACTCAATTTTAGAAATGCCTCAAACTACGTTCAGAACTACTGCCTCTTTTTAATTAAATTTTTCTCAATCACTAAAATTTGCTTAAGTGCTTATTTATGACCGCAAATTAATAATATTTATTCAATATTGAATTTTAAATCAAAATTTAAAATTTCAAAACGTAATCAAGAACCTTAAAAATATTTTCCAATATTCAATTATGTAAAAAAAAAAATCATATTCTATATTATAAAAAATTAATAAAAGTTTAACACAAATTGAATAATATTGAATTTATCGAGCATATTTCAATTTCACGGTAGAGTTAATTAAGACTACGGGGAGAGAAAACATTTTATATTCGAAATTTAAAAAATTCATTTTTCTAAATTATTCAATTTTAATATTAAATGAAAATCTTATTCAGGTCAGATAAAATTTTGTAACATTTTATAATGAAAAAAAAAACAAAAGGGAAAACATGGTGAATTTTTTTATTTCTTGGAAATCATTTAGTTTTTAGCTTATTTTCAAGAAAATTGAAAAAAACCCAATTTACTGTGTCCGTTTGTGAGTGCGACTGCTTACAAAAGCTGTTTCCACAAATGAATGTTACTAAGAAATCTTTTTCTCTGGTAAAAAATTTTATATACCGTACGTGCATTAACATATGTCATTCCAAATGTTGTAATACCACTTTAGTCCGAAAAATGCTATGTTGCTATTGTGTCAAACAGCTTCATATTCAAAATGTAGAAAAATAACAACTTGCTTCCTCTACTGTAAAATAAGCGGGTTCTATTAGGATCTGGAATAAGAATGAATTTTGTAAGAACGAAATTTTTTTCAATTTTATGCGACTTCTGGTTCATTAAACCTCAAAATTAATGAAATTTCAATTTTCGACAACTTATTTCCTTAAAACTTTAACGGCGCAACTCCACGAATTTATTCCGATGGCTCTTAATTTTTTTCTAACCTTACGCGTATGCAATATTTATGTATACATTGGTTTTAATAATATATATTAAAAGCAATGTAAGAATATTTTTAATTAAACATAATTTTTTTTTTTCACAAAAATGTTTTCACTTGGAAATGTATTACTTTACAAGCCATTGATTCTATTTGGCTTTATTTAAAATCCTTCTTATTTTTATTTTCATTATATTCATATTTCAATTGAATTTGTATTCAAATGTGCCTATACATGTAAATGAAACTATTCTCATGCTTATGAATTTTGAAAAACTATTAATATGAGGAAAATTTTTTAATCAAAGGTGTGTTTTAAATTGAAACCTGTAATGATAATTGTGTAATCAAAAATCGAAAAATAAACTCTTAAAGGCTTTTCAAAATAATATACATATGCAATACAAGTGAATTTTAGGTGAAATCATAAAGTTTTCAGGTTATGAGTACTAATTTCAATTTCAAATTATTTATCAAAAAATATAAACCAAAAAAAAAAAAAATAAGGAAAAATATGCAGATAAATGTTCAATTTTTTATTTAGTTTCTGTTTAATCTAAATGTACATATAGCCAAGTAGATAGCCAAAAGACAGAAAATTTCAAAATATGATTGAAATTCTTTAAATATAGTTCCAATATATTCAAAAATTTCTAATAACAAAACTGTTAGAAATCTCCTTTTATATACTATTTGGATTTCAATTCAAAAATGTGATTCTGATTCCATTCTTATAGGCATAATATATTTTTTTAAAGTGTAACTCTATAGATGATTAAGAATTTTCAAGATAAAATCATTTTTTGTTCGATTTTTGGAATTCAATACAAATGCGGATTTAGTGAGAAGGGGTTTTTCGTTTAGATTATTAAAGTTACTAAATTATTAAGTAGGCCTTGTATTCTATTATCTTATATTTTCCTTCCACATACGTAAAAAATTACTGAGTGTCATGTATTCCTATCATACGTAACTTGCAAGTGTAAAAAAATTTGATTCGGTTGAGTCGAACACTTCCAGATGAAGTGAAATTGGGAATTTTATAAGTTGCTTTTCCTTAATCAAGGAATTTTTTCATTTGTTCTTTTAAAATAAGAGGGAAAGTGTTAAAGTGGAAACTGGAAACCTTAGATATATTTTCTTAGTCTTTTATACTGTGAATTGTGTACGTAAATAAAAATTTTGCATTTAATAAATTAAGGTTGAACGTATCTTAAAATTCTGATAGTATTTTACGATATTACGTTCAGTCTGAGAACTCAATTTTGGTTTTATAACAAAATCAAATTTCTCTTCTCTCGAATGATGGTGATATTTCCCATATTTTTGTGTATCCGCACATTACTTATACTTTATTATTATAAAAGTTTTCAAAAATTTTAAGCTCGTTAAAATTCAAATCATGTTCAATTATTTGTGTTGTTTCCATAACCTCATCTATATCCTTCTATATTCTATTTTCTATATTTTTTTTTCTTTTGTTATTTAACTTGTATTTTATATTATCCTTTTACAATTTTCTTTTTTGAATGATGATAGGATGATGATATTTGAAATATAAAGTTATTTTCTGTATTCTTTTATAACATTTGCTTTTGTTGTTATTATTTTTTGTTTTGGTTATTATATTCGACAGAAAATATACGCCGGTGGGGAGGGCTATAGAAAACAGGATATTTTTTTCAAATGTTTTTTTTTTCAATTTTTTGGTAATTTTAATAGAAAGTCTCTTTGTGCGTTGGATTTTTTTTTTTGTTATTTTGTTACAATTGGGAAAATATTACGTTATATTGGGAAAAATGAATAATCTTATATCGTTTATTATTTTTGATTTTGCTGCTCCGCCATTGGGTCTAATTTTGATTAAAAATTGAAAAATATTCTCAATTGTAAACTTATCACTTATCAACTTGTTGTATTTATTACCCATAATTATTTTGCTGCGATTATTTTGTTAAATTTTTCTGAATTCAGAAAAAAAATTTTGATTATATGAAATTATCGGGTTTTTATATAAGATTTGATTGTAATAACAAATTGGTTTCAGTAGCAGATTAAAAAAAATTGAAAATTGTCTTGGTTTTTCATATTTTTTTTTTTGAAGGATTATTTGAATAATTTATTTTTTATTATGATTTTTGGTATTTTTTTAAGCATGAAATTCTGGTATTGTAATTTGTAATATTGGACAAATTTTTAGCAATTTTACACGAACTGATTCTATACCAAATTTAGTTAACTATATATAACTATTCGCAACAACATGATATGCCGGGCGACCAGACAATTTTAGCCTCAGACCATGTTTGCATTTATTTTTATATATGATGTTTGTTCATATCAATCTCTTTTTTTCACTTAATTGCTGAAATATTTTATGAAAAATAATCTTATATCGAAACCGGTCGATAGAGAGTTAAAAAAAAAAAAAAACTTCGATTTATTTGAATTGTAATTTCCAATTGTGCTGAAATTTCGAATTCAACTTTCGACACTCTTGTTATATCTATTTCAGAATATTATTTAATAATTAGGAATTGGAAAGAAAAAATACACTTAATTTTAAAAGCCTTAATCTTTGTAAATAAAATTGTTATATACTAACTACATAATATACCAATGTGGTCCGGTTGTGTGTTTTTCGGAGCTCCTACCCGGTTTCCAAAAAGGGGGCTACCTTCTTTTAAAACAATAAACAATATACGATAAATATTGCATATTTCGCATAACAATTGCGCCCCTGTTTTGCGGCGTTTATGACATATGCCCACTTTGCATATATGGTAGATCTGGCGCTGTGCCAATGTATGTATATATGTGAATTAATTAAAGTTTATATAGATGCACATGCAACTGCAATGTAATTTTGCAAAACATTAATAATAATAATTGACCTTCCATTTTCCAGCAAAGGTGGGAAATTTAAAAAAACAAAAATTATTTTACGCATATCATATAGTTTTTGCATTTTGCTCTTCTCATTAGGTACAAATTATTAAAATTATGAAAACTTTACATGCTCCTTTACATTGTCCTTATTATGATAAGTTATACAATGCCCTTAATTTTGGAATAATCATGCCAAATATAATAAAATTTAAATTTTTATCAACAAAAAATTTATTATTGGTGGAAATTTCTTGGAAAAAAAATAATTTTCTTTAAAAATAATTTGAATACGTAACTTGCGAGGTGTTATTGAAACTTTAAAACAAAATTTTTTTTTTCTCTAAATAAAATTAAGAAATCTTACGAACAGAATTTCTAAAATTTAAAAATTAACCTTCTTTACATATTAACATGTACAATATTTGTACATATATAATTACTCAAAAAAAATTTTTTTAATTCTACAAAAACAAAATAAAAAAAAAAAAACAAATAATTTTCCATTAAGATTATGAAAAAGAATGAAAAAATTCGCCTAAAGTTATGCCGCGATAACCTTGATGTACTAGTTTATTAGTATGAAAACTTATAATTCAGGTCAATTCAAACGAAATTGAAAACATAATTTAAAGAACATTAACATTATCATCGGAGTTTCCGACCAACACAAATTTTTATCGTACTATAGAAAGAAATTTTACAAATAGCAGTTAAGTGGTTTTTGATAATTTTATTTAATAGCAATGAGCTAATAGGAATATACAATAATCGCACGTTATTATAGCAACATGCTTGTTTAGCATAGACAATATCATTGATAGCCTTCATAGTGCCTTCATTGTAGGCTTCATGGTCGTTACAACGATATTTATCATAAAAACTAAAAAAAAAACAAATTGTTAAGGGAGCAACTCTTTCGTTCGAACTGAATGTCACACTTTTTACCATAAATATAATTTACACCTTAATAATTTGTCCCGTGATTAATTTTGATTAAACTTAATGTAATTGTACATGGTTTACCTAAATGATTTTTGATTCCATACTTTAGTTAATATTTGCATAGCCGGACAACACAAAACCATATTGGATATCTGGATTTTGGCATCGATGCCTTGTATATTGAGAATTGCCGTCGATTATTATTAATTGAGTTGGAAACAATAATTAACTATGTACTAACTAAATTATCTTACTATCTTTAACATCTAACCAAAAAAAAAAAAAATTAAAAATAATTTAAACTTTTTTGGAATAGAGTTATAAATATTAAATATCGGGGTCATAATGAATTCAAGAATTCACTTTTTTCTTTATTCAACGAAAATTAAAAGCAATTAAAATTTAAATATTAACATTTTTTGCTATGGTATTCAGGTTAAAAGTTGTCCAAAAAATTTTTCTCAACAAAAATTTAATTATTCAATTCATATTATGCAAAAAAAAAAAATACAAAATTTTACCTTTTTTATCGGAAAATTGCCTAATGACAACGTTAAAATTAGACATTTATTTTCTTTTTTTATTTTTGATATTTCGTTACCATATGCGATTTAAATGCATCCATTTCGTGCTAAGCACATGTATATTATAAAAATGTGTATGTATGAGCTGTATGTGTATAATTTTTATAATTTTAAATATTATGCAATATTTGACAGAATTGTCCATGTAAAATTTTAGTAATGAATAACTACAGGGATGTTTAAAATCAATGTCCGAAATTTTGAGAATTGCAGAATTATTAGGACTCAAGCAGACATGTAATTGTCAGTTTTGCAACTGTTTGATTTCTTATTATTGCATTCAATAGGTTTATATTCAAAGGCGCATACATGCAACTGTATGATCGCATATACAATTAACACGTTCCCTGTCCGCTGGGCCACATATGGTTCAGGAAACGTGCCCTTGATAAGCACTGATACATTCCTGAGCCATATGTGCGTCAGGAGGTATATGAAACTTCTAAAGCAAATTATTCGACTGGATGTAACTGAACTGTACAGTTTCTGTACTGGACGTGCTATCCTATGACTAAAAAAAAAAAACAAATTATTCAAAAAACCCTGTTGGAATTGTCGATCAATATTGCATTTTTGTATAGGGACAGGGAATGTGTTAAGCAATCAAACAATTTGTAATTTTTTTACAAAATGATTAAAATAACGTAATCGATTTGAATTAGTAAAATAGTTTAGTTGCTTAGATGTGAGCGCAAGGATTTTACAATTAAGCAGTAAATGCAAAACTAAAAATTGCATGTCTGCCTAATCCCTAAATCATATAATTTAAATTTTATTGCGGACGCCAACCAATCGAACCAATGATTTTTTTACTTCAACTTCTTAGCATATTTAAGCGATTGAACTACTTATAAAGTATTTTACTCATATCGTAAATTTTTGCAATCAAACAGTTGTTGTATTTGATGTCCGACTACTTTATATTGAATTTAATGGGTTCATATCATTTGCTATGGTATAAAGGTAAAAAAATTGAACTTAAATTACAGCTAAATTAGTACACGCTTTTTAATTCTAACTTATTTTAGCTTAAGTAACATAATTACGGTATAAACGACAACATAATTAGCAAATGTTACAGGATCATAGCTATGAATGCGAAATTACGAAAAAGAATTGAAATAACTTATAAGTTCCAAGTAATTCATATAGACTTTAAAATTGCCATTTTTTGTTTTTCTTAAAATTTAATTTAGCCAATAGACATAAATAATATGTCTATTGCAGGCCTATGTGAAAACCCTTTTGATATTTATAAATAGAGTCAAATAAGTTGTGGTTGAAATCCGATTGCAAATAAAATACAATAAAATAAAAGTTACAAATTGAAATTGTTACTAATTTTTGGTAATCCGGTTAAGTACCTTGTCAAAATCAATAATATGACGTTGAAAATTTCCTATATGTAATATTGAAAATTTAATTTCCATACATACATACATGATATGTTTGTATACGTACATACGAATGTGTTAATTTATTTTATTGCGTTTGTTAAAAAGGTAAAAGAGAAATGTTAAATTTGAATTTAATTTTTTTTTTCTTTAATTTGCAAATATTATGTGAAAATGACATTAAAACGTGACACAGTTTATATTTTTATGAATAGTTAGTGTCCTTGAAATAGAATGTTTTTTTAGTTTTCTTGCTGAATATTGCATTTTAAATAATTTAATAATATTTAATTTTCTTTTAATACTTTTTTTTTTTTTGGTCTAATTAGAAATTCTATAAAACTTATAATATGTTTGAAGGTAAAATTAGCATTTAAGTTGGAAACAAAAAATATGTAACTTGTGTAAATTGTATACGTATATATGCAAAATGTCAATTAATTTGGAAACTAAATGCGGTTGAAACTTAATTGAAAATAATGAAGTTTACATTGGCTTTTGCTCTAAAGTAATTATAACATTTGAATGACTTCGCATTGGATCAAATATTGAAAACTTTGCCATCTTTCTTAAGTGGTTGACGGTATAAATTTCGTCAATAAAATTGGGCCAATTAACAGGCATATGCCTTGTTTTGTATTACTCCTATTCTCTACCTAATGAAAATAAATGTTATTTGTTGGAGAAAAGGTGTCAGAGTCAGAGGGTGTCGGTGGAGAGAGATATGTAGGAGAGGGGAGTATCGTAAACGTATTTTCTGGGGCACTTATATGGTGGAGGAATATTTTGAACGGATTTTTATGTGAGTATATTCGGAAAAATTATAAATGAACACAAAATAACTGAAACAATTTTAAAATATAGATGAGTTTTTGGGCGGGAAAATTCCATGTTTTTTGAAAGCAGTAAAAGTGGATATTATAAGAAAAAGTCTTTCTAACATCAGAATAAGAGAAAATTCTGATTTCTAATCGGAATATAGAATAACTTTACCATGAATAGAATGAATAGAATTTAGCTCTTGCTCCGATTAAGTTGATAAGCACAAATCAATTGTTAACGATGCTGAAATACCTAAATATGGCCTTAAATTTCCACGATCTCATTAATTTTTTTAAAAATTCATAGAGTAGATATAAGAATTTCTTAAATTTTTGGAAAGCATAATAGTATAAATTGGGATATTATGAATTTTGCTTTTCATATTTTCCGGTCTCAAACTCAGTTCAATATTTTCTATTAATAATTTTCTATTAATAAGTAAAAATATTTTTAAAATTAAACCTTATTATTATTGGGAACCATAAAAATTTCAAAAGATTTTTTTTAAAATAAATTTTAATAAAAAATCTAAAACATTCAGTGTAGAAGAATGCCAAGCTCCTGAATCTAAATTATACTCGTATTAATGAATTTTACATGTGTTATGGGCTAGGTATAAACACGTCACATTTTTTTTTCATTCGAAAAACTAAATTACCTTTATTGGAAAAAAAAATTTAACTTCAAGATCAAAGAAATTTTTCACTACATGCATATAAGTTTTAACTTTACATAAATTGCTCTATTCTAGGTAGCAATAACTCATTTTAAAATTCCTATCCCTAATAAATATTTCAATAATACAACTTAAAACAGTGGTCAGATTTTATACCTCTTTTTCTATAAGAATTACTTTTTTTGCTTTAACATAATAATTTTGTATGCGTGCATATAACCTATGTATATGTATACACATTGTTATTCACAAACATACCTATTCATAGCAGAAAAAAATAAGTACAGTCGTACATCGCATGATTTGCATGTTTACGCATAAATATACTTGTACCTTATTGGTATTTGTAATTTTTTTTTCTTGTTCTTTTTCGTTCTATTCTCTTCTCATACGCATAATGCAAATTGTTGTTGTAGTTTTTTTCATTTCAATTTGAAATATTCTAATTGTTTGCTAACCCTTATATGGTATATACTATTCTAATGCGAATTATAGGTGTGTGCATGACCATGTTGGTGTTATATAGGAACAAATTGTATTAAATATTAGGTAGAATCCTGTTTAGGGTTAAATGTCATATCATGCAAATTTTTTTTTGTGTTATGGTCTGATTTATTGTTGTTGGTTTATTTCTATTAGGATTTTTTTTTTCTTCGGAATCGAAATTTCCAGTAAAATATCATACGATCTTACCGTTAGGAATTTTGGAGTTTTTATGTATGTATGAGTAGTGGAATTTTTTCTTCTTTTCTTGATGTTGAGTTTAGTTTGAAAAAATAAGGCAGTAAATTTTTGGTAGTGTGAAAAGATAGAGCTCGAGAAAGTAAGAAAATTAGCGAACAAAAATTGACTAAATCAATTTAATTTTTTTTTTAAAAACCAAAAGAAAGATGAAATCAAATTAAGGAATAGTAGTAAAATGCATTGAAAAAAAAAAAGAGCAAAAATATGTTTCGATACAAGATAAAATTAAAGAAAAAAATATTTCTAAATTAAAATTTACGTGTAATGATGTAAACTTGAAAGTAAAACACATAAATAATTAAATAAATAAAGTGGCTTTAATATTAAATGAGCAGAACCAAAATATTAAAAATATAAATTACCTATTTTTATCATAACAACTTTAAAATTTAAAAATTTTAAAAAAAAAAAAAAAAAAAATATAAATATCAAATTATAAAAAAATTATAAATATTAAATTATATAAAAATTTCCTTTTATTTAAACTAACTATTTCAGAACTATTAATTTACTATAAATTTTTTTTTATATATTATATAATTAATGTTTTTTAAGTTAAAAATTTTTTTTTATTTAAAATATAAATTTTGTTAAATTAAATTCTTGTAAACCTTAGCATTCAGTAATTTGCAAATATTTACAAGAATATAAACCATGAGTTTATTTGAAAATGAAATCAAAAAGAAAAAGAAATAAAAGAGAAAAAAAAAAAAACTACTTAAAAGTAAATATAATTGAAAAAGAAAAGAATTAATTGATATTGTATTGAATTTAAATTTTGAATAATAAGTAAATAACTTGAAAAGAAGAAAATAATATGGAAGGAACCCCCTGAGCATGGAGTCCCGAGGAACGAGTCGCGACAACTGTAAGTACTGGGCCCAGTCCTTCGTTTTTTTTTATTTAGATTAAGTTGATTTTTTTTGTAACCTAGAGAAAAAAAAAAAAAATATAGAATACATAATTTAGAAGGTTTAACATGTTATTTGAATAACATATAGCTTTATAAAGAAATATTTCAACTATATAAGAAAAACTTGAATTATGCATGAAAAATCTTATAAAATTTGAAGACATATTTTAATAATTAGAAATATACATAATACGAAAAAATAAAAAAAAAAAATTTTAATTGTAATTTAATTTTATATTTTACAATGTCACAACAATGTTTTAAATTTTAAATTATTCAGATACAAAAAAAAGTTTAAAACGAAATAAATTTCAATATTAAGATTTTTCCTGTAACAAAAAAAAAAAAAAAAAAAAAAAAATGTAAAAATTAACAAATGCTAAGAGAAATTTGTAAAATAGCAGCGCAAAATTTTTTTTATTAACGATAGTTTTTTTTTTCAAAAATTACGATGCAATTTTTGACATGAGTTCTATGTAAAAAGGTTCAGAAATAAGTATTTCTATATTCTTAATTATTATATCTACTTTTTTTTATTAAAAACCAAAAGCGGTACCACACACAAAAAAAAAAATATGTAGAAATATGTAAATTAAATTAAATAAATTTAAATTTGTATGAAAAACAAAAAAAAAGGAAAAGAAAAAAAAAATACAAGAGAAACAGAAGATAGGATAAGAATTTGAATTTATATTACTTAGTTTTTTTTTCTTTCCATAAATTGAATTTAAATTGAATTGAACTTCAATAAATGTGTATGGGTATTCAAAAGTGTTTTCTTTTCTTGATCATATAAATCACTATGGAATTTGGAAATTGTATATAATTTTTAGCACGATGATGATGGAGTAGTAATTCCTTCTCATTTGGGGTGTTCATAATTTGAGGGTTTTTCGAGCAAAGTTTGGGAGTCTCAATAACATCTGAGACTCATGGAAGGGTAGGGCTCGGGACAGTGGTGATTCGTCACCCTGTCAGCACAGTGGTGTACAGTGTGGTGCACCCTATCACAACGCTTCACGTTCTGGTTCACTACAAGGTGTGCCAGTTTAATCCAACCCCACTATTTTTTCGCAATCGCATTAATTTTTGTTGTATTTTTTTTTACGTGTGCATAATTTTTTTTTCTGTTTATGCTACGTAGCCATTGGTGGTAACCGGCTATTTCTATTTAACCCACCCCAGGCTGAAGCTCCGGGACACAGCCAGATGCACACTGGAGTAGCTGGTGGCCGATGCCCCAACCAGTGGCGGATGACATGCTTTGCCAGGTCGTCCCCTCAACATCAACTACAATGGTTTCATAACACATGGTTTAAAATTTTACAATTTTTTTTTTTTTGTTAGAGGTCTCTTTTGATGTTATAGGTAACAAGATTAAATAAGTATGATAAACATAATTTATAATTCAAAATGATTATTTTGATGGTAAAATATTTTGTACACATGTAAGTAAACTGCAAAAATTTATCCTTTATTATATAAATTTTTACAAAGTATTATTTCCGAACTTTATTTTGATATAATTACATTATTAATTAAAATTATACTAGGAATTATGTTATAAGCAAAAATTCTCGTTAAAATAGGTAAATACCTACATACATACATATAGAAAAATAAAAATTTTCAAGGATACTTAAAAATGTATTCGAAAATTATCCTTGGTTTTTTACCATCATCCATAAAATAATATAGAAAATGCGTTTTTGCAAATAATTTGTTTTTTTTTTTTCGGAATGGCATCGTTACTAATATTATTAGTGGTACATACTTAATATAAAATCCAAATACATATAATTATATTACATGTAAATATGTATATGTATGTAGGTACTTATCTAGGTATATTTATTAAAAGTTTATATCATCAAATTAATTAGAATTTCAATGTACAATGAGTATAGTTAATTGCGATTTGTTGAATATTTTGGAATATGTATTCGAAAAAGGAAATTATTAAATTCAAAACGCTCTTTTGAAAAGGATGTGGTGAAAAAGTAAAGAAAGAATTTTTAGTATTTAAATTATTTATTAAAATATAATATAAGTAAATGAGATCATTATAATTTTTATAAAGATCTGTGAGAATTTGAAGAGTGTGCCTAAGCTCTTTAATACAATTGTAGCATTGTTAACAATATAAGAATAATTTAAACATAATATTATTATTCAAAGCCTACTTCGAAACATGAATTTTCCGATAACTAAATCTCATATTGCAGTAAATCACAAAATCTTTTATGAATCATTTGAACTCCATTTAATCCGATAATTCGCTTCTTAATCTTATTAACAATTTACATAGTTATTTCATTTCACAGTAAAAAAAAAATAAATAAATTTTTGTAAATTGAAATAATTATTTTTGAAAATAAATCAACGTTGCTTTTGATTTTAAATTTTAAATTTTATAAATTTTAATTTTTCAATTTTTTATTTTTGAATACAAAATTCTAAGAAATTTTTATTAAAACGAAATTTAATGGATAAAAATGAAGATTTGTTAGCTGAGATTTATTTAAATATAAAGGATTTTGTGCATTTTCCTTATTTATGTAATAAAAAATTATTTAAAAATTTCTCAAAATGTGGTTGCGTCATCTGTATTGAAATTGAACGAAGTTTTGGGCATTCTAATTGCATACGTATATTAAATAGAAAAAGGAACAATTTTAGCAATAGCTTTCAAATCATTGTGAATCGCAAACTATAGGGTATACTATATAAGGATTATAAGCAAATTTTCTTTGGCTTTGAAACTATTCAAAAATATTAATTAAAAATATGTGCTGTATTTAAAAATGTGCTGGATTTTAAAAATTAAAATTGAAGGAGCCAATTTCAAACAAGAAAAATGAAATAATTTTCTGCAATATTATTTTGTTTATCAAATAATATAGAAGAAGATGACTGAGTTCTTTGAAACAATTGTGGATGGTAAACTCGTCATAAATATTACAATTTAATCATCTACAGACATATAAAAAAGATTGGTAACACAAAATTTTATTACTTGATTCAAATTAATTTACAAAATATTCCAAATTTTTCTTTAATTTAATCACTGCCCTAGTTAGTATATGTTAGGACAGTGCCCTGGTGGTAATAGTAATAACTGTCCTGGTGGTAATAGTTAGAACAGTGCTTTAACTACTAAAATAATCTAAAAATGTTTTTTTAATTATTTCGCAGAAATTTAAAAATTTGTTTTTATAATAAAAATCATCAATTACTAAGTTCCACTCGAACATTTTCTTACACCAATTGTATTGCGCCAAATTATAATGCAAAATTCGAAATTTTTCTTACGCCAAATTTTTTGGTATTCGATCTTGCGACAAATGTCTTATTAGAGATATTCCCGAAACAAAAAATTTTACATTAGTATTTTTTTAAAGGATTGGCTGTACTATTATCTTAACAGTACTCTATATTATATTAATAACTTAAGTATCGTCCTCAAATCTTCTAGATTGGGTTTAATAAATAAAATATTCTAAAGTTTATTTTAAATACTCGGTAAATGTTAGTAATTACTTACAGACTTATTATTGAATAGTAAAATTTTCTATTTTGAATTTTACTTTTTTTTTTTTGTTAAGAATTTTCAATTTTAAAGTTAGCGAATTTTTCAAGGATGTTTAGGAAAAGAAACAGATTTGAAAAAAAAAATTATAATCTAAATCTCATTCATATTTTAGAATTATTGAAATCCGAGTTATTACTTTACATTTCCTTTTCTTTTTAAAAGATAGAAAGAATGAAAATAGCAGAGCATTAAAAAAATTTTAATAAATTTAAATTACTTAAGAATTTTTTTCATATTTTCTATTTTTATTTCTTTCGCTCTAAATCTCATATATACCTAAAAAACTTGTTCCAAAGAATGTCTTAATTTTCTTTTTTTTACCTTTATCGTTTTTTCTTTTAGAAATTGGAAATTTTAAAGTAAAAGTAATTTATTTAATTTTCATTTTAGTGGTTATTTTTCTGGATTCTATTAATAGAGACCAGTTTTATTATTATTATTATGCTTGTATAAATGTAACTGGATCATCTCCTTTAAAGGAAATAACAATAAGAAAAGAAAGAAAATAATTATTATTATTATGAATATTGCATAGTTTTCTTTTACCTTTCTTTGTGTAAACTCTTAGGTTTGTTACATTTTATACATGCACAGTAATATTGGTGCTTAACTTGAAAAGTCTAACAATAAGATTAAAATGTCTAAGATTTTCTTTTTTTATTTTCTAAATTAATATTTAAAAAAAAATATTTTCATTTTTTTTTATTATTATCCTCTATTTTTTCACAGGTAAATTGCCATGTTTGTTTGTGTACCTATGCCATTACACAAAGGTATAGGTATAAGATATTGTTCTATTATAAAATGGTTACATAGCTCTGTATGTCAAACTACTACCACAACTATAATATTTTATTATTAAATCAAGTAAATATGTCATTGAAGTCCTGTTCTTTTATCCCTTTTTAAAGAGTAAAATAATGTACAGAGAAAGTTAGAATATAAAATGTATGTATGTGTGTACCCATTGTTTAAGTAAAAATATATAAAGTTCAAAGAACTTTCTTAGAAAAATTGAATAGGTGCAATAAAATTAGAGAAAATAAGGTTAGGACGAGTATTGTGTTCTTATATATTTTCTGGTTTTTTTTTATATTTTAATGGGACCGGATATCCTTTAATATTTATATTTAATATTTTTCTAAATATAATTTTACTATTATAAAATTGTATACAAACATAAATTATTATTAACTTTTATAATATTATAAATACATATTGTTATTTACATTTAATTATGAATGTGTAGTTGTATTTACATTATACTTGTAGAACAGTTGTACGTTATTGTATACAAAATTTCTAAATGATATTTTAAAGTTTAATAAGTCTCAAGATTAACATGAAAAATTTGTTCCTTGTTCTTTAAAATTAAATGGGAAAGAAGAAAAGACACAAAAAATAATGGGTTAGAGTTGAGATTGATCGTGAGAGAGGCGGAGTGAGAAATTTCATGAGGAATACAGTTCTTCTCTTCTATATAGCCTTTTATTTTCTTTCCTTAAATATTTAAAATTGTTTAATATCATTTTTACTATTCTTCTTTTTACTTTCGTTTCGTAGTTATTTTAAAAGTATACAGTTATAAGTATAACAGTTCTATACGGTAATTATAAAATGTTTGTAAAAAATACTTAATGATTTAAGTTTAAAGTTTACGACATTCTTATTCTTGCGATAGAAAATCTCAATTAACTTTCTCAATAATCCAGAAAATATTTTTTGCTTTGTCTATTGTAGAATTTTTAAAGGAGTGAAGCTAGAACTGATTTTAATTTTGTTGTGCATGTTAATTTCAAATGTTTGTTTGGAATTTAAAATATGCTTAATATACTTAATACTAACATTACAAAAATATACTTAAAAATACTCAAAATATACCTTAATTATTATTGAAGCTGCAATTTTTGACTCCAACTGAATTCAACGATTGTAAAATATGTTCTGAGAAAGTACGAAAATTGAGCCACATACTCAAATAGTTATGGTTATATTAAATTGCCTTGATTTTGAAAATTTGTTATTGTATCATTTTCTTAAAACTGTAATCAAATTGTAAATTCCCTGTTAATTTTTATCTTGACAGCAAATAATAATAGTAATTAATGTAATTAGTAGCAACAGAAATAGCACTTTTCAATAGTTAGCAATTTAGCATCCTTCAATATTGTAGTGTTCAGAAATTGTTCAAAATATCTTATACGATTGTCAACCGTAAAAGCTTAAAAAAATGGTAAATTTTCAGAAAAAGAATTTGATGTTCTACATATTTCTGTTTTGTTTTATAAATTACCTCCAGACAGTGTTTCCAACTCGTTTTTGCTCAATGTACTAGCCTTAGTTAAAAAATTCCCATTTTTTTTTCCTTTACAAACCCTATTTTTTCTCATATAATTTCACTTTAAGGAATTTAAATGGAAGAGTGGAATTTCCCACGATTTTTGGCCTTTTTCCCTCCAACACTTTCAAATTCCCACAAAATGGGTAATTTCCCACGGTTTGGAAAAATTGCCTCCAGATTTAGTCGCTGACATGGAAAATCCAGTTTAAATGATTTCAAGTGTTAGCATATAAATTTGAAATTGTTTAAATTCGAGAAAATTTAGTTAATTCCTGATAATGATTGCTCAGTTTGGGTTGCGATTGCAATTAATTTAGAATATTATTTACAATAAATTGTAGCTTGATTTGAGTTTACTATATATTTATCGAAATTTTCTTATATTAATGTGGTCTTTAGATTCTCTTGCAAGTCAAAAGTAATTTTTTTTTTATAGTACAATAGTAGTCTTAAACGATTTGACTTATTTTTTATATTTTACATAGTTTTTGTTATAGAACTATGGGTAGGTATGTAACTCCAATTCGCTTGGTGCATTGTTTGACTTACAAAAGATTAAAAAACAGAGAAGGAACTATAGAAAACAAAATGAATAACAAAAAATTATGTTGGTATATAAAATGAAAATTCATCCTCCATTTAATGTCATTCTTTGTAGGGTGTTTCCTTTTTCTTTCTATATTATTATATTATATAGACTCTATAATATTTAAAGGATAAAATGGGATTTTTAGGGTTTTGATTTAAATGCTTAAATAAAGCAAATAGAAAAAAAAATAGAGGACCTATATATAAAATATAGACTTGAATGGAATTAAATGTTTATAAAAGTTATGAATGGAATTGAATCAAAGGTTTTCATAAAAAGAAAGAGAAAAAAATTTTGTTATAAAATGTTTAAGGACTTTTTTATTTGTTTTTTTTTTTTTTCAAAATAATTTTTCTGTTCTCTTTCTTAATTTTTTTAATTTTGTAAAATTGCATTATTTTAGTTAAGTATTGTTTAGTAAGGCGAGTAATTTTTTGCTGTATACAATGAAAATTTAAAGTATCATTGTATAATATTCATTAATTTACTTAAAAATAAATAGTTCATAAGGATTTCTATATAAGGATTTTGTTCTATACATAAAAATATAGAACAGAGGCTATATATATATATGAGAGATTGTTGTTATACTTTTGTTTTTATTCTTTTCATTTATAAGTATTAATTGTTCTATTGTTATATTAAGTATACTTAAGGTTTTAACTTATGGTTGGCTATTTCCTTAAGATTTTTTTCTACAAAACTTATTGACCTATCAAAGTATACTATTATGTATAATAAGCAAATAACTGAATAGGTATACTTCCCGATTTTAAGCTATTATACTGGAAAAATCGAAGAAAATTGAAAATAAAACGAGTTCATATGAATTTATTATGAGTTTTTCTGTTTAAATTAAAATTGAACGCAAACATTTTTTGCATTTTTTTTTTCAGCTTTAACCCGCTTTGAAGCATAGGGCTTCTAGAAAACTTCTCCAACGAACTGTGTGGGGGGCCATTAGTTTTACTTCTACCCATGTCATGTTGTCTGTAGCGATTTCTTTCTTTATTATTCTTAGTCATAAATTCCTGGGTAGTCCAACGCTTTTTCACTCTTTCGGATTCTACTCCAATTGTCTACCTGCTTTACAATTGTTTTAAGTGGTGGTCGCACTGTGTGGCCTATCCATTCCCATTTTTTCTTTCTTATTAATTTTGTAATAGACTCTTGGTGGGTTAAGTCTCAGAGGGAGGTCTATGTTAGTTATTCGTGTGGCCTAGAATACTCGGTAGATGATTCTTAGACTTCTATTTATAAATTTAACCTGTATTTCGTTTGTATATTCACTTTTTGGTAACCATGTTTCGGAACCATACAACAGGACTAATTTCACACATGTTTTTGAAAATTATTTATTTAGAATATTAAAATATGCCATACAGGTTATTAAAAGCATAACATATCAAAATCTGAGTTATTTGCAACTGAGCTTTTATGCACTCCCATTTAATATTTCAAAACATAATTCTAATAGCAAGGTTTTTGAAATCACTCATAAAATTTTGTACAGATTGTAAATTATCGGTTTTGCTAAAAAAAAATATCCATCATAATTTAATAGTTTTTATTTTCATTGCAGATTGTCAGAGGGATTTAAAGGAAACTTTTTATTTTGGTAACCATATAAAAGAAGTGAAAACCAAATTTATGCCTATGTTTGTTGCTATAATTTATTAATAATTTAGAAATTTTTGCGAAATTTCTAACAATTTAGAAATTTTTTATGAATATTGAATAAAATGCTTTAATTAAAATTTCTTTTAATTATAACTATTACTTTCATCTAAACTTTTTGAACATTTTAGGTTCTCACAATATGGAAATGGATATTGTCTAGAAAATAATTATGGTCTATGGTAATTATAGAATTATGTCTATGGATAATTATAGAAACAAGCTTCAGTTTTCGTATTAATTTGAGTGAAGTTGAAACAATAACTTAGCAGACGCCAGAATCAAAACAAATTGTGTAAACGGAATATTTTATAATTCAAGGTAACAATTTAGAATGATTAATTAATTTATGTGATCATAAGCGATCCTTAACCATTTTACGTATTTATTATCTTGTGTAGTTGTTTCTTTCGAAAGATAAAAATTCATAATTAATTTTAAATTTAAAATTAGTGCACCTTAGGAATTTTGTAATCTCTGCAATTTCAAGATATTACGAATTCATTGTATTGCTATTTTACAACAACTTGCTCGTTTAATATCATAAAATCTAGAAATAGTTATAGACATAAAAATATATCAATAAAAATGAGGAAAAGCAATTTTCAATTTGACTTAAACAGTGTCCATCAATTAAATAAAATTGTAATAAACATCAAATACTTTCAAATATTGTAAAATACCAATAACATTTTTAACAAAGCAAAAGCAAAATTTAATTTAATTCTTGACCATTAAACATTTTTTTTTTTACTTGGACAGACAGCATAGGAAAATTTTCTATGTATTTCCGAAAACATATAGAAAAATATTTCATTCTATACATACTATAAACCCTTATACATATTTGCAGTACCATTTTGTATTATAACACTCATATGCATACACATTCATACATACACGAATATAATATCGTATTGCATACTTTTTGAACTTTAAAACTTAATTCAGACTGATTGATTGTCATAATATACTCTAGTATTCTTCTAGTCTTTTTTTTTTTTTGAAATTAAATTCTCTTCTTGTTAGAGAAGACAAATAATTTCTCTAATATTACAATGAATGCAATATTGGAATATTTAGTATGTATTTGGATTTGTTGCTATATGTATAATATAGTACATCTATTAGTGATGGTGTATAGTGCAGCATAATGCAGTTTAAAATAATATTATTTTCTTTGTATAATTAATGATATTTAAGAAAAACATGAGTGTTCACATTATGCGATTTATTCGAGTGATTGATTAATATAATGGGTATAAAGGATATTGATCCTAGATTTCAAGATAAAGTAGAATTTGTATATTTTATGTATTATTATTATTATAGAGTATTTTTCATTAATTAAGAATTTCGAATTAATAGTAATGTATTGTAGAATAATATAAAATAACTAAAGCAGCTAAAGTAACATGCTCAACATTGTTGTTGCTGTTGAAATCAAAGTGTTCGAGATAATTATATTTTAACTTTTCTATTATCTTACGTATAATTATATCTTACATATTATATTAAATAGATTTCATTGTTTTAAAAGAAAATTTTGCCAAGTCAAGAAGACATTTTGCGAGTAAATTAAGTGCAATATTTAGATATTTTATCATGGCTTCAGAATTAAGCAGGGTATGTTCATTAAATTTTTGCGAATAATTTAAATCACATTAATTTGAAGAATCTGCCAAATATATTATTCATTAGTAGATTATGGGAATCCAGAAAATATCTGCATTTCTTTATATTTGTCATAACCAGGGACGGTCTCATTACTCTACTATTGTTAAGCAGAAATTCCAATTTAAAATATTTTTAATATTAAACTTCTAAATTGAACCCACTCAAAAAAATAATGTTTTTATACCCTGCACTTCGTGAAGGGTATATTAACTTTGGTATGGAGTTTGTAACTACTTGAAGGAGTCATCTGCGGTATGGACATATATATATATTCTTGCTCAGCGTAAAATTCTGCGTCGATTTAGACATGTCCGTCCGTCCGTCCGTCCGTCCGTCCGTCCGTCCGTCCGATCGCACGATAACTCAAAAACGAATAATGCAATCGACACCAAACTTTCACAAGTTTTTTCTTTTGTGCCAAGGACGAACCCTATTGTTATTGGACTAAGTCGGACAACGGGTTCGGGTAGCTGCCATACAACTCTAAGAGTTTATTTTAAATATTTCAAAAACTAATAAAGCTATAAATATAAAATTTTGTATACATGTGTCCAATTATATTCTACACATGCTCTAAAAATTATAATGGGATAGCTGCACCGGTTCGGGTGGCTGCCATACAACTCCAATAGTAAATTTTTTATATTCGGCAAAATAATAAAGTCAGATTCATGAAACTTGGCAGTCATGTGTCCAAATATAGGTCAAATATATTTCTGAAGTTTTAGAGGAATCGCTTGACAGGTTCGGGTACCTGCCATACAACTCCAGAAGCTTATTTTAAATATTTGGAAAAATAATAAAGTCAGATTCATGAAACTTGGCAGTCATGTGTCCAATTATGACTCAAATATATTTCTGAAGTTTTGGTTGAATTGCTTGACAGGTTCGAGTAGCTCCCATACAAGTCTAAAAGCTTATTTTAAATATTTGGAAAAATAATAAAGTCAGATTCATGAAACTTGGCAGTTGCATGTCGAGTTATGGGTCACATATATTTCTGAAGTTTTGGTGGAATTGATTAACAGGTTCGAGTAGATCCCATACAAGTCTAAAAGCTTATTCTTAATATTTGGAAAAATAATAAAGTCAGATTCATGAAACTTGGCAGTTGTGTGTCCGATTATAGATCAGATATATTTGTGAAGTTTTGATGGAATTGCTTGGCAGGTTCAGGTACTTACCATACAACTCCAAAAGCTAATATTAAATATTTGGAAAAATTATAAGGTCAGATTCATGAAACTTGGCAGTCGGATGTCCAATTATAGGTCAGACATGTCCGTGAAGTTTCTATAGAATAATTTCAGAGGTTCGAGTAATTGCTACACAATAACGAAAGGTGCAGGGTATAATTCAATCGGTTTATACCGACTGAAACGTTTTTACTTGTTATAAATATAACTATATTAATTAGGCCTTTTGAGCCCAAAATAACAATAGGAAACAGCAAGTATTGTATATGCAGTACAAATAATTTTAGGAATTCGCATGTGAAAATTTAGTGTGAGAAAAAATGTTATTGAAAATTTTGATCTATGCTTTTTATATTTCAGAACATTTGAAATAAAAATTAATAAATTTATATTCTTGATAGTTTCTTGTAAATTTCTATTTTTTTTTCTGTCATTCCAATTATTTTGATTGACAAGATGTCGTTTTTATGTGTGTTTCTATTTATAGAACAATATTTTTTATTCTGCTAGTCAGTAAGCATGTACATATTATATTACGCAAAATATGATTCAGGAAAATAGTATAGAATTAATTTAAACTTAAAAACTTATGCCATAATGCCTTGCTTACAATCGTTTTCTCTAACCGAAAATTTACGATTTTACCCGAAAATTTACGATTTTAACCGAAAATGCTAAAACCGAAGTTCAAACAATTATACCTAATTTTAATTCAAAAAAGCTTAATTCTTCAATATTGTGTTAATTATAAACACTTAAAAATTTTCCGTGTTTTCAACATATTTAATTACGCGGTAATGGTATTTAAAAATTTAGAGACTATATCGAAATTTTCTACATCGAGGTGACATTAGGCGAAGGATTACTGTACGTATATATAAGCGGTTTTTCAATATTTTAGTAAAAGATAACATGAAAATTTTATTTGAAATCATAAATTTCAATTTTTAAACGTTAATGCCTATGGTGGTATTCTTTGTTATTCAGAATTCCAAAAATTCATTTAAATACAAGATACACAGATTTATTAAAACAAAAATTATTAACAAATCACTCTCAGTAATCTTATGTCACTTGATTACTCTAATTGGTTGCCACAAAGAAAAAACACAAAGAAAAAAATGATACAGATCAAACTCAAATTAATATAACAGATTTAGATTTATAATATTTATATAATATGTATGTGATTGAAAGTTTGATAGCATCGTTATTTCTGTAATTATTCGCATAAATAATTTTGATTTTGAAACCTCAAGGTATATCAAGGCAATGTTTATATACACCCCAAAAAAGGTTATGCATATATACAATCAATCACTAACAGTAGGATGTCTTTCTTTACTAAAAATATTCTTTTATGTTACACATATCATACTGACGAGATTGTATATTTGTATGTAAAATGTGCATGCAATATATAGATTTGATATGCACATACTCGTGTACAATTTAATAATAATAATGATGTAAGAGTCTTTCTCTATAATATTGATTTAATGTCAAGAATCACTTTCACAGTAGTTTTGTATGATTTATAATCTCATACCTGTATAATTATGTATACATAATAGTCAATATATCTACGCCATACGAGTACATACGTTATAATGTTATATAGCATAATTGTATCGATAGTTACTTATATGTCATTGCGATAAATGATTTGCCATTTACTAACCATTCAAAATCAATAGAAGTTTATTATAATTTACTTGTTATATGTATAGATAGGTTTTGAGTATGAGCCATTTGTGTATGTGAGTATGAACGATATGTGCCAAATGAATTCTATGTGTATGAATAATATTATTTGTCTTAAAAAAGAAATGATTAACCTGAGGATACAAGTATCATTATTTATATACATAAGTATAAAAAATGATTTATTCGGAATGAGTGCTATTTTCAGAGCTGTAAATTGTTACACTATCTTAAAAAGAAAATTAATGTTTTGCGGCTTTGTACTAGTGTTGCCTATCTGTTCGTTCTATTAATAACCAAAGGAATTCTGAGCTATTTCTTTGAAAAAAAATTAAGGGTTATTCTACAATTATTAATAATAATTATGATTTATTTAGCGAAGAAAAATCAGAAAAAAAATACAGTAACGCAAAAACTATAGGCGGAGTGAAGTCAAGTTTAGGTATTCTGGTTTGACCTATGTAGATTTCAACAATTATATTTGCTTATTAAATATCATTTCGCCCTGCTTCCATATAATATTCGACCTTTGTAGCGAAAAGATCTTGAATTTCTTAGGTATTGATGTTACAAAGTAATTTTTGGGAGAACAATGCATACTATGTTGCATATACTATGAGTCAGAACATTTTTGTTATCAGTATTTATTTTGTTATTTCAATATACCATATTCCATTTCTTCTATGTCTTTCATTTTCGATCTTAAGGCAAAGGTTTATTATCTATCATAAGGCTTATTCATTATCATCTACATAATAAATAGCATCTTTCAATTGGGAAATTTCTTGTGTATTCAATATTGTTTTGTGTATGAAAGTTGAATTTAATTTTAAACTTATACCTACATATATACAATTAAACTAGCATATAAAATATTAATTTAAGCAACTATGATATGATATGAATTTTATGTGTATACAATAATTATTTTTGAAAAATAATTTACTCTTCTACATAAAATTCATATTTTAGAATTTCTTCAAATAAAAAAAAAAATATTATTATTGCATACGTATACAATATACAAGTATATTATATATGTATATTGTAAATTTTAATATTTTCAAATTTAATGATATACAATTTAACCTAACTGAATTTATATTTTCCTGACAAAATGTCAATTATTTTGTTAGAAAACTGTATCCTGTAGCTTTTATAGAAAATTTTGATTGATTATTTTTCGCATTCTCATACTTATTTATATTTAACGTGTACATTAATATTAATATAACTACGTTTATCACATGTGCTGAATATGTACATAATGAGCTTATATAATTTAAATTTAGTTCTTATTGGTTATTATTAATTTCTTACATTTATATTTCTATAGAATTAATTTAAATTGCATCAGGCTTTTCTTTAAATTGCGCTTAACTTCATATTATAAAATGATTTCAAAGAAAGCCTGTTGTGCTACTGTAATAACTTTATAAAATGATTTTCTTATAGCCATTTTAAAAAAAATTAATTATTATTGTTGTATTTAATGATTCAATAAAGATAGTACATTTCAATGTATCCGGGAGATCAATTTATTCAAGAAATCAGTGAAAAATTCTTAAAATTAATTCTTTTTTTTGGAAAATAATTGAAATTGTGCATTCCAAACGAGCCGATAGGTGAATTGAGCTTTTACAAAATCAGTATTAGTGCAGTAAGTTTTGAATGTATGCACATTTATATTTATAGAGGCTATATGAAAAGTAAAGAATAAAAAAAATTATAACCTAAGTTGCCATTGCAATATTCTAATAAAGATGAATGCAAGTTTAAAATTATCAATTATGTGATAATCGTACGTTTATGCATTTCTGAGTCACGGATGAGTTTCTGTACTATACTATATTTGCAATTCTTCAAAAATTTTGAATGAAGCAACTTAAGCTCAACATTATTATACTTTGTTGGACAGGGATTATGAAATTTTCGTAGTCAGAGCAGTCATTCTCGGATCTTTAATGTGCTAATGAGATTTTTAAATCTGTCTCACAAACAATATAATATTTAAAAGCTTTTTTTCAGTCTTTTCAGGTCGGACTATTCTATTATTAAATTTCTAGGGATTATTTTACACAAAAAGAATGTAGATTTCTGTAATATGTTTTATCGGTAACTAGTACAGTCAAACTGACGAACTTCAAATATTCTAGAAAAGGTTTTAGAGATGATCTGCGGTTGCAAAAGTATCTCCTTGTCAGGATTCCTTTGAACATTTTTCTAGAATTACTGTGGTAGTACATTCATAACACAGGCGAAGATCACATGAGAACCGATTAATATTTCACCGAATATATTCTGATTTTTCTCTATTAACTGTACATTTCTCACATTATACCTTTATTGTTCTAGGTTATAACTTCAATAGCTGACAATTTATAATCTAAATTTATTTTAAAATTTTAGAAAAGTGTTATTCACTGAAGTATTATTAAATAAGCAAAATTATTTAAATTGAATTTCAATCATCCAATATTTTTATTTTTACTAAAGTAGGTCAAAATTTGTATGCATAATGCGACAGCTTTATTTATAATTTCTCTCTATACATCATTAATGTTCACTTCGACATTAGAATTTTATTACATCATTATTTTAATTCAATTTTATTTCGTACTATAGCTTCATTACTATGCTATTTAAAAATAAAATGAAGAAAAAATTAAAACTAATTTTTTAAGTGGTTATTTGTTTGCCATTTTTTTTAGTGTCACTCCATTAAATATAATATTGAAGGTATATAGAAAGAGTAGAGTAACTGTTATACTATTATCCTGTCAAAAATAATAGAATTAAAAATATTCTTAAGAATTTATTTAAAGTGGTTATTGACAAGAATGCGATTATAGTTGTTTAATTGAAACAAAAAGCGAAATATCAACAAAAAAAAATGAAAAAAAAAAATAAAAACCATAATTGAAAAGGAATTTACAAGGAGCGCAAATATTTACAAAAAAAAAAAATAAAAAAACAAATCTAAACAACAGAAAAAAAACCTGAATATAAAATAGATTAAAAAAAATTAAAGGATAAAATTTTCCCGCATAAAATAAAAAAGAAAAGCAAAAAAAAAATTAAGCGGGGAAGTAAGAATTAAAATTTTATCTCGTAAAAATCTTGGAGCAAAAAAAAAATTCTATTGAAATTCCTTTAGTAATAACCACCTGTGTTTTATTTAAGCATTGTATAGCAAGGACTTTTCTTGAATACTAATGATTCATAAAACCAAAAAAAAATAGGAGGGAAAAAATAAGGATATTTTTGGTCTCTTTCAGAAGATTTTTTCACTTTTGATTTTTCGATTTTTTCTTTTTAATTTTTTTTTGTTTTATTACTTTTATTATTATTTTCAAGATTTTAATTTGAAATTTGTTATAAAATAATCTTTTCTTAATATTTCGTCCTTCGATTCAACATCAAAAAATTGTTATACATATTTTGGTAATTAATTCTTTATTTAGACGGCAATTTGAGGCCACATACTCAGACAGGAAATTAATTTAAAAACTAACTACAATTGGTTGTGAATTAAGGAAGGAATCAGAAAGGAGGTGGTCAGAGAGCTGGAGAAGTTTTCCGGGACAAACCAAGGAGCTCCTGAGGAACTATGACCAGAAGAGATTTTAGAAAATTATAGGAATGAGCAAACAATTAGCTGATAATTCTCACCCAGTTCTTGTCGGGTCACTGCATACTTAGGGGGAACCTTAGTCGACCGGGCCTGGAAAGTGGGGACAATTATTGCCGATTCTGTGGGAAGGATGAGGAGACCTCAGGGCACCTTCTGGGGGAGTGTGATGTTCTCGCACATAGTGAAGGGAGGCGCTGGATACCTTGCGCTCACGGCAGCGGGGTTGCGATCTTCCGGGCCTCACAAGTTGCTTAAATTCATCAGAAGGGTGGGTCCCGAGCGTGTGCTCTAGAGCATGCCCCGAAATTAGGGGGGGGGGGCTTATTTTACCACTGACAAATATGTTTTATAGAATATTCTCCACCTTACCCACTTTGTGTCTTAAAAACCAATAAATTTATTGTATAAACATAGATTCGGCTATCATCAGAAGATCTATTAATTTTTCTTAAGTTCATTTTTACAATTTTACCGTTCATATTACATATAGTCATTAATAGTCATGTTTTTCCGCACATACGAACAACTCATCACAATTAGTACTGGTATAAGTACGTGTCTTTCTTGAGTGTTTTAAGAGAAACTCGTAAATTATTATGGAAAAGAAGATGCATTGACTAAAGTGTTACTGAATTTGTTCTCTTCCTAAGAATGGATTAAAATTATTATTGCATGTTTGTCAGTCACATTTTTATCAAAAAAAAATTCTTTATTTTAATATAAAACAATTTACATTAAGTAGATTTACGTGCAATATCTGATGATTAGGTAAACACCATCACTTATTATTATAAGGGAGAACATCTGTAAAATATTTTTTATAACTAATGATTAGAGAATAGTTGTTTATCTTTTAGGTTATCCTTAAAACATAAAGACACCCTTTTCTGTTATATAAATGGAGAAGAAAGGCGTATACGTTTAAGACTAAGTAAAGAAGAACACTGAATAAAGAAATTTAGGTTAATAATGTTAAAAACGTTTTATAACAATAATAATATCATAAAAAAAAAGCACTTTGAATCTATTTGCAAATATGATGTTAAAGAGAAGGGAATGACGTTTTTTTTTTAGTACAACAGCGGGGATGTTGACGTAAATAAAAGAAAATCAGTTTCAGTTTTCTTAAAATAAAAAAATTTTTCTTAATATTTTTTACTTATTTTTTCCTTGTTATATTAAAATATTGAATTTTTAAAGAAAACCAAAAGTTAAGGACAAAAAAAAAAATATTTTAAAATATTTTTTTTTTGTATAATGTAGAAAAATTTTCTTAAAGGGAGAACCAAGGGTGGTGAAAATAATGAAAACTTGATAGTTTAATGAATCGGAAAATGAAACAATATTTTTTTTGAATAAATATTGATATACAAGATACGCTCATGAATATAAAATAAATTTGAAATTATATAACATGAACATATATATAAACTTACACACAAACATTCATTCATTCATTTTCAATATCCTATTGTATATCTAATTTTACAGTGAGTTATGTATATCCAGAGATACATTTATGTTCTTGAATATTTTTATAAAGACACGTACACAATGTTGTATTTTTCGTTAGAATTTTTTCTTATTCTTTCACTTGTTCTGCCGTTTATTCCTTTATGTTTTTTTTCTTTGTGTTTAGTCACAGTTGATCGGTCTTAAATTGCTTCTGTTTTGTCTCTTTATTATGAATATCTTAATTTTGAAAAAAAGTTTTTTTTTTTTTCTTTTAATAATTTAAGTACGTGTGTATATATGTATATATATAAAATGTAGTTATATAAATAATATTTTGCTGATACTGTAGTTATATTATGCGTTTGTATGTAAAATATTTTTAAAGTTACATTGGATTGTATGGGAAAGGATTCTATTCATGTTCATAATATTTCGTAATGGTATACGTGTATCTGACAATTTTAAGATCAAAAGCTATCCTAATGGATTTAAGAAATTAATATAAAATTAAAAATGTGATGTGGTAGTTAGAGTTAAAGTTAAGTTGGTTCTGTTTTAAATAAATTTTATAATTATATTTTACATAGGTTAACAGTTACGTAAAAAGCAATGTATTATGTGGAAGACCATATTATTTATAGTGAGATTCAAATCTGTAGTAAATTTGGGGTTGTAGGAAATTTGGTTAGTAAGAAAATTGAATGGCGGAATTTTGATTGGTTTGAAATTTATTTGGGTAATTTGTTAATATATTACAATAAAGTTGTGTCAAACCGATAATTTATAAGTAGCATTTTTTCCTTAAATAAGTGAAAATACGGGTTTTAAAAACAATCATCTATATTATTTAAATATTTAAAAAATTGCATACATTTAGGATTAGAAATAGAAAAGCGTTAACATAAAGGAACTCAAGGGTTAATTGCGTCTGTTAAGAAATATAATCACGTTTTTTGTTAGGATGGCATTTACCGTTAGCTTTCTGTATTTATAGAAATTTGGAAAAGCTTACAGTTTGGGAAATATAAGGTGTCGAAAATTTGAATTTTACAAATTTCGAGAGTTTATACCTTGAGAGGAAGTGAATATGGAAAAAAAAAATTTTCTAACGAAATGAGCTATTTTTTAGTATCTAAAAGTTGCTAAAATCTTAGACTTTTACGAAATCAAAAATTAAAAAAAAATGGTTTTTGGATAATGGTAAATTTCAACGGCCATTTTCTTTGTGTAAAGTGCAGCAATTCCATATCTTAGTAGAAAAAGTTCACTACAACTTTTCTGCGTTTGCGGAGTTAAAAAAAATTGTTTGTGGTTTAGTTACAATAAATAGCCAAAGATGGTTTTTTAGAATTTTGACGGGACATCATTGTTACAGGGTGGGAAGTTGTAATTTTCATCTACGGAAATAAATTTCTAACAACGAGTTTACAGGCGGACAGACAGAGTGAAATTAATAAGAACTTGTTTTTAAAATTACTTAGATGTGTTATGAACTAAATGGAAAATTAGTTAAATAAATGAAATTTTAAGAAACATACATACAAACAAATATTGTGTATGTATATTATTTTTATACATACATAATATTTCTTATGTAAATTCTTTCGACTTTGAAAAATAGACCGTATAAATACAGGATCATTTAAAATGATTCCGTCTTTGATATTATTTTTAAATAAATTAATTGATTAAAATATAGAATTGATTAACAAACATGCACGTGAACATGTGACATTATGTGAGTTTCTTAGAGAACAGTTTAACAATTTTAAATTTTCTCTTATAATAGATTTTTATAAACATAATACTCATAATATATAATACTTAAAAAAATAAATTTAATGTTAATGGTTCATTAATCTTGAGTGGCAAATATTAGATAAAATATTTTAAATAATTTTTTTTTCCTACTTTCTTTGATTTTCATTTTTAAATTTATAATTTTTAAAAATGAACTAAATAAATCCTTTCAAGCGTAATATTCAGTTATACTTTGAGTATTATATTAAGGAAAATTTTCCGGTTGACATTAATATGCAAATAACGTACTTATGCAAATTATTGTGTCAGAGTAAAATCAATATCGTTAGATAAAATTTTCTGAAATTCTTTAAATCTTTATTAGTAGCTTAAAATTTTAATTATTTTTTAAGTTGTCCTTCTTGTTTTAAGCCCTGGGATACTCGTATTGGGATGAGAAAAGAATATTTAGATTTTTTTCGAAATTCTCTTAAATAAATTTGAACTATGAAGCATTTTATTAGATTAGGACACCCGTCAGCAAACCCTTGTGGGTTATAGGCAAATATGTACTATATGAGTGTGAGTATGTGCAAATTGGGTTTTTTTAGATATTACCCTATTTACAAGGAATAAATGACATTTTCGATTGATTTTCCATTCAACAGTCTGGAATTTTATGTACCTATATCACTATTACGTATCAATGATTGAGTTCTTGAAAACTTTTAATATTTTTTTTTTTGCAAGCAGAATAATGGACTGAGTTTTGAAGTTCAATTAGCCGAATATTAGTTCAATTAGCCAACGGCTGAATTAGAGCATATTACATATTTTTTTTAGAAATTCAATAGTTGAATCACATTTTAAATATTAAATTGAATTTTAATTTAAATGCAATTGCCAAGTATATGCATAAACACCTTGTTTGATCTATTTAATAATTTTTATATTTAATTTCAATTAAATTCAGTTTTTTGTACTACTTACTTATAAATTAAAATTGTACATAAAATTATTGATTATAGGTTAATCACAAAGAGTGGTGTTTGTAGTAACCATTAACTCTAGGGTCTAACAATTATTTAATATCCTCTTATTGATTCGAACAAAATATTTACATTGAATGATTGAATTAAAATATAATATTCTTAAATCTATATCCCTATGTCAGTTAATTATTAATATTATAAATAAAGTTAATGAAAACATTGTGCTTATTGTGTATAAAATTGTAATATAGCTAAGAGCAATTACAAATAGCTAGAAAATTAATTTTACAAATAAAACATTTAATATCATATTAAATTAAGCTTCTAGTCTAAATTACAAACAATTATTACGAATTTATTTTCTTTAAATATTAATCACACTAAATTTTATAATATAAGGTATTTGATTTTTCTTTATACAAACAATTAGAATTTAATTAAATTTTTTAATATTTAGTTTTGAATAGTTTCCTTAAATATTAATTAGAATTACAATTGTCTCTTTATCTAGTATTAATATTAAAGTTCAATGAGAATATTCTTAAAATTTTATGAAATCTTAAAATTTATTTCAAAGGTTTTAATAATATTAATATTATGATTTTTAATATGCGCCTAAAGGCACTCAATTTTTTTTTAATTTTCAACCAAATTAAATTTATAAAAAAAATTTTCTAAGGGTATACTAACTTTGCCTTACCGTTTGTAACGCTAAGAAATAATGGTCTGAGACATAGACTCAAGTGTATGTTTTTGATCAGCATTAAATACTTAGTCAATTTATCTTTGTCTGTCCGTCCGTCCTACCGAAAACCCAAAAACTAATTGAGCTAAGTTCACCAAATTTTTAATTTATTATAGTAAATGCCGGAACCCTATTTAAATTGGATATGATCGGGGTTCGAGTAACTGCCACTTAATTTCAGAAGCTATAAAAGCTGTGGTATTAAATGTCACACAAGCAAATATATCAGTAAAGCCAATGTCTTTAATAAAAGTCGTTGAAATTGCTTGATTTCTTCTGCTAGCTGTCATCCAACATCAGCAGTAGTTTGATCATGTCTAAGAAAATATTAAAAACACAGTACTGAAATTTTGCATAAATTAATATGGTAATATGGCAACTTAAAGTAATAGGCTGTTCCATAGTCAGGTATGAGATATTTATTTGCACATAGGATAACAAATTCGTACGGGTATAGCTGAGTTGACACGCTCAACTCTATTTTTTCTCGTTTTCTCTTTTATGTTAAATAATTTCCGAAAATTTCATATGTGAAGGTAAAATTTTTTTTTTTAATATAATTTTGATGTTTAACCACAGTTTTCTTTGAAAATATTTGTTGTATAAGTATATGTGTAGTGATTTTTCTTTTATGTCAAAAAGGAATACGTTACAGTGGGAAATTTTCATATATTATTAATTATTCATAAGAACTACACGTTTTAGAGTGTATTCATAAAGTGTGTTAAATCATTTATGTAAATATGAAATGTGTAAGTTTAGTTTATAAAAAATTTAATCATGTGTTATATAAGCATAAATTGTATGGCAATATTTTATGCTAAAATAAGAAATTTTTAGGACAATTTTTTAAGAATAATCCACGAGACGCGATTTTTTAATTCTTTTACGTATGTTTTACTTGTAGTAGTTATTTAAAATAATTTAATAAAGCGCCAATGTATTTGCTAAAATATTTATTATAATTCTATCACTAGCATTCACTATATTGTACCTACACTGTTCAAGTCTAAGTTATAGAATAATTATTCTAGAATTGATTTTATTAAAATAATATATTTTGACATTAATATTTTCTTTGGAAAAAAAAAAATACATAAAAATGCTTTCATTATTGATTTTATATTTATGTGGAGTGTACTAGCATGAGCATAAGTGAATACATTTCGGTTACAACTTTAATTTTATTTAAAAATTTCAGTATCTTGAGACTTGTATTTAACGGCGTGCTATATAGATATTTTTGTATTCATCCTCACTAGTTAGGTTTGGAAATAAATAAATTAATCTGATAATTAATCTAATTTGATGGTTAAGACTGCGAATTTTACTTTTGGTTTTGTGATGAGATGGGGCACGGAATTTAATTATCTCTTTAACAAATCAGTTTTATGTTCCTTTTGTGAGGCCCATCACAAAAGAGTACACATGTCAGGTCTCGTTTCGTCTACGTAATATTGATATAGATCATTTTCTCTTTGTGGTATGGATTGTTCCGTTTAGATTGCTGCTTTATGAAAGAAGGCTTATTCTTTGGAACATTAGACCGCTTCGTTGTGTTTTCCGATACAATTTTCATTCATAAACTTCTATTTGAAAATGTGGTTACTTCGGTTTTATCGGGTCGAATTTCTTACAGGGTTTTTCAATTTTCAGCGTCATAGTATATGGACTAAGGGATGTATGAACCAATGATGTGTATGTTGCGCGAAATTAATTTGTATTCACATTGATAGCCTCGCGGCTAAGTGATAGCCTGCCGGCTAAGTGATGTTTACTTTGCCATACTAAATGTTTGTGCTATAAGCTATCGTCTAATGTAATTAATCAGATTTTTCTTATTTTTACGATATGTGCAAGAATCTAAATATTCTAAATTTTAATTTTGAAATTTTATTTTCGGCAGTCTGAACTATGTCATATTATACAATATTTTTTCTTATAATATATTTCCTTTCCTTACGTATTATAAAAAATGAACAAGAAGTTTATGGAAATAATGGAGTTTTAATCATTTATAGATTTTTATTTTGTGGCTTTTAATGAACACATTTCAGCACAAATAAAACTAATTTTAATGCTTAACTGCCGCTTAAACTTCTTCTCAAATTAAATTTACTTTTGTATCTAATTCAAATTTATCATATTGAATAACCCTTTCGATATTTTTTTAAATAAAATTTTCTATATTTATACAAAAATCTCATCAGGTATTCCCTTGTATATTTTTTTCTCGTATATTTTTATTTTTCAAAAATTTATTCAAAATAAAAAACATTTTTTTTCCCCTTTAATTTTCCTGTTAAAATAAAGAGGGGATAAAAAGTCGGTCAAAAAATGGATAATAAAGAGCTTGTCCAAATAGTGACTTTTATTTTTTATAAAATACATATACAAAGGACATATATAAATAAATTCTATGTAGCATAAATGTTTTTTTAAAGAACAATTTTCATAAAAAAAATTAAAAAAAAAAATTGGAATTTTCTTTTTATAGTTTCCCTATATCAGAAAATAAAAAAGGATTTCATTTTCATTTGTTGTTATTTTTGTTTTTCTCTTTATCACGATGCTCTTTGCCATTGAAATATTTTACACTTTTATTTATTTAAATAGGTTAAATTCGTATTGATATGTTCAAAAAATTTTATCATTATTTATTTTACAACTACTTTTCATTCGTCAACAAAAAAAAAAAAAAAAAGGATATACAAAAAAATAAAAGAATTTTCAAAGGAAAAGCGATCAACTATTAAAATGTTTAACTGGTCAAAAAATTGATGTTTTTTATGGGGTCCGCTTTTAGAGTATGACGTGTTTAATCTATTAAAGATTAAAAAATTTGATTTTAACCTACATTATCTACGAACTTTTATTAAAGTTTATAAATGAAATTTGTTAACTATCGTTAATTAAATGAAAATTTTATAGGGTGCTTACATGTTATAAAAAGTGTTTTCAATAAACTATTTAGCAACCAATTTAGTTTAAAATATATTAAGGATGTTTGTGGGTTATTTAAATTTTTCCTCTGAAATATGAATGTATAATATTGTTGTTGGAATAAAAATATTTCATTCATGTGTTAATTTAATTCCATTAAAATTTTGGGGAAATTCTTTTAATAAGAACATTAAAATGCTTCAAACTGTTCAGAACAAAGCGATTAAAAATTTGCTGGGATATAACCAAAGAATGGTGTTTTGTACTATTCACAGGGATAACAATATCTTGCTAATTAATGACTTGATTGATTTGAGGACGGCCACGCTAATATTACTTTATATGCAGTGCCCAATATTATTACTAACTTGAGACCAATAAAGAACGAGTTCGAGAATTGTAGGCTCGGAAAATTTGAATAACTTCATATAAATAAAGATTCAACAGCTAAGATGAAATTTATAATAAGGCGTTCAATATCTACAATAATATTCCAACTGATATTAAAAATATTACAAATCATTGTACATAAATTTAAAACTGAAATAAGAAACTATTTCCTTAATATTATTTAGTCACTTAAAATTTGAAAAGTCATACTTAATTTCATTTTCTGATTTATACATCATTATAATAGAACTCATTGAGTGTATAAACAAGTAATTAAAAAAACTGGGGAAACAAGCATATTTGCCTTAAATAATAATTTGACAAAACTTTTCATTAGAACAGGAACTTTCATTGGAACAGGAACTTTCATTAGTATAACAATTTTTCATTTAAAGATCAATTTTCATTCAAATTATTTCCTAATATTATACAAAGGCTTATTTCTAACGTCTGAAAGGAGAGAAAAATTAATAGTACTACTTAATAAAATGGTCAAATAGAACGAATGAGGAAAAATATAAAAAGACATAATGGTACTTTTTATTAATGAAAAGTGTTTAACTGTTGCCTTCTCATTTTTATAATATGCTGCCCCGTAGAAATATTTTGCAGAATCTTCGTAATTTTGAGAGGTTTTCTAGAATTGTATAGAAGATGGAATGAAATTTTGTTCTATAATGAAGAAGTTTATTTATTACTATCTTACATGCTGTTAAAAAGGCAAATTTAAAAAAAACATTTTTGAAATCAAATACTTTTAGGAATTTAAGAATAGAGAGGAGAGGGTATGGCAGATTTCTATAGTAAATCAAGTTTATTAAATTTTAAAGATGTTGCTTACTAAAAGTTAAGCTACTCTTAATAGAAAATATTATTCTTTATACTCATATTGCTACTCTCTGAATTGTTGAGTTTTCTTTTAGAAAAATTTAATAAAATTATCCTTATTTCAATAATTTAATCAACCGTTAGCTAATCGCAATTATAATTCTTTTTCCAAATTAAAACTTTATTATCGTAATCTGCCAATTAGGTTGTAAATGTTGCATAATATAAGTATTCGAAAATAAAAGCTATTATATAATTAAAATACCATTTTAATATTCTATTTTATAAATAGATTTACCATTATTTTAGAATTAATTTTTAGAAATTTTTTGAAATAGAATATTTAAAATAAAATCAATTAAAAAAATCTAAAATAGTTTTTCACTATGACCTACTTTTAAGAATTTGTGGTATATGACGGTTTTTAGCAGTAAAATTTCAAAAATAATTTTTTAACGTTTCTATTTACATTTTTGGTATTTTAAAAAATTAGTTTGTCGCACAGAGTAGTAAACAGAAAAACTTGAATAATTTAAAATAAAATAAAAGTAATTTTGTAAATATTTTTAATAGGTTTCAGTTTGACATTTCACTTGAATTTCTTTTTTTCGTTAAAGAATAACTTAATGTGAGCTGTAATATGTGAACAGTATTTTTTGTGATTTAAGAATTAAGATATTGTGAGAGAAATGCTACCCAATAGAAATTGTAAATTACGTCCGACATGAAATAGGTATCAAAGGAGATCGAACTATTAAAAAGATTTTTATGTCGGCCGAAATTCTGATATTTCGACCTGCATTATTTAGCAAAAAATCACAACTAAATAACTACATCGAACTGGTAGTTATTTTGTGGTTAAATTACCTTAGTTGTTAAATTTTTTTCAATTTTTGAATCAAATCATTTTAAAAGAAAGCAGCACGAGTGTGTTTCCAGAAAAGAGTCTGGTATATCACATTTTTGTGAAGCTATGTCCTTGGCTTAAGCAATAGAACTATTTATTTCACTTATTATGAACTTGAAAATTTTTCTAAAGGACTGAATTTTTCATGAATTTATATGAATGAATAAATTTTACTCGCCCCAGCTTCTCCATTCTAACTAGGTATAAATGCATTTTGATTTTATTTAACTTTTAATTATTATTGAGGGGGTGCGAACAGAAAGTATTAAACTAATTTTTATTAGAAAAGAATTGCGTGATTTCTTCACTTTAAAAAATTTTTATTTTAATTTTTTTTATCTGCTCCCCCTTGCATTAATTAATTTTAATAAAGTTGGGTCAAACCAATGGTTTGTATTGTAGCACTTTTCCCTTTAACAGGTGAAAGTACTGCTTTTAAAAACAGTCTATGTATATCCACCACACTATTAAAATTATTTTCATTTATAAACGAAACTATTTCTAGGATTGCATATATTTAGGATGAACCATTTATGCAGTCTTTGAAATAAAGCAAAATTTAATATAAACAGGGGTTAACATAATCCTCGATTTTAAGGGTTAATTGTGTGAGTTAAGAAAAATAATTATATTTTTTAATGTCATAGAATTTACCGTTAACTTTTTGCGTTTATAGAAATTTGAAAAAACTTGCGGTTTCAGAAATATAAGGCGTCAAAAATGCAAATTTTACAAATTTCAAGAGGCCATAACTTGAGAGGGGGTGGAGATGGAAAAAAATTTTCTTCTAACGAAATGAACTACTTGTTAATGTCTAAAAGCCCCTAAAATTTCAGGCTTCTACAGGCTGGGGTCTAGAAGAAAAACGACATCAAAAATTTGGAAAAAAAGGACTTTAGATAACGGTAAATTTGAACGGCCATTTTGTTTTTCTAAAGTTTAACTATAGTATACCGCGATAGGGGAAGCAAGCCACTGCCTTTCTGCGTTTGCAAAATTTCAAAAATGCTTGTGGTTTCATTGCAACAAATAGTTAAAATAGGCCATTTTTAGTGCTTTGGGGGGGTATAACTTCTAGAGGGGGGGAGATAGGTAAAAATTTTGTTCTACGAAAATAAGTTTCTAGTAAAGATCTATGTACGTATTAAATTTCAGCTTTCTATCTTTAAGAATGTAGAAGTTTTGTAAACAGACACAAGGACGGACGGACGGACGGACGGACGGACGGACGGACAGAGTGAAACTAATAAGCACTTTTTTTCAAAAAATTTTTGGAAAAGTGCTAAAAATTAAATTCTGCCATAAAGTACATACTTATGTACAAAAGTATGCAATTAAAAGATATTTATAAACTATTGAGACCTTACATTTAAGTACATAGACATGTAAGTACACAGTCATCTTTGAATTAAAACATTTTCAATTAAACTTTAAAAATTACATGAGTGCATAATGTAGTAAACTTTATAATAATAATAATATGCACTTAACTAAGTGTAATAGTAGTAAAAAGAGGAGGCTGCCGTCTCACGCATAGCACTATGCCCTTATCTAAGAATGTGGTTAATGGAAAAATATTGTTCATAAAAACTTTTAAAAATTTTATTTGACATTATTGTTAAATAACGCAGCAATTTTCAGATAATTAATAATTCCATACTTGAATAGGCTAAACATAGCTGAAGAAGTACTTTATAATATCGTGATCTACTATAATACTTCATTGGTATCTTTTATGGCTATGGAATAAAATTTGTAAATTCATTTCGAGGGTTTATGTAATATTCTAAACACACAGCGTTGTCAATTACAGCAAATTACGCAAAAGAATGATTGAGAGTATTAATGACATTTACATGAGTATGCATAGTAGGAGTTACGCACATTTATTTCGTTAGATGAGGCTGCATGTTTTTTTATTCGGAAAATAATATTTCCAAACTTTTAATATTTAAATTTTTTGATTATTTTTAATTCCATTTATCAGGGTTTTTATGCTAAATAGCAATTCATTTAGAAATTAATAAAGCTCTCAAATACTCCGATGTATGTAGTGTGTTATATAGTCCTAAATAGGCTCTAAACAACACATTGTGTTATATACGCAATGAGAATAAAGTTGGTATCCATATTATTGGACATAAAATTACTTTAAAGACATCTTAAATAATATGTACACATTTTTAACAAAAACAAAAAATTAAGACATAAGATTTTCAATTCTTAACTGATTTCAAACTATTTTTCCAAAAAAAAATATTATCAAAAATTAAACAAAATCTATAATATGTGATGCTAACGACTCTTTTTGTTAAAATATTGCTTATAAATATTAAATATTAAATAATAATTAAATCTAATAGCAAAAAATGGAATTAAATGACACATATTTCAATACGAACCTTATAATATGCAATTGTATAAACACTCTGAAATCATTTCCAAAACAAATGAAGTCAGAGTTCCCTTTACAACGTCTTACCATCCTTTATATAATATTCATATAAGTGGCTAAATAATAAACCCAAATAAAAGGCAAAAAAAAAAAAAAGAAAAACATATTTCTTTAGGCTTTTACCATATTATATTATTGGTTTTATACCCATATCCCCATTTGCTGTCAGATTAAACTGACACCATTTACTCGCTCCTCATTGTTTTTTTTTTTTATTATTTATCGACTTTTCTAATAAATACTTTTAAAATTTTCTATATAATTTCTATATATCTATACAATATAGATATACATATGTTTTGGCTCATATATTGGCTTGTATATACAATGTGTTTGTAATCCTTGGAGATGGTCTTCTTTAGGATGTTTTATTTTTTTGTGGCGTTTGTGTTTTTTTGTTGGCCTAAAAATCGTTATTTATTGATTTTGTTTTTCTTGAATGTTCATTTAAGTATTTATATTTCATCATTTTTTTTTTTAGGTTTTCAATTTTTGTTCGACTCTATAGGAGAACGTGTTTACAAACACCAAAAAGGGAACAAAATAACAAACACATAACATGTAACGAGTACATCCTTTTTAAAAGTTATCCTTATGTTTTGATAAACGAAAAACACGTTCCCTTTTTGTTGCATGTTTTAGTTTTTTTTTTTATGTTCCTTTCAATCTTATGATTTTATTGCTTTTTATGTATAAATAAATGTATAACAATTTTTTGTTAGTGTTAACATTGTTTTATATGAAAAGTACTTTTTCAATTTGATATTCTTAATATTTTATTTTTGCTATGTTAGAATGAACTTTTTAGCACTTTTCCAAAAAAATTTTGAAAAAAAGTGCTTATTAGTTTCACTCTGTCCGTCCGTCCGTCCGTCCGTCCGTCCGACCGTCCGTCCGTCCGTCCGTCCGTCCGTCCGTCCGTCCGTCCGTCCGTCCGTCCGTGTGTCTGTTTACAAAACTTCTACACCCTTGAAGATAGAAAGCTGAAATTTTGTACGTACATAGATTTTTACTAGAAACTTATTTTTGTAGAACAAAATTTTTACCTATCTCCCCCCCTTTAGAAGTTATACCTCCCCAAAGCACTAAAAATGGCCTATTTTAACTATTTGTTGCAATGAAACCATAAGCATTTTTGAAATTTTGCAAACGCAGAAAGGCAGTGGCTTACTTCCCCTAGCGCGGTATGCTATAGTCAAAATTTAGAAAAACAAAATGGCCGTTCAAATTTACCGTTATCTAAAGTCCTTTTTTTCCAAATTTTTGATGTCATTTTTCTTCTAGACCCCAGCCTGTAGAAGCTTGAAATTTTAGTGGCTTATAGACATTAACAAATAGTTTATTTCGTTAGAAGAAAATTTTTTTCCATCTCCACCCCCTCTCAAGTTATGGCCTCTTGAAATTTGTAAAATTTGAATTTTTGGCGCCTTATATTTCCGAAACCGCAAACGTTTTCAAATTTCTATAAACACGAAAAGCTAACGGTAAATTTCATAACATTAAAAAATATAATTATTTTTCTTAACTCACACAATTAATCCTTAAAATCGAGCATTATGTTAACCCCACTTTATATTAATTTTTGCTTTATTTCAAAGACTGCATGTATGCATCATCCTAAATATATGCAATCCTAGAAATAGTTTTGTATATGAATGAAAATAATTTTAATAGTGTGATAGGTATACATACTCGTAGACTGTTACAAAATTTTCACTTGTTGAAGGGAAAAGTGCTACAATACAAACCATTGGTTTGACCCAACTTTATTTAAATTAATATAAAAAATTTTGGTAGTCCACATGCTGTCTGGGGTTTTTGCATTTGAAAATGGCTCTTAATAAAATATCAGCATAAGATCAATGGTAAAATGAATAAAAATTCGGCACTGTATTCCGGCATGGTACACATAAAGCGTTGTATATGAGGATATTGCATTGCTTTAGTGTTTTATGAAATTTATAAAATTTTTTGAAATTTTCTTCAAGTGAACTTTGTATATAAGAGCTAAACTTCATAATAAATTGTTCATAATTATACGTTCAAGTAGCTTGAATTTAAAAATTTGAAAAGAAGAATGGAAATAGGTGAAACTTTTCGCAAGTGATTTCAATTTTCTTAATTCCATGCATGTAATCCACATTCCCTCATTTCCACATACATATATTTTTTATTATATTAAATAAATTTGAGCAAATACAAAGCAGGTTGAGCTTAATTTGATGCTAACCTGGCACTTTATTCGTAACAATAAAATTTTAATTGCTGAATAACTCAAATCCTCGTTTAATCGGTATTTAAGTATTTGGTCTCTGTTACATTAAAATATCAAAAATAAGATTGACAAGCTGTTTGCCAAGTTTATCAGTTGTACACACTCAAGTACTTTAAATTTTCGAGACATTTGCATTCTCTGCAAATTTAATTATGAATACGATATTATTGTACGATTAATATTGCCAAACCAGCCAGAGAAAAGTATATGTAGATTTTTAAATATTCATTACATAATGTCCTTTTCATAAAGCCCATGGTTTGTTACAAACTTTATATTTTTTTCTCTTCATCAACCAATGTCAGTATTAAATATCTGGTTATTTCTACAAAATAGCGATTATATGTACTCATGTATATTTTTATGAAAACACAATATTTGGTGAGAATCTTGTAATATTTCGTCTCTGGTTAGTTTTGTTTTTATTTGTTTTCAGGAATTTTCTTTAAGAAAATTTATTGTAATATTTTCTATCCCACATTCAAAATTAATAAGAATCTTAAAAGAAATATTCTTACTCACATTATGTCTGAAAATCCAAAGAAAACTTTTGGTTTTGATCTTAGCTAAATGATTTTGTCTAGATCTAGATAGTTTTGCATAAATTTTATTTTAGCTTTTATAAATTATGCAGACATTTTGGTTTTCTCCATTTTGTGTAAAATTTAAATTAATGTGAACGATTTTAGATACAATTAATCTTAAAATTTAAATTAGTCTTAAGGTGAAATGTTGTCCTCATGAATTTTGTAGTGAATTATTTTCGGAAATTTTTTGATTCTATGTGGTCTTTTAATTTGATGAATAAATTGCTATTTGAAAGTTTACCTAAATCTATAAAAGTTTTCAATGTAAACTTATATTCTTGATACCAGACTATTTATTCTTGACCTCTTCTATTCTTCTCAACGTAATATCGACAAAAAATCTTGATTTACGAAATTTTGGAAATATTTTCGTATAACTATAATTCGTCGCAGCATGCATTTTGGCTTATTTTTAAAGCCGAATTACTGGGTGATTCTGACATTATTTTTATTTTAATAAGGTAAAATTATTATTAGAAACACAAACCAATTCATATAAATGATTTGTGTCTATAATAAAGCTTTATTAAATTTTTACGATAAAATATGGTTTAATGATTCGATCCTCGGAATAAGCCCTATTACATAAATTAAATGCAGAAATCACAATATTGTAAACGATTACTGAAATATTAAATATCACAAGAACAACACACTACGAATTTAAAGTAGCAAAAATAACATTTTGTAAAAGTGCTGTAAATGAAGGCTTTTAGCGTAAAATAATGAAAATATTTAATATATGCTTCACATTTATGTCTACGTATATAAGGAAGGCTTCTTTATAGAATGCGAATATTTCACACATTCGACACAAACGCAAAACACATATGGTATATTTGAAAAATATTGAAAAAGATTTATTAAGATTTATGAAAACACAAAAAAAAAAAACAACAAAAAAATTAGGGATAAAATATGAAAATTCAGTTTTTCTGTTTTCCATCTTAAAAAGTATCTAAATAGGGATGATACGATTCAAAATTAATCAACACAAAATTTTATTATTCCTCATATATCACCTAATAATTTTCTTTTGGCTCTTAATGAAAGACAATAAGTAGGTCAACTTGAATATAAAAATAATGGAACATAGAGAATCTCTACATTGTATCGCTCTGAAAATACGAACATCGTTTATATAATGTAGGAGTTTTGTTTTTATAATATATATGTAGATATTATAAATCTATTGTGAGTGAGATCGAAGAATATTGAAGGAAAACATAATGGTGGAAAATTAGGATTTATATAACATAATTAAGTGAAATCATATATAGAAGTTTTTTTGTTCTCCTATATGATATTATTGAAGGAAGTGAAAATATTAAAGAGAAAACTTTAAGGATGTGTCAGAATCAGTGTTGAATTTAATATATAGAACAAATTTTGTATAATATAATTTTGTTGATGTTATATTAATTTTAAAAGAATTATGATTTCATGTTATAAGAAGGATTTTGTAATATTTTAATCAGATTTTTATGTAATATTGTTATATCATTAATTTGATGAATGAAGAATTTGAAAATTGGATTGTATGTTATTAGATTTCTGTGGAATAAAGTTCAACTTAATTTCTATTCATTCTGAAACTCTATGGAACTTTTAAACGTTGAAAATAGAATGATGAACACAATTATAATTAGAATTAGCTTCATTCAATATAGTAGAATTTGTTCATTGTGATCACAACGGGTTTTGTGGTTTTAAGAAAAACATTTCTGCTACTGTGTATCCGTGTATCAAATATCTGAAACTTAGTAGATTACAAAAACAGCAGGCCGTTATTATAAGCCTTGCCTGTTAATATAATCATCTATTTGACCTGATTTTGGTCCCTGACACACTAAAATGCAATCTATTCCAATCGTGGTATTGTTCTATTTGTTTATTATTATAATAAAGTAGATTTTTTATTACTTAATCAAGCCACAAATTTTCATTATCTTTTCTTATAAATCTAATAAAGTGTATGGAAAGCTAATATGTGCGAAAAAAGGTACACAAATTTATTGTATGTGTATATTTTTATTAATTAATTTCTTAATTTTGTTAGTTTTTTTTTTACTCTTTCAGTTGGATTTCTAAGTGGGGGGGAAAAAAGGTTGAATTATTAAGAGTGATCTCAAAAACTTTCACTAAAATTATTGTTTTTCTTAGGAATAGGATCAAGAAAATATTTTGTAAGATATTTTGGTGACGTAATTAATGAAACTCCTCAAATTTTTTCCTCTTATTTAAATTGCAATTTTGCAAATCTACCTAAAATTCGTGTAATTGTACAAGAACATCAGAATTGTTAATGTTATTTGCAATTTGAAATGTTCAAAGTTTAACTATGAAGATTTCTGCAGTTCTTTTCTGTAGATTTTAAATCATCGTGCATTTATTACATATATCAATTAGTATGTTTATATTCTTACTAAATTTGGAACTGCAAATCGATCTGCAGTTCCGTCCGCTTGTTGTAGAATCACTCATATTATGAGCAAGAAAAGACTGAGAGATTTGAGAACTGACTGAAATGCTTATTTGTACCGAAGACAAATTGGTATTATAGATGAGCAAGATCGAGTCATTCAATGGGTACGTTTCGCAAGGACCCTGGACCTGGACTTTTAAAAAAATTTAAAAAACATATTATGCAGGCTATCGTTGAAGCGCTTGCCATATCACTTGTATCAATTATGGAATTTAATTATTCATCAAGGAGTCATTCATATTTATAACAAATGTTATAACTAAAGGGTACAATTAGAATTTGTGAGTCTTAAAATTTTAAATACATAACATAGCTGCCGAATTTTTTTAAAATTTTCATCCTTGCAGCTCCATATTTTCATAGTTTAGAATCCGAAAGTCCTTTTTAAGAGTTTGTTGCAGTTTTTTCTAGAACAACTATAATTTTCATGTAGTAATAGAGATGTATTATTATATTCCATATTTCATGTAATCTCTTAAAAATATAAGAAAAAATAGCCAAGAAATTGCTTTAGTATTGAATTAAATGTTCGAATAGTATTGAAAAATTAAATAGTATTGAAATAGACTTTTGAATTAAGGAAGTACGATACAATAAACTCATATACATGAACATATAATTAAATTTTTATGAGTCTTCAGAGTATTGAAAGCGCAAAACGTTAGAGAAGTTGATTGTGTGTAGAGAAAAAGAAAAACAAAGAAACAACAGGCAGTATAAGCTGGATCAGAATTTTGCCGGAAGTAGCATTAATAAGACAAAAAAAGCTGGAAATTTCCTTTTAAAGAAATTATTGTTGTTTTTTTATCCTTTTCATATTTTGGTTTTTCTTTTATTTCAATTGATTTTTTTTTTGTATTTCGTATGTTTCGTAAAATTCTTTTCTATGATGAGGTATCAGAAATATTTCTGGTCAATTATTTTGCCGTTGGGCTAAAGAATTTACACACATGCCAGGTTTTTGGGCAGTTTTCAAATTTTTTGATTCATTGATAAGATTTTGATAACATGAAAAACCAATAAAAATCGTAACTGAAAATTTTAGATGAAAATTTGTAAAAGACAGGAAAGAATTATTGAACATTTTTAGGATTGAAAATTTTAAATCCTCCGGTCGTGTAAGCGTTGCATTGTTAATGCTTTAAAAACAATGTTATCTCTTTTAAAAAAACGATAATTTTCAGTTTGTTTTTTCTTGTATAGTGTAGAAGAGGTTAATTGAATGTTTAATTTTTTAATTAAATCTTTGCATAATAATTTAAATAGTTTAATCCCAGTGGAGAAAATATTAATTTTTATAATATAAATTAATTTTATAGTACATTTTACACAATACCGTAATAACAATAGTGCGTCTCAACGTAAAAATTGTTGGTTTTTCTTGAGATAATTAACATTTTGGAAATTTTTAGTTTTTTAACCAGAAATTTTATGTTTAGTCAGCTATTACTCCAAAACGATAAGTTTTACATCAAGCAATGATATTACAGTTTTGTAAACCTATTAATAGAGAAAAAAGTTAGGAACAATATTTTGGCCTAGTTTCAACAGTTGCGAATTTGTTTTGAAAAATTGTCGAACTGGATTTTTTTAGTGATTTTCTTTACCCCTGCAAAAATCCAATATTTATTCTAAAGAACTTTAAAAGATTACTCCACGAAACCTTTAACTTCAGCTCCGGTCTACATGTATTTTAGTGTATACGAAATATAATAATATAAGTTCGTATAATATTCTTCATCTGCTCACGTTTAAAGTGAAAAAGTCGCTAATTCATCTCATAAAACACAAAGCACAAAAATATATAAATTTAGTGCATAAATTTGATTTATTTAAATGTCGGGTCCTTAATTTCGCTCTACTTACACAAAATCTCTAGTCGAACAGTTATTATGAATAGACATATGTTATATAGAAATGTGTTATACACGCTCTTCAAAATCTAGTTAATTTTCAAGTTTTTCTCTTTTAGTCTGTATAATAATTTAAAAATTTCTGTGCTTTTTTTTAACGCTAATTAATTTTAATACAATTTTTGAAATTTTTTTTTTTTTGATAGTCATGTCTGCCTAGTGTTTTAATTCATAGACCAATTATTACCTACATACATACATATTATTATTATGGGGTTGAGAATAGTGTTCTATAACTAGATTTTTTCCTTTTATGGTTAATAAAACACCATTAGTGTTCATTTACATGTCTACATGTAGTTTTAACTAAGTTTTCGAAACTTCATATAAAATATAATTTAATTTATTCAATGGTTTCCCAACATATTTTAATTCAATCATATTATCACGTAATTTTCTTCGGCATTCTATCATTAAATTACATTGAAAAGGAGTCATAGGATTCTTTAGGATTTTTCTTGTTTCTTGTTTTGGTTTTTTTTTTCGTTCGTTTTCGGATAGACGAAAAATGATTTATAATATGAAGTGTGTATAGAAAATTTTAATATATGGTAGAGAAAAAAGAAAATATGAAAATATGGAAACGTGATAGAAAATTTATTTAGTGAAATTATAAGAGGAGCGTGAAAAATTATTATTTTTTTTTCCTATATAAGTTTGTTTGACGGAAATGTCTTATTTAATTAAGAGTTACCATGCTTTTTTTTTGCATTTTGGCGTTTTTTTTTTTAATATTCACTTTCAGATTTATTTTAGGAAAAAAGTTCTTATTTTGAAAAAATTGAATTATTAATTAATGTACTAATATTTTGGGTATGTCATAAATTCTATGAGAAGAGTGTGAGAAGTGAAAATTATATGGTGAATTTTGAATATGAATATTGTAGTTTAGTTAACACAAGTTTGCAAAATTTCTGAGAGAATCCTGAATTATGTAAATCGTAACAAATTTAAAAACTTGTTCGAAATTTGCACCAACATCATGCTTATCAAGTGCTCACAAGCTAGTTTAGTTGTTGAGTGACTGTCCACTTACTGGATATTTTTACAAGAATAAAATTTTTTGAAGAAAACATTGAATATGTAAAATTCTCCATTGCATCTTTCAGATTTCAAACACTTTGCACAAAAATCAGCATGTCATGTATGAAAATGGTAGACAAGGATTTTAAAATTGGTATGCTTGCAAGTTTGCAAACAAAAATTGCCTAAATCATTTTTAGTTTCTTTTCCAGTTCGAAATTCTCTGTTGGTTATTGTTAATATTCTCTCAAAATTCTCTTAATGCATTCTTTAATTCCGAAGTTTTGGGATAACTTTGGGATAAGCTTTGGTATAATAACCCAATTTTTTTAAGCTAATTTATTTTACCTTTATTCTTCGACTCAAAATTATTTTCATATGTGTATAATTATTTAAATATTTTAGTAATATTGTAGGGACTATATAAAATCTAGAATTGAGAAATTAAAGAGGTATAAAACTCAGTCATTTTTTCTGGGGCAGAAACACTTAAATAGATTACTTTCGTTTGAAATTTACTTGTTTTTTTCTGAATTTGAATTTTGAGTAAAATATGAGCATTCATTCACATAAACAAGGTAATCAGTGTATGTATTCATATGAATTATAATCAAATAAATAAAGAAATATTTAAATCTCAATTCTATTTTCATATTTACATATTTTGTATACATGCAGTTGAGTTTCTCTTTATAGAATATTTCCACAAAAAAAAGAAAAAAAAAATTAGAAAAAAAATGCTTATTTGTTTAACTCTTCCCGTCCGTATTTCCATCTGTGTGTCTGTTTACAAAACTTTCAACATCCTAAAAGGCAGATAGCTGAAATTCGTATTGTACATACAAATAAACATACACTCAAAATTTATTTCTGTATAAAAGAAGATATAAATCCATCTGCCGCTCGCCCGTCTGTAAAAATTTTGGCTCAAAAAAACTAAATATCGAACTTTTTGACTATTTAACGTATTAAAAAAACTAAATCATTTTTGAGAAGGGCAAGTTTTTACAAATTTCTATAAAATCTGGACGGTAAATGATTTTAGCTTCTCATTTAGTCAACCGTAAACTAGTTCATCACATTGTTGTATCCTAAATTTATGCAATAATTTCATATATTTCGGAATATTGTTGAAAATAATTTAAATTTTTTACTAGTAGATTATTTTTAAAACGAGTTATTTTCAGATGTTTAAGGGAAAACTGCTTCTTAACGAGACCATTGATTTGACCTGAATCTATTTTTTATTAAAATTAAAAAGTTTTGTTTGTGTTTTTTTTTCTTTTTCTATATAAAATTTAAGTTTATTTTTAATAAATACCAAAAAAAAAAAGCACAGCAAGTTGAGCATAACAAAAAATACTTAAAAATACTATACCATATGTATAATTTATGTGTGTATGTATTTGTGTATAAATCCTTTTTTTAACTTCATATTCATTTTAGCATATATAAAATGTAATTGAGTATATAAATATAGAATTAGGTAGGTAACTGTTATATTTGTTTAGTTTTTTTTTCGGAGAAGTAAAAATGCATGCATAGGATTAAAATGTTGTATAATATTGTAAAGTTAAAATTCTATCACTGCAGTAGTGAGAATAAGTTAAGCAAATCCTATGTAGTATATTTTTTTTCTCTTGTATATCTCTTGTTGCAATGTGATTCTAGAATATCCTTATTTTTTTTTGCTTAGTTTTGAGAAATTAAATTAAGATTTTTTTTTATAGTATACATTTATGTATATAACAAAATTTTTATTTATATTTATACATTAATAGAGAATGTAGGATGGGGTATAGGAAAATGTTTCACATTCATGTGCATATTGGGTAGTCTTTCACATATCTCAATATATTGTAAGGCCATTTGAATGCAAATATGATGTAGAATAAGAATACATAATATTTGGTATATAAATGAGCATATGTATATGAATTTTTGTACCAAAAATTTTAAAGTATAAGTACCTACATGTATGACTTTTGAATAGAAAGTATAAAAATCAGGAAAACAAAAATGTTATGTATGAAAAGCATATAGAATAGTTTACAAAAATCGCTATAATGGACATTGAAAAATGTTAAAAATATGAGAGAGCAAAAAAACAAATATAAGGAAAAAACTTAAATTTTTCTTATTCTTCTTATTTTTTTCGGTATTCAAATCATAAAAGGATTATGGAATTTTCTTATTTCCCAATTTACATTAAATAAGCATTCATAATAAAAATCTTGGGAAAAAAAAGAAAATAATTTTTTTTTTTTCATTCCCTAATGTTTTTCTTTTTTATATTTTTCGTTTATTCATTTAATTTTTCCTCTGTTCTGTTTCCTTTCTGGAAACTTGTTTCCCGCCATATACCAAAATTTTATTTTTTTGCTTTTATTTTCTATAAATTATAAGAAAAGAATAAAAAAACCGAAAGAATAAACGTAAAGAAAAGAGAAAACGGAAAATTAAATTGAAATATTTTTGAATTAAGTTTTTTTTTTTTTGTTTTCATTTTATTTGTTTGTTTGTATGATTTTTTTTTGCCATGTATCTTTTCTCCAAGGTGAATGGAGAAAATCAAAAGGATGTTATTTTTTTTATTTATTTTATAGTTTTTGAAATTTTTTTTTGAAAATAATTTTTTTTTTTTTGAATTCATATGAGAAAATTTTCGGTTAATTTCAGTAAAATGTTAGGAAATCCATTAAATTAAATAAATATTTTATGAATTAGTTTTGTTTTTTTTTTATCATATTTTAATGTTATGTGTTTGTTATTTGTTTTTTTTTTGATAAATTAAGAAAATTAATAAAAATAGTACTAGCGATATTAAAAATGAAGTTAGAAATTGAAAATTGTATTGGTTTTCTTGGGCCATTCTTGGATCATTGATATATATATGTGAATTGTATACGCAATGTGGTTTAAAATGTTTAGTAAATGCTTCGGAAATGAATTTAATAATAAAATTTATATTTTTAAAAAATTGTAAAAATTGCATACTTTTAGGGGCATCAACATTTTTTCAATAAAACATTAAATTAATTTAATTTAAATTTTATTACGAGTGGGAAAGTTAAATGATGACTCAAAATATTTTGATTTATTTAACTATTAATACAGTACTAGATTATTGTTCAATTTATGAGCTTATTAGTAAATTTCATAAGTGTTTTTGATAACCTTTACAAACTGAGTACATATTAAAAAAATGATATTAGAATGAAACAAAAAGGAAAATAATTATTTAATTATTTGCTTAGTTAATTTAAAATTTTAATAATCAAAATTTGCCTGGTATTTTCAGCTGGCCATCTTCCACTTATAAATGAAATTTTATAGTATTTCTCTTATTAACTAAATATTTCTTTCTAACTTACTTTTTGATTCACTTAAATATGTGCAATGTGTTGTAATTGAGGCTTTTAATTTTATTCAGTGTTGCATTAATTAACCAGCTAGCCATGTTGATTTAGTAGAAATCATTTTTCAAAAATTTAATGGAAAATTGCATATATTTGGGGGCATTAAAATTTTAATTTTTCAATGTAAACAAGAAAATGGCTATTTTTTTTTAAATTTTAACTTCGTTTTTGAACCAAAAATTTTTCTACTCATTTTAAATATTCAAAATTAAATCGCTTGAATAAATTTAAAACAAATTTTTAGTTAAAAAGAAAAACAAAATGAAAAAAATTTTCCATTAATTACAATAAATTAGAAAAATATTCTGGTCTATTGAATGTTCAATTATATTTTCTTTATATTTTTTTTTTACAAAATAAATATTTTTCTTTCCTTTAATGTATTTTAAAATTTAAATTAGATTAGAAATTTTAATAGTATAGAAAAAATTTTTTTTTATCATTATTTTTTTTTTACCTATTTATTAATTCATAACTCAAATTTTCCATTCATTGTTCAAATTTGAAATTTTCTTTTCTCTTTTTAATTTTTTTTTTTTTATTTTGTAGGGATGTTAAGTGACTTTTCTAAAATATTAATGAAATTATTCCCGTGGGTAGCAAAAAAAAAAAAAAGAATTATTTTGATTTTGAATAAAAATATTTCTCATTAAAAGACATTGAATGGAGAGGAACTATATTGAGGGGGTTGAAATGAATTCATATTATTATCAAGGTATTCAATGGTTTTTTGTAAGCTCTTCACCGTTCCTCGTCCTTATTTTCTCATTTATAAAATAATTAATGACGTTAACCTTGTTAGAAAATTAAAATTTTTTAATTATAATTTTTAATCAGTTTAATATTTTCTATATAATTATATAAGTACATTTACATAAATATATATATGTATATATATATGTATTTTAAATATGTAGATACACATTGAGTGTTGAAATAATTACAGTTACATCTAATTATACTCTTATAATCAAGTCAATCTTTATAGGAAATAATTATTAGTATATTCAAAATGGTGTAAAAATTGTAAATTTTTTAAAAATTTTCCTCTTTTGTAAGACAAATATAAACGAACTTTAGTACAAAGGCTATTGAATATATTATTTTTTGTTTATATTAAAAATTTTATTTAATTACTGTAAAATTTTCACGCCAAATTTGAGGGAAAAATTTTTTTTCATAAGAAATTTGACCCTTTTTATACCCTGCACTTCGTGAAGGGTATATTAACTTTGGTATGGAGTTTGTAACTACTTGAAGGAGTCATCTGCGGTATGGACATATATATATATTCTTGCTCAGCGTAAAATTCTGAGTCGATTTAGACATGTCCGTCCGTCCGTCCGTCCGTCCGATCGCACGATAACTCAAAAACGAATAATGCAATCGACACCAAACTTTCACAAGTTGTTTCTTTTGTGCCAAGGACGAACCCTATTGTTATTGGACCAATTCGGACAACGGGTTCGGGTAGCTGCCATACAACTCAAAGAGTTTATTTTAATTATTTCAAAAACTAATAAAGGTACAAATATAAAATTTTGTATACATGTGTCCAATTATATTCTACATATGCTCTAAAAATTTTAATGAGATAGCTGCACCGGTTCGGGTGGCTGCCATACAACTCCAAAAGCAAATTTTTTATATTCGGCAAAATAATAAAGTCAGATTCATGAAACTTGGCAGTTGTGTGTCCAATTATAGGTCAAAGATATTTCTGAAGTTTTGGTGGAATTGCTTGACAGGTTCGAGTAGCTCCCATACAAGTCCAAAAGCTTACTTTAAATATTTGAAAAAATAAAAAAGTTAGATTCATGAAACTTGGCAGTTGTGTGTCCAATTATAGATCAGATATATTACCGAAGTTTTAGTGGAATTACTTGGCAGGTTCTGGTACCTGCCATACAACTCCAAAAGCTAATTTTAAATATTTGGAAAAAGAATAAAGCCAGATTCACAAAACTTGGCAGTTGTGTGTTCAGTTATAGATCAGACAAATCCGTGAAGTTTCTATAGAATGGTTTCACAGGTTTGAGTAATTGCTATATAACAATAAAAGGTGCAGGGTATAATTCAGTCGGTTCATACCGACTGAAACGTTTTTACTTGTTCTATATTAATTTGAATTTAAAATATAAAACTACTGTAAACGTCAAATGTAAGCAAATTGATGAAAGATGAAAATTTGCCACTTCTAGGTGAACGAGGCATATTGTTATATGAGATTTCCGCCAATATAACAAGAAGATACTGATGAAATTTTAGATATTTATATATTTTTTGTTTTGTTTATTTTTTGGATAATTTTAACAACCCCGACTAGCTCCCTAAATGTTTAAAACTTATAATAAGAGTAAGATTCGACAAATTGAAATTTTTTATTTCTAGGTAAATCACAATAATACAATAAATTATTTTCAAATACGATATTAATATACATATGTCATACATATTGTAAATAAAATTCATAACATTTTTTAAATCTAGGGCCTCATATGATTTTACTTAATTTTTAAAAAGGAACAACATTTGATTGTAATTTTTGAATATCTTATTAACAGCTTTTAGTTTTGAAGATTTTTAGATTTAAAATCTCGTGTGTTATATAAGCATTTTCTTGTATGTTTTGGTCTTTATCACTTCCTATTATACAACATCTTAAATTGTTGTCAATCTTATATTAACTTTTTTCGAATTTTAAATGTATAAATAATATTATGCCTTTTTTATAATAATTTGAAGCAACAAAATGCTTGAAAAAATGTAACTTCAATTGATTTTGTTTATACACAATGCTTATACGTAATACATTTAAAATTTTAAGCCTTAAAGTCCCCTAAATCTATGCAATTTTAAAGTATAAGAGTAATTTTAAAATACTGTTCTAATAACTACACAGTTTCAACCCGTATTTCTTAGTTATTATTACCAATAAATGTTTTAAGAGTATGACGTATATCTTATATAATTATGTATATAATTATATAGAAAATTTTATAACATAATGTAGAAAATATAGACTTTAATCATACTATAAAAGCAACATTTATTTTAAAATAAAAATGAATAAATATTTTTCAAAGTGTGTAATGAGATAAAATTTATAAAAATTTATCCTCATCTTTTACTTATACATACATATACATACATATATATGTATACATATATATAAGTAAAATGTAATAAAATATCTTCTACATATTATTAATGTAAGCATAGTTACTCTCTAATAGTTGAATATTGTATAACGAATGATTGCAGATAAGGAAATAAATTATTATATTCGCTTATATAACAATATCTTATGTGCCATTTTTACTTGATGCTGTATGTGCTATACGACATCCATATCTGGAAAAACATACATAGGTCGTATATGTATATATTAGTGTTTAGTACGTATATAAAATTTATCTGAACATGAACTTGCTTTTGAGCGTACATTATTCATTATTTATTTAACTCGTATATTTACATATATATATATGTATGTATTATATATGTAGACCTATAGACATTATTTTATGTACGTTTGAAGTAAATATTAAGTAAGAATTTTTATATAATTTTTTTTTTCATATTATTCTTGCTCTATACCATAAATTAATACGGTTTTTTTTTTTTGGTTTTTATCCTCCAAAACATTACCAACATTACTTTTTCTTTGAAAAACGATAAATTTATTTTTGAGTACCTAGATACATACATACATTGAGTCGGCATTTATTACCTTGTATAAAAAAAAAAAAGAGATTTAAGATTTTACATATTATAGCTACATTTATATTGTTCGTATATATACATATGTATGTAGAGAACCTTTATATTGCAGGAGTAACCTTATAAATTGGAAAAGTATAAAGAATAAATAAAGTTATTAAAGATTCTTCTCGATTGTTACAACAATAATTATTGCTTTTATGTATGTGTACGTATATTTGAGTATATGTTTAGGTATGTGCACATATATACAAATATGTGATGGTGAAACAAATATAAAAGTTGAATTTATAGTTTTTTAAGGAGTTTGCTCTGGTTTCATTATAAAATTATTGATTTTCCAGGTTAATAAAAAAAATCTTTACAAACCTTACCATGATTTTTTTTTTTATGTTGTGAAGGTCGTAATTCAAGGAAGCGATTTTTATAATAAAATATTATTATGTAGCTTAATTTTATATATGTTGTATATGGTTAGTTAATTGACGCCGCATAAAAGTTAAAGAATGTAAAATTAAATTTGATAATAAAATTAAATTGAAATTAAATTTATTGAATTATGAAAATATGGTTCCGTCTATATACATAGAGGTTTGAATAATAGTGACAACATTAAAGTTCATGAAAGATTGCGCAAAAAGTTGGTAATGTATTGCGGCTTTGAAAAGTATTTCCTCATAGCACTTGCTTGAGTTCGATCTATCTCAAGGAATTTGTGTAAATGATGAATTTGAAGAACCTGTGGGCCACAGTAAGGGCTTAATACATTCTCATAATATCTTCTTTTAATACTGAAATCGAATGAATAATTGCTGTATGATAGAATATTATTTAGACTTTATGCTAAAATCAAGTACGCCTTCAAAATTATTTTATATGAAATTCAACTTAAAAGACGAAATAAAGGCCACTGGTAGCTACTATAACAGACGCTTAAATTTTACTATGAACAATTTTTTTCTAATGAATAAAAAATTCTCTGATCAAAAACAAATTTGAACACAACAATTCAATAAGAAGGTCACAGCTACCGTGTGACACGAGAACCAGCCCGATCCGGCTATGACCTTTGGCATTTACATTCGCCATATCTTTAGTACGTAAAAAGAAAAATGACCAACTTTTTTCCTGCCAAAGCCAGGCATGAGCAATTGAGATGGTAACCGTCCCTTCTTACTCCTCGTCACAGCAGCTCCTGCAGAGATCGTTCTCAAGACTGTCCTTGTTTCTGACGTCTTTGCCAATAAGACAATAATCGTTATGACCATGGCAACAGTTCTCTGGTTGCGTTGCATGTGGTTCCAATTACCCATTCTTTAGAAAAATGTAGTAAAATGTAACATTCTTATTAGTCTTGGTTTGAAAATTGTGAGTTGAATTAAATTAATCTTAATTGCAATAAATAATTTTCAGAAACCAAATCTTTCACTCGCAAATTCTAAGTAATTTTCAATTCCAATTTGGTATATTCTTTAAATTTATGAAATTTTGCTCAGTCGTTATTAACTATAAATAGAATTGATGTCTAAAGGTTTTATTCTACGTTAAAACTATATACTCAGTCTCGATTTAACTTATAACTTTAGTAAATATTACCTGTATTCGTTCTCTTGTTATGCTATGTGTTATACTGTATTATAATTTCATGTTATGGTATAAATATGAACCATAATATTTTATAATATGAAAATTTTCCGGGAACATTGCATTTATGCAAAAATTTTAACAATGTTGTTGATATCAACACTTTTTATTATATGCAGTTTTTGTTTTTTTGAAAAAATTAAATTGTATTTTAAGTGGAACTAAAAGAAAAGTTATAAACAAATTTATCTGCATAAATTTTTTTTTTCATTTTTATTTTATTAAAAACAAAAAAAAAAAAAAACTTTTGTTAAACAACTAAAAACTCTAAATTCTATTATTTTATATTTTCATAAATGCAAAAATTTTAATGTTATACATACATACATGCATATTGCATTCATATTGCATTATATTTTAGGGCTTTATATATGTTATATAAGAGTGTGTTTTAAAGGTTATCATGCAACATAACCTAGCCATAATTATAGTGATATATATATATACACAACTCCATAATATGTCTATATAAAATATTTTTGCAACAATACACTTATTGCGTGTCATCCTCAAATTTCTATGACAATATACGAGTATATATTGTAATCGCTTTATTAAAATGTTGTGCTTAAATAATAATATCCTTTCTACATGCTCGTTTGTAATATTATACAGGTATATGTATATAATATAATAAATATATATGCAATATTATATTTAAATGGTACTTAAAAAATAATTTTTAAAATAGCACATATGAATATTATATTAGTCGAAATTATATTATGTGAAGATATATATATGTGTACTTATATACAGTGCCATATGATGTACGCAACCTGTCACAATGTTGGCTTAAATATAAGTAGAGTATGGGTAACATTTAAATTTTGTTCTAATTTGAGGTGGGTAGCTATTTTTTGTATAATATTTAAATTTAAATTGAGAGATTATTTTTTAAGCTTTGTATAGTATTTATATTGAACTCTCAGAGAATTAAGAGAAATCAAAAAATTTTTAAAATAAATTTGTATGATACTAAAAATGAATGAACTTTCAGTGCATATTACATAGTGTGTTGTATGTATAACAGAATTGATTGATTTGGTGTAAAATTTTATGTTAAAGAGCACATTTGTGCTCGTTGTGTATAGAATAAATGGAAATAAATAGAGAGAGAGGAATATATTTCATATAATTATAATTGATATAATTTGTAATATGCTTAAATTGCGCGTGCATTTTATACTTGGTTTATATTGAAATTGATTAAAATAAATATAAGTTCGTTACAGGAACAATTTTGAGCATCGCATATAGCTCGAATGATAGCTGCAAATTATATGAATTATTATAATATTTTTAATATATGTATATAGTTCGATAAATACTGAGCACTAATAGTTACAGTTTAATTTGTTAGAGATTGAAAAGTTCAAATTCTAATGAAAATTGTTTAAAATGTTTCACGCATACTATTGGCATAAAGGCTACTCTTCAAATGATTAGAGATTTAAGAGGATTTTTCAGAAAAGCATATATCTAAAACAAAGCTGAAAGCAAAAAATTGAACAACAAGACTGAAAACAGTGAATTTCCGTTTTATAGATAAATTCACTTTCAATCGAACTTTAAACATTGAAAAGTTTCGACTACAACGCTGAATTATCCATTCCTAATGGTTTATCATTTTATTTAACGAACTTATAAGAAAATTTATATCTATTACTAAATATAATTTAAATTTAATTTTATTTCATATTAGAAAAATATTTTAGATAAAAATTAATTTATAAATAAATGTAGTTATGAATGAATGTTACATACCTTGTATAAAGATTAATGTCACGCCATAAATTTTATACTAAATACAGAAAACCATACCGTCTCTTGAAAATTATTCTATTATTCTATACATAACAAAAACAAAAAAAAAATACAGAAGGACTCATATGATTTTTATTAAATTTTAATCAACTTTATTATTTTTTTTCAGCTCATCGTTATATACATGAGTACCTCATACCTGTATGATTGCCATACACTTTATGTGCTTGTAAATGTTTCACTTTTTTGAATCGTATGCAAAATATGTTTTGTTTTTAAATTATTAATAAATTGTTAAGCTAAAAATTTTAAATTACAATATTTTGTTAAAAGTGGGCCACTCATAGAGCTATTTTACTCAGACATAATAGGTACGTATATGTCTATAACTGATAATAATATAATATGTGTTATACATTAGAGATTTATATGCAATTTATTTTTAAAGCAAGCAAAATGTCCTTTAAAAGATAGGAGTTTGAATAACAGGGCACATTTGGTTGTTCATTTAAATTAAATTTTTTTTTAATTTTATAATGTCATTTGTTCATATTGTAAGCTGAAGCAGTAGTGTGTCATATAATAATTCTTTATAATTTTCTGTCAATTTGGACACTCTAATATTAATTGCACTTAGAATTGCATATAATATAGAGTAATATACACTTCAAAATTTATTTAGAATATTTCATGAAATTAGCTAAAGTTTATTACAAAAGGATATTTTTGTGTTAATTATTATTTAAGGAAAGTGTATTTAAATTAAAAGTAATTTTTAATGATTCAATGATTCTCTCACACAGATCTAATCTATGTGATAAACTATCTAATTTTTCATAAAAATAAAAACATCAGGCAAGTGGTAGTTCAATTAAAGACTAATTTGCTTATTTGAATATTTCATTTAAAAATTTAATTATTAAAATTTATCATTTTTATACCCGTACGAACTTGTGTTCGAAGGGTATACTAAATTTACCTAACCGTTTATAACGCTAAAAAATAATGGTCTGAGATATAGATTCAAGCATATGTTTTAAATCAGTGCCGAATTTTGAGCCGATTTAGTTTTGTCTGTTCGTCTGCCATTCTGTACTGGTTCGAGTAGCTGCCATATAACTTCAAATTTTTATTTGGCTATGTTTAAGAAAGTTATAGTATTGAATTCCCATAAGCAAAAATATTATTAGGGTTATTGTGTTTAATAAAAGTCATTTAATAAGGGTCATTGTGTTTAATAAAAGTCATGGAAGTTGCGTGGGCCCTGCTGGTAGTAACCATACAACTTGAAAAGTTGTTTCGTCATATTTCAGAAATTATTCAGCGAATAGTTTTAAAAATTTGCACAAGCAAATATATTGTTAAAGCTGTTATATGTAATGAAAGTCGTTAAAATTTCTTGACTCCTCGTGGTAAATGCCATACAATTTCAATAGTAGTATGGCTTTCAGTAGTAGTTAGGATTTTAGTATAATGCGTACTTGTTTTTTATAATACTTGGAATAATTGGAAATTTTCAATTTTCAATTTTAAACAAATCTTCATTTTTAAGATTGGTATTATGAAACAACAAGCCAGAAGAACATAACATATGATAAACACATTGTAATAAAGCCTGAAATATTCTTAGCATCTTAAAAATTTTTATTGCAGATTTCATTCTAATTTTAAAATCGGTATTATAAGAATGCAGAAAAAATAATTTTGTATAGACCTTTACATATTTAAATTCTAACAGTGTGTCTCGTTTTTTCATCTCACTATCTATTAAGTATCAAATCACATTTTCCCTTTTTTTAATAGATATTTCATATTTCTAATTAGATTGCTCATTTTTTCAATTCGATTTTTTGTATTTTTCTCAAATTATCGACCCAACGTCACACCTTTAACATAAAAGCACAGTGAACATTATTTTGTATAAACATTTTAGAAAAAAACAAGATACGCAATACAGAATAAGTCCTCTCCGTTGAAAATTACATTATACAAATATTTATGATTGTTACACACTTTGTTTTAACTTGGCGGGTAAAAGAGCGACAAACAATTGGGCTCTAAATAATATTTATAACTAAAAATTTAAATATTGTGAAAAATGCATTGTGCAAAAATTTTTCAAAAATTTGATCTTTGACATCCTAAAGTTTTATTTACTCCTAGCAATTACTACCGTAGTGTACATTCAATTCAATACCCAATTTGTGGATTAAAATCAATAGAAGAAATTGTAATCAAAACTTCATAAAATTTCTGTTCTGCAATTCTTTAATTCCATAAATTTATTAAACCTAAATTTGTTTTTAATTTAAATTTATTAAAAATATTTCAAAATTTTCGAATTTTATTACGGAAAATAAAAAAAAAATTATATAATTTTGCCTCTTCCTGTTTATATTTTGTTTGTTGTTGTTTTCTTTGTTTATTTTTCATTTCATATACTAGTTGATTTTTTTTTTGTATTTCTAATAATTTTTCATTTCAGGATATTAAAGTGTTGTCTGTTAAGGAAATTAAATTAAGGAAAATTTTTGTTTTATAAGGAAGGAGACGAACTTTTTTTTTGTTGTCAAATTTCTAACAAAAAAATTATGAATGGAAAATTAAATCAAAATGAAAAAATGAAATTGGAATGGGAAAAGGTTGGAAAATTACAATCTAAAAAGAAATTATTTATAAAATGAAAAAAAATATGTAATTTCCGATACTCACATACATTATTATTATAACATTTGAGTCTGAATTTTTATTTGTCTAGATGTTATACAAATAAAAATAATAAAGTACACAATCGTAAATCAATAGTACCTTCCTAAGATAGAATAGAAAATTATTGTGAATTTACGAATATTATGAATATTTTCAAATATTCTCGAAAGCAAAGCTGAAAATGTATGAGCTTGATTATGTAAATGTTAAGTAAAGAGTTTAAAATTTGTGTTCTAGACTCTAGTTACAATGCCAAACAGTCACGCCATGTTATACAAAGCCAAAGCTATTAGTTAAAATATAGATAGCAATTACGCAATTTTATTGTTAAAAATCGGACTCTGAACTGGTTTTAATTAAAGCCAGATTTTCATAATTTTCGAAAGTTACACTTAAAGAGCTCGATTAATTTGAGCCAAGCATTTAAAAGATCTTAAAATAATAATAATAGAAAAACTCCCCACTACAATTTTAAATTTTGCCAAATTTCTAAAAATTTCGAAAATTAGACCACCTTAGAACTTGCCTTTGTTATTTCTGAATTCTTTGTGAATTACAAATTCAATATTAAATTTTTAATAATTTCATATTTTCCTAAATTTCTTTAAAACTTTAAATATGTAACAAAAATTTAAATTTCGCTTCCCCACAAAATATTATGCAATATTTACACATATACGAATACTTTAATTTAATATTTAAAGAAACACTTCAAATAATTACTTGAAGCTATAACATTTCTAATATTGTCTTAGGTGTAGGAGTGTATATGAAAACAGAAAATGTTTTAAGCAAATACACACAATATGTATGCATGGTTAAATCAATAAAATATTTTTGTATGTATTTTTGTGTATAACCTTTCTACTTTATCTAGTAATTAAAAATTCAATAGTATAAAAAACGACACAACAGAGAGAAATTGTTTTTTTTTTTCTTGCAATCTTTGTTGGTATTATTTTCATATTTATACATAAAAATCCTTTTTGAACAAGGATTAGGTTTATTTTGTTTCCTGCATTTGATTTTTCTTTTCGTTTTTTTTTTGTTAATTCTAATTCCTTACAAATTTCGTGTACACAAATCTTGAGATAAGAAAATATTATATATAGAGAACACAATTATGGTTTTAGAAAATTCCTAAAAAACAAAAAATTGGAAAATAAAGCGAAATGAAAAAAAAAGTTAAATTTTTCGAAATTAAAATTGAAAGAAAGAAAAAAAAAATGTAAAATTTTTATAGATTTAGTTTGTCCTTTCGGAGGATTTACCAAATTATTTTTGCTATAATACTGAAATAGTACAAAATAAATTGATTTTTATGAAAATTTTCAATTATGATGGAATTTATTGGGGATCCTTTCTCCTGTTCCGGAAAAAAAATTTTAAGAGGATTTAAATTTTGACAAAATGGTGATTGTTTTAAAAAATTTTAATTAATTATTCGGAACGTTTTGGAAAAACCGAAAATATTAATCTTGTATCCTGCTGTTTCATCCAAATTGAATGCAATCCAAGAAATTTCTCAATCATCTCTTATGTAAAATTAATGTTTGTTCATAACAAATCTGTTTTTCTCTTGTACTGATGTACGACCATGTGGAAAAATAAAATGAGAATTCCGAATTTAAATTTAATGAACAACAAATATTATTGTAGAAAATAAAGGAAGTAAATTAAAGCCAAAAGGGAGGTGTCCACCTCTTAAAAACGTTAAAGTTTATTTAGAAAATGTTCTTCTTAACTACATACTAGAATTTCGTGGAAAATATTTATTTTTTATGTCTAAATTTTGTTGGAGAACTTTTGTAATTCTTCAAAGAATAAACATTTTTATTATTCTTCCAACTTTTTAAGTATTTTAATGTGACATTTTAATTTAAGCAAGTAATCAAATTGAATGTTAACTGTTTCCAATTTCTCAGTAGTTATTGAGCACTGCGATTGTTTCTGAAGATTAATTCTGAAGATTAATTCTGAAGAATTATTATTGAGCTTCAAGAATATTTTTAAGTGAACTGAAACGGAAGAAGTATGAGTCGAACTGGTATTTCAATGCAAATTTTCTTCGAATCCTTCTTAAGAATTTTCATTCTAGTGTGATGTTTTTTATAATTTTCAAAAGGATTTCCTTTTAAAAATTATAAAATTATTAAAAGGAGTAAAGAAATGCCGTTACAAAATTACCTTTTTACTCAAAATTTCAATATAATTCGGAATAGCGGTGGTTTCAGTATAAGTATACGAAATTTATTTTTTTTTTAGTATTTGTGCTTTTTACTAAAACTTTATTTATTATTAAATTAAAAATAATTTTATTTAGATTAAATTTTTCTTCAGAAATTTTCCAAGGTTAACACTGATATTACGCATTAATGGTTATATGTGTATATGTATATACATAATATATGCACATACTATATAGAAGAAATAAGATTTAAAGGTAAAGAAAATCTAGACATAAAAAGGATCTTATTGAGTACGTTAAGAAGTAAATTAAGGACTCAAAATTATGGTGTGCCTCTATATACATTATTATATAGAGAATACTTGCAAAATGTCAAGCTCTATATAATATAAATATAATGTTTATGACTTTATATTTTATTACACATCCATTATAATATTATATAACTACTATAATATTTGTCGTATTTTACGCTCTATATAAATAAGAAAAATTTAAATTAGAAATTTAAATTTAGTTAAGAAATTTCTTTTCATTTCACATATAAATTTTAAAGGAGTGCTTTTGTGATTTTTTTTTTGTTTGTTTGTTTTTTTTTTATAAGAAATGTAAAATTAAATTAAATAGGCACAGGTAAATATTATAAGGAATTATATAGAAAATAACGGTGATAAAAAACATATGTTACAAAATATTTTAAGGATTTTGATTTTATTTTTGAAATTGATAAAGCATGAAGAAGGTTTCGACATTATTTTGTTGTGTTCTGTTTTGGTTTTTTTTTATATTTATTGTATATAAAGTTGTGAATCTAGTATAGTGAGTAACTCTTTTAGATCATTTAATCGAATAAAATTTTATTCTATATTAAATTTTTGGTAATAATTTCAATTTTTTTTATTTTTAAAGATTATTCGGGAATGATTTTATTTTTTCCCATTTTCTTTCTGAAATACTTGCAATAGTTGGTAAAATTCGGTAACTGTGAATAATTTATAATCGAAATCTGTTATATTGCTTTAAAATTACTAAGAAATTTAAAACAAAATGATTTACAATAAAGAAATGCAAAGCTACGAGTATCTATAGAAAATATACGAATTTTAAGCAAATTCATTTGGAAACTAACTACAGTGTTGAAATTTATGATTTTCTTTAGAACCTCTAATTCAAACTAAAGAATTACGTAGCAATGTTAATTAACTGCAAATAGGTAACATTATTACATGCATTATTTTTTTAAATTTCAGTTTTGTATTGTATATAAAGACACACTGTCTGGAAGATCACGCAAGCAAAACAACAGTTGTATTGGAATTTGGAAAGGTTGAAATTCATTTTAAATTTTTGTTTAAGCCAAATCGAGTATGAAACGGCGATTTATAGATAAAAGCAAATGGAATTCAAATTATAAAGTTTCCTGGAATAAAAATGCCGGTCTGATTCAAATTACAAAATTTCCTTGAACAAATTGCCGAAATTGAGCAAAATTGCTCTAGATATTAGAATCGTGCACCAAAATTTTTGGAAGAGAAAAACCGAAAAACTTTTTTATTGTGATGATAGGACTCATCTTTAACATGTCATATACAGCAAGTTTTGTATTCAAGGTTTTGATTCAGGCTAGAAACTTCGGAATTAATATCTGTTGCAGTTGCCTATCATCGACTTTCATTATTATAGAAGATTTTAGTTATCAAGTTTTATCAAGTTGTATCAAATACCAAGAATTGTATAGAGGTAATAAATTTTATTATACTACTTAAATTTAACAAATTTTTTATGAAAAAGGTGTCTAACTTTTACAGAAAAAATAAATAATATTTTGATCTCAATTGAATTTATTTTATCTGAAATATTTAATAAAAATTTTCTTTTTAAATTTTATTTTCAAATTTATTTTATATTGTTGTTGTTTAACACAAAAGATTACCGGACTTCACTTTTGATTTTTCATTTTTTTTTTATATATAACCCACATTTTACGGGTGTACATTTGATTTAATATCATCAAAATACTGGAGAAAAACCAAATAAAATCAAGGATCACAATATACCATGTATGTATGTGTATTGCACGTGCTATACTTTGTAATCGTGTATCTTTTAATAAAATAATACACAACTGATACATTGTTATCCTCCCTGTATTAGTTCACACACATGTTATGTACATTTATAATATATGAGGTTATGTTACTATGTAGTTTCATACATCATTTAAAAGTAATAATATTGTATATATATAAAAAATAAATAATAAATGAAGATGTATACAGAATTGTAACAAGATAAAAACCATATATGAGCATAGGTAGTACATACATACTCGTATATGTATTATATAAAGGATAAAAAAAAATTAGGTAGGTAAAAGATTTTATATTTTCATGTCCTCAGAAAAACTCGATTTAAATTTATTACAAGCACCTGAACCCAAAAAAAATACACATATATATAAAATGTATATATATAAATATATAAGGATTTAACATTGAAATTACATTAATAATGTGATTGTGTGTTTATAAAATTTAAATGGATATGAGTGTATGTATGCCTTGTATTAAAGTATATGATGTTTAAATGAAACCAAACCAACTTGGAGTTTACAATAAAAATGAATTTTCCTTTTGATGATATGCAAAGTATCTTGAACTGTTGTACAATAAGCTTAAAAGTTGTGAATAAAGAAATCTTGTGGCTCATGTTAAAATTTAAAACTGTTTTAAATCTTTAAAGAAAATAAAATGGGGTTTAAACATAACTTTTTCTGTGCCCGAACTTCAGATTCAGATTTGAATTTGCTTTGTAATATTAAGATAATAAATTTGTGAATTTTAATTTTGGTCTTCTGAAAATTACAAGAATCAGCATTAAAAATCGATTGAAATCTGGGCTAAGCTGAAGTACTGTTTAAGAAAAACTTAAAGAATTCAAGCAAAATTTCCAGGAAAATTTCAAGCTACTCCGCGAAATTATTTGATAACACGATATTCTTTTGAGTTTTTATAGAAGATATTTTAGAAGCTCTTAATTTTGGTTGAGTTCATATATGTTTTCAGCTTTACCAATTGAGGTCTTGTACATACACAAAGAAGTATACATTGCAATAGAACTAATAAAAGTGATTCTACCAAGAAAATTGCCTATATTTGCAACAAATGTTATACAATTAAAAAATAGTGGAAATAAAAATAAACTAGCAACTGCACCAAAGTAGTATTAATTTTTTTTATGCAAAATTTGTGGTAGAATTTTTGCAGAACTGCAAACTAAAATAGACTGTTCTTTGCAGTCTTTAATAAAACCGTACTGCGACTGTCGTTCTAACTGAAAACTGCAAACATGAACTTGTTTATCTTGTTTTTTTTTATAACTAAATGGAAAATTAAATAATACTTTGTTACTTAAAAAAATCTTATTTATTTTTTGCATCCCAGAGTCTAACTCAAAGACAGAATCAAAAAAATTTACGAGATTACAAATAAAGAGATGAGACTCAAACGGTTCTATAGAGCACAAAGAGTAAATCAAAATATTTTATAGAATGTAAGAGAATTATAAAATTTTCTTAAAAGCAAAGAGAGAATCAATAGAGAAAATCATAGAGAAAATCAAAGAATTTATGAGAAAACGAAAATGAAAATTGAAAACCAAAACCATTTTCCATTCAAACAATCTAAACAATCAAAAGAAGTCTATCAATTCTTTCAAATCCTTTTACTGCTAAACGTGCTAAAAAATATAATAAAAAAAAAAAGAGATTTTTTTTTATTAAATCAATCTTCTTACCCCATATGCAACAATACTATAAAATTTACAAGTTTTGTTAGATTTTTCACATCAAGAGTTGTTTTACTTTTTTCTATAATCACATCCCTTTTCTATTTATATGAGTAATTTGTATAAAATGACGACGATCAGGACATAATATACAAACAAAATATAAAGGATAACTTATAGGTACATAAAATAAATTTTAGTAAGTACCCTTACATATATAGATACTTTAAATGGAAATACAAAATAAAAAAAAAAGCACAACAAAAAATCATGTAAAAACTTCTTTGTACCATTTTAATAATTTATTTTTATAACTGAAAAAAAAAGAGTTCAAGGTCACATTAAAAATCGATATGTTAAATTAGATGTAAAAAGGGAAAAGAAAAGAACACACACACAAAATACACAAAATTTTGTAAGGTAAAAAAAAAAATTAAAGTGTCACCTTGAATTTACAAAACATTTTTGAATTAAAAAGTGTCAGTCAGCGAACGCGAAATTTTCTAATTTATTTGTTCGTATCGTATACGATAATGTTTTTTAATGAATTGAAATATTTAAGAAATAATTGAAATTAGCGTTTGATAACAGGCTGATTCTTTCTCAAATACTTAAACATTAAAAGTTTGTAATAAATATTTTATTAATTGAGAACTGTCATGGCATTAGCATGATTACCTTCTTTGTGTTATGTTTAGTAGTTCTTGCTTCTCATTAAGCTGACGAGTTTTAAATTCTGTTAATTGAAATTTATTTTCTGAATGATAGATTGAATATTGAGATTAAATTCAAAGTAAATTGTATGAGAAATTAAGTAACTTGCATGCTCAAGATTTAATTTTCTTATATACGATAAGTTTTTGTATTATTAACAGTAATATTTAAAATCGACTATCTAGTGATCGGATTATATTATTTTTGTGTAATGGCAGTGATTTTGAATGCTACTACATTGCTTATCAGGAGGTTTTCGTTTATTCAGTTCTAGAATAGTTGTAACTAGTAGTACGTTCGAAAATTCACGCTACATACACTAAAAATATAGATTTTTCGGAAATTATTGGCTGTAATAAAGTGCGTTCGGAAATTCAATCTGTAATAAAGAAATGTCAAAAATGTAGCGCAGAGTTCTAGTTTAAATTTTGTCGATACCTCATGTCGCTTTAAATTTAAAATTCAAAAAAAAATTTAAATTTCAAAATGGCAGATTCAGATATTTAATCATTATTAAAAAAAATTTTTCTTTAAGTCTTTAAATCTTGTTAAAATATCTTTGTTTTGCAGCGAATTGGAAGGCGAAAAATATTGCAATATAATTTTATAAATAATATCATTTCTGTTATTTTCGAACGACTGATTATTTAGAAGTTTCAGAATTTGTAGATTGCGTAAACAAAAAAAAAACTAAGCTAAAGTTTTTGCGTACTCTATAACTGCTGCGACTTAGAAATTTTAATTCTAATGTTGAACTTTCAGCGCAGTTTGCATAAACGAAAACCCCTTTATTATTACATTATTGATGCAGAATGAATGTTATTGTTGTTCAAGTATTCAACGATCATTAGCTGCAACCTTATTTTTGTTAAGTTAGTGACTTTATTAACAGATTTTGGAGTAGATGAATTTGTTCGGTATTAAATCTGGTTAACAGTCATTAGAAAATTAATTAGTTCATCTACATATTTTTCTTATTCTAATGGTAGAAATTGAAAATAACTAAAAACTAATTAATATTTTAACACAAAAGACATTTTTTAAGTAAGCAATAATTTTCCTAGTATTCTAGAAATCCTACCAAATCTATTCATATTAAATTAATTTATTTTTGTATAAAATTTTCTGAATACCTATGAGAACACAAATTTCATATTAAAACTTCTTAAAGTACTTTAAGAAATTTTATATAATATTATTCTAAAAAATTAAATAAAATTCTAACAAAAATTTTTCATAAACTTAAGGTAATTGCTTATGAAATCTTACATATTGTGTACAAAAATTATGATAATAAATTACAAATTCTAAAAAAAAAGAAAAGAAAAGGATACAAGGAAAGAAAATTAAATAATGTTCTTTTTAACAAATTAAACTCAAAACAAACACCACGTTCGTATACACAAGGATAAAGCATTTAACTCTCTGATAATAAAGAGAAAACAGCAAAAGAAGAAGAAGAAAACAAAATTATTTTTAAAACCCACACAAATTTTATAAAGTTAAAAAAAATCTTTAAGTACAAGAGCACGGAAAACAAAACAAAAACAGAAAAAAATCCTTGTAGTTTTTAAAATTTTACGCTCTTTACATTTTTTGTGTTCGCCATTTTTATTTCATTTCATTTTCATTTAAACATTAGTCAGTAATCTAATTTTATTCAGACCATAATTACAATCGTTTAGATTTAAAAGATAGTGTTAAAAGTTTCCTTATTAAATATATTAAGAGATTTACTTACATTTTTGTAGAGAAAGTGTAAAAAATAAATACACACATATAAACCTATAATATTTTATATTTTTCTATGTAGAGAAATTTATTATTTCCCTCAGGAGGAAAAAAAACACAAAAATCATAATGAAAATTTTGTTATACATAGAAGAATAAAAATGTTGGAAAAATAAAAAAAAAAAATTATTTATTTTTGAGAAGTGGAAATTTTAAAGGAAAAATAGAAAATTTAATTTTCGTAAATTTTGGCTACCACGACACCACATCTTATATTAAACTTGAATTTGGAAGATGAAAGTTTTTCTATATAGTAAGCATTATTTTAGGACATTTTCATTTAATAAATTAATAATCATCTATATTTTAGAGGAATTTTCATGGTCTAGGTGCTCTAAAGGACATAGATAACATTTTCACTATGAGTTTGTTGCTTATGGGGCAAATTTTCAAAATCTATATCCGAAATTTTCTGATTTTCTTTCGATGACATTTCATTTACTTCATTTTTATTTTTAAAGTACAGAAACAGTAAGGATCTATTACATGAAAAGGATCTTGAATTATTGTTAATTTAACTGAAATTCTAATTTAGTAAGAAATCATTTACTGAAAAAAGACCTTTTCATACATTCATTCACTTTTTATAAAAAGAATCATATATTTATGAAGAGATCAGATTTACAAAATAAGGCTATTAACGTGTGATACCAATCTAAATTGTATGTAGTTCCATCCAGAATCTAGCAGAACTACTAAAATATTATATTGCATTACTAAGCAGGTCTAATTGAAAAAAAAGTACCTGTTATTTAATCACATGAGCTCATCAATGTATGCTACCAAAATTTTTTTGTTTAATGATTTGTTGTGTTCGGTTTTCGTCATCGACAAAGATTTTTATGTAACTGAAAACTAGACGATTATTATTATTATGACATATGTATTCAAAATATTATAACTTCCGGGATGCCATTGGAAATTTACTCATTTATTTACTTCGAACAGGAATTTCTTTCAAAAAATATTAAATGAGTTCAAGAATTAAGAAAAATTCCTCAATACTTATTAAAATTCTTATTAAAAAAATATAAAGAGATGACCATTGCAATAGTTATATAGATTCTTTATATAGATGTTGAAACATTGTAATTTTATAGCTTGATTTCCAACTGAGTTCAAACCTATAATAAAATAGATTAATTCTTTCAAGTTATTTGACAATATTATTTTCAATTTATCTTCAAAACTCCTTGTACAGCTTTTGGAAAATTTATCAGTATTTCAGAATTTGTTCCTGTTATAAAATTTTTTCTACAATTAACTGTTTTGTTTTATGACAATTCATCCATATAAACTAAGTAAAACTTTAAAAGATTATTTCTATTTGATTCTTCAATTATGTTCTGCTAAAAATATACATAATGAAATTTTGAGAAATACCAAAAAGGAAAAAAAAAAATTTTTCAAATCAAATTTTTAGCAAACTAGATTTGATTTTTAAAATTTGAAATTTGTTAAATATTTTTTTAATAAATTTGACAGAAATTTCTTACATACGAAAATTTTTAATATTCTAGTACAAAAAAAATCAAATCTAGTATTCAAAAAATTTTTTTTTCGAAACTTTTCTTGGTAAAAAAAATTGAAAGTTTTTAATTTTTCCCATTTGTGTAAAAAATGGTACCCTATATGGTTTGAGATTTTTAAATACATTTTTCTCGGCCTAGGTGCAAATTAAAAATTTAAAAAAAATATTTTTGGAAACTAGAGATAATTTGTTATCTAATATTATTGAAAATAATCGCCAGAAGTGAATATCAAAAGTTTCGCCATACAAATCTTGACATTTCAAAAAATTTTTTGAATTTAAAGCAAAGTTTTGTGCTTTGAAAATTAAATTTTTTCTTTAATCAAATCATGTAATTAAATGAACTGAAGATTAAATTATGAAATTTGGGAATAAAAAACTATAAATAATCGAGTGAATTCAGTAATAATGGCAAAGATCAATACTTAAAATCAACGAATTTTTAGATTATGTTTAATATTGAATGAATTTTGAAAAATTATAAGAATTGTTATAGAATTATTTATAAAAATGAAGGCTCTAACATTAAAACATTCAATCCAATTTTAATTTTACATTCAATTTATTAAAATTAAATTGAAAATTATTAAGTAATATGCCGCATTTTGATAATTTCGGAGTAATATTATTCATTATTTTTATTTTAATTTTTTTAGCGTATCAGAAAGTTAATCATACATAAATAATTCCAATTAGACAAAAAAATTTGAAGTTGAATGAATTTTAGAAATTAGCAATGATTTACTACTTTCAAGAAGAATGAAAAATATCTAATAATTATCTAAAGCCTAAGATGAAATACTAAATTTTAAGTAACACAATCAAATTTTATGATTTTTCTTCAACGTTTTAGAGTTAATTATTTTGGATTAATTTCAATATTATTGAATCAAATTGTCTAAATGAATGAGAAATCAAATTACTGCAATTTGAACAATATTATTTGGCCGCAATAGATTTTGTTACCAAATATGATAAATTTAGTAATTATTGCACTTAAATAAAAACGCTTCATTTAAAGTCTTTAATTTAAATCGTATGGTACATTAAATTTGTTTGAGTATGGGAGTTATGCTTCTTCTTGTCCATTTTGATTAAATTTTATGATTAGAATTTGAAAAAATATGTATGTGTATATGTGAAGATCTCCGATTTAAAATATAATTAGTTCCAATAATTGGTAACAATTATTAATTTAATTCAGATTTTAAATTTGGTTACAAATATCATTGATGTTCGGCCTCTTTCACTATAATCAATAGTAATTAATTTAGTAATGCTTTCAATGTCCCGCTTGTTATAAAATAATTAAAAATTATTATAAAAATACAACAAGACTTTCTTTAAATTGGAATTTAAGAACTAAATATTCTGTACAATCAATAAAAAACTTACGATTTAAGAATTTTACTTTAAGTACCTATAAAAAACGAAAAAAAAACAAACAATTATTCGCACAGAATTTCTATAAAATGAAAAGTTCAAAGGTTTTTAAAGCCTTTTAAGTTTTATTTTGGTTTAACATTTTGTTTTTTATTTTTATTTTGCAAATAAATACATAGGTATTCCTTTTATCCTTTTTTAATTAATTTCAAGTTAAAAAATATTCCCAAACCCATAGAATAAAATAAAAAAAAAAGAAGAGAAGAAAAGAGCAAAAAAATAAAATAAAAAAAATTTTTTTTTGGTTACTTCATAGTTTTCATAATCTTAAATATTTTTCATGTTACACAAAATATCCTTTATAACATAATTATATATATATTCTTTTATACGTTTTAAACGTTTGAATTTTTCAATAACGTATGTATATAAGTGCTAATGTAAAGCGTATTATATGTATATTATTTAATCCACGAAATAAATTTTACATTTTTAACAACATATACTTTTGAGAAGCTACTACATATAGTGTATAACAGTTTCTTAAAACTGTTATACAAGTTAAATTTAAAGCATATGGGAACTCTAATAATTTCAATATTGCAAAAAATTATTTTATTTCCAATTCATGTATGTACATATATATGAATTGCACCACACACAACCGCTTATTTGATATTATTATAAATTGATGATTTTTTTTTTCGAACATTTTATTCGAATATAACAGAATTATTTTTAGTTGATTCATCAATATTCTCAATTTTATACTGCAATTATAATACGCAAGTCCATAATAATATTCTCTTTGAGTGTAATAGAAAAATTTTTTACTCAATAGGAATTTATAAAATTACTCAAGAGAAAATTTAATAAAAAGTTTTAGAATCCCTGTATAAACATTAACATTTTTATAAGTTATAATATTCGTATGTAATAAAATATTTTCATTTGAAGAGTAAACGTATAGTTGAATTTTCGAAAAACATAAGATTTTTCTCTTATACTATTTGTTGTTAAGTTGATATTCATGTTTTATTCATCAAAAATAAATTTCAAATTAGTTTAGTCTTGAACGGTAACGAATCAAAAGGACATTAATTTGTGTTTATGTTTGATTGCGGAATATTTTGAAATAAAATATCGGAAAATTTTAATTCCTCTTTGGAATCTTCTATATTTCGCACATGTATGTAAATGAATGATGTTATGATGCAGGAAAATAATATCAAAGGAAATAAAAATTGAGATAAAATTTGGTCAGAAATATGATGTTTTTGAATTCTAGAACAAAATTTAAAAAAAAAAATTCTTGTTGTCTAAAGAGCTGACGATTTCTAATCATAAAGATTTTCGCAGGTTTTGCATTTTTAAATAAAATTCTCTGAAATTTTTATTTATTTTAAGAAGTTAAAAATCAACGAGCTTAAAGGATTTTGAGACATTCATTCTTGTACTCATTAAAGCTTTGTTCAAAGTAATCATTTTGAATCAAAATATTTTCGTATTAATAAATTATTTGATAAACTAATGAACGTTTAATTGTACAGGAAGTCGGTGGCAGGATTTTGATAACCGGACAGTAAAATACTTTAAGTGTTTTAAAGAAGTTCTTAGTGCACTTCTTATTATATTAGTTTTATTATATTCAAACTTACTGAATATTTTATAAGCATTTTAGTTAGAACAGGGATTTTGTTAATATAGTAAATTGCAGTAAGTCGGTTCGTAATTATTATCGAATTAAAAAAACAATTAGAATTTATGAAAATTAACACACAATTTTACCTTTATTTTTGAAGCTAATTTAATGGGCAATCAATGTTAAACAAATAATAATATTACTTCCCATTGCTCTGAACTTCATTAAATCAAAGTATAGCAATGTAACAATAAGCAATTATTCGACCAATTCAATGATTACCACAATTGTTCAAGTACAAATCATAATCTACTTATTGTCTTGACAATAAATTATATACAATATTGTTAAATAAAACTTGTGATCACCTGAGATTATTGTAAAATTTATTTTACTAATAAAATTACTTTCTCTATAATAGTTTAATGTTAACCAATTCCATTTAACAGAGAATATATGTATATATAAATCGCCCGAATCCCGTATTAGAAAAATGCACGTAACCGAAAAAAAAACAACAATAATTTTCCTCTTAAAAACAATTGTGTATAATATGAAAAGGATTGCATCGCGTTTTTATATGAAATTTATTTTTGAAAAAAAAAAATGTTTTTTGTTGCAATATTCTCAAGCATGTAATATTTTTATCTATATAACAGTTTCATATTTCAAGTACTCAGAACATTTATATTATAATATAGAATAGCACTTCAACGATATAAGTTAGAGCACACATTTTGTAAAATAAAATTTTGTACTTATACCTTAGAGTTATGTTGATTTTTTTGGAACTACATGCTTTTTGTTCTATACATAGAAAATGGTATTATTTTGATTTGTTGTTTTATTTTTGATCTCAATCTTCTCTCACGTTCTCAACATACTGAAAGCAACATTTTATTGTATTACGGGGACCATAGAACTTTAAGTTTTTGTATATTTTTTAGTTAATAGTAAAATTGCATCTGATCAAATTCAAAACAAGTTCTGTTTAATGCTATTTTTGGTTTATAATGTGTGGTTAGATTAAAAATTTTGAATATAAAATTGTAGATTGTAGATATCAAACAGATTTCAGTTAATTACATCAATTGAATGATATGATAACTTGCAACTGTAATAATAAAACAAATTGAATTTTTTTTTCAGGATGATTGGCTAAATTTTCAATGCCATTAGCCATTTTCTGGAATTATTTTAAAGATTAGAAAAATATTACCTAAAAATAGCTCTTAGATTATAGCCCGCCCTGGAATTTCACAATTTTATTTATATCGTCACATTATTTGTCCATTTGAGGAACACTGAAATCTTGAAAATGTTGATCAAAATGTGATCAACTGAATTTATACATAAATTATATTTGCCGCGAAGTCGTATTCGTTGCATATTTGATATTGAGAACAATTGTATATGAGAATATTCTCGGATTGCACTTTTACGTGTTTATGTAACCTGAATATTTCTGAATTACGCAAAAAGAACGGTTAATAATTATATCACTCATATATACCCACTCAATATAATAGAATATTTTCATTTGCATTCTCACATAGTGAGAGTAATGCTCACGTTAGAGACAAAAAATTTAATTCAATCACTTTATTTAAAAAATAATAAAATTAATTTAAATTTGGAATAGTTTTAATAAAATTTCAATAAATTTTAATTATTCTTCTAATAAATTTAATTATGATTTGAGAACAATTTTTTAGTATTATTCGAAAAATTTAACTTAGACCAAGCAACAACACTATCCTGCAAGGAAACAAATGTTACCCGAATAAGCAAAAATAATCATCATTCAAGTGCATAAAATGCGACTTTTAGAATGCCAAGTAAAATCCTCATCATTTTAAATGAACAAGGGAAAGGTCATGATTGTCGACTTGAACTTCCGTAAGAGTCACATATTTATAGATAATTTCCGTTTGGACACAAATTTACCAAAACTGCTAATATTCTTATTTATTCTTTTAGAGCAATATTTCGCTACTTTAAACTTTAAAAACGACTTTAAAAATAAATTTTCTATATTATAATTTGTAAAATAAAAAATTTCGACTCCAATATCTCGATTTCAAAATTCAATATTATCACTTACATTATAACATTAAAGTTAATTGGTATAACGATATTTCCATACAAAAAATTTTTAATAAGAAAAAAAAATTCGATGTCAGGTGAAACGTAAACATTGGCTGCACGCGAGATCTAATATTCGCTCTTTACCAGGTACAAATTGATAAATTGTAAAAATGCACAAAATTAAAAAAACAAAAAAAAAATTATGAATATGAAAAGGAAATCAAAAAAAAAAAAAGAGGAAAAAATGAGGAAGAAAAACGTACAAAATACACGAAAAAAGGATTTAGAAAATAAACGAAATGATTAAGGAGCGGAATGGATATCACGTTTAGATAATTTTGTTAGAAAAAAAAAAGAAACAAAAAAAATTTTGTAATAAATTAAGTGAATTCAAAATCGTTTATAATAAGAGCAATACGATATTTCTGGTATGATTATACCTTTATGTATTTTGTATCCGAAAATGCAGAAAATTTTCCCTATAATATAAAATTTGTGATTTACGAAAATATATTTTTATCCTTATACATAAAATTTTAATGTAAAAAAAGGTGGAGTATATGTACTTCTGTAAATAACAGAGATGGAAGGAGTATTGGATGGCAACAATTTTTAATTTAAATTTTTGTTAGTCTATGGTATGTAAAAATAAAATTATGAATTTCACTATTCCGATTAAATTGCTGGGAATAAAAAGTTTTATCGTAAAAATATCAACTTAAACTTCCGTAAGAGTCCTATGAGAAATCTAACTTCGAATAAACAATCGAATTACGGTTTCGAAGCGAGAATTTCGGGAAATTCTGTCTTCTGTCAATTTTATTCTTAAATTTCGTGAATTCATTTGTGAGACTTAATTCCGTTCGGTAAAATTCGTTGAAAATAAAATAATTTTTTACATATTATTCATATTTAGTAAAAATTATACCTGCCCTGCAATTCCAATAAAAAAATTTCATATTTATGATGGAATAATATTTTTCATACGCTTTTACTGCTCAATCCTATACCAAAGTTGGGAATATTTCAAATGTTGGTAATTATTCATTCTGTTGGTAGATGTGGGTAGAAACTGTTTCTTGATGCAATTTGACAAATTTTTGATAATTCACACATATCTATATAGTTAAGAATCCAAGTTTGTGTAATATTCACGATGTGACTTATTTGCGTCTATATTTCGAGGAGGAGGAAATTTTTGTGATTTCGAACTTTTATTAAATTTTATGCAATTTATAAACAATTAAAATTTTGATGATTTCGTTTGTTTGTTAATAGGTCTTGCCAATCTGATAAGGTCCTGTAATACGGTTATTCTCACATGAGTACAAAAATTCTTGCTACATAAGAATAATAAAGTGTTCACGAAATCCTTATTATGACTCAATTTATGTTTCCTTCTCTTCATATTTCTTTTCATGTTTTTTGCATAAAATAAATCATTACTTTTTAAAATAAATGTAATTTTTTTTTTTTACAATTATAGAGGAAAAGATTTATAATTTTTCTTTTTCCATTTGATTTTCTTTTTATAATGTAATACACGGTGAGTAACACCTTTTTACTGGTACCTTATAATATTATATTTGATTTTCATATATTTTATATTTGCACATTTTTTTTTTCTTTATTTTCCAATTCATAATTTGATTTTATTTGAAAATTTCAAAAAAAAATTATTCATATCATTTGATTTGCATGATTGAACCCTATCAGAACTTGCATATACAAAAATTTTTGATCGTTTTTGTTTTTTCTCTGCATTTTTCACCTTTCTTTTATTTTTCTTTTAGAACGATTTTATAGTGATTTTCCTATTCTTTCAAACGCATTCACAAAGCTCTGTATTTTATGAAAATTTTTATGGAAGGTACACTAAGGATTTTTTTGCTTTGTCCTTTTCATTCATTCATTTTATTTATTTACAATTTTTTATTCTATTTGATTCAATTCAAATATTTGTACAAATGCACATGAAATGAAAAATTATATACTAGAGAGCTATTATACAAAAAAAGAGAAACATTCAATGATTCGATTAAAAATAATTTAAGAAATTATTTCTTATGTAATTTTTTTAATTCATAATTTTATAAATGGAAGATTTTTAAATTATTCTATTGTAAAGAATAATTTTAACTAAATGCAAGGTTACTAACAATAAAACTAAAAGTAATCAGCAAATCTAGAAATTTCAAATATTTTCGAGTCGAGAAATATTAAAGTAAAATTTTTCATTTCGTAAAATTTTTGCAATTAATTTTTCAAAAATTATCATATAGCGTGAATGGCTGCTTTAAATCGAATTGGGTTAATATTCTTGAAGAACTACAGCCTCCTGGTAAAAGATATTAGACACAGAGTTCATATAATATGCCTCCATGTTATCTAACAGACAGTAATTATCAATAGTTTTTCAGTAGAAATTCGAACTCACAATTTTTTTAAATGAATATTACGTTTTTTCTTGTACTCTGTTCGGTTCCACATAGCCTCGTCATGGCACTCGTTTATTATCTGATTATATTTTAATATTTAATAGCTCTTTGTTGAAAGTGTATTTTCCTATTTCTTCTTTAGATATTCATTACTGACAATAATTATTACTTCACATCCTTTGCCATAACATTTTTCCAGAATCAAACTCATTATATTCTGTTTAACTGTTATACTTTAGAAACATAAGTTGCTTCATCTATATAAAAATGCCTTAATAATTTAAAAATATTAGTTTAATTATATTAACTACTGAAATTTCATCTTCTTAATTTTAAAATTATTATATCGAAAGAATTCATCTTATATAATAAAAAGTTTAATAATTCATTTTTTAAAACTACAACTTACGTAATCATATCCGCTGATCAAAATTGTATAATTAAAATAAAAAGAATTTACAATTTTAAATTTGATAAATGGTAATTTCAACTTGTTCATCCTTTATTTTTCTCTCTCCACTATATTATGTACAATGTAGATCAAATTTATTATAAAGGATAACATAACATATAGGGGTAATGATTAACATGTAAATTGAAAAACTTATAAAATATCTGAGAAATCATAATAATATAAAAAAAAAAATTCCTAATTTCTCTTGTATGTTCACACTTTGCTGATATTGTACGAGTACGTTCTGTACGTTAAAATAGAACTAAATAAAAAAATCTAGAATGAATTTTTACAATTTTAGCATTAATTTTCAAATCTTTATTTTTTAACATTCTATATACATATAACATATTCCCTGCTTTTTTTTTTTGGTTTAGTTGAAGTAGTTTGCATATAACATTGATAAGTTACAACCGCACTAACACACCACCATTGAAAAAATATGTTTTATTTTCCATAATATATTTTCCACTTCATGAAATACAATAATATTCCATTTTCATTTACATGTTCTCTGAAAGAAAATATTCACTATATAGAGTAGAATATAATAATTCTCACTTGTATATTATATAAAGTAAAAAAATAAAATATATTTTTGTGTAAATGGTGATTTTATTATGCAATATTATCATATTCAATATTCCGAAACCAAAAACTGCATGTATAATGTACCTACGTACATACACTTAACATTTTGTTTAGGTTCTGTTCAACTATATGGTGTATGGTGGTGTATTATTTAAAATAGTGAATTTTCTACAAAATACTTATTATGTATTCGCACATATTGTATGTGTATTGTATAAGTATGTTGTATGAAAGAGTACAATACTTGTATGAAAATGTAAAATGTAAATTTAAAAACACATATTATTCAGAACAATATGACGACATTATAATATTGTATGGTCAAAAATAAAATAGTTTTACTTGTATTACTACATATACATATTCATATACAGGATGATTCAGTAATATTAGTGATATAACATATACCATAATTTAGGTCATCAATAATGAGCAAAATTTTTGTTTTGAACAAACGTTCGAATGCTTATTATTCCGAAAGTACATAAATTACAAAATCCAGTAATATGTTACTGTCAAGCCGTGTACTATCACTTTCAAAAACTGTTTATTTGAAGCTATTATCTTTTTCGGAAGAGAAGTTGTAAGTAAAAACACTTGAACAAGTCAAAATTTCGTGCAAATTTTTTAAAATCACTGTGCCTCGGAAACCGTTGTGATTTGATACCTAATACTGAACAAAAATTTTACTCATTTTCGGTCACCTTGTATCCTCGATCTGAATCACTCTGTATAAGAATAATAAAGCCGATAATAATCATGTATACAATGTACACATGATTTCAAACACATTCATACAATATGTGTTATGTGAATATTAATCAGAAATACGATTAAATTATTATTATACACTCTTCTACGATATATGCAATATATCTGAAAAATTTTTCACTGTTCAAAAGGTGCGGGAAACATTTGTATTATTTTTAGTACGGTGGTAAAAAGTTAAGTGTGCGAAATAAATGCTATTACCGATTTATTCCGGAAACATTTTCTTGAATTACTAGGTAAATATAGGAAAGGATTTAAGGTATTTGTATTATGTATAATATGTTTTTTTTTTAAATGATTAATTTGTATGTTCATTATTATACATAAAAGGATCCCCTACTTGTTTTAGTTTTTCTTTTTACTTCCCTATAATCACACAATTTCACTGATTATTTACTCTAAGGTGAATATGTTTTTTTTTTATATAATTATAAAAATATTATTAAAAGGATTAAAGGAGAAGTGAAAAATGTTGGGGATAAAACAGTTGTATAATAAGGCAGTGTTAGTAAAAATCTTGAAAAAATTCTTGTTTAGGATAAAATATATTATAATATTTTGGATAGAAGTTGGAAAATAAATGGTATAAATGGTATAAAAGTATATTTTCAATTAAAATTGTAATTAGTTTAGTTGAAGCGACAATAATAAAATTAATTGCTTTGAATATTTTGAATTATATACAAGGACAATTTTTATTTATGCTTTAAATATCGTTGTGGTATATGACAAATCAAAAATTTAGGGTACCATTTAAATTTTGCAAATTTAATATATCTAGTAAGTAAATGTGAATTTAATGATGTATTCTCTGGTTGGATTCATTAAAAATTTCATGATTAGGATTTAAATTTTAATTTTATTAAAGTTAAGGTTAGTCCCAATAAGGTTTATTCTTTCTTAATAAATTCAAATTTTGTTCCCTTCCCTGCGAATTTCAAATAATTCGATTTTCGGTAGTCAAATTCTTATTTTAATACTACTTCAAGCGATAATTTCCAGACATTAACTGTATGGGCTCAAGTGGACATGCAATTTTAAGTTTTGCAACTGTTTGACTCCTTATTTGTATCCAATAGATTTATATTCAAGCACGCACACATGCAACTGTTTGATTGTATGCAATTAAGCAATCAAATAGATTGCAATTTTTTACAAACTGATTGCAATTTTTAGTTAAAACAATCAATTTCAATTAATACAATAGTTTAGTTGCCTAAATGTGCTCGAAACGATTATACAATCAAGTAGTAATTGCAAAATTAAAAATTGCATGTCTTAGCCTTAAGTAATTATAATTGTATGCTGTTCGAAATACAACCAGGCACAAAAGTTTAAAAATTCTTTGAAAGTTTGATGTTTTGAAAATATTGCATAACCGCAGGCTAAATATTTTTTTAAAAATTCATTTCAAAAATTTTAATTTTATTAAAATTTATTTTCATTTCAAATAGTTTTTCTTAAGGTAAGAGAACCATGTGTTCATGAATTTTAAAATTTTTTTTTTTTATTTTTGATTAATTAATTCATAAAGCAAAAAACTTTTAATATAAAAATGTTAAATTTAATTGAGTTGAAGCTTATTAACAATTTAACACAATTTCTGAATGAAATAAACACAAGAAATTAAAAGATTTAAGATGAGATGAAAAAACAAGAAACAGAATGAATAATAGCACTTTTCAAAAAACTTTGTTCTTTTTTTCAGAAATATTAATTTTAACAATTTCAGAAATCTTTTTAAACAACAAGAACAAAAAATATGAAGATAAACATGAATAAGAAGAGTTTTATATAATTTAAAAAGGTAAAAAGTAAAAGGAACATTTCGAAATTAAAAGTAAAATAATTAATTTGTGAATAAATAAAAAAAAAAAATTTTTAAGGATATTGTGAAGGTGTAATTGTAATACCTGTGTTATTAAAATATAACAAAAAAAAATTTATACATTTGGTTGAAAAGAAGATGAAAATTTCTCAAAGAGTTTTAATTTTTTGTACACATAGTTACTATAAAAATAAAATAATAATAAAATGGGAAAATTTATTTAATAAAATTATAATATAGAATAAAGTATTTAAATTTACATTTAAGAAATATTTGTAATTTTTAAAAATCTGTTTATAGTAACTACGATATTTGAGGATATAAATGAGATATTAAGTACTGAATATATTGTGGAGTTAATGCTACAACTAGATAACTTGAAAATTTTATATTTTTAGATAATTAATCTAGCCGTCATAAAATCGAATGCCATTTCATCTGCAGCCAATATCTAAGATTAAAAGTGTTCTTAAATACTAGATATCCTCATGATAAATTATTTGTTATTGCTAAATTTTGTATCTATCAATATCTCTAAATCAAATTGCGAGTTATCTAGTTTTAGCATTAACTTCACGAAATTTTTGAATTAGTTTGAGAGTGGACATAGTTAGATATTTTGGATACAATTATTATTGAATTTTTAAAATTCTAATATTGAAAATTACACTACACTATTAATTTTTACAATTCTTGTTACTTATACAATGAGAGTACAAGAGAGTATTGTACTTGATATTGCTTTCCAATAATATTAACTATAATACCAAATATTTCTTAATTAATTTTGTTTTCAAAGTATTGAGCAAGAGGATGTTGGAACACTACTTCATAATTACTCTTTTATAATTGTGTAAGTAGTTGAGGTTATCAAATACAAAAAATTCAAATATTATTGGTATCCTTTTTTCTTTATTTAAAAATTTGGTCTGTTTGTTTATAATAAATTATTAAAATTTTACATAAATTCAATTAAAATTTTTTTTTTGGTAATTAAATTCGTAAAGAAGTATTTTAAAAATTTTATTATATACAGGATGATCCAGCAACAAATTGGGAGCCATATATTAGCGGGTAGACGATCAAAAATGAGGTGAATTTTTGTTCGTAACATAGTGTTAAATCGAAACCATTGTAGAGCTACAGGGATTGTAAGAAAATTTATGTGAAATTTTAACATACTTAATTTTGTTTTACTTAGTTATAAGTTTACCCATTCATTTCGTTGGTATGATCGTCTATTTAATGATATATGGCTCCTTACTTATTCCTGAACTGAAATATATTAAATTGTTCATAAATTTCAATAAGATAATTTAAATTAATTGTAACAAATCAGTGTTTTAATTTCAATTTAATTATTATTACAAAATTAGAAATGAAAATTTTTTAAATTAAATAATAGTTTTGAATTTTCTCTATATTTTACTTAATTTAATTTATTTATTTATGGAGAAAAGTTTGAATGATTAACAGTTTTTATAAAGGTCGACGAATTTAAAAAATTTTTAGGGTAGTTTTTTTAACAAAGCCTGTGTGTCCCGCAAAACTTATCTAAATCATAAAAAAAACTTCTCTCTTTTGTGATTCTGTGTCCGGCAGATTTTGTTGTAGATTTAATTGTAATGACTATAACTCTTTGATTGAACAAAACTCACATATGATTTTAATTTTTTTAAAAAATTCTAAAAACAAAAAATCTAATTGACACAAACTGGTATATGGTAGACGGTGATTTGTTAAAGAAAATTTTAGGATGAAAGGAAAGAAAAAAAAAATTTTTAATTCTATTTCTTGACTTAAAATAATTATAATATAAAAAGGTTATTTTTTATATAATATAGAAAATATCCTTTGTATAAAAACTTAAAGAATTTAGCAAAATAAGCAGATTTTTTTTTCTGTTCCCCCAATAAACTCTTTTGATGTCAAAATGAAATAAAAATACCCCACTTCAGAAAATGAAATTTTTTTTTTTTTGTAAATTTTTCTCTCATGTTCAATTGAATAAACTTTTCTTTAAATTCATTAAGACATTTAAAGTTTAATACCCAAACAAGCATAAAATCCAGATGAAAAAAAACTTTAAAAATCTTCTTTCGCCCCCTTTCGTTACCTTTCTTTTGTATATAATGTGCGCCTATTTTGGTATTAAAAGAAAAACTTTTTTAAAAAAACTTATGAATGGCTTCATTTTTAACCTCATACTATTTTCTCTAGAAGATTGTACTAAAGTTTCAAAAAATGTAAAACATATAGAATACGAGTATAAAGTCTTCTTTTAATTTGTAAAGCTGGTAGATGTTAAGATGGTTTTTCAGAAAAGAAAAAAAAATTCTCTTAATAGTCATTTAAATTGGTCATTTTTTTGTTATTTTTTGAATTTGTTGTTTTACACCTAAGAAAAAAGAGAAAAGTACCTAAAAATAGCTTAAGAAAATACCCAAAATGGCTATTTAATGCATATTTAACAACTTTAATTGAAGGCATTTTATACAAAATAAAAATAAAATTTTGTATTTTATTTGGTTTTTCGTTTTTTTTTTTAAAGGTATTTTTAAGTTTTTCTTAAAAAATAAAATAGTTACAATATGCTTCTACATACACACATGTTTATATCATACAGAAATAGAGGTTAGCCTTTCAGGAACTTTAAAAAGGGATACTAGAGATATTATAGAAAAATGTACATGAGCAGTACATGGGAAGGGAGAAAAAGGTCAAACACGTAAAAGGATTTTCAAATAGTAATTTAATAAATCGTGTCAGGATAAAAGCATTTATTATTCTTTAAAAAAAAAATTTTTCTAAAACTACACTCTTATACAAAATTTGTTACTATAAGTTACTATAATATTCTAACACATATATGTACAATGGTACGAGGTGATTTCGAAAATTTTTGGAATATGATGTAAGAATAAGGAATTTAAACGGCTCCAAAATTTTTTTTTAATAAGATTACAATTAAAAAATATTAAAAATTTTAGAAATTCACTAAGGAACCAAAAAAAAATGCTGTTATACCTTACTTAGCACATCAAAAAGTTAATCAACAGATTTCATAAGCTTACCGTTCATGAAGATCATATCATGGAGATAGACAAGTTAAGAAGAATACACAGCACGCAATACACAGCAACACTTTAAGGGGCTGAAAAATTTTATGAACGTATCGAAAAAATTATTGTTTGGTTTCAAATATTTATGACAATAAGAATACCTTCTCATTTTCGTTTAGACTATCAACAATTTATTAATGATTTACTTAATTATAATTTATGAATTTTATGAATGAAAAAGAATAAGGGAACGAATGTAAATTAACCACATTGTTATAATTAATTTTTTAATGAATTAACATTGTTCCCTTTAAAATCAGAACTCACATGATTCTTAAATATACTCTTTATTCTCCAATACTCATATTTTTTAGAATTTTCTCTTATTAATATCGCGAAAACTTGCACTAGAAAATAGCAGTAATATTTTCAATTAAATATAAGAAGATTGGGATTTTATATTAAAATTTTAAATCAAAACAAGCTTTGAAAAGAAAGTTAACTCATATACGTAATTGATTCTCTTAGGAATTATCTATTAATGACAAGAAAAGAGAGTAGTAGAGGAGTAGTAGACGTAAAATTGAGAGAAATTTTGCTTGAACGTAATGATTTTTTTCTTAACTTATTAACCCTCGTACAAGACTCACGTTTATTATAAATAATATAGAATGTCGTGTGCATGTGTGCTTTTTAAAATTCTATAATGTTGTAATTGAATTCGTATAGAAATTAAATATTTATAATAAAATCTAATATTAAATTATAGTTGTCTTTTTTTCTTCTATACTATAGTGTTATAAATAAAAGTTCATTTTCATATGATATTTTTTACTATTTTTTTATAATTTTACTTACATTTAAGGATGTAGATTTTCTTTTTATAGTGAAAATAAATTGTGGTCAGCATCCTTAAATAATTGTGTATGTGTTAAAGAAGAATATTAGTAGTACACTGAAAAATTTGATTTCGCTTTAATGTAAGTGTAAGGTATAATAGAAGTGAGTAGATGTGAAATTCGTGTTATATCGCACCTTTATTTTATTGTAAATGTTACCAATTTATGTTTTTGTATTCTCTTTTGATTTTATTATTGTAATGTTAAAAGTATAATTTACAATTTGTATCATTTTACCTTTTATTATCAATTTTTGAATTTAATATTGCGATTCAAAAGATCATAAGATGATTATATGAATTTAAGGATAAACGTGAAAGAGATTTGAAAAACTAAAATTAAAATTCAATATTATTAAAGAAAATTTTTTTATAAGGAAGTTTATATTTTTTTGCAAAATTTTAATTTTAAATTATAAAAATTCTTACATAATTTTGTTCTTATTTTGAATGAGATTAAGGCATTAGAATATAGAATAAATGGCGACATAGGTGACACGTCTCCTAGGTAAATTGCGTTTGAGTTTTTTTAATATTTTATTATCATTAAAAGAAGGCTTTTAAAACTACTTTGTAGGGTTAAACCTACACAATAATATAGGGTTAATAATTTAGATGAATTATTAAGTTTACCGACAGCAATTTCATCTTTATTGGTTTAATACTGTTCATTTCATTAAAAGCAGCCTATATTGTTTAATTTTTGAATAATATTACTGTATGAAATAAATTTTGAGCCCACTCTATACAATCTCACAAAAATAGTTACTAAATTCATAATAATTTAACTAAAAATCCAAAAAGGATATAATTTTGTAATTATACAATTTATTAACTAAACTAAATTTATTAAGAGTTCGAAGCTGTTTAGGAATAAAAAGTTGTGTACTTGTAACACTATGGCTCTGTAGAAATATGATTTTATGTAGGGGTTTTACTATTATCATTTCATGGTTAAGCGATTCACACTATTTAATTTTATAAAATGGGTCAGTAATTGTCATAATAACACAGATATTACGTAGATAACATTTAATTTTCTTATAATATCTTTGCCATTAAAACAGGCATTTAATACTCAATATTTGTATTGCATATTAGAAATAGGACTCTTTGCTTCTATAAGCTATTATATAAAAGTAATCTGTAATAATATAAAACAAATTTTTGGTACAATACGCTACTAACAATAAAATTACTTTGTAAAATCGACAAAAACATTTTTATAATAAAAAAGTAGAGCCTAAATATACTTACATATGTGTATTGGATTCAAATATTTTGTTTGACCTTAATTTCATATGGTATTTAAAATACTGTGAAATCATTTAAAATTAAAATTTTCATTTAGTATTAACTATACAATTATTATACAAGTTAAGTTTATACAAGTACTTATTACTTATTTTAAAGTCATTTAATAGTTTAATGGAATACATTTGCTTTCACCTTAAAATAAAAGAAAAACAAAATATAAAAACATTAAATACACACTTCTTTTCTATGCTCATAAAATTCCACGATATTATATTTTATTATTCTTTTTATTTAAAATAAAAAATAAATGGTAAGCACCACCATTATACAATATTAAAGAAAATATGTAGTATATACAAAAATAAATGTGAAAATAAAAGTTATAAATTATGTAGTACTTTTACTCTTGTTTTGTATATAAAGTACTATATGAAAGCAAAAACAAATACAATTAAATCTGATGGGATCTGTATATAACCGACTGCAATGTGTATTATCTAGTGCAGCCAAAGTATTACAGAAAATTATGAAGATTCAAACACTTCTTTACAATTTTAAGGAAGTAAGTAAGTATTTAGTTGACATGCCTAGAAAAATGTAAATTTGGCTCTTAGTAGGATTTTGCTTTGTGCAATCCGAATTTCCTGAAAAGCTCGCCAGTTAATCTTGGTGGCAATCAGAGCTCAAATATTAAATTTCAAAAAATTTCATCAATTAGTTCTGTAGATATGATAAAAAATGTAAAATTGGCCCCTAAGTTCGCTTCCGGAGCCATTATCTTTCTAACAAAATTTGTAGATTCATTGTTTTAATACTCCAAATTTAAATATTAAATTTCAAGGAAATTGTTTGATTATTTATTCTTTATATACGCAAAAATGTAAAATTAGCTCGCAAAAAGAGCCAATTTTCCAGGTCTCATATATTCCAAAAGTTGATCAATCCGTGAAGTAGCTAAAATAAATACACACATTGTGGTAAATTTCATCAAAATCGGTTCAGCAGAACTTGAGAAACACGCCTAGCCATACACAGACAGAGTGAACGACAGGCCGATAGATCAACAGGTGGAATGAGAAAAAGACCACAGACCGGCAAATAGACAGACCAACAGATCGAAAGACCGCCACACCGACAGACCAACGGACTGACAGAGCCACAGACTGACATTTCTTCAAAATTAGTATACTCACACTTCCCTAACATGAGGAAGTGCTTTCCGACCGGAAACTCGACATCCGAAATTTTGTGCCAACACATAGCCTCTCATGTTGCATATAATGTAGTCGGTAATAATAGTGTAGGTATACTAAAAAAAAATTTATAAATTATTGTTGTACCAGTATATTATAGATGAGATTTTATTCACATTATTTTCACTATAGAAACCCGGTTTCGTTTTACTCTTAAATTTCCACTATTATAAACATTTTTATAAAAGTAATTTTTTATTCGCTTACATGGCAGTTGTACCCTACATACACATATTATTATGTATACATATACTTGAAAATGAATGGTGGTTGTGTTGGTATAATAATTGGTATTTTACTTTTTATAAATGCGAAAATTATAATTTTTGTAAAGGATAATCGAATGGTGTTAGTTGCCTATAACAACCATAAAACTCTTATTGAATAACTTTTACTCTTATGGAGTTTTTGTATTTTTGAATAAAATTTTATAATTAAATATAAAATAAGGGTTGCAACTAAATATGAATGGTTTGTAAAACCTCTGCAAAAGTATAATTGAAGTTTTTTAAGTTTTAAGTAGGTGTATATGATTTATATATCGCCTTCAGCTCTTATTGCAAAATAACATTCACAATAAAATAAATTCAAAAGCGATTCTCCATGAAAATATTATAATTACAAAGTTTTCATAAATTTTTGAAACTTTGATTGTTTGAAATCATTTTTATTAAAAGCCCCATTTTAAATCGCATTCCTCTGAAATCGAATTCGGTAGTCAAAATAAAATAAAAAACATTTAAAATATTTTTCACCATTTTATTTATTGTAAAATAATTTTCTCCATTTCGAAATAAAACTTGTCCTAAAATATCCCTCATAGAGTGGGATGAAAGCTTTCCAACACTGAGAAAGCCCCGATTAAACCATCTGCGCCTCCTAACGGGCAGAGCAATATAGTCTTACAGAATATGTATGGCCGACTCCTCATAGTCCTGACAGGATCTATACATAAGACAGTCCGAGTTCCAGTCCCAGTGAAAAGGACAATAATAGTACGACCCCGATTTCGATCCATCCCCAGCAGCTCTGCAGAGAATTTCTTTGAGGAAAAAGGAATAATAACACTTGTGCATCACCATTTTCTACAGTGGCACCCCAGCGTGGATTCGTTTTCTAATCGAGCACAACGCCAAGTCTGCCTCTAACGACAGACATTGACAGATAGGGACATGTCGAACAAAAAGAATCACAGATCCCCTCCGTGTTATAATAATATAAAATAATAAAATAAAATAAAATTTTATTAAAATTATACAAATTTCTTACTAAGAATTTCGTACTATCAAATCAAACTTTTTCATGATACCGGTTGCTCAGTTCTATTCAATTATGGTGTGTTCAAAACCTCCTAATGTGGTAATTGTTAGTCTTAATATACTTAGACAGACTAAACAGCTGGTTTTTTATCATACAAATCAAATATTAAAATTAATTTAAATTTTATAATAGAAAAAATCTAATTTATTAAAACATTCAGTAAAAATTAGGTTATTTCGGCAAAAAAAGAGGAACAAGAATAAAAAATCCAAAAATCCTTGTATAACATGTAAATTTAAAAAAAATAAAACTCTATTATTTTCTAAAAAATCCTATACATGATTTTGAAGAGTGTTATGCATACAATAGATTAACCAAAAAAACACTGATGCTTTTGGATTACACATTTTTACATTTTTAAATACATTTTGTTTATTTACCATGGTACTCGTACTCATGTGATTTTATACTATGTAGCCATTAATATTAAAAATCCGAGCAAATGAATTTTTTTGTGTTTTTTATTTAATGAATTTTGTTCAAAAAGGATTGCAGGATTTTTTTTTTTTTATGGGATTGCAGGTTTTAAATTTTCACATTTCAAATACTACAAGATATATTTTGTATGAAACGGTAAAAGGATATTAAAAATAATACTATTTGATCTGTATAGTATTTGAGATTTTTTTCACACCAGTCATTATTATTTTCTAGAAAATAATTAATTTATAATATTTCCTCAACGAAATTTTGTAGTTTAATCAACTACCGATATAAATGGAAAACTTTGTAATGTCATACCATTATAAATTAAAAAATCTGATATTATTATTAGAAAATTATTTTCTATTCATTCTAAGAGTTCAATTTGAATATACATTTTGGAAATTTTATTCGGTTTTTCGACAAAATTTAGTTTTTCATTTAATTCTAGCAGTTATTCAATTATTTTACTTATAAAAAAACGTTGACACATTTCATTGTTTTAGACATGGTCCCCTTCATTTTATAATTTTGTCAATATAATTAGATTAATAAAGAGATTTCCTGTAATGTTTGTTGTATCCTTATGGAAAAAATTTCAATGTATTAAAATTTAGTATTATCCTCTATGAATATTACGAGTATTATAAAATTGATCATGTTACAATTTTTACTTTTGGGATTTCGATAAGAGCTTCGAATATATTTACTATATCAAAAATACAGTAAAACTTTTTTTAGAATATTTTCGAAAAATTCGATTATGAGTTCCTGTTTTTCATTAAATTCCCAATAGTTATTCATTTTGTCCGTCTATTCTTTTATAAAAATTTAACAAACACTGTTAACAAATAAATCCGAGATTAATATTAAATTTAAATTTCTTATTTAAAACCTTTATAATTTTTCAAATTCAAAAATGTTTTGAATAAAATTATAAAATTTTTGAATTTACTAACAATGGTCTTTATAATATTTATACAGGTCTTGTTAATACTATTTATAATAATATAAATTAGTTTAATAAAATAGAAATATGCTTGATGGTAAGCCCATGTTTCTAATTTAAACTTGTTTCTTATATACATACTACTATATGCATAGAAATTTAATCTGATTTGATTTTCGTCCTTGCTCTGTAATTATTTTTATATTTTTATTTTTTTTTTGTAATTCGAACTTTTCCATGAAATCTAATACTACTTGTTATGTGTACCATATTTATATAATGTCGATTTGTGATACAGTCATGTGATACAAAGTCAATAAATTTTTTTTTTATATATATACTATTTCTACTATATAAACTGCTGCACTTTAGTTAACTTTTATTTTTTTTTTTTATAAATACTCTGATATAGAATTCTGTTGAAATTTAATTTTTATATAATATGATTGTGGATCTACCTACCATGTTTTTCCTTTGTATATTCTTAAACCTTTAAAGTTTATAATGCTAAAATTATGAAAATCGAAGTTATTATGATAATAAAAAACGGGAGTTAGTGTATAGGAAATTGAAATAATTTGAAATAGTTGGATCCTATTTAATTTTGAGTTACGAGTAATAATGCTCTATTTCTTCTTCGATAAAGAAAATGCCGAAATGTTTAAATTTTTGTAAAGCAGTAATAATTACTTAGCATAATATTTTATTATAACAAGTGTACAGAATTTGAGTATCTGAGAACCAAAATAACGACGGAAGGACGAAATGTTAAAAATATAGAGCATAGAATTTCTAAGTTTAGCAGTGCATTAGGCAGGCTATCGGCGACATGGAAGTTAACTCATATAGCATCTGATTGGTTTTCAGAGATAATACGCAAAATATACAGGTCTTCGATAAAAAATGCCTAAGTATGAAGAATATTCTACTAAACTAAAAGCCTAATCGTATAATGAATATTCTGGGCAACAAGGATCGTAATACAAGCATGACGATGGGCTATGACGAATCAGGATCCAATAGAGACCCAAATAAAAAGAATAATATGGTAATGGTTTGGCCACTTTCTAAGACGCCCAATAATATTGGTTGTGCGTCAATCCGGCGTCAAGAGAGGAACCACCAAAGACGAAAAAATGTAAGGACGTTAAAGGAGACTTGGAAAAGAAATGTGCAAAAAAAATTAGTTCAACCAGGCAAAACATGAACATAAATAAAGAAATTGGCATAAAGTAGCGGAAATTGGAGAGGCTATGTTAAAGCTCTTCGTTCCCTAGAGGAAAAACAAGGAAGGAAAAAAAATATTTACTCTAATTTAAGAGTTACTGCTACCTTATAACTGGTTAGGATACTTCTTCATTTTTGGCTTTTTTTATGTTTTCCTATTTTTATCCTACAAGTGTTCTGTTTGAAAAGTCCAATGCATCCGATTGAATAAGTTTTCTAGTATAGAAAATAGTGATGATGAAAATAATATTTAAAATTGAAAATGATGTTATATAATCGGTTACAAATTGAAAAAAAAAACAAACAAACAAACTAGAATTAAAAATAAGAAAAAAAAGAGAGAGGGAAAGAAAAAAATTTTGTTTTACGTATTTACCAAATCGCTATTAGAACATATTAAGGACATTTTTCCAAATTTTGTGCTTTTTATTTTAGTTTTTCTATTAATTGCTTTTGATGACTTTTTGAATATCAATTTGACCGTTCATAGGTAAAAATAACAAGAATTTTCAATGAGTAAATGAAGTTCTTTTAGTTGTACTATAAAAAAAAATTTAAAATATTAAAATTGTTTAAAGAAAATTTTAGATTCAGAACAAATACAATAATAAAAATAGCAACAACAACAACAAAAAGATTTGTAGAGAAACGTGGGCTCAAAGGGAATTTTTATTTTAATTTTTATTTTAGCTATTTGTGATTTTTTTTTTTTAATTTTTTTGCCTTTTAATGGAAATAAAAATTTTAAAAATTTTTATTACAATAACCTTGGCGAAAATTTCGTTTGTTTTAATTTTATGATCCTTGAAAAGTGGGTTAAAAAAAAAATATTTTGTGTGTTATTTTTTTTGTTTTTTTTTTTTTGGTTTGGTTTATAAAAAATAATGTTTTACATTAATGTGCATTGTTTTTTCGATTTTATTTTTTACAATTGACAATCTGTAAATTTTATATACTCTAATATTTTATTTATTCCTTTTTGGGCAAATATCAGTTGGGGTTGGGAATTCGAGATGAGTTGATTGGGAAAACTTTTGGATTTTAAAAATTATCGTTAATAAGATAATAAAAATTATTTTTATTATTATAGTAATGTATAAAATCGAATTGTGAAAACCTATGAGGATTTTTCATTGAGGCCTTGATATACTTTCTGGGGGCATGCGAGCTCTGACCCACAGGAGATGGAATATACCGGAACTATGTGTTCATTCCGACAAAGCTACTCGAATTCATTAGGAAAGTGGGTCTCGATGAAGCGTTGTAAGGCCTTGTCCCACACCAATTTGGGGGACACAATAAATCTTTAAAGGTTTTTAAGATTAAAGGTTTTAATGGATAAGAAACAATAAAATCTATTAGTACTGTTCAGAAAACGCCGATAGTTATTGTGTTTTTCTATAAAAATCTTAAGAAATTCAAACCCTTAGTAAAATTAAATTTTCGTGAGTATTTTATTAAGAAGAATATTATTATTTAAAAAATTGCTGATGTTTTCTAATTTCAGGCTATTAGGGAAATCCTTCTAGAGCTCTCAAGTCAAGCAGATCTACTTGCCATTTAAACAGTTTTTAAAAATTTGTAAAGGTAAATTTTGGATTACAACTGTTTCATTTGGCAGTAGTGGCATAAATTTCGTTTTGTTGAATATTTGAATTATGACTCAAAATCACTAGAATTAAAAATTTAAAATTAATTAATTAGAAATTTAAATTTATTTAATTAATTAACGATTTTTTAAGATTAGTTTTGGCTTCTTGTTAGAATGATGAATGTAAAATAATTTGAGAATATTCTAGTATATTATTACATAAAATTATTCTATTTTTAATTCAACAAGAGTTTTTTATAATCACTCTATTTTGGCTTTTATTTTAATATTTGCATATAAGAATAAAAACATAATATTTACCTACTACCCAAATAGTAATAATATTCTCTCAAGAAAACAATGGAACTAACTATCTTGTGACATCACACTGACAAGACAATACTTTTGATATTGTATAAGCAGTTGTTAACCAAAATGAAAGCAATAAAAAAAAAACAAAACAAAAATAGAACAATAACAAAAAGAGTATAAAAAAATATTTAAAAATAAAAAAAAAATTTAAGCTGAGATGAGGAAAGAAAGAGCAATATATTATTATATTATAAAGCAGAGAGAGAATGAGAAATAAAAACAGAAAATAAGATAAAAACGAGTAATAAAAGTGGTAATAAACCGGAATAAATCCTCGTAGAATTTTCCCATAAAAAGGAATTTTTTTTTCTCAATAAATATTTTAGTATTTAAAAAATGTATGTGTGTTATGAAAGTGTATGCATATAGAGTAGCTTTAGCACTGATAATACAGTGGAGTGAAAAGTATTTTTTTTTGAATCTTTAATTTTTAAAGCTGAGATTTTTCCTTTTGTATTTTTTTCTTTTTCGCTTAGCAAACTACTTTTGCTATTCAAATAACTTAAATTTCAAATCAACTGAAAACTCTTGAGATCATCATTCATGGTTAAGTTGCATAGGTGCTCAATTTACTAAGATTTATAGTTATGGCTCCCAAATACATTAATATGGAAATTTTTTTCTATCAAAGCAATCTGCTTAGGTAATAGAATATTTTTTTTGAATAATTTTATGTACAGAAGATTTCTAACGTGCTTATTCTCAAAAACAAGAAAAAAAACAAAATAAAAAATCTACTTGCATTACCAGTGAAAAGTGGGCCTGTTGGAATATAAGAAAAAAATCCTTCGAACTGAAGTTTCAAAATTTTACTAGCAGTAAATATTTGAACTCATTAGGAGTGCAATTTAGAGTGCACTTTTGTAAATTTGCATACCCATTTAGTTGAAAACAATTTTTTTTTTATAAAATTTTACAATATTTTCAAGAAATTTCGAAAAAAATTATTGACAGTCTAACAGTTTATAACGGTATAACATTTTAAGTTTACATACGTGCATATTCGTATATAGAAGTATGCATTTTCTGGTACGTTATTACAATATTCTTTGTCAATCGGAATATTCTTCGTTATTATAATAGTCAATCGGAATATTCAATTTTTATAGATTAAGGAGTCTTCATACTGCATAAAAATTAGCTATATTACAGTTCTTGTTGAAAAGCTTTTGGAACTCTTTGTGCAATATTGTGTTCAAACAACATTAAAATAGATTTTGCATACATTTAGGGGTATGAAGAAGCAAAAATTTCATAAAATTTTATATTATTATTTTCATGTGATTTTTTGTGACAATTTAAAAAATATGAAGAAAATAAATGCAATTTGAATATTTTTTAAGGAAATGATTTAAGGAATATATTAAGGAAATGATTTTTTTTCGAGAGATTTTCTCTTAACTTTTCTGCAATTTCAAAAATTTCATAGCGAAGAATTTGAAAAATCAGAAAAATATCTAAAATTTTTTGCTCATTCTATTTATTGTTAAAACTATTTAACAAATTTTAATTACCAGTGTACCAATAAGGAACAATGTCAGCCCTTACATGACATTAAGTAGTCCATGTAGCATTTCGGAAGCAATTTTGTTCAATATTAGCTCAAAATTTCTGCTATTATTAGAACACTGAGAAAAATGCTTAGCAAACACGTAATTACATTTGTTTTATAACAGTTTCTTTGGTAAATAATATTCATATTTCTCATATTTCCAATTATTTGATTTGGGATTCAATAATTTACAAGTATGTTTTTGGAATTCATCTGTTTTCCGGAACTATAGTTAACAGATATACTTTTAATTCCTATATTATTGACATGCCAATTCCTATATATAGTTATACTAATAAAAAACGGTTTAAATTTTCTATCACAATTTTTATAATATTTACTGTTTAGTTGTATGGATTAATGTTATCATTTTTTTTGTATTTTAAATAAAAATAAGCAAGCAATAAAACAAAAAACAAACGGAAAATTTATTGAACATCCTGCATTGAATTTATTGGATTTTATAACACCATTTTGATTGAAATATATAAAGGATTTTAGAATTTATTATATACTTTACAGCATCTCATTCTTTTAAACATATTGGAGAGATTACCATATTTTCTCTTCTTATTTCACCTCTATCTATATTCAAATTACATAAATAATTTTCTTTATATTATGTACATACATTTTTGATAAATATTTCGTATTAAAATTTTAGATTGGAAAATGATTTAAAAATGAATATCCAATATGTTTTTTCATTCATCTTATACAATAATTTCCTACATCACTTAACGGCTATATAAATGCATACATACATATCTACATTCTCATGAATTTTTTAAGGATAGTTTTATATATTGTAGACCTTTCGTACCTTTCTTACCTTTGTATATACACATTGCATATACTGTGAAAATAAAATTTTATTATAGACGCATCTATCTTAACAAATTTCAAGATATTAGACATTTAAAGAGGGTATTCAACCCAAAATAAAATCCTTATATTTCAACCCTATAAAAAAATATGTATGTATGTATATCTTTTTATTTTATTAGTGTTAACTTAACGTTTCTGACTATTTTTTCGGTATCTTTTACTTTACTTTTTTTTTTGATTAAAAAATGGAATAATATGCAAAATATATTAGTTGGTTGGTAAAATCATTAGGGATTGGTTAAAAAAAAAATTCGAAAAGAAAATATTGTAGTTTGAAAAATATTTAAAGAATTTAGGATTGGAAACTTACCGAATATTTTTAATAAAATTCTATTGCCAAAACATTTTTAATCTAAAAGAAGTAGAGAATTTATTATTAAATTGGTAAAACGATTCAAATTGTAAGAGTTCTAATAGTGGGAAATTTTGTGGGAAATTTTTATTTTGTTTATAGAAATTTTAAGAAATTAATATTGTTTTTCAATAATTTTAAAAATAATTTTCTAAAATGATAAAAAAGTTAAAGTAAAGGGATAATGGAAAATAATTTTTCGTTTCTCGATGAACCAGAATGAAAAAAATTTCAGTCATTTTGTAAATCAGCCTAGAACAAGTAAAATTGTTTAGGATATTTGAAAGACAATAAAATTTTTATTCGCCAACAAAACAAAAAATTCTAATTTGAAATATAAAATCGAAATTAGAAATGGGAAGGATATTATTTAAGGTTTCGAGAGTTTTTTGTTTGTTTTGTCGAATAAAATTATACATTAGCAAGCTTATGGCATTTAGTCAATTTTGCAACATAGTCGACGAAGTTAACAATTACAATTAATATTACAAGAAGAACATATTCAGAAATTAAAATAATTTTATAGTGAGAAGAATGGCTTAAAAAACCGATACAATTTCATTGCATTATACTTTATTAAATCGAATTTTCGGTTTTAAATATAAATTAAAGTGTTGCCAAAAATGCGAAATAAACTTTTTAGAAAATATATTTGCCGAGTACAACCAATTAAAATTCTGAATTTCAAATCTTAATTTATTGTGCATAACTACTTTCATATGTGAAAAAAGTTCTGGTAGTCCAACATTTTTTCTTACGCAACTATACCACAAGATGGCCCGTAACCGATTTCATGCCCGTAAATATAGAAATATGTACATTGAATATTCCTATACTTTCGTTGGATCAATTATTTTAAATATCTTGTATCACAATATCAGTTTTATTGAAGATGTAAATCGAAATTCAGGCTATTTATTCTTCCAAAAATATTCTAAAAGTATAATAAAAGATAGAATAAGAGTATAACAAAGGAAGAGAATAATACTTCTGAGAGATATTTTTAAAGGAACTGATATCCAAGCTAAATATCTGAAGGCATATAAGTTCATTAACATTTCAATTCTATTTTGACTGGAATAACCTTTTAATTCAATTGAGTTTTAACTGGAAAAATTGAATATTATCAGCTACATTTCACTTTTGTTTACGTGAAATTGTTTTTGTAACCTCTTGCTTAAAAGCCAAATACCTGAGCAATAATTTTTCAAAAATCATTCAAAGTTTGTACAAATTGTTACATAACTTAAAAATTTTTTTGATTCTTCACTATTTTGTTATAATTCTTGAATTTTTTTTTACCTTGTTTAAATTTTCTATGCTAAAATTTTATGATTTCATCACCAATTTGTGTTATAATCTGGTCTGGATAAAGAAAAAATGAATTTTCTTTAAATAAAAATTTTCTTTTTTTCAATAATGTTTTCGAATTGTCAAAATTTGTATGGAGAATTCTTAAAAAAATCACTCCTGGTTGTTAATTTTAATAATTTCAGATGACAAATTATCTCTAGTTTCTGAAAATATTTTTTTTAAATTTTTAAATGGCATTCAGTCCGAGAAAAATGGATTTAAAAATTACAAACCATATAGGGTACCATTTTTTACAAAAATGGGAAAAATTAAAAACTATCAATTTTTTTTACCAAGAAAACTTTCGAAAAAAAAAATTTTTGAATACTAGATTTTTTTTTTATTTTCTAATAGAAAATTCTAGTCTTTTTTTTTTAATTAAAAATTTTTCCAATTTTATTTCAAATATTTGACAAATTTCAAATTTTTTAAAATCTAGTATGCGGTTGTATTTTAATGAAAAATTTTGTATTTTTTCAATTTATAAAAAAAATTTGTTAAATTTTTAATATTAATATAATAATAAGTGTTAATTATTAAAAAATTATTTAAATTTTATCATTTATTGAAATAAATAATGGAAAATTTCCAGCGAATTCATAGATTAGTTGAAATTCAAGGCGAATATTAAAAATATTACTCTTATATACATTTATTGAACGATCATTTTGTATTCAATTCCTCAGTGGGAGAATATGGTACTCCGGCAACCATTAAATTATGGTCACAAAAATGGAAAATCAATTTACTTATAATATGTACATAAGTTTGTTCCGCAGCAAATAAACCATTCTATGGAAAATATTTGGCCACCCGAAATTGTTATTTAAAAGAAGAATTAATTATGAAGTATATTCAGATAACAAAGCTAATAATATTATGATTAAATTTCTTTCCAAGAAAACTGTGATTTTAATATAAAAATTGTCTTGTAGGTATTTTGTAAACTACATGAATTAAGAAAGAAAAATCTAATATCAACTACTTAAACACCGATGAAAATTGGAACTAAATACTCATTACTGAAAATATTTGCTATATAAAGCAGTAAGTAGGAAAATTTTTGCCTATAAATTCTCTATTTGCGATTTATATATCAAAATTTATTCTATATGTACCTACTTAATAATTCCAAAACAAAATGTTTGCACAATTCTTTCAGGATAATTAACCACAATTTTTTATTTTCTATATTAAATTCGTTTAAATAATAAATTAAACTATATAAAACTTTAGTTAAATTCACGTTGAAAAATTTATATAGTGTTGATTTTGTGCACAAATTTTCAGTACACATACGCCTTTTATGTACATATACGCCATTTATTTTCAAATACATTATTAATCTTTAAAATATCCTGAAAATTAAATTGTCAATTATTATAAATATTTGTTAAAGTACTTAAATGTTTTATAATGTAAATAAACTCTAGATATATATAGCTAATAATAAAATATTTAAAATTAACACCTTTAAACATTTTAATATTAAAATCTAGCCTAACTATATTATGTAAAATGAAAGGTTTTAAAAGTTATTATATATTTCAATAATTTTAATGAGATTAAAATCATTCACACAATAAGCATATACAAACATGCATACATGCATAATAGTAATATAAATACAGTGGTGTGATGATATAGAAAATTTAAGAGAAAATTTTTTCTATTTATAAATTTTTAATTTTCGTCTTTTTTTTGCATAATTTTAGAAGTATTTAAAATATCAACATTTTAATTATAAAATTTTTTTTTGTATTTTTTTTGTTCTTCTTTAAATTATAAATAAAATGTTGATACTAATATTCATTTTTGATAATTCAATTAGTTCGGTATAAAAGGTTTCATATGCCTTATTTTTGTATTTAAATTATTTTTAAAAATTAATTTTATTAGATTTCGGGTGCTTTATGACTTCAAAATAATTAAAATTTTATAGATTTCGTATATAAATATCAATGTTTAAGTGCTCAAAATTTTGCCCTCATGATTTTCAGCCTTATGGGTGAAAATAATTAAATCCTCAAATTGATATACTAATAATGAATTTTGTTAGAATTACTTCTAAGTAATTAACCATTTATTTAGAAATAATTGTAGTAACTTGAAAATTATTATTACTTTACTAAAACGCTTCATTACGCATAGTTGGTATGTAAATTTAAAATATTGACTCTAGTAATACGTGAGAAAATTTATATTCAAAAGCGATATGATTTTGTTTTAGGAAAAAATTATTTGCGTTTTTTACAATTAATTTTAATATTTATGTAGTACTCTATTTAAGGATATATAACACTCTGAAATGTGAAACAAGCACTTCAGTTATATTACAGTAATACGTTAGATTATACAATTGAGGACTAGTTACATGTAAATTTATTTCGATACTTAAAATACTACTTGATGTGTTCCAGAGTAGATTGCAGATTTATATTTTTTTTTAAAGTATTGTAAGTAGTGAAACCAACGCTATATTGAATTTATAATATCTACTTATTCTGAGCTTCTATTGGAAACTCTCGATTTTATAACTCTTGTCTGAGTGAAATAACTCAACTATATCTTATTTAAATTCAAGATGGCAATAGTAAATTTTAAAATAAAATATTAAATTCAGTATTCGATGGTAAAAATCATGGAATCCATCCATGTAATAGTGGCATAATCAATGTGTAAAATCCGTATTTTAATTTCATTAAAATTATAATTTTAATATTAATTTATTTCCATTTAATTAAATCTTTATTTAAAATTTTCTTCATAAAAAATTTAAAGCAATTTTATAATACGAAAAATAATCATTTTCTTTAATAGTTAGCAATTCTTCAGAAACTTTAAGTGTTAAAGAAAAAAATGAAAATTTAATCGTTCTCCACTTAGACTAATTAATAAGAATGCACATTTGTAGTTACACTATATAAATACATACATACAATCACTATCGAATATACCATGCATTAAATGGCTATGACTTACTATTTCGATTATGCACATACATTTTCACTGTTAGGGTTTCTAGTTTTCTTTTTTCATATTTTTTGAACTATTTCAATGTTAATTTAAATAATTATTATGCAAAACGTTTTAATCATGATTAATAAACCAGACTCTGATAAAGTCAAGAACTACTGTACTTAATAAACATTATGAAAAATTTCTGCACTGCAGGATAACGGTAATTAAATATAATTTGTTGAAATAATTGTAATATAGGGAGGTATAATTGAAAATGTAAAAATAAAATAATTAAAATAATTTGTTATATAAAAATAATTGGCTGAGAAATGAATAATATAATTTTTACTTTGCAGTTTTCAATTAAAATATGTTCATCCAATTCTTTCTAATTGAATTCATAGGGTTATATATTACACGAGAGCCTTTGATAAATTAAATTATTGCAGATGCAGCTAATTCCTGATGGTGTCGCAAATCCCTTGTCGAAACATTTCAACTTGCGCTCTACTATTGTATTATCTTTCCAACAATTATAGGAAATAGTGTTTCTCAATTTATTATTCTCAACCTCTTTAAATGGAACAGCGTGTAGCTATGCCCAGACAGAAACTATACCAACTAATAAAATTAAGCCTATATTTGTTCAGTTTGTTCAGTTTAGTCTTCCCAGTTATTTAGATTCCTCAAGAACGTCGTATTTAATATACCAAAACTTTCATCTTGGCAAAACATCTCGTGTAAAATTATTGGCGCAAAATTTTAAAAGCTTGGCTTTCGTAACATGATATAATTTGGGAATATTCGAAAGAAGAAAACGCATGCAAAATAAATTTCCAAATTAAGTGTTATCAAAATTATTTAATAAAATTTTATTATTATATAAAATTCTTTTTCAAAATAAATTTATACGTGAGGTCAGAAATTAAAAAAACAAAAAAACTGATATACAAATGCTTAGAAAATAAATGAACAAATTGCATGCATTTTTTTGATTCTTTGAAATTGTGGTCATTGCACTGATAACAGCTTGCGTTTTCGAATCAAAAATTAATTAAATATAAAAATGAATATTTTATTTTAAAATCAACACATGTTATTGTATAGAGATTAAAATATTATTGTGCTGTCCCCGTTATCAGAGAAATTTTATTTGTTTAACTTTTAAAAATTTTAAGAAAAATTAATTCTGTTATACCCCACTTATACGCTAATATTTGATAAGAAGAAAACGGCAAGCTCTTAAATTGAAAAGCTTTAAACATAACTAACCTTTATTAATACTAAATATTTTATGGTTCTTTAGTTCAGTTCAGTTTCGCTACTCGTTTAAAGATCACGAATTAATTCCGAAATTATTTACGGGAAAAATAAAAGAAATTTACTAAAAAATGTATTTTTACAGTACATTGATTTCACCAATAATATTTTATTTTTTATTTGAAAATTCATTTGGAAGTTTTGCAAGAGCATCACCTACACATACTGGTAATTGTCCAACGGATTATATAGAATTTGGAAAAGATATAAAAGATAGTGTTAATAAGAATGTTCAGCCGTGTGAAAATTTTGCAAGTTATGCTTGTAACAATTTAAAAAACGTTGATGAAATAAAATCTACAAATAGCTTAAAATATTATTTCAACAGCATTCTTGCAAGGGAACCAAAAAATAAAATAGAAGAAACTATTCAACAACTTCATAATAATTGTCTTAAGCAAGAAGAACGAATATTAAATTTTTCACACGTTCAAGATATTTTCGAAGAAATTGATATTTTAAAATCATATAATTCATTTCCATTAACATCTAATGAGAATTTAACAAAGTCCGATGTTGCAAAATTAGAAGCTTTTTTAAATAGTTTTGGATCAAGTGTAATATTTAATTTAGCTCCAAAACAAAATTATAATTGAATTATTTACTAGAACACTTTCTGTGAATATCTCCAAATGCATCTATAATAAAAATGTTCAAAATGAAAATGTTCAAATTCAAGAAGAAATTATAAATATTGAGAGATTATTTTCGGATTTAAACAAAATTAGTTATAAATCATTTTTATATAATCCCAATGATACTTATGTAATGAATTCGCTAGGAGAACTAAATGATTTGATTCCATCGAAAAATTTCGATTTTATTGAACATCAAAAATTATTCGAAAAATATTGGAATTTAGATATGACTAGTGGTAAATATAAATTCGAATTTCGAAAATTCAGTCATTTTAAAGATGACATAAATAAAGTTGATTCTGTTGAATTGAAAACTTTAATTAATGCTCAAATATTAGCTATTATAACTTTTTTAACAAATATTAATTCTAATTGTATGTTTGTTGAAGAATGTGGTCGTGTAGCTACTTTAAGAGAATCTTGGAGAGATATTTTATCATCAAAGAATGTTATTGAAAAATATACAAAATTTTTGAATGATTTTGAAAATAATTTCAACAAAACTAGTATTAATGGACATGAAAAATCTATCAAACGAATCCGAAATAATATTAGCAAAAAACGTGTAGTTTTAACAAATTACAATGATCTAATAAGTGATGAAATGATTATGGATTATCAAAAAGGTTATGATGCAAATAAATACTATCAAAATGTTATATCTTATATTAGGAAAGTTGCTCAAATAATTTTAGAAAGCAATGAAGATAATCCATCTGATAGAGTTTTTCATGGCGAATATAATAATGTTATTGGAATCGATATTAAAGGCAAATTAGATATTTATTATTATACTATCATTAATTTTAAATTATGGTTGGAATATTATGAATCAGAATATATTAATATTGATCATAACAAATTTATGGAACGTATTGAAAGCATTATTACAAATGGTAGAGAATTTGAAAATGGTCTTGAATTTTTAAGTAATTATGATGCAATAAAATCAGCATATGAGGTTTATTCTGAATATATAAAAAATGAACATGATATTTGTAAAGAATTTTTTGATCCTCATAAAATATTTTTTATTTCGTTAGCACAATATTTTTGTAATGAACGTATCGGAACCGAACCGAAAGAAATTGTACCTATTCAAGTATTTGAATATTTAAAAGAATTTTTGGTAGCATTCGAATGCTCAGATAATAAGATTCCTAAAACAGACGAACACTTAAAATCGGTTCCGAAAATGTAAAAAATTTATGTACAATCTAAGATACTTGATATTGCTAATTTATAATAGATTACTAAATCTACTTAAATAAATTGTTTTGCGTATTACTTTTGGGGAATTTAAAATAAATTTCTGCTATGTAATCGATAATTTGGTGAATTGTTTTAATTGAAATCTTCTTGGAAAATAAAATTATTTGTTTTGATATTTAAAAATTGTTTTTGGATTCTTAATTTCATACATTATTTTAAATAATTTAATTTCTGGGCCTTCTTGCACTTACCATTACATTTTACTCTTTTTCAATCGATTAATCAGAAAATTGACAACGTTTCTGTTACACCAAGTAACAGTGTTCCTTAAATTTTTTCTATATTTTATCCATTAAAATGAAAATCAGAACAGCAACTATTACTTAAAGCAAAAAAAAACGTGCTGCAACCTGTTATATTTCCTGAGCTATATTACAACAAAAACTGCGAAGGAAAAAATTATGACGAAACAAAGAAAATCTCTTGTTTTATTCATGCGAATGATGCGAAACAGGGAAGCTATCTTGGGCGTGTTTTACAGATAATTACGATCGATTTATTGATTTACGATCTTAAAATCAAATAAGCAGGTCAATGTTAGATTTTTTTCTTTTTTAGAATATTCTTAAAAATATTCAAAATTTAAAAAAAAACGGGTTTCACATAATGGTGAATTTTAAGGGCCATTTTGTTTTTATAAAATTAATGTATGATATACTGCGGTAGAAGAAGCCAGCCACTGCTTTTCTACATTTGGAATATTTCAAAAATGCTTTTGGTTTTGCTACAATAAATAGATAAAAAAAGGCATTTTTAGGTTTTGGAGGGGTTGTAACTTTTATAGGGGGGCAGATAGGTAAAAATTTCCTTTGCACAGACAGACAGATAAACGGTCAGAGTGAAACTAATAAGTATATTTTTTAAAAATTGTTTTGAAAAATTTCTAAAAAGTAGCTTTAGCTACTTGATTTATAATAACATTGTGTATAGTTTAAAGTATTATTGCATACATATAGGAGTGTTCAATTTCATATTCATATTTTATAAAAAAATTTTTTTTAACTAAATTAACTTGAAAATAATACCATATGATAACACCATAATTAATCAAGATAATTAAATTAAAATGATATTTTTTTTTTTATTTTTTAATTGAAAATTAGATTTATTATATTTAATTAAATGCTATTTATAGTTAGATAACTAATTTAGTTAACCATTTATAATTTAATATGCAAATTATATGTGATTTCATTTAGAATTTGGATGGAAAAAAAATTTTGTTATTTTTTCTTCCTGACCCAAATTTATTTTAAATTGCATATACTCTATTAATTGTTATATAATTAAAATTGAATTATTTTTTTTTGATTAAATAATGAAATGAAATTAAGCTAATTTTATAGTTGCAAAATAATTATAATTAGATGGTTAAAATAACAGCATTCTGTAATCATAAATAAAAAAATTGTGTTAAGTATAGATGAAATGGTAGACTGTTATAATACATGAAGAAATCTAGTATCTTAGCAATTTATCCTTGTGTTTTATAGTTCAGTTTAGTTCAGTCTACATATAATTTATTGGATTAAGACATGAATTGGTACTGGTTTCCAATTTGATTCGGTAGCAAATTTCGGGGTTTTCAATTTGATTCGGTAGCAAATTCTGAATTAAATTGAAAATCCATTCTACAGCATTATTGAGTACCAGGTATTTATAAAAAAATATTATTTTTATACAAATTGTAGTACACAAACGGTATAAATTGAAGACAAATAGTATGCAAAATCTATAAATATCAAATCTCTTAAATTCAATTAAATACTCAGGTAAGCAAGGATCTTTTGATAATTTTATTATTACAAGCATTACTGTTTATGTTCGAGATAAAACATTTAGTATTATTGTGCATTATTCGATGTTACTTCAACAATCAAACCTACCCTAATTATAGTATGTAAAAATATTCTTTGAAATACTTTCATAAATATTGTGTACTTTATTTTTTTATCAATAATCATTGATACGGAAAATTTTGAGAAAAGAGCAATAAGCAAAAAAAAACAAAAAGAAAATATATTCATAATAAAAAAACAGAAATAAAACAAAAACGAATGAATCCTTTATTTTGTTTATTATAACAAAAAAACGATCCCAAAAGTATACAAAAAAAAAAAATGGAAGTCTATTTAAAACCTATGGGAACAAAAATATTTTGATAGTAGCATGGTGCTTTCCTTCCTATTCCCATGAAAAAAAAGAAAAGCTTTTGTAACATAAGCTCCTAAAAATGATATTATAGATTCATCCACTTAATGAGCTCTGGTGGAAAATTAAAGTATTGAGAATTTTCTTGTAAACTTTTTAATTTATGAAATTAATTACAGAAAATTTTTAAAATATTTCAAATAATTCAAGGTTTTAAATAATGTTATAAGGATATTTTAATATGCTATGAACTCAGACTGTAAAATTTGCAATAACAAACTCTCGTACAAAGAACAATATGAACATGACACGTCAACATTCCACATTTGTGATATTCTCACTTGTGTATTTAAAAAAAAAAAATTTTTTTAAACTAATTTTTAATACAGAATTTGCCACAATAATAATGAAAATTATTAAAATTTAATTGAAGAGAATATTCACTGTTCGGGCTCTTAATTTTTACATTTTTAATCAATAGCCAATCGAACAGTGCGTGATGATAACTTGCTTAGGCCAAAATTATCTTGTCTCCCTACATATCGTTCCATTTTCCCATCTTTTGTTAGCTTGCGCTTGCTACGAAGCAATGGCTTGCACGTCCTTAGAGGCTTACCCAAGTCCTCCCTTTCAGGTAGGATCGCGAGTAGATTGTCGAGTTCGATGTGTCGCGAGCTCATTTGCCTTGTAGATTTTGTTGGATTTCACCCGGAACTCAAATCAGATTAATTTCGAAAGACTGCGTCATCTCGTATAGAAATGATCTGTAATCCCAAACGTCCTAGAAGTGAGCTTCTCTAGAAGGGTGTAGGAAACACCCTTATCGCTGCCTGTTCACAAAAATGTTTATGTAAACTTAAAACCTCGTTTTAGAATGACTGGCCGACAACGACTCCTATCATTTAGCTTGGATCTATCCATGTAAAAGTAGATAGAGTAGTTCTAAATGTTGCCTTCGTGCACGCAGGTTTGGCTTAATGGGGGCGAAATATTAAATCTCTTCGCGAATGAAATCAGTAAAGAGTCAACCTACTACGTCACACGTCTACCAATTTTCAGACATGCAATTTTTAGTTTTGCAACTGTTTAATTGCTTATTTCTATTCAATATCTTTAAATAAAATACTGAAATAATTACTAGCACAATAGTAAAATTATTGCTAGGTTATGCTCTTGTTAATGTTATAAAAACACAAAAAGTCTCTCACGTTTTCTTCTCTTATATGGTAAAATAGAAAATAATTCTCCATTTTTTCATATTTCGAAAAAGAAGAATGTTGGTTAAATTGTCACATACTTTTTTTTTGTCATCATACAAACTGCCTTTTGCCATAAAACGAAGCAAATATTTATTTTTCTTATTTTTTATTTTATTTTTTATTTTAAAGCATAATCATTTTTGCCTCCCATTTCTTTTTTTTTCAAATTCTCTCTTTTATATTTAAAAAGTGTGCATGTGGTTTAAGAATTTTTTTTCTAATTTTTTTTTGTCATCTTTAACAGTATTTGGTTAACCTCTAATGAAACCATAAGAAGATTCTGAATGGTACGTGATTTTTTTGAAAAAAAAAAAAATTATTTTCCAAGACTAGACTTAGCTAATCATAACTTTATGTACTTACATATTATATTAGTATATATATATTTATCTTTTTTATATACAATATCTACATACTTAATAAATGCACAATGCAAATACATGTTATTTACAGTGAATGAAAATTTTATTTTTCAGGCGATTTTAAAAATTGGTTTCGAAATAATCATTTAAAAAAAAAAACTGATGATTTCGTATAACACATGGAAAATGTTTATTATCATTATCAATCATTATCAATATAATCAATCATTTATATGTAAAAATTCAAAGGCAATATTGATATGAAGTGTGATGGTATACAATTTATTCATGTATTATGATCAATATAACACAAATGTGTGCATATTGACGGATGAATGAGAGGGTTGTTGAGTGCAATTTTAAATTATTGCTTTTGTGAAATTGTACTGAAAAAGAGAAAATGATGCAAATTGATAGAATTTTAATGAAAACGATGAAAAATTTTATTGCATTTGTTATTTCATTTAGAAATCACAATAAATATACAATATCTGGGATGTGTATGTGTTTGTTTGTACACATTATTTATTAATTAATTATTACTGTTGTATGTCAAGCATTTATTACAAAACGTATATCAGTATTGCCATATTAAATACCATGAACAATATTATTAAAGGAAAACGGGTTTATAGAGGAGAAAAACATAAATAATAAATTACTTACGGTAACAGTCTCTTTAAAATAGAATGAAGGTTGCTCCCGATCAGATATTTGCTTTTTGGAAATATCAAAGAGTATAAAGCATTATTATTTTATTGATTTAAAGAAGAAATAGACAGTCCTTGTGGAAATTAATGAATAATCGCAATTCAATTTAAAGTGCTTTTTATATAGGATTAGTTAACATTTTCAAGCTCAAATAAAAAATACATCAGATTGCAAAGAAGAAGACCCACATATGTTACATGAATATACAAAGTAGTATACTTGCGTTTTTAGAAATTTCAGTAAGAAACTTAAAAATTTTGTTTAGTTTTTCACTATTTTCATTATTTGTAATTATGATAAAATTTCATACAAGTTCTTACTTGATCTTTTATTATTATTTTATCGATATATTCATATTGCAGTTGAGTTGTCCTTGAAATTTGATTTGTAGCAGATTTTGAACCACAACACTAAATACATACTATTCTAGTTAAGGTTTTCTTTTAACAACCTGTCTATGATTTAAATTGAAAACATTACAGAAAAAATTAGGTTATGTTCTGAAATGAGAGAATTAAGCATAATCTCACTAATTATAAATAAAAAATTATATTTTCACCTATACATACATCGAATACAATTTTAAATTGGACCAAAAAAACAGAATAAATCCTTTTTGTATAGCGTGTACTCGTACAACTTATTAAATTTTAAAGAAAAATATTTTTTTTTTATTATTCTTAAATGAATTAAATATAAAGATTTGCCTATTTTAATTCCTTCAATCTATACTCATCTATATTTCTACTTATCTAAAACACAAAAATTCTATTATAAGTAAAATTTATATTTCCTATCTTTTTAATTTTCATTATAATTATTTTGTATAGATACCTGGATTTGAAATTATTTTTCATGAAAAAATTCCCAAAAAATTCTTTTCGGATTTAAGAAGTTTTTTAGAGAAACTTAAGGTAAGTAAACAATATTATAATTTTTTCTGCTTCTTTTTTCATTTCCTTTTTGCTTTTTCACAAAAATAAAGGATATTTTATAAATCTTCTTTTGTCTTATTTTTTCGTTCTTATTATTCTTAATGTTCTGCTTCCTTCTTAATTAAATGAAAATCTTTTAATATTTTACATAAACATTGGAAAACTTTCAACACTATCTTTTAATCTAAATGATTGTAATTATGGTTTATACAATTAGCAATTAATGTTTGAGAAAATTTTTCAAAAATTTTTCAAGAATATTGTTATTAAAAATCTAAAGAAAGCAGAAAAATCTTAAAAAAATAAAAATGGAAATTAAGATAAGAAGAGTTCTTTTTTCTTATTATTATTTTTTTCATATACATATACATAAAATATTAGGATTTAAAAGTTCAAAGTTTTCTTCTACTTATTTTCATAATTATTAAGTCATTTATAACGAAATAATAATAATTTTGCATCCGCGGATTTTGAGGGTTAATATTTTAATAATTTCAAGGATAAATGAATTTTTTTTTAATTGAAATTTTTCGAAAAAAATTTTAGAAAATTTTTTTTTGTTATTTCTCTCATATTTTAATATTTTATTATTCTTCATTAATTAAAAATCCATAAGTGGAGAAAATTTTTAAATAAAGTTGGGTCAAACCAACGGTTTGTATTGTAGCACTTTTCCCTTCAACAAGTGAAAATTCTGCTTTTAAATACAGTCTATGTATACCTATCAAACTATTAAAATTATTTTCATTCATATACAAAACTATTTCTAGAATTGCATATATTTAGGATGACGCATATATGCAGTGTTTGAAATAAAGCAAAAATTAATATAAAAAGGGGTTAACATAATGCTCGATTTTAAGGGTTAATTGTGTGAGTTAAGAGAAATAATTATATTTTTAATTTCATGGAATTTACCGTTAGCTTTTTGCGTTTATAAAAATTTGGAAAAGCTTGCGGTTTTGGAAATATAAGGTGTCAAAAATTCAAATTTTACAAATTTCAAGAGGTGATAACTTGAGAGGGGGTGGAGATGGAAAAAAATTTTCTTCTAACGAAATGAACTATTTGTTAATGTCTAAAAGCTCCTAAAATTTCAAGCTTCTACAGGCTGGGGTCTAGAAGAAAAATGACATCAAAAATTTGGAAAAAAAGGACTTTAGATAACGGTAAATTTGAACGGCCATTTTGTTTTTCTAAAGTTTAACTATAGTATATCACGCTAGGGGAAGCAAGCCACTGCCTTTCTGCGTTTGCAAAATTTCAAAAATGCTTATGGTTTCATTGCAACAAATATTTAAAAAAGGCCATTTTTAGAGTTTTGGGGGGGTATAACTTCTAGAGGGGGGGAGATAGGTAAAAATTTTGTTCTACGGAAATAAGTTTCTAGTAAAGATCTATGTACGTATGAAGTTTCAGCTTTCTATCTTAAAGGGTGTAGAAGTTTTGTAAACAAAAAAAGTGTCCACGGACGGACGGACGGACGGACGGACAGAGTGAAACTAATAAGCACTTTTTTCAAAAAATTTTTTGGAAAAGTGCTAAAAAGGAAATCTAAGAAAAAGAAGCAAAAACAAATTTTATAAGTTAAAAAATTAATTGAACGTTTCTTGTAAGTACAGGATATTGGTTTGATATTGAAATAAAAAGGATGTAAGAAAATGAGTTGAAAACAATTTTTTATTCTATTATAAATTGTGGTTACTGGAGTGGATCAAGAATAAGCAAGCCGATGCGCTTACAACAATCATATTTAACCTGATTTTAAACTATGTTATCAAAGAAATGGAGGTACCATATTAAATAAATCCGTACAAATTTGTGCCAATGCTGCTGATGTTGTAATCTTCGCTAGAAATGTAAACGACCCAAAACAAATACATATGGATATGAAAAGTTTTATCAAGAAAAACGAAATACTTGTTCAAATCAAATTAACCATACAGTAGTAAAATTTTATAAATATAAAGGCACAGAAGTCACGATAAGAGAAAAAATTAGGGAGGTATTTCTACGCAAATATAAAACTGCTAAAATCAAGCCTCTTTTCGACAAATGTGAAGTTGAGATTATACAAAACTTTAATAAGAGCCGTACTGAGGTTTGATTGCGAGGTGTAGACTTTAAAAACAAATGAAATCAATCGACTCTTAATCTTCGAGAGAAAAATTTAAAGAAAAATAAACGGGTCGGTACGGGAAAACGATGGAAGATACCGCATAAGATTTAACCCAAGTTCGTGGTTACAGTCCTGGATCATCTAATCCAGGGCTGTAACATAAGAAGATTTGTAAAAGCCAAAAGAATAAGATGACTAAGTCACATTATAAGGATTCCAGATGAGACAGCCGTCTAAAAGATCTTCATTTGGCAAAAAGAATTATCAGAGATCAATTGGCAAAAAAAATTGAGGACACCCTAAAAAAATATGGTTAAATTCTGTGTAGGAAGATTTGGTAAAAATAAGAGTGGTACAACACACCCGGGCCACTCACAACACATCCGAATGGCATCATATTGCAGAGGTTGCATTGGTCTACCCCGGGCTGTATTGCTTTAAATCCAATATATTAAATTGCTTTAAATCCAATATAAAAAGCGCTCTCGCTGTTAATTTATGGGAACAGCACCATAATTGAACTGTGAAGTGTTCCGCCTAAATTTTCAGTAATTCTTAAATGTTATAATGTTAATATTTTAAATGATGAATATTAGCAAAATTGAAAATACTTTTTAGTTCTAATATGCAGAACACTGCAGAATATTGTAATTATCAATATTTACTATCGATTAACAATTTTCAACTATTATGACAATGTTAACTATAATAAACGATATATATAAAGTTATTGGATTCTTCTCACAAGAATCTTTACACTTTTTATTACAAAAAGTTCAAGAAGTTCTTTAGTATCACTAATATAGTCAACTTAAACTGATGCTTAATTTCTGTTTAATGAATATTTTATATGAACTTAATAAAATATGAATTCTATGTTGAATTTTACTGATTTCTAAATAACTCTCATATTACTGTCATAAATTTTATTGTTCCCCATCTATATCATACACAATCGTCATTGTGTTAAATCAAAAAAGTTATTGTTCTGATTAATATAACAAAAAAATCAAAATTATTATTCTCTTGCTTGTTATACTTAATATTATGACAAATTATGTAAATGTTGACAATAAAAATTTTTTAATATCTATATAATGAAACTCTTATTATTAACAGACTTTAGTATGTCTTTTTATATACAAAATATACTTTAAAAAGAGTTTATTAAGAGAGTATATTATAAGAGAGAAATGTTGTTATTGTAATAAAAATTCATATTGTGAAACGAACCACAAAGAAATCACAAGCTTATTTTTTTTTGTACATTTTCTTTTCTCTTTTTACTGTGATTTATAAAATTAATGAGTGTATTCCTACATAACAACTATTCTTTATCGATACTCTTGAAAAATTTTTTACTGTCATTAAAAACGATTTCATATATTCTATTATAATTATGTGTATAATTCTACTAATACTACTCGTATATAAAAATATTATGAATTAATATTACATTGAAATGCTACATATATTAAGATATTGGGTGGTAGTACAAATATTTAGTGAAGTCGCGAAATTGTATTCGTACACGAACTATGTGCTGTGCAGTAGTTATTGCAAAATTTAGAAAGTTATTTTTGTAATATTGGGTACAGAATGGCATACATTATATTATGTGAATTTTGTGCTGAAATACTGGTACGAATGGTTGTGTATGAATGTCAGGTAAATTAAATTAGCTTGGACGTTTATATTGAATTCAAGTCTATCTGTTTTAAGAATTCTCAATATTTTAGTTAAATACAACGGGTGTATTTAGTTAAATACAACGGGTAAAATTTTATATAATTATAAAATGAATTTTACTTAATTTAAATGGAATTTTTGTTAATTTTTTGTACAAGATCTTGTGATAGGAATCAAAAAGGTTGTGCTGAAATAAGAATCAAAATCGATTTGAATAATTTGTGTATAAAGGACATTTAATGTCATTGCAAACAAATGATTCAAATTTTCGTTACGAAAAAAACCGTATCAGAAATTTTAAGCTCATAATTTTAATTTTGAAAACATTTTGCAAATGGGGATAAATTCAAAAGGGCGAGAAATCAAATTTGATTTTTTAAAATTGTACTTAATAAATTAAATACAGCTTACAAGGTTTAAGAATATCATCGTTTATTCCTAATACCCCATAGTTGTTTGCACTGTTATAATTATTTTCATTTTTCATTATTTCGCATTCTTCTTGAAGCGAATCAAAATTATCAGTTATGGCTAACAATGCCTGAGAATATATTTTTTTCTGTTTTCTTTTATTTGAGATTTTTATAACTCTCTACTTCTACAAGAAAATATATGTAGCGTGTAATAAATAAAAAAAAAAAATTTACGAATATTTATAACTTTAAATAATTTTTATGGTTGTTTGTTTTCGTTGTTTTTTTCTCTCTTTTTCTTGATTTCATGTTCATTGAGCATGTAACTGTAATTGAACAAATAAAAAGTAGACAAAATGAGAAAAAAAGGATTATTGCTCACATAATATTTGCTTTGTTTTTTTATAACCATTTTTATAAATGCGATATTTTATGTCTTGGCTCCTTAAAATTTTTAATATGAGCATTAAAAGAAAAATAATAAAAACCAGAAAACAAAAATTTTTTACCAGCTTGTACCATTTCCTTATTTCAAAATGACAAAAAGATGTACCAGAGAAAATATTCAATAACTGTTTAATGTCATATTTTACTTTGTTTTTATATTTTGTGTGTATACATAAAACAATAAGTAGATATTTACTCATACATTAACATTAAACAACAAAAAAAAAAAATAAAATTAATAGCCAAACCAAGACCTTTTGTATCATTAAGGTTAACCCGTCTATGAAATTTGATTGCATTTGTGAATAATATTATATGCAAAAATATACGTGAATAAATATGTATGTGTGCTAGTATAAAATTATTGTGACGTAAATATAAGAGATGGCGCGCCAACAATAAAAATAAATTACAAGAATAAAAGTAGAAAACAACTTAACTGTGAAACAGATAATAAAAAAATTTTAAATCATAGAAAATATGACATAAAATAAATATCACCTTGCCTTGTTGATTTCGGGCTATAATAAAAGAAAAAGAAGAAAAAAATCTTAAAAGAGCAAATAATATTCGAGGAGAATAAAATTTAAGACTGAAAAATCTCAAAAAATGTAGAATAATGAGAAGTATTATGAGAACAATTCAAAAGAGTGAAACCTTAATACTGATAATTTTATATACATAATAAGAAAGAAGTCATGTGTGCAACATTATTTTGCATGGAAATTTATTTGGACGAACATTAGATTCTTTGGTAGAAGATATTATGTTAAAACATATAGGATAGATAAATATGAAGCTGTTAAAATGCAGTCTAATATTCTCAAGAAGCAAGTTATGTAAATAATTCTTATTTTAATAGCCATTGAGGACAAATTGAGTTCATACATAATATTCGAAGAATATTCTATCCATTATCCTATTAAGATTATGTTTTAATAAAGATTTGAGATGTTATTTTAATGCAAATCTAAAATTTTTAGTAAAATAATTGTCGCAGATATCGAGCTGTGTAATTTTTATTTATTGTTATAAAGAAAATATTGTTTAATTAACTTTTAAAAAATTGCATACTTTTAGGGACAATTATATAAAGTGACGTGAAAAGTGTACATGACCTTAGACGAAATAAAATTTAAGAAAACGCTTATAATGATAAAGTATTTTAAAATTTTTTAAAGGCATTTTCTGGTTCAAAAAATAATTTAAGGGCTATAAGTTATATACGTGAAGTTTTTTTTGCGTGTATTATTAATTTTCTTTCTTATATCACTTTTAAAATGGGGTTTGAATTGGAAATAAACTTGTTTCTTTTACATACTCTACCACCTACATTATCTCATTTTAATTTTTGCTTCCGTGTTCTCCGGGGAAATAGTTCTTTAAATTTAATAAAATTTCTTTATATTTCTCACAGTTTTATGACCATCTGCCATTTGGAATGCATGTACACTTAGAGAGCAATATATAAAATTTAACAATTTTTTAAAAAACTACTGAAAAAAACTGTTATTTATTCTCAATCTGCATTCTTTAATCATATTTTTCTAATGGATATAACCTTGAATTATTTAAATTGAACCTCGAATATAATATCATGAACAGTATAATGAATGCCTCATACCATAATAATTATTATGAGAGTATGATATTTTCCTTCAAATCCGTTTTCCTGTTTTAGTTTTTTTTTTTTTAGAAACACTAAATAGGAATAAAAATTTTCTACACTACTGCAATTATACCGACAACTTCATATTCCATCAATGCTTCTCCGGATAGTATGCAATCATAATAATAATATTGTTATTATTATGTCTCAGACGTCTCTCAGTTGAAATTCATTAAGAAAATTTCAATTTAAAAAAAATGTTATTTTCAAAATCGTAAAACTTTGCTACGGGAATTGCAATATTATAAAATTATACCTATAGGCGTCGCATCTTGCACTATATACAAAAAGAATTCATATTTTTATATAATATATTTATTTTATATGAGGGAATGTAGGTCATAACAATTTTTATAAATTATAAAAAAAAAAAAAATGTTATTCTCATTCCTATATTTTAATAACACTATAAAATGTAGAGTACTCGTTATATTCACACGTTCCTTAATTCACTGTGGTGTATTTTTCTTACCTTCTTATGGGATATTCAAGGTGAACGCGTAAACTTATATGTTATATTATAGGTGTATATACAATGTCAGAACGACTAAAGCAGCAATATAAATTTTAAAGGTATCAGAATTTTTTAAGTAAATGCAATATGGTACAAAAAATATTGTTAAAATGTGAAATTACGTGAAGAAAATTACTTTACTATAATAATAATGCTCTTAAGCTTGACATACATTTTATATATATGTATATATGCACATGCATAGATATAAAAGAAATTTGATATAGGAGCAAGGACGTAATCGATTGCATTATATATATATATTTTTTTCTAAATAAAATTTTGAAAATTTTTTATATAATTTGGTGTAATTTTATTAAAGTATGAATGGTAGTTTTGTGCAAGGATTAGTAAGTTAATGTATTCGTACAGTTTAATTCTACCTTGTGATTTCTTCTCTTCTCTACTAAACAGCATAATATTTGGTGCTTTATAGAAATTATTCTATAATTCGTAAGAAAATTCCAAGGCACTTCATTTTAAAGTTTAGATTTAATTTTCGAACAAAATCTAGTTTTATTCAGTTTTCTTTATATAAATTCCAAAATGCGTGATTATATTTTGGAAGGATACATGTAAATTATGTAAGACTGTTATAGCACATAAATTGTAATTAATTTTAATAAAATTGTCAAACCTGGCTCACTTAAATGTTGAGTTAGGACTTGAATTTTTAAAAACATTAATTTTTTGTCAGGTCTCATTAATATTCTCCATACCAGTCACTTAAATAAATTTTTGTAAAATAATGAATGAAATGAGGAAAACTCGAATTTCGTACTAAAATAAAGAATAAAGATTTTAGCCTAGGTAAGTACAGCTTCTAAATATTCTTAATTTGAATTTTTATATATGAGTCCAATACCTCTTTTACTGTAAGCTGCCAACTGATTTCTCAAGGTATGTTTTTCAATTTAAATCCTGTTTTAAGAAAATATATTAAAATCCTTTTTTTTCTGCTGTTCTTTGGTTATTTAAAATAATAAAAGAAAAAAAACCAAAAGGATTTTACAACACTGAAAATGTTATTAAGAAAAAATGCCTATATTATAATTGCAAGTATAAAAATTGTGTATGTCTACGCATACCATATACGAACTGTGTGTAAACTTTATGTAAATTATATGTAAACTTAACCTTAAAATTTAAGTGTGTACAATGAAGAAAAAATAAATTAAAATGTGAGAATATTAACTATATTTTTTAATTTATTCTTATGTGCAAATGTTCACGCACTAATGAGAGCCACGAATGATGAATAGTATGAAAATTATTCCTTTAGAATATCCTTGTAATTTCCTTAATTTTTTTATTTTTATAATAATATTTAAGATGCTACGCATAATTTTTTAAATTAATTTGCTCGTAATGAAGTTATAAAGCAATTTAAATGCGTTTTTTGAGTTTTCATTGATTTTTAAAATTCGCATTGCTTTATCGCATTTTGTTTTCATAGTTTGATTCTGAATTTATAATTTTTGATTTATCAGAACATTTTATTCTATATAGGAAAACAGTTCGGGTAAGAGCAGAATTTCATCATGCGAAACTGTTTCTGCATCTTGCCTTACACAAGAAACAGCCATACACATTCTATGGGTCAATATTGGGAAGCTCACGTCCAACTCTCTGAAGGATATCTCCGGGTATTTGTTTGGTATTGTGATAGTTTAAGTGGTATATGGGAGGGCTACAGCGGCTAGATGGTAAATTTCTTTGTCTATGCCTCTCTTCGGTAATAAAAGGAAAAAAATGAGAGGTTTAATAAAATTAAAGTTTTCGATTAAAATTTCTCTATTTTCTCTAGTTTAGTTGGAAGATGCATTTTTTTTTCGGAAGGATTTTAAAAATTTCCTTGTACCATGTGCTAAATTTTCATATTAATGAATTCACTCTATTTTCGATAGTTTATCCTTTTTTTCAAGCGTGCAATTAAACGCTTTCAATGTATAGCTGCTATATTATTCAATTCCTTTATCTCGACGCCTTTATTCTGTAAAAAATTCTACAATTCTTACGATACTTGAAAATTCATTCATTACAAAGCATAATCTAAATATTCTTGCACTCATCATAGAATTCGTGGTTTTATACAATATTCAAAATCTTCTGTTCCAAAATTAATTATCATAATTTTATTGTCAATCCGATTTTTTTCATTACAGAAAAATTAAATTTTCTTAACATAAAAATTTCTTTTTATGCAATAATTTTTTCGAAATGTCAAAATTTGTATGAAGAAGTTTTAAAAGTTTACTCGTGGCGGTTAATTTTAATATTTTCAGATGTCAAATGAGCTCTAGTTTCCGAAAATAATTTTTTTAAATTTTTTAATTGCACCTAGTTCGAGAAAAATGGATTTAAAAATACCAAACCATATAGGTACCATTTTTTACCTCAACTGGGAAAAATTAAAAACTATCAATTTTTTTTAAAAAGAAAAGTTTCGAAAAAAAATTTTTTGAATACTAGATTTATATTTTTTTAGTACTAGAATATTTTCATTTCAGAAATAACTTTCAAATTTATTAAAAAATATTTGATATTTAAATTTTAAAAATTCAAATCTAGTTTGTAAAAAATTTCATTTGAAAAATAATTATTTTTCCTTTTGATATTTTCCAAATTTCAATTAGGCTTTGCATAATGAGGGAGTTTAATTGCAATAATCTTCTAAAATTTTACTCATTGTTCTCGGATAAATTGCAGAGATTATGAAAATGAGAGTTGATACTTTATAGAAAACAAAATATTAAAGAAAAGCATTTTGGAACAGGAACAAACCCCGAAATATTTTATTTAGGAACTCTTTTAAAATATTTTACAAAGATTTCAGCACACAAAAATTGAAAATAGTGCTGAATAAGTGGACATAATTAAGGTTGAGTTAGAAATTTAAGAAATTTTTTTACAGGCTCTAAGTTATATTTTAATAAAGAATTTAAAATTTAGCTATCAAGACAAAATTGGAATGTTCTTATATCTATAAGGAACAACTTGTAGTGCTTATCTCGATAAAATTGCCGGTACGAAATACTTAAACAAGTTTCTATTCACAAAATACTTTAAGAATTATTTAATATTGAGGAACTTATAGTTGGACATTGATTTTGAACAACAAAAATTCCAATATTATTAATTTGATTCTTGCACTCATCTAGTATTTTTTGGAAGAAGTTGCTGTTCGAAGTAATTAGATAATAGATAATATAATTTATTTTCAGTATAACTTTCTTTGTGATGTAAACCGAGCAATCAGGGGTCAAGAAAATGCCTATTGAATTACTAAAATTAAATTTATGTTATTTAATTTTTCAATTAATTGCCTCTATGTCTAGACTATTTTCTTAAATTTCGCAATTATAGAATAAATAAGACGTTAACACTTCTATTGACATATTGTCCAATAAAATAAATTATATAACAATTTTAATTACTCTATAGTGCAAGTAGTGTGGGAAATTAGAATCTTATTATGTTTGTATACTTTTGAAATTTATTGGACAAAATAAACTGTATACAAGATAAAATGTCTCAAGAGTATTATATAAATTGATTGAATTAATTTCTCACTTTTTGACCAGAAAGTATCGGAAAGTGGGCGTTTAGCAATACAAAATTAATTAGAAAATCAAACGATTAAATAGAAAGGACTTGAAAATTAATTAACTAATGTCAATAAAATATTGTAGTTATCCTTATTAGGGCTTAATGTATATGTTGGTAAAATTATGGTATGATAGAGTGAAATCATTTTTTTTTTGTAATTTTCGTGCAAGTTTTTAATAAATTGCGTTCAAATATGCTTAAGAAATCCAAATTTCTACATTTATTGAATAAGTTCATCAACTTTAAATGGGATTATTCCAGATGAAAATATCGAGAACGCTATAATGTATAATTAACAGTCCAGCAGAATTAAGGGATTTGATTGCTTCATTATTTCTCTTCATTAGAGTATACAAAGGACAACAAGAACTGGCAGTTTTTTCCTTAATATTGCTAAAATGAGAACCAATTTTAAGATTACATTGTTCAGGCCTATACGGTTCTTTGGAAGCTTAAATTTCTACTAATTTAAATTCTAAGAATTTTAATATTGAAAATGTTTTTCTTTTATAAAATTTTTTAAGAAGCAGATGTGTCTCGGATATGATCCAATTAATTTTTTAAAATTGTTCTTTATATTTTATTTTTTTTTTGCCTTATTTCCTTTTTTATGAAAACTAATGTACATATTGTTATTAAATAGAGAGTATAAAATACTTTTAAATAATAAGTGTCTGAAGAGAATGAAAACAAAAAATACTGGACCTAATAATTTGCAAAAGATCAACTCAGAAGAAAAAGAGGAAAATGTCATAAAATGCAATAAAAATATTTGAGAATAAGAAAAAAAGCAGCATAAAAATGGAAAACATATTCCTGTTTTTATTGTTTCTAAGGAAGAAAAAAAAATTATTCCAGTTTGCAGCAGGCTATTAAAAATTTATGCATGAACGCCAACTCAATGTGCAAATTACATACATATATAAAAGAAGTCAATTTAGAAGTGCAATTCAAAGTATCGGAATTTCTTTTTCTTAAATTTTATTAAAATTTTTATTTTTTTGTTTCATTTAAAATAAACAAAATTTTGTTTCATATTCTTTTTAGGATTTTATTAAATTTTATTTAAAGTTTTTCAGGGGGCATTCTACAATATATAGTTTTAATATAAGAGGTGATAAGGGAGGAGAATGAATTATTTAGATTATGATAAGGTTTAGTGTTGATACGTTTGATGTTAGAGAATTGAATTTAAATTTTAATAAAGAGAATTTGAAATACCTTTTGGCTTTTTGATCATTTTTGCCATGAAGTTGGTTGTATAGTACTGATTATAGGGTTCAATATTATAGTTGTTTCTTCTTTAATTGCAGTTAATAATAATACAGTAAGTCTTGAATTGTTTTCCTAATAATAATGTCTATTTGTAGACCAGAAGTTCCTCTAATTTAAAGTTTTATGATTTTGACAGAAAAAATTCCAGAGCCAAATTAAACTTTTAAGAGAAGGATTTTGTAATAGAACAAAAAAATTCAACACTAAGCGATTAATAAGAAAAATGTACAAATAGAACGCTGAATTAATTGAAACAAATTTTTTGCAACTACTCTACTATACCAAATTTTTTCTTAAGCGCATCAACAATAAGAATATGGAATAGATAATAAATGAGTACTGGTATAATATGAAAGGAAAATTAAAATTACTTCTAACCCCAGTAGAATCATAACGTACTGTGCTAAATATTTGAAATTTTTCATTTTTGGTGGTCAACTACAAGATTTCCTGTATGCATTTTGGATAAATGTTATAACAAATTCGGTAGGAATAGTGAAAGTTTCAGACAATTACCTAATTATAAATAACAAAATACAATGTGTGTAAAAATAGTAATTTTAAAATTTTAAGTTTTTAAAAATTTGCAATATTTTTTAATTCTTTAAATTACAAAAATTTCCTGCATAATTTTCTTATAACAGTAACAAATTACGAGTATTCAGTAACACTAACAAATACATATAGAATATTTCCTTGTAAAAGTTTTTCCTTTCTTCCTTAAAAAACATAAAATGCAGTAGTTACTTAAAAATTCTGAACAGCTTCAGAATATTTCCTCAATATAATACATGGGTCTTGCTTCTTTTTTTATAATTCTTGTTTTTATATTTTCCATTTTTATGGGGTTAATGTTCATTTTGAATTTTTATTTTGAAATTTTTTTTTTTGATATTATTAAATAAATGTGAGAGTAAAGTGCCCTTGAGATTTAACCTAATACCAAAAAGATTGTTATATGAGATAGAATATTCTCCAAAAAAGAAAATTCTTTTTAACACTCTTAAAAAGATGAGTTTTCTATTGTCGAGAAAATTGGTTTTTCTTTTCTTTATTTTTCTTATTATTTTGTCTTTTTATTATTAAAGGATTTTTATTTTTTATTGTATTGAAATTGAAAGTGTTAAAAAGATTGAAATTTTCTAGTCTCATAGTGTATATAGGAAACCAAAATGAGCAAATATAAATATTATATATAGGATCAACTATCATTATTATGGTATGATCTTTTTATATCAATGGATATAGAAATATAGGAAGTAGAGGAATACCTACACAAAATACTCGTATTAAATGAATATGATTGTATGTGATAGAAATGTAGTTATTATGCTTGTATAGAAATAAACAGATTGTTATTTTTTTTTTTTTATTTTGGAAAAATATTTTCATAGGATGTTAAGCTTTTCCACATATACATAAGTTTTAAGACAGAAATTATGGAAATTTAATGATTATTATGAGGAAAGAATTAGATATTTTCCAGGATTTTTATATATAGTTTTTCGAAATAGGTACATATAAGGATTTTATCGTATATTTATTTATTCCAATTTTGTTTTTGTTAAATCAAATTTAATTTTCATTTAAAATTAAATAATTCATGAAGCGTTCAGTAAAATTATAATAAAATAAATTTGATTTTATAAATGATTTTGAATTATAATTAAGATATAAGAGATAAGAGATTAGATATTAAAAATATATTGAGGATTTCTGAAAAAAAATTGTTAAATAGTGTGGATATACGAGTAGAAAATTTCTATATATTCTATTGAACAGTACTTAAATTTTTTCACTTAATTTAATTTTTAAAATAGAAGGATATTGAATATTGAGAAAATATTTTTGACTAATATTCATTGCGGGTAACTATGATCAATCAATAATATTTCAATTAAATTTCTTTTCATATAAGGATTTTTGAAATTATATGGTTTTTTCGAACAATTGTTCCATAACTAAATTCGTGTTAAGTTAAAATTTGTACATTTTGATTTAAAAATCAGCACTTAGTGGCTATAATAAAATCCTTTTGCTACAATATGCGAGTACTTATAGAAGAAAATATTAAATTTTTTCTCGCAAACTTCAAGGTATTTATTTTAAGTATATTGAAGTAGAAAATATGAAATCTAAAAGTTATTATTTCTGTTGAAATTTTTGAAAACTACTAGAACATACTTGAATTTTATCTTATTTATCTATTAAGCACTTGAAGATAATTGAATTTTTATCTGTTTATTGATTGAAGCATTTTTCGAATTTTTCAAATGTAATAATATGTTGTGTTAACTTTCATTTTGAAGATATTTTCTATTTGTTTTTTTTTTTGTGGAATACCTGTGGTAACTTGATTTCTGATTCATTTAGACAATATTTGATTGAATAATACTGAAGTAAATCCAAAGTAATCATAATTTTAAGGAGTTGAAGGAAAATCATAACTCGATTGTGTTATTTGCAATTTATAATTTTAATATTTGATTTGGGGGGGGGGGGCTTAAGATATTATTTCTAGATATTATTCCTTCTTCTTCAAAAAAATGTATGTATGTATAGCTTTGGTAGTATTTTTTTAAACATTTATTCAACTTGAATTTTATTTTTTTATGTAAGCTTCAAAATGCCGCCTATCATAAAAAAAAAGTTTGTTTTTACTATTTTTCAAACCAATTTCAATTGTATAGCTTAATTGTATAGCTGCAATATTTTTAAATGCTGTATTTCAACGCCTTCATTCTATAAAATTCTACAATTCAAAGGATTATTCAAAATTTTATTAAATTATAAAAAATAACCTGAAAATTCTTGCTGCTTTTTGCCTTTATTACTGAATTCATTGCATTTTTCAAAATTTTCTATTCCGAAATTTCATAATTTTATGGTCAAACCGTTTAGTTATCTGATTTAGCTGAAGAAAAATCTAATTTTCGTAACAAAGAAATTTTCTTTTTATCCAATAATTTTTCCAAAATGTCAAAATTAGTATGGGAAAAGTTTTAATTTTCACTCCTAGCAGTTAATTTTCATAAATTAAGAAGCAAAATGACCTCCAGTTTCCAAAAATATTTTTTTTTAATTTTTAAAATGCACCCAGTTCGTGAAAAATGGATTTAAAAATTCCAAACCATATAGGGTACCATTTTTTACACAAACGGGAAAAATTAAAAACTATAAATTTTTTTCACAAAGAAAAGTTTCGAAAAAAAAATTTTTGAATACTAGATTTGATTTGTTTTTTGTACTAGAATATTAAAAATTTTCGTATAAATTTATTAAAAAATATTTGACAAAATTTCAAATTTTAAAAATCAAATCTAGTGTGTTTAAAAAACTTCATTTAAAAAATTATTTTTCTTTTTGTATTTTTTAAAATTAAATTAAATTTTAAGCACAAGATAATGAAGGGAAAAATAAAATTGGAATAATCTTCTAAAATTTTTTATGGATTAATGAATTATTGCAAGATTTATGAAAAAGCAATTATTGTTATTTTGCAGAAAACAATTTTTTTGCTATTAACTAGAAAAAATATCTGCAATAGGAACAAATCTTGAAGAGTCAGAAAATTTTGCAAGCTGTACTCTTCTATTTTTGGAGACAACTTGAAAATAATGTCAAGAATTAAAGTTGGAAAAAATTAAGTTAAAAATAATCAACTTAATTAAAAGCTCGGGAGACACTCTTATTATCTATCAAATAAAGAATTGAAAATCAAGCTAAAAATTTTATTTTTTCAACATCTGGCTGTATGAAATATTCATAAACAAGATACTGCCTAAAAAAATATTGGTTTCTAATGAGTAATTTACATTTCATTCGCCAGACTTTTTCAAGTATGTATTTTTTTTAAACAAAATTGTTCAGCAACGGCAATTTTAATTTTATTAACTTACTTACATTTATTAAGTATAGTATCTAATAATTAATATTTAGGTTAATAAGACCGGTTAACTTACACGTTATTAACTTACATTATCAAATTTATTAACCTAATTTTAAATTTGCATTCATAATAGAATTATTTTAACTCGATATACCAGTATTTCTAATTATTTATCTGAAATCGATTAGAAATTTTTCGAATAGAGAAGTAAATTTTAAGTAATTTCATTTCGTATTTTTAATTAATTAAAAACTATTTAGTATTTAATGCGTGATGTTGCTTAGTGGCCTACTTGACAAAATGAAATTTCGAGTAAAGTGCGATTGTAATTATAAATATTTAATTTTTAAGATAATTTTTAAAAGGTAAAAACGAACTTATAACAAAATAGAGCGCAAAAGAGGAATATACTAAGTATTTTGAAAATATAGAACATATTATGCTCTATTGAAGACAATAATTCACTTTTGCAAAAATATTGAATAGACCACTAATGTTCTAAGCGCCTCATTTCACATAGAACATTGAATTATTAAGGTTCAAATCGAATTTACAATTATTATACAGCACAAATTCGGGGTATTTTCAGATTAATAGAGAAATTTCTCTAATTTCCCTTTAATGTTTTATGTTTTCTTTGAACTCAGTACAGAATTTAATCCTTAATTTTTCCTTACATCGTCTTATAAAAAATAAAATACTTTTCTACTTTTCTTATCTTATTATGTAAAGACCTAACTTATTCAATGATGTCTTCATTTCGTCTGGTTAAAAGTGAAATTTTCACATTATTTATTTAAAAATGCGTCTCATTTAAAATGATTTCAAATAATGAAAACAACAAAAACAAAATTATCCTTAACAATTTGTTTTCTATTCGTTATACATTATTAAAATAACATAAAGGATCATGAATATTGTAAAGGAGATAATTAATGGGTTTTCTTGGGTTTACATTATAACCATTACTCATTACCATATTTTATATACAGTAAACCTATAACCATATTAAAATTTCCCTCTTTCCCTCCCTTTCTCTGTGTTTCTCCCTCTCTCTTTCTCTCATTTTGTGTATTCATGTTTTCGTTATCTTGTCAAAACTTTTATAATATGGTTATTTTTATAAGAAAAATGGATTATCTTAAAACTAGTATCTAAGTATTATTCATACACATATCAAGTATTTTTATACTTATATAACCTTCTTCAACATTAATATCCTCAAGATTTGAATACAACAAAATAAGAAAAAAAAATCTTTTAAGTTTTAAAGAGGAAGAAAGAAAACTGAGTGGAAAAGGAACCGCAAAAATACAAAAAAAAAAAATTAAAAGAGAGGAAAAAATATTGTTTGTAAAGATAGCAAAAGAAACCCAAACTAATATCGATTAATTAAGAGTAAGGCTTAAAATATAATTGTATATGGTTGTTTTTGTTCTTATGGTAATGGCTGGTTGCCTCCATTGGTTGCGGTTGTATTGGTAATGTTTCTACTATATTTTATGCTCTATTATAATGATGTTTGTTGAAGCAAAAGATAATTTTCTAATATAGTTTTCAATATGGGATTAACATTTTATTTTTCAATATATTATAATATAAGAGCAATTATGTGGCTATATACATAACATAAAATATATTTATAAAATATTATCTTAATCCCATACACTTGATATACTTATAAAGCGAATATACTTTGAAAACGGTTTTGTATAGTGGTTACACATAATAATAATTGTAATAGTGGTTTGTAATAATGTGTACGTACAAAATATAGGATATTAACTATTAATGGTTATTATCAAAAAATATTGTTGAAATAATAAACATTTTAAAGATTATTAAAATAAAGAATTTGCCAACATTCCATTAAGATGCTTTTGTGGTCAATCAATTTAAATAAATTTTTTTTTTATAATAAATTATAATTTAATTACCATAATTGTTAATCTATTAATATACAATATTAATAATTATAATACTTTATAAGTTAAATGAAGTTGACAATTATTCATAAAATACAAGTTGTTAGGAGTTTTACATAAACTAACTATAATAAGGGAGGTATCGTGCTTGTTGCAAAATTTAATTGGTTTGTATTGTGAGATTGAAGGCTAATGTATACGAAGATGACTATTTGATTTGGGCTCTGTATGAAACCTGTACTTGAAAATGTCAGAAATCGATAGTTTAAACTGTGCTTTACAAGACAAGTGATGGGCTGACTTGTCCATGAAGATGTGATGGGCTAATTTTATGCTTATAGTCAAGTTTTGAATTATAAATTTCAATTTGGTTCTGAGCTCTTAGTAAAAATATTCTTGTTCATTTTTAAGTTCACTTTGATTTCTGATAAATTACGAATTCTCACATGATAAGGACAAAAGAAAATGTAAAAGAAATTAAAAATTTAAGGAAAAATTTTAATTTAATTTTTATCCTTTCTTTTTTTCAATTAATCATTCAAGCAAATTCAGCGAATTTTTGTTTTTTCGTTTTCTTTTAATTCTTTTACTTTTATTACAGGATTTTTGAAAAAAAAAAAAAAAATTGAATATGAATCCGAAAAATAAAAGGATTTTGTACTCAAAAGAAATGAAAAAAAAAATATGAAAAAGGATAAATTAAGTTAATGAATTGAAAAGCAATAAAATAAATCTTTTATTGCAACCACAAAAGGATAATATTTTTGATTTCACTCAAATTTTTTTTTTTGTTTTTTTAATTCTTGCTCATTCTCATTGCTGTATGTGTTTTTGTATGTAAGTGGAGAGGGATTTGTCGAGCTTGTGCAAAATTCTTTGTATTTTAAAAAGTTAATGGAAAGTGATTTAGAAGATTTTTAAATGAAAGTTAAAGAGAAATTGGATTTTTGTCTGTCTGGGGCGCTCTTTCCATATGAAAATGAACCCGAAATTGGATTATTGTCTGTCTGGAACGCTTTTTGTATGGAAATTAATATAAAAATGCTTTTTTGTCTGTCTAGATCACATTTTGTATGAAGATTACAAAAAAAAATTTTGTTCTTATATGACTAGACCATTACTGATTAAAAATATTTTACAGTTAATAAAAATTTTATTCTACTTTCACTGCCAATTTTTCCATCTGTATAAAGTTATTTAACAACCTGAAGCAATTAGAAAAAATGTGATCAAATATGAAAACTAAACTAAATGACCCAGAAATAAATTTAGTTTATTAAATATTTTATAAATTGATAACCGCAATTCACAATTGTGTATTTTTCTGTCCCTTTCGAAAGAACTATTTCCGTCACTCTCTGTTTCTCCATCTCTCTCTCTCTCTCTCTTCCTCTCAAATTTTAAACATCATTTTGATAGAACAAGAGCAAACAAAAAATTGAAAAAGGTGAAAAAAGTTTTCCATAAAGAAAAATTCGTGATTTCATTTTGGAAAACTAATAAGCAGAAATTTATCAATATGAAAAACTATATTTTCCCTATACAAGAAAAAAAAAAATTATTCAAGAAACTTATAATAAAGATAAGCAAAACAAGATAAAATTTTTTAAGGTAAAAAAAGAATTTATTTTTTTCTTTTTACCTTGTAAATCACCTTTAGGGTGTAAAAAACTTTACATTTTTATTATTATTGTTCTTGCTGTTTGTTATTCTTATTATTATTGTTGTTATTTGCTCTACAAAATACATAAGTTGTGTATACATTCAAGTACATTCCTTACGTACATTGAACATAACTTGTCTAAACAAATAAAGAAGTTTCGTATTTTGGGGGAAACGTGAATACTTTTATACGAGGAATATAAGAAAGTATAGAGAAAAATCTGTGCTTTCTTTATCGAAAATGAAGTGAACTAGTTTTGTATTTTTCTTAAAAATAAAAAAACAAAAAAAGTAGGGAATAATAAAATTTTTATTATTTTTGTTTTTTTTTTTCCATATCGCTATCAGCAAACAAAAGTCATCTCTAGAGGAAGTTTTTCTTAAATTATTTAATAGACCTTGAAGGTATAAAAATTTTCTAAAAAGAAAAATATAAAAGAAAATATGAAAAATTATTTTTTTTTTGATATTGGGGTAGGTATAAATCTAAGTAAGACAGCATTACAGTCGAATTTGTTATAAAAAAAATCACTTTTTGTTTATTACTCGTTCTCTATAGAAATATAGAAATGTTTGCAATAACTTGATGAGCAAGTAAAAGTGACTCAATATAAATTTTATTGGAAATATTTTAAAAATCATTGGGATAATGATTTTTCGGTTTTTTCATTCAGAAATTTGAAGGCTGATTGGATTTTATTGTTTTAATAAAATCTCGAAATTTGACCTATAAAGAAATTATTGTAAATATTATTATGTTTTATCGTAATTTGGAATCGATATTCTCGAACTGTTCGGGTATTCAATATTCATTAATTCGAACTGTTTGGGTATTCATTCATTAATTCATAACTGTTTGGGATTTAGAATCATTTAAAATTATATTAAAAAAAATTAAAAAATTAATTTTGGTCAAAATTAAATGCACACCAAATTTAACTTGACTTTACCTTGAGAAACATTTTGAAAGATCTTTATCAGAATTTTGGATCTTGGCGAATTTATGTTCAAAAGAGTTGTCGGTTTAAAGTTTAAGAGATTTTGGAAATCTTTTCAAAAATATTCCGCAATTCATATTTGGTGAATTTTTTTTAAAACCTCTTGCATCTTGAACTGGAGTTAGCAACATTACACATTTTCAAATTACAATATCAACCTTCCTGTTAGATTTACAATTTCATTTTTAATTTGTATATTTACTTTTATGTTTCTCACATCCTGCAATAATAATAATATGTAATAGAGTTCATTAAAATTCTAGAACATATGAGTAACATGTCGTCATGTTCCCAGATTTTTCTCAAATATTATTAATATTATATTAAAATAAAGTAGGTAAAATCCTTGAAAATAAATTTTGTATAATACAAAGAAAACCACCTACATGCCATATTTTTCTTTTTAATTTTAAAATGCTCAATTCATTTTCTCTTAGAATGATTAATCACTTAAAAATTAATTATAAATTCAGAGTTTTAAAATTTTATGAAAAAGAAATTTATACTAAAATATAAAAATTATGATTTTACCATAAAGGAGTACATATAATATTACTATTCTTCATATAATATCCTGTTAAATATACACACATACATACATATAATTAATTAACTTTTTAACATGCTGTCGTCAACATTATATTCTTTTACATCGGGGAAAAACTGAATTTTTTTTTTTTGTGCTTTAAAAAAATTTGATCCATTACAAAAGGTGGTCAATTACATCATTCTTTGTTAAAGAATTTTTCCTCTATATAGTGTTTTTAAATTGAATTTTCCATTAAATAAAAATTTTTTTTTTAATATACACACCTGGTGTTATTATACTATAAAATTTTAGTTTAAGGATATTTTTACAGCATATTGGTTTTATTAAAAAAAAAAAACGGAGTGAGAAATCTTTACCATAATCAATTTTTCAGTTAAATTTTATATCGGTATAGGTAGGTCCTTTATAATATGAAACCACATATTGTTGATTGGAATAATTTAATATTAGGTTTTTTTTTCCTTTTACTTATAAAGAAGTCATCGATAAAATAGACGTGACAACTATCGTAGTGGATATATAGAGATACTAGTAATTTTAGTAATTCCAGTAATTCCTAGGTTATCACAAGGGTTTTTTTTAATATTTATACATAGAATATATATACACATATATTATGATGAAGACCGATAGAATATGTGTAGAACTCAATATATTATAAACGTAAAGTAGTTGAAGTTTGTGGAAATACATAGTAAGGGGGTGGATTTTCTGAAAATATTTTTCATAAAGGGAGCAAAATTATTTTATATTTTAAATACCATTGATAACTATGGTGGACAAGCTAAAAGAAGCTTCAAAGTGAAATATTTGAATGAAAATTATGAAATGTGGTAACATTGCTGTAGCATGTGTTGGAAAATATTGGAAGTAGAAGCAGGATATAATGATATGAATAGTAAATTATAGTAGAAACTAAAGTAAATAAGTTTGAAATAAAGAAATTTCCGAGGTAATAATATATTTAATTAAATTTATGAAAACTCTAAATTAACAAAAAGAACTTTGATTAATGAGAAATAGTTTTGATTGAGAGGAGTTTGGTTTTATTATAGTAATAGGTGCATAAATATTAACTAAACAGAAATAATGGCAATAGACCTCTATTACCCAATACCTTTAGTTGATACTATTCAGAAAAGGATATAATTGCTCTAAACTATTTAAAATATTTTAGTAAAATTGTACTGTAGAAGACATTTTTATAATTTTTTTTTAATGCATTATGACAGAAAAATCTCGAAATTTTTTTAATTTGCTGTAAATGAACAAGAAACAGCTTAAACAACCACCATGTTTCTTCCGTTTCGATATCAGGAATCAGCATAAATTAAGGCAGCAATATTAAAATTAATAATGCTCTTTAGAAAGTAGTAGTCTCATATTTATTATATTAATGCTACTGCTTCTTAATTCTTGTTGCTGTCTGCTTTTATTTTCGAATTCATTCCATTTTTCAAAATTTTCTATTCCCAAATATCATAATTTTATCGTAAATCTATTTAATTTTTTGATATGATTAAAGAAAATTTAAATTTTCGTAATAGAAAAATTTTTCTTTTTATCCAAAAATTTTTTTTCAAAATGTCAAAATTTGTATGGACAAATTTTTAATATCCACTTCTGGTGGTTAGTTTTAATATTTTCAAATGCCAAATGAGCTCTAATTTCCGAAAATAATTTTTTTAAATTTTTTAATTGCACCTTGTTGGAGAAAAATGGATTTAAAAACTCCAAACCATATAGGTACCATTTTTTACCCCAACAGGGAAAAATTAAAAACTATCAATTTTTTTTACCAAGAAAAGTTTCGAAAAAAAAATTTTTGAATACTAGATTTGATTTGTTTTTTGTACTAGAATACTTTCATTTGAGAAATTACTTTCAAATTTATTAAAAAATATTTGACAAATTTCAAATTTTAAAAATTCAAATTTAGTTTGTAAAAAATTTGATTTGGAAAATAATTATTTTTCCTTTTGATATTTTGCAAATTTGAATTATGCTTTAAGTAGCACATAATAAAGGAATCAAATGGGAAAATCTTTTGAAATTTTATTCATTTAGGAACAGGAACAAATTCTGAAATGCCGGAAAATTTTTTATTCTTTAGTAAGTCTACAAGAATAATTTTTTGAAGAAAAATTTAATATAGTGTCCAATAATATGAAAAAAACAAAAGGTTGGAACAAAATTTTCGATTACAATAATCAATTTAATAAAGGGCTCGAATAGAATAAAAATTAAAAAAGAAATATTAATGAGGGTTAAAATTTATTAAAAATTTGTTAAATCAAGTTAAAAATTGAAATGTTTCTATAATTATAAGGAATAACTATTGCAATTCTTCTGTCATTTGAATTGTCTGTAAGAAATGCTTAAACAATATTGAATTAATACGAGTAAAATATTAGAAGAAATATTGGAAACAATTATGTAACATTGAGTAATTCATATTTTTTTAGGTAACCTTATTTAACAAATTTGTGCCTGAAATAATTAAGAAAGTAAATTTTTAATACCATCATGGAATTTGTGAGATTTTGAATATGTTATAACAGTTATTCAGTCATATAAAAATCGTGGTTGGTGTCTAAGATCCGGCATATTTGGATTAATTTATGTGCATAGAACTATTTGCAATGGTATGTATGTATCATGGGCTAAGGGCCTTATTTTACAAATAAATTTCTTACTAATCGTAATGTAAATTTTACCTCACCGTGTTAAATATTCCTAAATTTAATAAGTACATAAGATTAATAAATAAAAATAGTAGAAAAGCATTATGAAATTATATCAATTTTCAAAGAAAAAAAAATGTCGTCAGGAGATGCATATAATTTAATTAAATTACTTAAATATTTGAGTTACATTGAGAGTCGTTGCAAAACTTACAAGTTATTCTAAAATTTATGAAATTTTTGAGGTAGAATGGAATTAGCCATGACCAAAAATTGAAGAAAATTATTATAGATAATTATTCATTTATTATTAAAAACAACTCGTACTACTCTAATAAGGTTACTCCAATATAAATTAATAATATCAACACAGTTATTTTAATAAATTAATTAAAATATAATAATAATTTTTTTAGAAAATAAGCATCTACATATATACTTATATAGGATCACCTTGAAATATAATTTTCTTAAAAATAATCGAAACTCACTTTATAAGTGTAATACTTATAACCTTAATATTCACACATTGGGTGTAAAAAATTATAAAATTAATATTCTTTGAATATTATAATAAAAATTTAATTCTATACAGTAATAATAATGAAAAAACTGGTATTATAATTACTATATTTTAATTAGCATTTAAATGGTATTAATGAAAAGTAATTATTATTAAAGAGAAGGTGATAATTAAACTATAATAATATTAAAATATAAAGCGATTCAATTCTAAGAATTTTCTATAAATATTCTAAGCAATACAATTAATTTTTCTTTAGTTGTATAAAATTATAATTTAATTCTGGTGAGTAAAACATTAGAATATCCTTATTAGAGCAAAGTAGTATAATGGGGTGTTTTAAGAAACTGAAATATTTTAATGTATATTCTGATTTCAAATGTTAACATTAAGTTTGATACAAAAATTATTTAATTATCATATTTTAATATTATTATTACCCATACATACGTATGTTAATAATATCTTCAAGAAATATGTATGCATGTGTCATGTGCCATATAATAATAAAATCCTGAAAATTAAAGACTTTCTATATAATTAAAATTAATACATGTAAAGATTATAAATGTATGAATAAATTGTTGTAATAGTCTTAGCGATCAGATAAGCATGCAATTTTTTTTTTGTAACTGTTTGATTGCTTATTTGTATTTTCTAGGTTTATATTCAAGCGTGCACACTAAGCAATCAAACAGTTTGCAATTTTTAGTTAATGTAGTCGATTTAAATTGACGCAGTAGTTAAGTTGCGTTGATGTACTCGTAATGATTTTACAATCAAACATTAATTACAAAATTAAAAATTGCATGTCTGTCTGCGCCCTTATGTAATATTGAAAATTCATAATCCATTTCTATGACATAAATATTAATTTAAAGAAAAAAAAAAAAATTACCTATATAGAAGACATTCTATTTTCTGTATGGAAATCTGAAATATGTTTGAATTTCCCATTACTACATCCGAAATTTAATGGGAAACTTTTCCTCAACACACCATTTTATTCAGTAGTTATAGTTTTAGTGTTAATTGGACTGGGTAGGAAATTAATCATATGCAGACGATATTGACCAAAAAATTAATCTTTCAAATTGTGAAAATTATCATTTGTTCTAAAAATTAATATCTTAATTTGTTCAAGAATTTATGAAATTTATATTATTTCAAATCTATCTAATAAACTCTTATTAAACGCCAATATTAATTACTGAATATGCGTGAAATTCTATAATATTTGGCAAAAATAATAATTTACTGATGGTACAGTTCGTTTTTTAAAGAAGTGTGAAAATTTTTTCACTAAAATTTATAAGCTTGTTGGTTTGTTTCTAAAATAAAAAATTAAAATAAAATAATAAAAATTTCAGCACCCTGAAAGTATGCAATTTTTATCAAATTACATGTGTTTTGAAAATTCTCAAAATATTCGCTGATATTTTTGCAGTTCTTTTATTACTCACAATATTAACACAATATTTATGATATTAATCGCGATATCAACTAAAATATTTACTCATTCGGTATATAAGATGATAAATAAAATTTTATATTAAAAAATTATCATAGTAATTCTCTTAAAACAATTTTACTTATTTGAAATACTAAGGATTTTAGTATAAACTTATAGTCCTTGCATTTAAAAAATAATAAAAATATAAGAATAAAAAAAAATATTCCATAAAACTTTAAAAATTATTATTGTTATTAAGGGTACAAAGATTATGTTTTGCTCAAAGATAAAATAAATATATAAAGTAAAAGACTAAAGTTTATAATATTAAAGCTATGTAGGTGGTATTCGGAGTACACGTTTTGTGTTTACTTTTTAAAAGTTAAATTCTTACCTAAAAGAAAAGATTTAAGTTAAATTTTTTTTTTGTTTTCATATAAAACAAGGGCAGTTATTAAGTGTGTTTGTGACAGTGTTCTTGTTATTCTAAAGAATGTTATACCTTGTGTGCGTGTATTTTTTTTTTATTTTAAGGTGTAAAAAGTGTTTTGTTGTTCAAAATACAGAAGAATCTTTTTTATTATAATGTTTTAAGATAAAAAACAAAAAAATATTATACAAAAAAAAAATTTTTTTTTCATATTTTGTCTTTCTTTTAAGATAAAAACAAACATAACATTTTTATAATAATAATAATAATATAGTGAGGAGAGAGTAAGGATAACAAAACATATTTTTAAGCTAAATAAGGAATACAATACAAAAGAAAAGTTAAAAATTCTCCCGGCCCCCTTTGCTCAACAAAAAGCAAAAAAAAAAAAATGAAAGAATGAAAGTAATTCTTTATTTTTTTTAAAAGTAAGTTGAAGAAGTTGAAGAACTTTTCAAAAAACAAACAATGTTTGTGCGAAAATATAGATGAATGAACGTGTGCATGTGTGCGTATTATGTAGAGTATAGTTACTGCATATTATGTATACGTTAAATATCTAATAACATGTAAGCATATTATGAAACTAGACGCATTAAAAAATATTAAAAAAGAAAAATAAGTGAGCGAATAAATAGGTATGGGCTTTAAAGGACATCATTTTTTGAAGGTATTCCTTTTCGCTTTGCTATATATATATTTTAATATCCTTTTCAAAGGAAAAAGAATTTTCAATGTTTATTTAAGTTTAATATGCTTCTTTTTTTTTTTTTTTTTATTTTTCTTTTTTTAGTTAAGTGGATATAGTTGTATTTTTCCACTTAAATTTTTTTTTAAGTTTTAAAATTAAATTTTCTTTAAGAATGGAATTTCTTAGAGGGAAAAGAAAAATTTTCAAGTATAACCAAAATAGTTTCTTATTTAACTTTGTTCTTCTATGTTTTTTTCTTTAAAGTTGTTGCTCTTTGTTGTTTTCAAATTTTTGAAAACTTCTTTCTTTTTAAAAGAAAGGCAACTATTGATTTTATATTTTAAATTTGTTCTGGAATATTAAGGCATTTTTATTGCTCGTTATGAACAAATTTCTAGTCAAATTTTATTTTAAAAATGGGTTGATGATTTAAAAGTAATAAAGTTTATTGCTTAAATTTTATTAAGTTAAAATTATATTTTTGTTGTTGAGTCCATATTGAGTTTATTTTTTATAAATTTTTTCATGATCTTCAAAATATTTAAATGTAAACTTATTTAATGGGCTTTCGTACAGCTTAATGTACAATATCGAAATTCGATATAGCTACTCACAAGGCAAAACATTCTAAATCGACTTATATATTTTACGATTTGCATATATATTTTTTTTCATAACCCTTTTAAAAATATTTCCAGATAAATTTTGTTAAACATATTCGAACTACAAAATATTAATGCAATTTGCATGGGAAATTTTCCAATGATCTTTCATCAGATGGAAGAAAAAATATGTATGTGGAAGTAAAGGTTTAATTCTATTATAATAATAGTTTTTATTGTACAAGCATCATAAATTTTAAGAAATAATGACAATTTGACCTTCTCATTTTAGAAAAAATTAAGCAAAGTTAACAAATTGGAAAATGAACCTTGCTAATTGAAACAAAAATAAAAGCCGATGAATTTAGTGCCTGATGTAATAGTGTAATATGCAGAATACGTACTAAATATGTTCTTGTGATTGTGTGTTTCAAATAGAAAATTGCGTGGAGCATTTCATGTATATAATACTTGGTAATCATGTAGATTATAGTGTGAAGCAATGTGAAGAGCAATTTGTCAGAAATTTCTTTATATATCTGTAGTTGAGTTGGTAGAACGTCCGCCTAGAAAGCGGTAGGTTACTGGTTCGAGTACAATTCGAGGAGAAAAATTTTTTAATTTTTCTGTTTTAAACTCGTTCCTTTGATTACGTCATCCATCTGTTCTGCAGTTGCATGAAGAAATTTCCTCTAGTTATTCTTAATGCCTGTTATTTTTCTTAAGATTTAGTTTTGAAGATAAGAAATAAGCCAAAGTGTTTTAGCACAATATTAATGAAATTTGTTTTTTTCTTGTTTCAGGACTCTTGTGTACCATACTTTGAGAAGACGGTCAAATTGGATAAAACATTTACAAGTAAAATCTATTGATATTATCTATTTGAGATAAATTTAGTACGTTGTAAGTTAATTTGATAGTGAATTCAGAGAGATGGAAAAAGTGAAATTAATTAATTTAATTGGAAAAATTGTAAAAATTAGAAAATAGAAAGCTGAAATATTCAAAAAATTAATTTATTTTCAGTAAATTTACTTATTAAGTTTTAAATCGCTTACAAAATACATACATACATAATTATTACATAATCCAATAACAAAACAAGAATAATTTAATATTATAAAGCCAAATTATTATAATTTATTATAATTATATAAAATATTATTAAAATTACAGTTACTAAAAATATTATTATAATTACAGTTACTAAAAATAAATTGAAATAATTAAATTAATTCGATAATTAAATACAATAAACTTATTGACAATTTATTAATTATGGTTATTGTGTCAAATTCAACAATTAATTAGTATTATTAGTTAAAAATCAAAAAACCCTAATCCCATGACACTTATAAAATAATAGTAATTAATGTAATATTGGTAATTAAGAGCAACAGAAATCGTTACTATACAAAAATCATACAAAAACACAAAATACCAAAAAAAAATAAATTTCAATAACATTTGGTGAATGTCACAACTTCCTCAACATATTATTTTTAATTCTAGATTTTTAAATGCTTCAGCAATGACGTAAATGATTAATAGATTGTCATCATATGAAAATCTTGCAAATTTAAATTTAAATATCCTTTATATTCACGAACGTTCGCACCAATGATTCTTCACTGATAAATTTATATCATCTGTCTAGTTCGTATTATAAATTTCGCTGATAAATCTTGTATTGTAATATATTGAGTTAGCTATATTTTCTTTTTCTAAATACATATATATATATATATATATACTCTTATAAGGTAAGGATTCAATGTCATACCACAATATTATTGGAATAAAAAATTATTTCTAGATATTTTTCATGTATATTTTTATCCTTGAATGTGCATCCTTTTAGTTGTATGGTTGATAAAGAAAATCAAATATATTTAAAGGACACATTCACATACTGATCTAAGTAGTTTATTGATTGCACACATATATAAATGATTACTATCATTCATGTTCGTTTTTTAATATTTAAAATATGCATTTGCATGACTGCATGCATACATAAAGTTCTTGATAGAAAATTTTCATGTGACATTCTCTGCAATATCCTTTATTTTTTTTTGTTTGGTTTCTATTCTCTCTTCTTTTTGCAAGCAGTACCAAATCTTTCTTTTCCTGTATTTTTTTTTCTATACATATTCCACTTATTCAAAATTAGTATTTTATGGAAAAAATCTACTATTTCTACACATATACGTACAAACATTGTATGAATTATGCAATTTGTTTTATTCTGTTGCTTTTTTTTCTTATGTACATGTTAAACTGAAAAAAAAAAACTGAAACTTCAAAACTAGGTTAACTTGTTTTAGGTCCTTTTCATTTTTTTCAGGTTTTATGAACTTAATGACGAAAAACAGAATGAACAGCAGGTAAAACAATAACTGTGGTTATAATAATATGTGTCACTTGTCGCTATACCTTTCCTGAATGAAAATGTACGTAGAATGTACTTAGAAATTCAGAGAAGAAAAATGGAATATGAACAGAAAATACTCAAAACATGATTGTAGAAAACAGATTTTCCTTTTTGTGCTTATGATTTTTTCTAGTATAAAAAAGAAAATATTAGTAACACGTTTAAAATATAAAAGAAATAGCTATAAAATATATGTACGTATGTATATACATGACGTATTTACTATAATATATACACATAAAGATTTTGGTAGGGTACTCGGAGTATTTTCATTACAAAATTATTCACTTGAGTTGGTTTAAGTAAACAGCGAATGACGATATCACTCAAAATAAATTTTTAAAAAATTGCATTCTTTTAGGGAGAGCGGTATATTTATGTTTTATTGGTATTCTAATGTAAAATTGTTTTCCAAGTATGTAATTAAACTAGTAACATAAAGTTTTACATGAAATAATTTTTGAAGATGTAGCCCTTCATCATAGTATACTTTTTAAAGTCAACATTTTAATTCAAACAGAGTCTTTGAGAGATTAACTCTATCAGTAGTGAATTCTATAAGTATGCTGTTGTATTCACAGGATGTGAATTCTGAATTTTTGCTCTAATTTATACAATATAAGATTACTAAAAAATTAACTCATATTCTATAATATTTAGAAATTAGTAACTGTTCCAAAAAAATATACATAATGTATGAATTCCAAAGAAATTATTACAATATTTTAACTCGGAAAGAGCATTTTAGGTGCTTATTTAAAGAAATGTACATCAATTTTTAAGTTGTGTGAAAAATTTTTAATTTTGATAAATGTACCATGAAATTTGTACATTGAAAATCTGAAAATACTCTAATATCATAATTATAAGAATACCGTATCAGCAATCGCCATTTATAAGCTGAATACGGCATTAATTATTAATCATTCGGCATTAGTTACAGTATTTATTTAAAATTTATAAATTTTTCTTTAAAATTTGACTGAATTTCAAAATGCAAGATAAGTACACTTAAAAAATTAGAATATATTTTGTAGTTTTGTTTAATATTTTCAAAGACCTATTTAGTTCAATTTCCTAATTTGAGATGCAATTAAATGGAAACCGCTGAAATATCATAAAAAATTTGTAATATTTTTCGACTATAGTTTTTGTTATCTTTGTAACTTACTTTTAAAGTTCCTTAATACTATGTTACACAATATTTGTAACAACTAGTGATTTTTCTTTAATATTCCTTTATAAATATTATATTTTTTGTATCTAGGTGATATTTTCTTTCACTTTCTCTATTATCTATGTTCCTTTTTCTTATATAAAATGAAAATAAAATTTATTTAATTATTCTCTATACGCTTCGTTTATTCTTTTATTCTAACAGCTTTTATTAAAATTTATAAACGTAGTTAAATCTAAAAAAAAATGTAATAATATTTCGCAATTAAATAAGTAACAAAACTAAGCAATTAAAGTGCATTTTACAAGACATTTAATTTTAATAAAACGATTTTAAAAGTGTGAATAGTGTAGAATGCAGAGGTTTTTTTATTATCGTGTAATAGCTATAGCTAAATGCTAAATAAAGCAATTAAAACATTTTAATTTCATAATTTAAAGTAAATTTGCATATATTTAGGAGTTCAAATAGCAGATGTCATAAATATTATTCCTTTGTTTTGCAAAAGATTTGCAGTTTTATTCAAACTGTGATTTACAACAACTGGTAAGATCTTTGTCTGTATGATTTTTCCTTAAAACGGGTATTCTGTGAAGCAATTTATAGCAAAAAATTTAAGAGTTTGCAATTTTATTAATCAATAAGTTATTTTACGATTAGTATTACTAAGAACCTTAAATAGAAGATCCAATAACTTGAGAAGGAGTGCGATGAGTCGGAATATATTATTTATTAATTGCTAATACACGCTCGCATATACAAGGAAACTCAAAAAAATTGTTAAAATTTATTTAAATTTAATGGAAAATGCCATTAAATTTTTAAAATTAATTTAATGGTTTTAAAAAAATAATTTTGTTAAAAATACCAACAAAATCTCTACATTTTAGCAGAAAAAAGAAAAATGAAAAAAAGTTACTTCCGTTTAAGCAAATATGGAACAAAATTACAACAAAAACAATTTTTTTTTTAATAAAATATTTACCATGTAATGTGAAGAAAGTAAATAGAATATATAAATGTACATATACATATGTACAGATATAAATTCGTTATAATATTTTTGATTACTCACCTTTATCATATCGCTAAATTACAATTTTGAACAAGGATAATATTTAAACAATAAAATTTAAATATTAACCAAAAAAATTGAGTGAGAAAACACATATTTGATTTTTACTCGTATGTACATATATATTTTGCCTTCTGGCGTATAAAATTATGTAAACATTTTTGTAATTGTAACTTGTGTAATTTACAACAAATGTAATTTATGATATGTAATATGTAATATGAATGTGTGTTTTGTATATTTTTATAATATTTGCAATATTGTTATTAATATTTTAATTGCGAGATGGTTTTTTTTTCTTTTTTGTGCAAAAATTGCAGTGGATTTAGGTCGAATAACAAAATTTTTAACTTTTTAAATTAATCTTGAACTAAGTAATAGTAATAATGGTAATCATTAACGACTGTCATAATTTTGTAGTTTTAATGCAATATTCATAATCAAAACTTGTAAATTTCAGTTTAAGTTAATTCTAGAATACTAGTTTTAATTAAAGCTGTGCTATTAACCCTACTGTTGGCATCCGCTTACCTGGGCATGGTCTTCAACTTTAATTTTGATTTTTAATATGTTTTAGAGGTTCAAATGATCTGAAATTTTCAGGAGCTTCCTAACTATTGATAAATATTGAAAAAAAAAATTTTTGTCTATATTTCCACTTGTTTTATACACCCAACATACCTATGTAGGCAGTATGCACTTTATACATTTTATATGGAATTCGAAATGTTGATTGCAAATATTCAAAAATGAATAATAATAAAAAATAATTATTTAAATAAAATTAATTATTCTTTACAAAAATAGGTACATGGGCGCCAATAACCAACTTCAAAATGAAAAAAAAATTACTGCTAATAAAAAGGTAGTAAATGTAAAATATTGCTATCATATTTTTATGAATTTTTAAAACTTAAACTTTAGGTAGTTTCTTGGAATTCTCATTCCATATTATTTTTTGGTATAAGAGTGAATAGACTTATCGCAAGAGGGCTTACCAAATTCTAGCGGAAATATTCATTTAAATTTGTTAATAAATTTGCTAGATTCTATTAAAAATATTGCTGTTATGAGTAAATATAAAGTGCATCCTATTATTTGGTGAAACAATTTTTTCCTTTTAATTAATTAATTTAAATGTTCAGACCCATAGTATAAAATAATTTCTAAGTCAGAATGGGGAAAGTTATCATAAGAAAAACGTGAAACAGTTTAATAATATTCTGGTATCATCTACTGATATTTGAATGCATAAAGCAGTAACTATTTTATTAAGATGTCAACTAATGGAATTTCCAATTTAACAAATATAATTTTGACCAAGAAATTTAAAATTATTTTCTCTTAGCAAAAATTATAAGAATATAATTTTCCAAAGTTTCAAATTTTTTCCTTAAAAATTTTTTTTTGTTATATTTTATTAAATTGCATGAAAGAGACGCCTATAATAGTTGGAAAATATTAAAAAAAACATCTTTTTGTGAAAAAACAAAAATTTCCTCCAATTTTAGCATAAAATTTTGTAATGATTAATTTTTTTTTTAAATTGTCATAAGACAACTGTATTAAAACAGAAGAAGGAAAGAACTGTCTTCAAATCGTACTCCTTATGTTCTGATTTTTAAATATTTTCACGTGACACAATTTAGAAGGATTGAGAAATTTCAACTCTGTAAAATTAAGTTCCAGAATTTTCTTATTAGAATGGCCTGAAATAAATTGATAAAGGAAACCAAATTCCGAGAAAGTTTTTAATATTCAATTCAAATTTTTGGGTTTTATAATTTGGGAAACAAAATTTCGGAATTTAAATTAATTAAAATTTTTTGGGCTAAAATTAATTTCATATTTTACCCCCATTTTTTGGGAATTCATTTAATTTTCTAAATTTTGATTAAATGTAAATTGTATCTAGTAAATTTCAATTACAAAATGCCTCCTCATTATTATGCATTCAATTATATGCTGACCACATACAATTTTTGTTTTTTTTTTTTTAAATATTTTCCCTGCAAGTTAAAAAAGAATTGAATTTCTTTGAAAACAATATTTTTGTTGTTATAATAAAAACATTCTGACAAAACAAAAAAAAATTAAAAAAATTCAAAAAATTAAATAATTCTATAATAGAGAAAAAATGAAAACTTCAAAGTAAGAAAAAAAAATTATGAAGTAATTAAAGAAACTTAAGATTTTTCTTTTCGACTTTATTGCAAAATAATATTTACAATATAAGGAAAAACAAAAAAAGTGAGAAAATGAAGAACAAAATGAGAAGAGAATATTATTTTGACATATAAAATAAGGTAGTCTACAATATACTTGTTATACTTGTTATACAACATAAGAATTATTGTATGAACATTTATGCTTACCTTTTTTTTTTTATTTTTTTGGCAATTAAGGAGCTCAGATCTAGGACAAAATAAATTTTTGTATTTCTTTTGTTTTGTTTTCACTTCTTTATGTTTTATAATCCTCTTTCACTTTTTTCATGTTACTTTTAAAATAAATTCTTAGAAGAATATTATTAAAAAATAAAAGAATATTGAATTGTTTAGTAGAAGTAAGTAATGAAGTTTCAATCAGTATTCTAACTTGCTTAATTGTATCCATACATCTAAAAGAATACCAATACAATATTCTACTGTAGAAAGTTAACTGTCTGTTAATTCTAAATCAATTCTTTATGATTTAGAATCTAAAGTAAAATGGAAAAATATTGTATTTGTGAATTTTAATGTCGAACAAGTGAGGGAAAATATTTACATAACATTATAAATAGTAAATTATTATAATATTATCAATACTCTGGGCTGCCAGGGCCATTATGGATTTACAAAGTTAATTTATCTTAATTATTATGCTGTAAGAATAGTTTTGTTTTAATTAACATTTCCAATATTTTTAATTTTACTTTTTGTGTCTGAGTCTTATGACTTTTACAAATTATTTTAATTATTATTTCATATAACAGGATTCATTAAATCATATTCCACATATTAATTAAGTCACAAATGCTGTTAATAAAATTTTAATTCATAGTTGTCGAAAGCAAAATTTTATTGGATTATTTGCAGCAGGACTCCAAAAAATCCGTAGAAACAGAACATTCCATAAATATAATATGTTTAACGTTCAAAATATTATCACAAAAGGAACAAGTTGGCACGCTAGTATTATCAAACAAATACTTCTTCGAGAACAGCGTATGACGCAACCTGAAAATTTTCTATACTATTTCTTTACTAATCTAATTCTTTAAGTGTAAAAAATATTTACAAATTCGAAATAATATATATGGTAAAAATTGCATACTTACAGGGGCATTCTTATTTTTTGTTAATTTTCAAATGCAATATAGTTTCTGTAAATTTAGATATTTTCGCTTTTGATTTCGAATAATATTTTTGAGATAATTGGAAATAGAACTATATTTTAAAAAATTTTGCTAGAGCTATATTGGAATTTTTTATTAATTTCGACAGTAAACTATTTCAACATTTTCTCTTTGCAATATTTTGAAAGAGTTATCAAATTATTAGTTATCAGCAATACTTGCGCCATTTATTCCGGGTCGCAAACGTTATACAAATTACTGCATTCTTTTTTAAATTTCGAAGTAAAAGAACGTAAAGGATGGGCACTTTATGTTTCCACATATAAAAAAAAAAACTTTTATCATAGCAAAACAAATTTGTTTTTTCATTGTTAAAAACTTTTGTATCCTTGTAACAAGGATAAAAGAAAACAAAAACGAATGGCAAAAAAAAAAAACATAATTTTTTCCAAAATAACATTTTGAAATTTATGAAAAATTTTCATAGAAAGTGTGACAAAAATTTTTAAGTACTTACTTCATAAAGTTATTGAAAATTTTAAAATGTAAGAATTTTAAGAACTTATGCTTTTAACTAAAATTAAATTCAACAATAAAACAATTGTTTTTAAATTTTAAATTCAAATTTAAAATATTGTTAATATTTGAAAGTAAAAGTTTGTTATTAAAATAGGTAGATGATTATCATAACTTTGATTTCAATTGTAAAAGAATTTAATTGGAGTCAATAAAATTATCAGTGATCAATGCTATAAGTAGGATCTATTAATATCACATTATAGCCATTTTGTGAGATATGAGATATGAAGGAATTTTTCATGCCTTTCTAATTTCTATATTTCAAAATTTTTATGTGAAACTATTTTTGAGTTTATTCTCTGAGTTCATTGAATTGATATGGTGGTGCAAAGATTTTATTTCTAGTTTATATTATTCTAGTCTTTTTATTAATGACTTACACTATGTTAGCGTATCACACTTTTTATTAAAATAACATGTCGAATGTGAAAATTAAAATTAATTTTCATATTCTATAAAAATTATTATATGCAGATAAACAGAATATTAATAGTGTTATGATATTAAGTTGAATTATTTGCAGTAGACAGGTAAATTTAAACTTGTGTGAGCCAAAAGTTTATTAAATATTTTTGAACTAATTAGAGTTTTCTTCGAAATTAATTATATTTTAATAATTTAAGCGATAAGGATTTTCATTGTATAAAATGAAATTTTTAGAATTTTATAAAATATTTTCCATTGCTAAACTAGTTTATGAGAGAATTTTTTACCCAAATGCCAAATTTCATTGAAAATTTTTTAAAACTTTTTGATTTAATTGCTTCGGATTTACAATATCCTTCATTTTCATTCAATTTTTGTGCAATGTGAACGAATTTCTATGTAAGAATTAATTAGTATTAAGAGATTGTGGTTACAAATTCAAAAAAAATATTATGTTGAAGGTAAATTTTCAAGGTCTTTCAATTTTTTTTTCAAGATAAATCTTAAATTTCCTGCAATAAACAATTTAAAAGGTTCAATTCTTGAGTATGTGGAACTTAATTCAGGAATTCCATTAATTAAAAGTGTAAAATATTCATGTGCTCGCAAATTATTACGTTGTTCAATTAAATATTTAATTAATATTCAATTAAACATTTTTGAATTAACAAACTTTTTGAAAACAAACAAAAATTCAAAACTAAAAATGAATTGGTGAGTGATTGGGAGCTAGGATCAACATAATTTTCATCAAATTTGTAATTATTTTGGTACAAGTGTGCTAAAACTGAGATTTAGTGAAATTAAACCTTAAATTTATTTTAAAATCCTGTAATAATTTTCGATAATCCTAAAAGTTTTAGTGCCATGGCATGGTTTTTATTTACGAAAATATTAATTTTTGTTCAAATTTGCCGAGATTGTTTGAAATTTTTGTGACAATAAATTTGTTAAATATTTCTGAAAATTTTTAGTACCTATGTTATGTGCCTTAAATCTCATATGAAAATCATTTTACACTCCCAAACATTTTCAATACTCAGTAAATGGATAGATATGTGACTCACTTTGACCTTTTATTCCTAGCAATAATAGTTTTCCAATATGTTAAGTTTTACAGCCTTGTAAAATTTATTTTTTTACTCTAAATACAAAAGGTGATATTTTGAAATTATGGATTAAGTCTCTCCTCTGGTTTATCTATTTTCTTTTCTTTTCTTCTTTTGATGAATGAGATTATAAAAATTTCATGATCATTGAAGGTAAATTTTATTTTTTTTTTATTTGGCTCGTAATTTTTGGTTTTTTTTTGTTTTTTATTGAAATTTCAAATGTGAAAAATGACATTTAGAAAATAATTTATTGTATTATAGGAGAGTATCGTGTTATACAAAAAAAAAAAAAATATTTTTTGATAATGTTTGCGTTTGAACATGGCATTTTAATGCTTGTTATATAAACCAAGAATTTATTTTAGTTTTTTTTTTTCCTTTGTCCTTTCAATTTTATTTTATTTGATATTTGATAAATGCTCGCATTAAATTCTAAATTGCAAAATGACTCAACATTTTTATATTTTGTATGGTTTGTTTTTTTATTCGAAATATTTTTAATATACCTTTGATATTATTATAACACATACAAGTCTAATAAATTGTACAACTATATAATTGTTAATATGGGAATAAGGATTATAATATGTTTGTGAGTTTGTTATATAATCTATTATATTATTTTTTTGGTAAATGGATTCAAAACATTAATGGTACTCACTCTTATGAGCTTTAAAATGATGACATTTAAAAATATTATTCAGTATAAGAATATATTTGTTATATATATACCTATAAATATTATGTAGTAACTATTATGATTGTAAATGCTTACCATAATAGAATCCCAATACTTACATACTTTATCATTAAAACATTTTATATATATAGATTGGATTAGAGAATCCTTAACAATAAATAATTTGTAATTCTTTACAAAATTTACATATATTCCATATAACTGATATACATGATGGCTATCCATTAATAAAAAATAAGGATAACCGAATATATTATGTAGAAAATGTCTGAATGATTTAGCATAAAAAACAGTTTTTATAATATTAAAATAAAGAACAACTTAATTACGGGAAAATTTGTTTATTTGTTGCTCACTTAACAATGAAATAATTACACATATGGGACCGTATATAATATAGTTTAATGTCTTTAATAATGTTTATAGCCTGTGAATATCTTACATATTACACAAATGCAAGGTCTATTACCATTGTTAAACAATATTTGAATGAAGTCTACTTTATTTTATGTTAAATGTATATTTTATTTTTTATTTTTTTTTGGTCATAGAATTTTAAATAATGGCTATACGATGGTATTTATTTTTTTATTGCAAATAATATTTTTTAACTTAATAAAATTATATTTTGTAGGTATTAGAATTTAAAGAATTTATTAAATAATTTTTACATTTTGGTATTAAGAGTTTTCATTATTTTTTAAGCTTAGTATTATGACAACCAGCTATTATTTAATAACTTGGAATTAAAAGAAATATTGTTAAGAATTACAATTTCAATTGGAATCGTATTTATATTGGAAGCGTTCTAGTAATCATAGCTAATATTGAAATTCATATAAAAACCTTGAAATTTTCATATAAAAATTATTCCATTATGAAATTGTAACTGCTTGATATGAGCCTAAATTACATTTCAAATACAAATAATTTAAAATATTTAAGTTATTGTTCCTGAAATTATGTAAAAATAAAATGGGAAATATTTGGAAACAACAAAATTTTATTTTTAAAATTTGGTTTTCTTCCAAGCTTTGAACGGTGTCCCTGTTTTCCGGAGCCTATTATAAATCTTTACTTTTTTTGGCTGAAACATAATATGTCAATGAACTGTGTGCTCTGGAGTATCAAAATGAATCTCAGTAGGGGTAGAATCTTTGTTATGTCAGATAGTAGAGCGGTTTTTCATCCAAGTAACTACGGGGGCGAGACATTAGTGCATAGACGGAAATGATAACGCTGATGGTCTTGGCTGGAGCGGAGCATCAACTCCTTTTATTGAGTCGAAGTCATGCTATGGAGTGTCAAGCACAACGGTCCTGCGTACCTCAAATTGTTAGAAGGAACAATGTTGGCAAAGTTTCTTTATAGTTTCTCCATCAATTTTAAGTTTACGTGTGCCATCTATTTAAACAATCTTTACTAAATTTTAAATTCATTTTAAAAATAATTTTTCATCATTGATTTCCAATCTTTTCGTAAATCTTTCCATTTCAATCTTCAAATAATTTAAAATTCAATTTTTTGATATGTTAAAATCAAAAAATAATTACTTAATTTCTTTCCAAAACAAAAAAAAAATTGAATTGTAATTAGCTTGAGAAAGAAAATGTAATCACTTGCGTAATTGAGTGTAATTTATTTTTATATTATAGAATAAAGAACAATTAAATTCGAAGTGAATTATTTGAATTTAATTACAATCAATTCAAAGTTAAACGATAAATAAGATTTATTTTGTATTTTTGGTTTTTTTTTTAGAATGAAATTAATTACAATGAATTCAATAGTAGATTGATGAATCTGTGGATTACTTCAACTGGAATATTACAACTGGAAATTAACTGAATTTATTCAAAAATTATTTAAAATATATAACTATGCTATTGATTGCTGAGCTAAAAATTAATGATAATAATGAACATGAATGACAAAGTATAGAAAACCCCCAAATTTTAATTTAAAGGGATTTTGTATGTAGTAAAGAAACTGCTTAAATGCACAAAAATTTACACCAGTTTTAATTAAATATAGGTTTTCTATTATATAGTTTAAATGTACAACGTCTCTATTGTAAAGTATTTTTATTAAAGTACATGATTTTAATGACTGTAAATGTAAGCACAATTTTGTGAGAATACTGGTTTATTAGGAAATGTGTACTATAAATGCAATCTCTATGAAATGCTAATTAAATAGCATTTCAGTAGTAAGTATATAGCTTAAGAGTCTTTTATCCGTGCGGTGTGAGTAGTATAAAAGTAGCAACAACAACGATAAAAATGGTGAATTTATTATAAAATTTGACATAAATAATAATTATAAAATAAACACCGTTTCTTCATAATGCCAACTTAGCAGAAAATTGTGTTTTCATTGTGTGTGAATTCTAATTGTTCTCGAAATATTGTTTAACCGAGCAAAATTGTATTAAAATCGAACAGTTGCAAGGCAGCCAGAGTGAAATGAGAAGAAAAATGAGACTAAAATGCTTTTTAGAAAATCATAATATTTTTTACGGAAATTTAAAAAAATTGTTATTTAAAGATAACAACAAACTTAATTCCATTTCGCTACCGCCAGCTAATTTTGTTATTTCTTCAGCTCTCGTAACTTGGATTTGGATTATACTACATGAACAAAACTACTAGGGTACGACGTCCTTTGTGGACTCATTAAAAATGTAAATTTTTAATTGCATACCTTTTATATTTTAGATTTTTATTAATTTTGGAATTTTTCACTGGCTAACTGATATAATATTTTGACAAAGATGTAGGGTTTGTGGATTTAGGGCTGGTAAAGTTTTCCATGAGATTGTTATAACTTTTTCAACTTTATTTTCTCAAAATGACTAAAATTATTATTTCATTTAAACAGTCTTGCTCAAATAATGCAAAAGTATAACTGAAAATTTATAAATTTTTAATAATTTAATCAGAATTTTACAGCAAAATTTGTATGATTTAGATGTTCAAAATTTTTTATAGAAAAGATAAAAACTTTTTAATACTAATATTCAGCTTATACGAGCTAAATTCTTCTTAAGAGCAACAAACGAGAGAAATATTAAACTCATTTAAATCAAAATGCTTGTATTTTGTCCTATAAACGAATATAACGTTTATTAAAGTAGGAAAAATTAAAAAAGTGCAAGAGTAAAGTGCAACCTTTACAATTTCTTTATTTTAAGAAAAGAACATTTCTCAAGTACGCAATCATTTTTCACTTAATTCACATATTTTAATAATATTGTCAAGGATATCATTTCAAAAAAAATTTTGAATAGTTTTTTCTCATTACGTTACTTTGTAGCTCTAGCTTCGTAACGAATTAAGTGAGAATATTTTTATGCTTTTAAAAGAATAGAGGAAAATATTTTTGCTAGAAAAACAATAATATTTAATAAAATTAGAACATTCACTATTGAATTTAACTCCTTTTTTTTGATTTAGTGAAACAAGAAAAAAAATAAAAAGCTGGATGCTCATATTTTAAGCTTCTTTTCTTCTTTTGCCTGATGAAAATTAAATTAGATGAAAAATTTCAATTATTTAAATGAATCATTTTTAATATTCGCCTAGTCTAACTACAATCTCATACCTTCCATTTTATTACACAATATTTTCACTGAATCCGAAAAATAATGAATTTTCTGAATAATCTTTCTTCCGAGTTTTTAAAATATACGCACATACAGCAAAAATAGAAAGAAAAAGTAAAGGAATGCATGAAAAATTCGCTTTCGCAAAAAAAATCTGATGCGGTCAGGACATAACCGACCGCAATATGTATTGCCTAGCTAAGTGAAAGTGTTACGGAATATGTATTATAATAAAGTTGGTTCAAACCAATGGTTTGTATTGTAGCACTTTTCCCTTCAACAAGTGAAAATTCTGCTTTTAAATACAGTCTATGTAACCTATCACACTATTCAAATTATTTTCATTCATATACAAAACTCTTTCTAGGATTGCATATATTTAGGATGACGCATACTCGTATATGCAGTCTTTGAAATAAAGCAAAAATTAATATAAAAAGGGGTTAATATAATGCTCGATTTTAAGGGTTAATTGTGTGAGTTAAGAAAAATAATTATATTTTTTAATTTCATTGAACTTACCGTTAGCTTTTTGCGTTTATAGAAATTTGAAAAAGCTCCCGGTTTCGGAAATATAACGCGTCAAAAATTCAAATTTTACAAATTTCAAGAGGCGATAACTTGAGAGGGGGTGGAGATGGAAAAAAATTTTCTTCTAATAAAATGAACTAATTGTTAATGTCTAAAAGCTCCTAAAATTTCAAGCTTCTACAGGCTGGGGTCTAGAAAAAAAAAGACATCAAAAATTTGGAAAAAAAGGACTTTAGATAACGGTAAATTTGAACGGCCATTTTGTTTTTCTAAAGTTTAACTATAGTATACCACGCTAGGGGAAACAAGCCACTACCTTTCTGCGTTTGAAAAATTTCAAAAATGCTTATGGTTTCTTTGCAACAAATAGTTAAAAAAGGCCACTTTTAGGGTTTTGGGGGGGTATAACTTCTATAGGGGGGGAGATAGGTAAAAATTTTGTTCTACGAAAATAAGTTTCTAGTAAAGATCTATGTACATATAAAATTTCAGCTTTCTATCTTCAAGGGTGTAGAAGTTTTGTAAACAAAAAAAAGTGTCCACGGACGGACGGACGGACGGACGGACGGACAGAGTGAAACTAATAAGCACTTTTTTCAAAAAATTTTTTGGAAAAGTGCTAAAAATGACTTTCAAATACTTCTGTCCAATTTTTAGGGCATTAGTACGCTTATAGTTAACATACCTAGAAAAATGTAAATTTGGCTCTTAGTAGAGTTTCGCTTTGTGCTACCCGAATTCTCTCAAATGTTTGCTAGTTAATTTATGTAATAACCAGAACACAAATATCTAATTTCAAGAAATTCCATCAATTCGCTCCGTAGATATGGTGAAAAATGTAAAATCGGCCCGCAAATCAGTTTTCGAGCCCCGATCTTTCCAAAAACTTAATATGTTCATTGTTTTAATACGAAGAAATTAAATATTAATTTCAATGAAATCGCTTGATTATTTCTCTTTATATACGCAAAAATGTATATTTGGCCCGTAGTAAAGTCTAGTTGTTGACAACTGATTTTTTATGAAATTTTTTATTAAAATGGTCAAAAATGTAAAACAGGCCCGCTAAAAAGTGCAGTTCCCGAGCCCTGATATATCCCGAAAGTTGATCAATCCGTGCCATGGTCGAAATAAACTTACATATAAAATTTCATCAAAATCGATTCAGCCGAACTTAAGATACACGCATGCCCACACAGGCAGACAGACCGACAGGTAGCTAAAAATAATTTACTTACATTTCCCTAGAGAGTGTATTCCCACCGAAAACTCGATATGCAAAATTTGTTGCCATCACATAACCGACCTATTTTATACACAATACGGTCGGTAAAAAGGATTTTAATTCAACAGTAATAAACGCAATGCTTGTTAAAAGATTGAGTTTAAGAATATTAAAAATTGATGAGGAATCGTTTTTTATTTTTATAATTATTTTATTGAATTTTATTATATTATCACTTACTTAATATGTAAAGTACATTTAAGAGAGCTATAATTAAATTTTTTGCTTCAAATTATGAAGGACCACTTAGACGTAGGAGTAAACAAGGATATGATGAATCTATTAAATTATGTACATTTAGATTAACGCTTATCATGTATATGTACAGGGTAATTCTGTAAAGAGTCAAATGTTATTATTATCCAAATGTTAATAAAAAATGGTTAAAATTTTATAGTAGAAAAGGGTATTAAAATTCATTGGATTCTGAGACACAAAGATTTTACGAAAATTTTGCGAAAGCGCTCATTATACCCGTACGAACGTATGTTCGAAGGGTATACTAAATTTGCCTTACCGTTTGTAACGCTAAGAAATAACGGTGTTAGATATAGACTCAAGTGTATGTTTTTGATCAGCGTCAAATTCTGAGTTGATTTAGCTTTGTCTGTCCGTCCGTCCGTCCGTCCGTCCGAACGATAACTCAAAAACTAATTGAGCTAAGTTCACCAAATTTTCACAAATGATTTATTGTAGTAAGTGCCAGAACCCTATTTAAATTGGACATGATCGGGGTACCGGTTCGGGTAGCTGCCATACAACTTCAAAATTTATTTGGCTATATCTCAGAAACTATAAAAGTTATGGTATTGAAATTTCACACAAACGAATATATTAGTAGGGCCAATATGCCCCATAAAAGTCGTTGAAATTACTTGGCTCCTTCTGGTACCTGCCATACAACTTCAATAGTTATTTAGCTATATCTCAGAAACTATAAAAGCTGTGATATTGAGATTTCACACAAGTGAATATATTAGTGGGGCTAATGTGTCTAGTAAAAGTCGTTGAAATTACTTGGCTCCTTCTGGTACCTGCCATACAACTTCAAAAGTTATTTGACTATATTTCAGAAACTATTAAAGCTATGGTATTGAAATTTCACACAAACGAATATATTAGTAGGGCCAATGTGTCTCATAAAAGTCGTTGAAATTACTTGGCTCCTTCTGGTACCTGCCATACAACTTCAAAAGTTATTTGACTATATCTCAGAAACTATAAAAGCTGTGATATTGAGATTTCACACAAGTGATTATATTAGTAGGGCCGATGTGCTTGATAAAATTCGCTAAAATTTCTTGGCTCTTTCTGGTAGCTGCCATACAACATCAATAGTAGTTTGGCACAACCAGTATTTTGAATAACACATAGTACTGAAATTTTGCATAAATTAATATGGTAATACGGCAACTTAAGGTCATAGTCTGCCCCATAGTTAGTTATGGCACATTAGTTATTCGCACATAGGATAACAAATTCGTACGGGTATCACAGAGTTGACAAGGTCAACTCTATTTATACCCGTACGAACGTATGTTCGAAGGGTATACTAAATTTGCCTTACCGTTTGTAACGCTAAGAAATAACGGTGTTAGATATAGACTCAAGTGTATGTTTTTGATCAGCGTCAAATTCTGAGTTGATTTAGCTTTGTCTGTCCGTCCGTCCGTCCGTCCGTCCGTCCGTCCGTCCGTCCGTCCGTCCGAACGATAACTCAAAAACTAATTGAGCTAAGTTCACCAAATTTTCACAAATGATTTATTGTAGTAAGTGCCAGAACCCTATTTAAATTGGACGTGATCGGGGTACAGGTTCGGGTAGCTGCCATACAACTTCAAAATTTATTTGGCTATATCTCAGAAACTATAAAAGTTGTGGTATTGAAATTTCACACAAACGAATATATTAATAGGGCCAATGTGTGTCATAAACGTCGTTGAAATTACTTGGCTCCTTCTGGTACCTGCCATACAACTTCAAAAGTTATTTGACAATATTTCAGAAACTATTAAAGCTATGGTATTGAAATTTCACAAAAACGAATATATTAGTAGGGCCAATGTGTCTCATAAAAGTCGTTGAAATTACTTGGCTCCTTCTGGTACCTGCCATACAACTTCAAAAGTTATTTGACTATATTTCAGAAACTATTAAAGCTATGGTATTGAAATTTCACACGAACGAATATATTAGTAGGGCCATTGTGTCTCATAAAAGTTGTTGAAATTACTTGGCTCCTTCTGGTACCTGCCATACAACTTCAAAAGTTATTTGGCTATATATCTCAGAAACTATAAAAACTGTGATATTGAGATTTCACACAAGTGAATATATTAGTAGGGCCGATGTGCTTGATAAAATTCGCTAAAATTTCTTGGCTCTTTCTGGTAGCTGCCATACAACTTCAATAGTAGTTTGGCACAACCAGTATTTTGAAAAACACATAGTACTGAAATTTTGCATAAATTAATATGGTAATACGGCAATTTAAAGTCATAGTCTGCCCCATAGTTAGTTATGGCACATTAGTTATTCGCACATAGGACAACAAATTCGTACGGGTATCACAGAGTTGACAAAGTCAACTCTACTTTTTTTCTCGTTTAAATTTAAAAATAAACTTATTTAAATTTTTAAATTAATGTTTCCCAAAATTTCCGAAATAAAAGTTTGAAGCACAAGTTTGAAAGTAATACTATTAAAATAATGTTAATTTCGAATATTTATCTATTTCTGTACGGATAGAAAAAATTTAGAAATAAATTTAATGAAGTACATTTTATTTTTTAAAAACAGTATGAAATGGCAATATGGGAATATGCTGAGTCTATGATTAAAGAACTGCCCTATAACATTAAAGGAAAAAATTCAAGAACAAGTCTGTATTTACAATAGATGCTGCTTGCTTGGACAAATTTCGTCGAAGCCTATCTCTTCTAGTTTAGCCAGAAAACGCGTTTAAAGTTTTGCAAATGATTTTTTTAAATATCTCCAAAAATATTTTTCTGCAACCTATTATCATATATCGGCAGAATCTGTGCATTCCCAGTGATCACAAAAAACACGTAGAATCGCTCTATCTCTTCTAGTTTAGCCAGAAAACGCGTTTAAAGTTTTGCAAATGATATTTTAAATATCTCCAAAAATATTTTTGCTACAACCTATTATCATATATCGGCGGAATCTGTGCATTCCTAGTGATCACAAAAAACACGTAGAATCGCTCTATCTCTTCTAGTTTAGCCAGAAAACGCGTTTAAAGTTTTGCAAAGGATTTTTTTAAAAATCTCCAAAAATATTATTTTGCTACAACCTATTATCATATATCGGCAGAATCTGTGCATTCCCAGTGATCACAAAAAACACGTAGAATCGCTCTATCTCTTCTAGTTTAGTCAGAAAACGCGTTTAAAGTTTTACAAAGGATTTTTCCAAAAATATTTTTGCTACAACCTATTATCATATATCGGCAGAATCTGTGCATTCCCAGTGATCACAAAAAACACGTAGAATCGCTCTATCTCTTCTAGTTTAGCCAGAAAACGCGTTTAAAGTTTTGCAAAAGATTTTGTCAAATATCTCCAAAAATATTTTTGCTACAACCTATTATCATATATCGGCAGAATCTGTGCATTCCCAGTGATTACAAAAAACACCTAGAATCGCTCTATCTCTTCTAGTTTAGCCAGAAAACGCGTTTAAAATTTTGCAAATGATTTTTTCAAATATCTCCAAAAATATTTTTGCTACAACCTATTCTCATATTGGCAGAATCTGTGCATTCCCAGTGATCACAAAAAACACGTAGAATCGCTCTATCTCTTCTAGTTTAGCCAGAAAACGCGTTTAAAGTTTTGCAAATGATTTTTTAAATATCTCCAACAATATTTTTGCTACAACCTATTCTCATATATCGGCGGAATCTGTGCATTAACAGTGATCACAAAAAACACGTAGAATCGCTCTATCTCTTCTAGTTTAGCCAGAAAACGCGTTTAAAGTTTTGCAAAGGATTTTTTTAACTATCTCCAAAAATATTTTTGCTACAACCTATTATCATATATCGGCAGAATCTGTGCATTCCCAGTGATCGCAAAAAACACGTAGAATCGCTCTATCTCTTCTAGTTTAGCCAGAAAACGCGTTTAAAGTTTTGCACAAGATTTTTTCAAATATCTCCAAAAATATTTCTGCTGCAACCTATTATCATATATCGGCAGAATCTGTGCATTCCCAGTGATCACAGAAAACACGTAGAATCGCTCTATCTCTTCTACTTTAGCCAGAAAACGCATTTAAAGTTTTGCAAAAAATTTTCTCAAATATCTCCAAAAATATTTTTGCTACAACCTATTATCATATATCGGCAAAATCTGCGCATTCCCAGCGATCACAAAAAACACGTAGAATTGCTCTATCTCTTCTAGTTTAGTCAGAAAACGCATTTAAAGTTTTGCAAAAGATTTTTTCAAATATCTCCAAAAATATTTTTGCTACAACCTATTATCATATATCGGCAGAATCTGCGCATTCCCAGCGATCACAAAAAACACGTAGAATCGCTCTATCTCTTCTAGTTTAGTCAGAAAACGCGTTTAAAGTTTTGCAAATGATTTTTTCAAATATCTCCAAAAATATTTTTGCTACAACCTATTATCATACATCGGCAGAATGTGTGCATTCCCAGTGATCACAAAAAACACGTAGAATCGCTCTATCTCTTCTATTTTAGCCAGAAAACGCATTTAAAGTTTTGCAAATGATTTTTTCTAATATCTCCAAAAATATTTTTGCTACAACCTATTATCATATATCGGCAGAATCTGCGCATTCCCAGCGATCACAAAAAACACGTAGAATCGCTCTATCTCTTCTAGTTTAGTCAGAAAACGCATTTAAAGTTTTGCAAAAGATTTTTTCAAATATCTCCAAAAATATTTTTGCTACAACCTATTATCATATATCGGCAGAATCTGTGCATTCCCAGTGATCACAAAAAACACGTAGAATCGCTCTATCTCTTCTAGTTTAGCCAGAAAACGCATTTAAAGTTTTGCAAATAATTTTTTCAAATATCTCCAAAAATATTTTTGCTACAACCTATTATCATATATCGGCAGAATCTGCGCATTCCCAGCGATCACAAAAAACACGTAGAATCGCTCTATCTCTTCTAGTTTAGCCAGAAAACGCGTTTAAAGTTTTGCAAATGATTTTTTCAAATATCTCCAAAAATATTTTTGCTACAACCTATTATCTATATCGGCAGAATCTGCGCATTCCCAGCGATCACAAGAAACACGTAGAATCGCTCTATCTCTTCTAGTTTAGCCAGAAAACGCGTTTAAAGTTTTGCAAATGATTTTTTCAAATATCTCCAAAAATATTTTTGCTACAACCTATTATCATATATCGGCAGAATCTGTGCATTCCCAGTGATCACAAAAAACACGTAGAATCGCTCTATCTCTTCTAGTTTAGCCAGAAAACGCATTTAGAGTTTTGCAAATGATTTTTTCAAATATCTCCAAAAATATTTTTGCTACAACCTATTATCATATATCGGCAGAATCTGTGCATTCCCAGTGATCACAAAAAACACGTAGAATCGCTCTATCTCTTCTAGTTTAGCCAGAAAACGCATTTAAAGTTTTGCAAAAATTTTTTTAAATATCTTCAAAAATATTTTTGCTACAACCTATTATCATATATCGGCAGAATCTGTGCATTCCCAGTGATCACAAAAAACACCTAGAATCACTCTATCTCTTCTAGTTTAGCCAGAAAACGCATTTAAAGTTTTGCAAATGATTTTTTCAAATATCTCCAAAAATATTTTTGCTACAACCTATTATCATATATCGGCAGAATCTGTGCATTCCCAGTGATCACAAAAAACACGTAGAATCGCTCTATCTCTTCTAGTTTAGCCAGAAAACGCGTTTAAAGTTTTGCAAATGATTTTTTCAAATATCTCCACAAATATTTTTGCTACAACCTATTATCATATATCGGCAGAATCTGTGCATTCCCAGTGATCACAAAAAACACGTAGAATCGCTCTATCTCTTCTAGTTTAGCCAGAAAACGCGTTTAAAGTTTTGCAAAAGATTTTTTCAAATATCTCCAAAAATATTTTTGCTACAACCTATTATCATATATCGGCAGAATCTGTGCATTCCCAGTGATCACAAAAAACACGTAGAATCGCTCTATCTCTTCTAGTTTAGCCAGAAAATGCGTTTAAAGTTTTGCAAATGATTTTTTCAAATATCTCCAAAAATATTTTTGCTACAACCTTTTATCATATACCGGCAGAATCTGTGCATTCCAAGTGATCACAAAAAACACGTAGAATCGCTCTACCTCTTCTAGTTTAGCCAGAAAACGCGTTTAAAGTTTTGCAAATGATTTTTTCAAATATCTCCACAAATATTTTTGCTACAACCTATTATCATATATCGGCAGAATCTGTGCATTCCCAGTGATCACAAAAAACACGTAGAATCGCTCTATCTCTTCTAGTTTAGCCAGAAAACGCGTTTAAAGTTTTGCAAAAGATTTTTTCAAATATCTCCAAAAATATTTTTGCTACAACCTATTATCATATATCGGCAGAATCTGTGCATTCCCAGTGATCACAAAAAACATGTAGAATCGCTCTATCTCTTCTAGTTTAGCCAGAAAATGCGTTTAAAGTTTTGCAAATGATTTTTTCAAATATCTCCAAAAATATTTTTGCTACAACCTTTTATCATATACCGGCAGAATTTGTGCATTCACAAAAAACACCTAGAATCGCTTTATCTCTTCTAGTTTAGCCAGAAAACGCGTTTAAAGTTTTGCAAATGATTTTTTCAAATATCTCCAAAAATATTTTTGCTACAACCTATTATCATATATCGGCAGAATCTGTGCATTCCCAGTGATCACAAAAAACACGTAGAATCGCTCTATCTCTTCTAGTTTAGCCAGAAAACGCATTTAGAGTTTTGCAAATGATTTTTTCAAATATCTCCAAAAATATTTTTGCTACAACCTATTATCATATATCGGCAGAATCTGTGCATTCCCAGTGATCACAAAAAACACGTAGAATCGCTCTATCTCTTCTAGTTTAGCCAGAAAACGCATTTAAAGTTTTGCAAAAATTTTTTTAAATATCTTCAAAAATATTTTTGCTACAACCTATTATCATATATCGGCAGAATCTGTGCATTCCCAGTGATCACAAAAAACACGTAGAATCACTCTATCTCTTCTAGTTTAGCCAGAAAACGCATTTAAAGTTTTGCAAATGATTTTTTCAAATATCTCCAAAAATATTTTTGCTACAACATATTATCATATATCGGCAGAATCTGTGCATTCCCAGTGATCACAAAAAACACGTAGAATCGCTCTATCTCTTCTAGTTTAGCCAGAAAACGCATTTAAAGTTTTGCAAATGATTTTTTCAAATATCTCCACAAATATTTTTGCTACAACCTATTATCATATATCGGCAGAATCTGTGCATTCCCAGTGATCACAAAAAACACGTAGAATCGCTCTATCTCTTCTAGTTTAGCCAGAAAATGCGTTTAAAGTTTTGCAAAAGATTTTTTCAAATATCTCCAAAAATATTTTTGCTACAACCTATTATCATATATCGGCAGAATCTGTGCATTCCCAGTGATCACAAAAAACACGTAGAATCGATCTATCTCTTCTAGTTTAGCCAGAAAATGCGTTTAAAGTTTTGCAAATGATTTTTTCAAATATCTCCAAAAATATTTTTGCTACAACCTTTTATCATATACCGGCAGAATTTGTGCATTCACAAAAAACACCTAGAATCGCTTTATCTCTTCTAGTTTAGCCAGAAAACGCGTTTAAAGTTTTGCAAATGATTTTTTCAAATATCTCCAAAAATATTTTTGCTACAACCTATTATCATATATCGGCAGAATCTGTGCATTCCCAGTGATCACAAAAAACACGTAGAATCGCTCTATCTCTTCTAGTTTAGCCAGAAAACGCGTTTAAAGTTTTGCAAATGATTTTTTCAAATATCTCCAAAAATATTTTTGCTACAACCTATTATCATATATCGGCAGAATCTGTGCATTCCCAGTGATCACAAAAAACACGTAGAATCGCTCTATCTCTTCTAGTTTAGCCAGAAAACGCATTTAGAGTTTTGCAAATGATTTTTTCAAATATCTCCAAAAATATTTTTGCTACAACCTATTATCATATATCGGCAGAATCTGTGCATTCCCAGTGATCACAAAAAACACGTAGAATCGCTCTATCTCTTCTAGTTTAGCCAGAAAACGCATTTAAAGTTTTGCAAAAATTTTTTTAAATATCTTCAAAAATATTTTTGCTACAACCTATTATCATATATCGGCAGAATCTGTGCATTCCCAGTGATCACAAAAAACACCTAGAATCACTCTATCTCTTCTAGTTTAGCCAGAAAACGCATTTAAAGTTTTGCAAATGATTTTTTCAAATATCTCCAAAAATATTTTTGCTACAACCTATTATCATATATCGGCAGAATCTGTGCATTCCCAGTGATCACAAAAAACACGTAGAATCGCTCTATCTCTTCTAGTTTAGCCAGAAAATGCGTTTAAAGTTTTGCAAATGATTTTTTCAAATATCTCCAAAAATATTTTTGCTACAACCTATTATCATATATCGGCAGAATCTGTGCATTCCCAGTGATCACAAAAAACACGTAGAATCGCTCTATCTCTTCTAGTTTAGCCAGAAAACGCGTTTAAAGTTTTGCAAAAGATTTTTTCAAATATCTCCAAAAATATTTTTGCTACAACCTATTATCATATATCGGCAGAATCTGTGCATTCCCAGTGATCACAAAAAACACGTAGAATCGCTCTATCTCTTCTAGTTTAGCCAGAAAATGCGTTTAAAGTTTTGCAAATGATTTTTTCAAATATCTCCAAAAATATTTTTGCTACAACCTTTTATCATATACCGGCAGAATCTGTGCATTCCAAGTGATCACAAAAAACACGTAGAATCGCTCTACCTCTTCTAGTTTAGCCAGAAAACGCGTTTAAAGTTTTGCAAATGATTTTTTCAAATATCTCCACAAATATTTTTGCTACAACCTATTATCATATATCGGCAGAATCTGTGCATTCCCAGTGATCACAAAAAACACGTAGAATCGCTCTATCTCTTCTAGTTTAGCCAGAAAACGCGTTTAAAGTTTTGCAAAAGATTTTTTCAAATATCTCCAAAAATATTTTTGCTACAACCTATTATCATATATCGGCAGAATCTGTGCATTCCCAGTGATCACAAAAAACACGTAGAATCGATCTATCTCTTCTAGTTTAGCCAGAAAATGCGTTTAAAGTTTTGCAAATGATTTTTTCAAATATCTCCAAAAATATTTTTGCTACAACCTTTTATCATATACCGGCAGAATTTGTGCATTCACAAAAAACACCTAGAATCGCTTTATCTCTTCTAGTTTAGCCAGAAAACGCGTTTAAAGTTTTGCAAATGATTTTTTCAAATATCTCCAAAAATATTTTTGCTACAACCTATTATCATATATCGGCAGAATCTGTGCATTCCCAGTGATCACAAAAAACACGTAGAATCGCTCTATCTCTTCTAGTTTAGCCAGAAAACGCATTTAGAGTTTTGCAAATGATTTTTTCAAATATCTCCAAAAATATTTTTGCTACAACCTATTATCATATATCGGCAGAATCTGTGCATTCCCAGTGATCACAAAAAACACGTAGAATCGCTCTATCTCTTCTAGTTTAGCCAGAAAACGCATTTAAAGTTTTGCAAAAATTTTTTTAAATATCTTCAAAAATATTTTTGCTACAACCTATTATCATATATCGGCAGAATCTGTGCATTCCCAGTGATCACAAAAAACACGTAGAATCACTCTATCTCTTCTAGTTTAGCCAGAAAACGCATTTAAAGTTTTGCAAATGATTTTTTCAAATATCTCCAAAAATATTTTTGCTACAACATATTATCATATATCGGCAGAATCTGTGCATTCCCAGTGATCACAAAAAACACGTAGAATCGCTCTATCTCTTCTAGTTTAGCCAGAAAACGCATTTAAAGTTTTGCAAATGATTTTTTCAAATATCTCCACAAATATTTTTGCTACAACCTATTATCATATATCGGCAGAATCTGTGCATTCCCAGTGATCACAAAAAACACGTAGAATCGCTCTATCTCTTCTAGTTTAGCCAGAAAATGCGTTTAAAGTTTTGCAAAAGATTTTTTCAAATATCTCCAAAAATATTTTTGCTACAACCTATTATCATATATCGGCAGAATCTGTGCATTCCCAGTGATCACAAAAAACACGTAGAATCGATCTATCTCTTCTAGTTTAGCCAGAAAATGCGTTTAAAGTTTTGCAAATGATTTTTTCAAATATCTCCAAAAATATTTTTGCTACAACCTTTTATCATATACCGGCAGAATTTGTGCATTCACAAAAAACACCTAGAATCGCTTTATCTCTTCTAGTTTAGCCAGAAAACGCGTTTAAAGTTTTGCAAATGATTTTTTCAAATATCTCCAAAAATATTTTTGCTACAACCTATTATCATATATCGGCAGAATCTGTGCATTCCCAGTGATCACAAAAAACACGTAGAATCGCTCTATCTCTTCTAGTTTAGCCAGAAAACGCGTTTAAAGTTTTGCAAATGATTTTTTCAAATATCTCCAAAAATATTTTTGCTACAACCTATTATCATATATCGGCAGAATCTGTGCATTCCCAGTGATCACAAAAAACACGTAGAATCGCTCTATCTCTTCTAGTTTAGCCAGAAAACGCATTTAAAGTTTTGCAAAAGATTTTTTCAAATATCTCCAAAAATATTTTTGCTACAACATATTATCATATATCCTCAGAATCTGTGCATTCCCAGTGATCACAAAAAACACGTAGAATCGCTCTATCTCTTCTAGTTTAGCCAGAAAACGCATTTAAAGTTTTGCAAATGATTTTTTCAAATATCTCCAAAAATATTTTTGCTACAACCTTTTATCATATACCGGCAGAATTTGTGCATTCTCAGTGATCACAAAAAACACCTAGAATCGCTTTATCTCTTCTAGTTTAGCCAGAAAACGCGTTTAAAGTTTTGCAAATGATTTTTTCAAATATCTCCAAAAATATTTTTGCTACAACCTATTATCATATATCGGCAGAATCTGTGCATTCCCAGTGATCACAAAAAACACTTAGAATCGCTCTATCTCTTCTAGTTTAGCCAGAAAACGCGTTTAAAGTTTTGCAAATGATTTTTTCAAATATCTCCAAAAATATTTTTGCTACAACCTATTATCATATATCGGCAGAATCTGCGCATTCCCAGCGATCACAAAAAACACGTAGAATCGCTCTATCTCTTCTAGTTTAGCCAGAAAAGGCGTTTAAAGTTTTGCAAATGATTTTTTCAAATATCTCCAAAAATATTTTTGCTACAACCTATTATCATATATCGGCAGAATCTGCGCATTCCCAGCGATCACAAGAAACACGTAGAATCGCTCTATCTCTTCTAGTTTAGCCAGAAAACGCGTTTAAAGTTTTGCAAATGATTTTTTCAAATATCTCCAAAAATATTTTTGCTACAACCTATTATCATATATCGGCAGAATCTGTGCATTCCCAGTGATCACAAAAAACACGTAGAATCGCTCTATCTCTTCTAGTTTAGCCAGAAAACGCATTTAGAGTTTTGCAAATGATTTTTTCAAATATCTCCAAAAATATTTTTGCTACAACCTATTATCATATATCGGCAGAATCTGTGCATTCCCAGTGATCACAAAAAACACGTAGAATCGCTCTATCTCTTCTAGTTTAGCCAGAAAACGCATTTAAAGTTTTGCAAAAATTTTTTTAAATATCTTCAAAAATATTTTTGCTACAACCTATTATCATATATCGGCAGAATCTGCGCATTCCCAGAGATCACAAGAAACACGTAGAATCGCTCTATCTCTTCTAGTTTAGCCAGAAAACGCGTTTAAAGTTTTGCAAATGATTTTTTCAAATATCTCCAAAAATATTTTTGCTACAACCTATTATCATATATCGGCAGAATCTGTGCATTCCCAGTGATCACAAAAAACACGTAGAATCGCTCTATCTCTTCTAGTTTAGCCAGAAAACGCATTTAGAGTTTTGCAAATGATTTTTTCAAATATCTCCAAAAATATTTTTGCTACAACCTATTATCATATATCGGCAGAATCTGTGCATTCCCAGTGATCACAAAAAACACGTAGAATCGCTCTATCTCTTCTAGTTTAGCCAGAAAACGCATTTAAAGTTTTGCAAATGATTTTTTCAAATATCTCCAAAAATATTTTTGCTACAACCTTTTATCATATACCGGCAGAATTTGTGCATTCTCAGTGATCACAAAAAACACCTAGAATCGCTTTATCTCTTCTAGTTTAGCCAGAAAACGCGTTTAAAGTTTTGCAAATGATTTTTTCAAATATCTCCAAAAATATTTTTGCTACAACCTATTATCATATATCGGCAGAATCTGTGCATTCCCAGTGATCACAAAAAACACGTAGAATCGCTCTATCTCTTCTAGTTTAGCCAGAAAACGCGTTTAAAGTTTTGCAAATGATTTTTTCAAATATCTCCAAAAATATTTTTGCTACAACCTATTATCATATATCGGCAGAATCTGCGCATTCCCAGCGATCACAAAAAACACGTAGAATCGCTCTATCTCTTCTAGTTTAGCCAGAAAACGCGTTTAAAGTTTTGCAAATGATTTTTTCAAATATCTCCAAAAATATTTTTGCTACAACCTATTATCATATATCGGCAGAATCTGCGCATTCCCAGCGATCACAAGAAACACGTAGAATCGCTCTATCTCTTCTAGTTTAGCCAGAAAACGCGTTTAAAGTTTTGCAAATGATTTTTTCAAATATCTCCAAAAATATTTTTGCTACAACCTATTATCATATATCGGCAGAATCTGTGCATTCCCAGTGATCACAAAAAACACGTAGAATCGCTCTATCTCTTCTAGTTTAGCCAGAAAACGCATTTAGAGTTTTGCAAATGATTTTTTCAAATATCTCCAAAAATATTTTTGCTACAACCTATTATCATATATCGGCAGAATCTGTGCATTCCCAGTGATCACAAAAAACACGTAGAATCGCTCTATCTCTTCTAGTTTAGCCAGAAAACGCATTTAAAGTTTTGCAAAAATTTTTTTAAATATCTTCAAAAATATTTTTGCTACAACCTATTATCATATATCGGCAGAATCTGCGCATTCCCAGAGATCACAAGAAACACGTAGAATCGCTCTATCTCTTCTAGTTTAGCCAGAAAACGCGTTTAAAGTTTTGCAAATGATTTTTTCAAATATCTCCAAAAATATTTTTGCTACAACCTATTATCATATATCGGCAGAATCTGTGCATTCCCAGTGATCACAAAAAACACGTAGAATCGCTCTATCTCTTCTAGTTTAGCCAGAAAACGCATTTAGAGTTTTGCAAATGATTTTTTCAAATATCTCCAAAAATATTTTTGCTACAACCTATTATCATATATCGGCAGAATCTGTGCATTCCCAGTGATCACAAAAAACACGTAGAATCGCTCTATCTCTTCTAGTTTAGCCAGAAAACGCATTTAAAGTTTTGCAAAAATTTTTTTAAATATCTTCAAAAATATTTTTGCTACAACATATTATCATATATCGGCAGAATCTGTGCATTCCCAGTGATCACAAAAAACACGTAGAATCGCTCTATCTCTTCTAGTTTAGCCAGAAAACGCATTTAAAGTTTTGCAAATGATTTTTTCAAATATCTCCAAAAATATTTTTGCTACAACCTATTATCATATATCGGCAGAATCTGTGCATTCCCAGTGATAACAAAAAACACGTAGAATCGCTCTATCTCTTCTAGTTTAGCCAGAAAACGCGTTTAAAGTTTTGCAAATGATTTTTTCAAATATCTCCAAAAATATTTTTGCTACAACCTATTATCATATATCGGCAGAATCTGTGCATTCCCAGTGATCACAAAAAACACGTAGAATCGCTCTATCTCTTCTAGTTTAGCCAGAAAACGCATTTAAAGTTTTGCAAATGATTTTTTCAAATATCTTCAAAAATATTTTTGCTACAACATATTATCATATATCGGCAGAATCTGTGCATTCCCAGTGATCACAAGAAACACGTAGAATCGCTCTATCTCTTCTAGTTTAGCCAGAAAACGCGTTTAAAGTTTTGCAAATGATTTTTTCAAATATCTCCAAAAATATTTTTGCTACAACCTATTATCATATATCGGCAGAATCTGTGCATTCCCAGTGATCACAAAAAACACGTAGAATCGCTCTATCTCTTCTAGTTTAGCCAGAAAACGCATTTAAAGTTTTGCAAAAATTTTTTTAAATATCTTCAAAAATATTTTTGCTACAACCTATTATCATATATCGGCAGAATCTGCGCATTCCCAGAGATCACAAGAAACACGTAGAATCGCTCTATCTCTTCTAGTTTAGCCAGAAAACGCGTTTAAAGTTTTGCAAATGATTTTTTCAAATATCTCCAAAAATATTTTTGCTACAACCTATTATCATATATCGGCAGAATCTGTGCATTCCCAGTGATCACAAAAAACACGTAGAATCGCTCTATCTCTTCTAGTTTAGCCAGAAAACGCATTTAAAGTTTTGCAAATGATTTTTTCAAATATCTCCAAAAATATTTTTGCTACAACCTATTATCATATATCGGCAGAATCTGTGCATTCCCAGTGATCACAAAAAACACGTAGAATCGCTCTATCTCTTCTAGTTTAGCCAGAAAACGCATTTAAAGTTTTGCAAATGATTTTTTCAAATATCTCCAAAAATATTTTTGCTACAACCTATTATCATATATCGGCAGAATCTGTGCATTCCCAGTGATAACAAAAAACACGTAGAATCGCTCTATCTCTTCTAGTTTAGCCAGAAAACGCGTTTAAAGTTTTGCAAATGATTTTTTCAAATATCTCCAAAAATATTTTTGCTACAACCTATTATCATATATCGGCAGAATCTGTGCATTCCCAGTGATCACAAAAAACACGTAGAATCGCTCTATCTCTTCTAGTTTAGCCAGAAAACGCATTTAAAGTTTTGCAAATGATTTTTTCAAATATCTTCAAAAATATTTTTGCTACAACATATTATCATATATCGGCAGAATCTGTGCATTCCCAGTGATCACAAGAAACACGTAGAATCGCTCTATCTCTTCTAGTTTAGCCAGAAAACGCGTTTAAAGTTTTGCAAATGATTTTTTCAAATATCTCCAAAAATATTTTTGCTACAACCTATTATCATATATCGGCAGAATCTGTGCATTCCCAGTGATCACAAAAAACACGTAGAATCGCTCTATCTCTTCTAGTTTAGCCAGAAAACGCATTTAAAGTTTTGCAAAAATTTTTTTAAATATCTTCAAAAATATTTTTGCTACAACCTATTATCATATATCGGCAGAATCTGCGCATTCCCAGAGATCACAAGAAACACGTAGAATCGCTCTATCTCTTCTAGTTTAGCCAGAAAACGCGTTTAAAGTTTTGCAAATGATTTTTTCAAATATCTCCAAAAATATTTTTGCTACAACCTATTATCATATATCGGCAGAATCTGTGCATTCCCAGTGATCACAAAAAACACGTAGAATCGCTCTATCTCTTCTAGTTTAGCCAGAAAACGCATTTAGAGTTTTGCAAATGATTTTTTCAAATATCTCCAAAAATATTTTTGCTACAACCTATTATCATATATCGGCAGAATCTGTGCATTCCCAGTGATCACAAAAAACACGTAGAATCGCTCTATCTCTTCTAGTTTAGCCAGAAAACGCATTTAAAGTTTTGCAAATGATTTTTTCAAATATCTCCAAAAATATTTTTGCTACAACCTTTTATCATATACCGGCAGAATTTGTGCATTCTCAGTGATCACAAAAAACACCTAGAATCGCTTTATCTCTTCTAGTTTAGCCAGAAAACGCGTTTAAAGTTTTGCAAATGATTTTTTCAAATATCTCCAAAAATATTTTTGCTACAACCTATTATCATATATCGGCAGAATCTGTGCATTCCCAGTGATCACAAAAAACACGTAGAATCGCTCTATCTCTTCTAGTTTAGCCAGAAAACGCGTTTAAAGTTTTGCAAATGATTTTTTCAAATATCTCCAAAAATATTTTTGCTACAACCTATTATCATATATCGGCAGAATCTGCGCATTCCCAGCGATCACAAAAAACACGTAGAATCGCTCTATCTCTTCTAGTTTAGCCAGAAAACGCGTTTAAAGTTTTGCAAATGATTTTTTCAAATATCTCCAAAAATATTTTTGCTACAACCTATTATCATATATCGGCAGAATCTGCGCATTCCCAGCGATCACAAGAAACACGTAGAATCGCTCTATCTCTTCTAGTTTAGCCAGAAAACGCGTTTAAAGTTTTGCAAATGATTTTTTCAAATATCTCCAAAAATATTTTTGCTACAACCTATTATCATATATCGGCAGAATCTGTGCATTCCCAGTGATCACAAAAAACACGTAGAATCGCTCTATCTCTTCTAGTTTAGCCAGAAAACGCATTTAGAGTTTTGCAAATGATTTTTTCAAATATCTCCAAAAATATTTTTGCTACAACCTATTATCATATATCGGCAGAATCTGTGCATTCCCAGTGATCACAAAAAACACGTAGAATCGCTCTATCTCTTCTAGTTTAGCCAGAAAACGCATTTAAAGTTTTGCAAAAATTTTTTTAAATATCTTCAAAAATATTTTTGCTACAACCTATTATCATATATCGGCAGAATCTGCGCATTCCCAGTGATCACAAGAAACACGTAGAATCGCTCTATCTCTTCTAGTTTAGCCAGAAAACGCGTTTAAAGTTTTGCAAATGATTTTTTCAAATATCTCCAAAAATATTTTTGCTACAACCTATTATCATATATCGGCAGAATCTGTGCATTCCCAGTGATCACAAAAAACACGTAGAATCGCTCTATCTCTTCTAGTTTAGCCAGAAAACGCATTTAGAGTTTTGCAAATGATTTTTTCAAATATCTCCAAAAATATTTTTGCTACAACCTATTATCATATATCGGCAGAATCTGTGCATTCCCAGTGATCACAAAAAACACGTAGAATCGCTCTATCTCTTCTAGTTTAGCCAGAAAACGCATTTAAAGTTTTGCAAAAATTTTTTTAAATATCTTCAAAAATATTTTTGCTACAACATATTATCATATATCGGCAGAATCTGTGCATTCCCAGTGATCACAAAAAACACGTAGAATCGCTCTATCTCTTCTAGTTTAGCCAGAAAACGCATTTAAAGTTTTGCAAATGATTTTTTCAAATATCTCCAAAAATATTTTTGCTACAACCTATTATCATATATCGGCAGAATCTGTGCATTCCCAGTGATAACAAAAAACACGTAGAATCGCTCTATCTCTTCTAGTTTAGCCAGAAAACGCGTTTAAAGTTTTGCAAATGATTTTTTCAAATATCTCCAAAAATATTTTTGCTACAACCTATTATCATATATCGGCAGAATCTGTGCATTCCCAGTGATCACAAAAAACACGTAGAATCGCTCTATCTCTTCTAGTTTAGCCAGAAAACGCGTTTAAAGTTTTGCAAAAGATTTTTTCAAATATCTCCAAAAATATTTTTGCTACAACCTATTATCATATATCGGCAGAATCTGTGCATTCCCAGTGATCACAAAAAACACGTAGAATCGCTCTATCTCTTCTAGTTTAGCCAGAAAACGCATTTAAAGTTTTGCAAATGATTTTTTCAAATATCTCAAAAAATATTTTTGCTACAACCTATTATCATATATCGGCAGAATCTGTGCATTCCCAGTGATCACAAAAAACACGTAGAATCGCTCTATCTCTTCTAGTTTAGCCAGAAAATGCGTTTAAAGTTTTGCAAAAGATTTTTTCAAATATCTCCAAAAATATTTTTGCTACAACCTATTATCATATATCGGCAGAATCTGTGCATTCCCAGTGATCACAAAAAACACGTAGAATCGCTCTATCTCTTCTAGTTTAGCCAGAAAATGCGTTTAAAGTTTTGCAAATGATTTTTTCAAATATCTCCAAAAATATTTTTGCTACAACCTTTTATCATATACCGGCAGAATTTGTGCATTCACAAAAAACACCTAGAATCGCTTTATCTCTTCTAGTTTAGCCAGAAAACGCGTTTAAAGTTTTGCAAATGATTTTTTCAAATATCTCCAAAAATATTTTTGCTACAACCTATTATCATATATCGGCAGAATCTGTGCATTCCCAGTGATCACAAAAAAACACGTAGAATCGCTCTATCTCTTCTAGTTTAGTTTTGCAAATGATTTTTTCAAATATCTCCAAAAATATTTTTGCTACAACCTATTATCATATATCGGCAGAATCTGTGCATTCCCAGTGATCACAAAAAACACGTAGAATCGCTCTATCTCTTCTAGTTTAGCCAGAAAACGCGTTTAAAGTTTTGCAAATGATTTTTTCAAATATCTCCAAAAATATTTTTGCTACAACCTTTTATCATATACCGGCAGAATTTGTGCATTCTCAGTGATCACAAAAAACACCTAGAATCGCTTTATCTCTTCTAGTTTAGCCAGAAAACGCGTTTAAAGTTTTGCAAATGATTTTTTCAAATATCTCCAAAAATATTTTTGCTACAACATATTATCATATATCGGCAGAATCTGTGCATTCCCAGTGATCACAAAAAACACGTAGAATCGCTCTATCTCTTCTAGTTTAGCCAGAAAACGCGTTTAAAGTTTTGCAAATGATTTTTTCAAATATCTCCAAAAATATTTTTGCTACAACCTATTATCATATATCGGCAGAATCTGTGCATTCCCAGTGATCACAAAAAACACGTAGAATCGCTCTATCTCTTCTAGTTTAGCCAGAAAACGCGTTTAAAGTTTTGCAAATGATTTTTTCAAATATCTCCAAAAATATTTTTGCTACAACCTATTATCATATATCGGCAGAATCTGTGCATTCCCAGTAATCACAAAAAACACGTAGAATCGCTCTATCTCTTCTAGTTTAGCCAGAAAACGCATTTAAAGTTTTGCAAAAGATTTTTTCAAATATCTCCAAAAATATTTTTGCTACAACCTTTTATCATATACCGGCAGAATTTGTGCATTCTCAGTGATCACATAAAACACCTAGAATCGCTTTATCTCTTCTAGTTAAGCCAGAAAACGCGTTTAAAGTTTTGCAAATGATTTTTTCAAATATCTCCAAAAATATTTTTGCTACAACCTATTATCATATATCGGCAGAATCTGTGCATTCCCAGTGATCACAAAAAACACGTAGAATCGCTCTATCTCTTCTAGTTTAGCCAGAAAACGCGTTTAAAGTTTTGCAAATGATTTTTTCAAATATCTCCAAAAATATTTTTGCTACAACCTATTATCATATATCGGCAGAATCTGTGCATTCCCAGTGATCACAAAAAACACGTAGAATCGCTCTATCTCTTCTAGTTTAGCCAGAAAACGCGTTTAAAGTTTTGCAAATGATTTTTTCAAATATCTCCAAAAATATTTTTGCTACAACCTTCTATCATATACTGGCAGAATTTGTGCATTCTCAGTGATCACAAAAAACACCTAGAATCGCTTTATCTCTTCTAGTTTAGCCAGAAAACGCGTTTAAAGTTTTGCAAATGATTTTTTCAAATATCTCCAAAAATATTTTTGCTACAACCTATTATCATATATCGGCAGAATCTGTGCATTCCCAGTGATCACAAAAAACACGTAGAATCGCTCTATCTCTTCTAATTTAGCCAGAAAACGCGTTTAAAGTTTTGCAAATGATTTTTTCAAATATCTCCAAAAATATTTTTGCTACAACCTATTATCATATATCGGCAGAATCTGTGCATTACCAGTGATCACAAAAAACACGTAGAATCGCTCTATCTCTTCTAGTTTAGCCAGAAAACGCATTTAAAGTTTTGCAAAAGATTTTTTCAAATATCTCCAAAAATATTTTTGCTACAACCTATTATCATATATCGGCAGAATCTGTGCATTCCCAGTGATCACAAAAAACACGTAGAATCGCTCTATCTCTTCTAGTTTAGCCAGAAAACGCATTTAAAGTTTTGCAAATGATTTTTTAAATATCTCCAACAATATTTTTGCTACAATCTATTCTCATATATCGGCGGAATCTGTGCATTAACAGTGATCACAAAAAACACGTAGAATCGCTCTATCTCTTCTAGTTTAGCCAGAAAACGCATTTAAAGTTTTGCAAAAGATTTTTTCAAATATCTCCAAAAATATTTTTGCTACAACCTATTATCATATATCGGCAGAATCTGTGCATTCCCAGTGATCACAAAAAACACGTAGAATCGCTCTATCTCTTCTAGTTTAGCCAGAAAACGCATTTAAAGTTTTGCAAAAGATTTTTTCAAATATCTCCAAAAATATTTTTGCTACAACCTATTATCATATATCGGCAGAATCTGTGCATTCCCAGTGATCACAAAAAACACGTAGAATCGCTCTATCTCTTCTAGTTTAGCCAGAAAACGCGTTTAAAGTTTTGCAAATGATTTTTTCAAATATCTCCAAAAATATTTTTGCTACAACCTATTATCATATATCGGCAGAATCTGTGCATTCCCACTGATCACAAAAAACACGTAGAATCGCTCTATCTCTTCTAGTTTAGCCAGAAAACGCATTTAAAGTTTTGCAAAAGATTTTTTCAAATATCTCCAAAAATATTTTTGCTACAACCTATTATCATATATCGGCAGAATCTGTGCATTCCCAGTGATCACAAAAAACACGTAGAATCGCTCTATCTCTTCTAGTTTAGCCAGAAAACGCATTTAAAGTTTTGCAAATGATTTTTTCAAATATCTCCAAAAATATTTTTGCTACAACCTATTATCATATATCGGCAGAATCTGCGCATTCCCAGCGATCACAAAAAACACGTAGAATCGCTCTATCTCTTCTAGTTTAGTCAGAAAACGCATTTAAAGTTTTGCAAAAGATTTTTTCAAATATCTCCAAAAATATTTTTGCTACAACCTATTATCATATATCGGCAGAATCTGTGCATTCCCAGTGATCACAAAAAACACGTAGAATCGCTCTATCTCTTCTAGTTTAGCCAGAAAACGCATTTAAAGTTTTGCAAATGATTTTTTAAATATCTCCAACAATATTTTTGCTACAATCTATTCTCATATATCGGCGGAATCTGTGCATTAACAGTGATCACAAAAAACACGTAGAATCGCTCTATCTCTTCTAGTTTAGCCAGAAAACGCATTTAAAGTTTTGCAAAAGATTTTTTCAAATATCTCCAAAAATATTTTTGCTACAACCTATTATCATATATCGGCAGAATCTGTGCATTCCCAGTGATCACAAAAAACACGTAGAATCGCTCTATCTCTTCTAGTTTAGCCAGAAAACGCATTTAAAGTTTTGCAAAAGATTTTTTCAAATATCTCCAAAAATATTTTTGCTACAACCTATTATCATATATCGGCAGAATCTGTGCATTCCCAGTGATCACAAAAAACACGTAGAATCGCTCTATCTCTTCTAGTTTAGCCAGAAAACGCGTTTAAAGTTTTGCAAATGATTTTTTCAAATATCTCCAAAAATATTTTTGCTACAACCTATTATCATATATCGGCAGAATCTGTGCATTCCCACTGATCACAAAAAACACGTAGAATCGCTCTATCTCTTCTAGTTTAGCCAGAAAACGCATTTAAAGTTTTGCAAAAGATTTTTTCAAATATCTCCAAAAATATTTTTGCTACAACCTATTATCATATATCGGCAGAATCTGTGCATTCCCAGTGATCACAAAAAACACGTAGAATCGCTCTATCTCTTCTAGTTTAGCCAGAAAACGCATTTAAAGTTTTGCAAATGATTTTTTCAAATATCTCCAAAAATATTTTTGCTACAACCTATTATCATATATCGGCAGAATCTGCGCATTCCCAGCGATCACAAAAAACACGTAGAATCGCTCTATCTCTTCTAGTTTAGTCAGAAAACGCATTTAAAGTTTTGCAAAAGATTTTTTCAAATATCTCCAAAAATATTTTTGCTACAACCTATTATCATATATCGGCAGAATCTGTGCATTCCCAGTGATCACAAAAAACACGTAGAATCGCTCTATCTCTTCTAGTTTAGCCAGAAAACGCATTTAAAGTTTTGCAAATGATTTTTTCAAATATCTCCAAAAATATTTTTGCTACAACCTATTATCATATATCGGCAGAATCTGTGCATTCCCAGTGATCACAAAAAACACGTAGAATCGCTCTATCTCTTCTAGTTTAGCCAGAAAACGCGTTTAAAGTTTTGCAAATGATTTTTTCAAATATCTCCAAAAATATTTTTGCTACAACCTTTTATCATATACCGGCAGAATTTGTGCATTCTCAGTGATCACAAAAAACACCTAGAATCGCTTTATCTCTTCTAGTTTAGCCAGAAAACGCGTTTAAAGTTTTGCAAATGATTTTTTCAAATATCTCCAAAAATATTTTTGCTACAACCTATTATCATATATCGGCAGAATCTGTGCATTCCCAGTGATCACAAAAAACACGTAGAATCGCTCTATATCTTCTAGTTTAGCCAGAAAACGCATTTAAAGTTTTGCAAAAGATTTTTTCAAATATCTCCAAAAATATTTTTGCTACAACCTATTATCATATATCGGCAGAATCTGTGCATTCCCAGTGATCACAAAAAACACGTAGAATCGCTCTATCTCTTCTAGTTTAGCCAGAAAACGCATTTAAAGTTTTGCAAATGATTTTTTCAAATATCTCCAAAAATATTTTTGCTACAACCTATTATCATATATCGGCAGAATCTGTGCATTCCCAGTGATCACAAAAAACACGTAGAATCGCTCTATCTCTTCTAGTTTAGCCAGAAAACGCATTTAAAGTTTTGCAAAAGATTTTTTCAAATATCTCCAAAAATATTTTTGCTACAACCTATTATCATATATCGGCAGAATCTGTGCATTCCCAGTGATCACAAAAAACACGTAGAATCGCTCTATCTCTTCTAGTTTAGCCAGAAAACGCGTTTAAAGTTTTGCAAATGATTTTTTCAAATATCTCCAAAAATATTTTTGCTACAACCTATTATCATATATCGGCAGAATCTGTGCATTCCCAGTGATCACAAAAAACACGTAGAATCGCTCTATCTCTTCTAGTTTAGCCAGAAAACGCGTTTAAAGTTTTGCAAATGATTTTTTAAATATCTCCAACAATATTTTTGCTACAATCTATTATCATATATCGGCGAAATCTGTGCATTAACAGTGATCACAAAAAACACGTAGAATCGCTCTATCTCTTCTAGTTTAGCCAGAAAACGCATTTAAAGTTTTGCAAAAGATTTTTTCAAATATCTCCAAAAATATTTTTGCTACAACCTATTATCATATATCGGCAGAATCTGTGCATTCCCAGTGATCACAAAAAACACGTAGAATCGCTCTATCTCTTCTAGTTTAGCCAGAAAACGCGTTTAAAGTTTTGCAAATGATTTTTTCAAATATCTCCAAAAATATTTTTGCTACAACCTATTATCATATATCGGCAGAATCTGTGCATTCCCAGTGATCACAAAAAACACGTAGAATCGCTCTATCTCTTCTAGTTTAGCCAGAAAACGCATTTAAAGTTTTGCAAAAGATTTTTTCAAATATCTCCAAAAATATTTTTGCTACAACCTATTATCATATATCGGCAGAATCTGTGCATTCCCAGTGATCACAAAAAACACGTAGAATCGCTCTATCTCTTCTAGTTTAGCCAGAAAACGCATTTAAAGTTTTGCAAATGATTTTTTCAAATATCTCCAAAAATATTTTTGCTACAACCTATTATCATATATCGGCAGAATCTGTGCATTCCCAGTGATCACAAAAAACACGTAGAATCGCTCTATCTCTTCTAGTTTAGCCAGAAAACGCATTTAAAGTTTTGCAAATGATTTTTTCAAATATCTCCAAAAATATTTTTGCTACAACCTATTATCATATATCGGCAGAATCTGTGCATTCCCAGTGATCACAAAAAACACGTAGAATCGATCTATCTCTTCTAGTTTAGCCAGAAAACGCGTTTAAAGTTTTGCAAAAGATTTTTTCAAATATCTCCAAAAATATTTTTGCTACAACCTATTATCATATATCGGCAGAATCTGCGCATTCCCAGCGATCACAAAAAACACGTAGAATCGCTCTATCTCTTCTAGTTTAGTCAGAAAACGCATTTAAAGTTTTGCAAAAGATTTTTTCAAATATCTCCAAAAATATTTTTGCTACAACCTATTATCATATATCGGCAGAATCTGTGCATTCCCAGTGATCACAAAAAACACGTAGAATCGCTCTATCTCTTCTAGTTTAGCCAGAAAACGCATTTAAAGTTTTGCAAATGATTTTTTCAAATATCTCCAAAAATATTTTCGCTACAACCTATTATCATATATCGGCAGAATCTGTGCATTCCCAGTGATCACAAAAAACACGTAGAATCGCTCTATCTCTTCTAGTTTAGCCAGAAAACGCGTTTAAAGTTTTGCAAATGATTTTTTCAAATATCTCCAAAAATATTTTTGCTACAACCTTTTATCATATACCGGCAGAATTTGTGCATTCTCAGTGATCACAAAAAACACCTAGAATCGCTTTATCTCTTCTAGTTTAGCCAGAAAACGCGTTTAAAGTTTTGCAAATGATTTTTTCAAATATCTCCAAAAATATTTTTGCTACAACCTATTATCATATATCGGCAGAATCTGTGCATTCCCAGTGATCACAAAAAACACGTAGAATCGCTCTATCTCTTCTAGTTTAGCCAGAAAACGCATTTAAAGTTTTGCAAAAGATTTTTTCAAATATCTCCAAAAATATTTTTGCTACAACCTATTATCATATATCGGCAGAATCTGTGCATTCCCAGTGATCACAAAAAACACGTAGAATCGCTCTATCTCTTCTAGTTTAGCCAGAAAACGCATTTAAAGTTTTGCAAATGATTTTTTCAAATATCTCCAAAAATATTTTTGCTACAACCTATTATCATATATCGGCAGAATCTGTGCATTCCCAGTGTTCACAAAAAACACGTAGAATCGCTCTATCTCTTCTAGTTTAGCCAGAAAACGCATTTAAAGTTTTGCAAATGATTTTTTCAAATATCTCCAAAAATATTTTTGCTACAACCTATTATCATATATCGGCAGAATCTGTGCATTCCCAGTGATCACAAAAAACACGTAGAATCGCTCTATCTCTTCTAGTTTAGCCAGAAAACGCGTTTAAAGTTTTGCAAATGATTTTTTCAAATATCTCCAAAAATATTTTTGCTACAACCTATTATCATATATCGGCAGAATCTGTGCATTCCCAGTGATCACAAAAAACACGTAGAATCGCTCTGTCTCTTCTAGTTTAGCCAGAAAACGCATTTAAAGTTTTGCAAAAGATTTTTTCAAATATCTCCAAAAATATTTGTGCTACAACCTATTATCATATATCGGCAGAATCTGTGCATTCCCAGTGATCACAAAAAACACGTAGAATCGCTCTATCTCTTCTAGTTTAGCCAGAAAACGCGTTTAAAGTTTTGCAAAAAATTTTCTCAAATATCTCCAAAAATATTTTTGCTACAACCTATTATCATATATCGGCAGAATCTGTGCATTCCCAGTGATCACAAAAAACACGTAGAATCGCTCTATCTCTTCTAGTTTAGCCAGAAAACGCATTTAAAGTTTTGCAAATGATTTTTTCAAATATCTCCAAAAATATTTTTGCTACAACCTATTATCATATATCGGCAGAATCTGTGCATTCCCAGTGATCACAAAAAACACGTAGAATCGATCTATCTCTTCTGGTTTAGCCAGAAAACGCATTTAAAGTTTTGCAAATGATTTTTTCAAATATCTCCAAAAATATTTTTGCTACAACCTTTTATCATATACCGGCAGAATTTGTGCATTCTCAGTGATCACAAAAAACACCTAGAATCGCTTTATCTCTTCTAGTTTAGCCAGAAAACGCGTTTAAAGTTTTGCAAATGATTTTTTCAAATATCTCCAAAAATATTTTTGCTACAACATATTATCATATATCGGCAGAATCTGTGCATTCCCAGTGATCACAAAAAACACGTAGAATCGCTCTATCTCTTCTAGTTTAGCCAGAAAACGCGTTTAAAGTTTTGCAAATGATTTTTTCAAATATCTCCAAAAATATTTTTGCTACAACCTATTATCATATATCGGCAGAATCTGTGCATTCCCAGTGATCACAAAAAACACGTAGAATCGCTCTATCTCTTCTAGTTTAGCCAGAAAACGCATTTAAAGTTTTGCAAAAGATTTTTTCAAATATCTCCAAAAATATTTTTGCTACAACCTATTATCATATATCGGCAGAATCTGTGCATTCCCAGTGATCACAAAAAACACGTAGAATCGCTCTATCTCTTCTAGTTTAGCCAGAAAACGCATTTAAAGTTTTGCAAATGATTTTTTCAAATATCTCCAAAAATATTTTTGCTACAACCTATTATCATATATCGGCAGAATCTGTGCATTCCCAGTGTTCACAAAAAACACGTAGAATCGCTCTATCTCTTCTAGTTTAGCCAGAAAACGCATTTAAAGTTTTGCAAATGATTTTTTCAAATATCTCCAAAAATATTTTTGCTACAACCTATTATCATATATCGGCAGAATCTGTGCATTCCCAGTGATCACAAAAAACACGTAGAATCGCTCTATCTCTTCTAGTTTAGCCAGAAAACGCGTTTAAAGTTTTGCAAATGATTTTTTCAAATATCTCCAAAAATATTTTTGCTACAACCTATTATCATATATCGGCAGAATCTGTGCATTCCCAGTGATCACAAAAAACACGTAGAATCGCTCTGTCTCTTCTAGTTTAGCCAGAAAACGCATTTAAAGTTTTGCAAAAGATTTTTTCAAATATCTCCAAAAATATTTGTGCTACAACCTATTATCATATATCGGCAGAATCTGTGCATTCCCAGTGATCACAAAAAACACGTAGAATCGCTCTATCTCTTCTAGTTTAGCCAGAAAACGCGTTTAAAGTTTTGCAAAAAATTTTCTCAAATATCTCCAAAAATATTTTTGCTACAACCTATTATCATATATCGGCAGAATCTGTGCATTCCCAGTGATCACAAAAAACACGTAGAATCGCTCTATCTCTTCTAGTTTAGCCAGAAAACGCATTTAAAGTTTTGCAAATGATTTTTTCAAATATCTCCAAAAATATTTTTGCTACAACCTATTATCATATATCGGCAGAATCTGTGCATTCCCAGTGATCACAAAAAACACGTAGAATCGATCTATCTCTTCTGGTTTAGCCAGAAAACGCATTTAAAGTTTTGCAAATGATTTTTTCAAATATCTCCAAAAATATTTTTGCTACAACCTTTTATCATATACCGGCAGAATTTGTGCATTCTCAGTGATCACAAAAAACACCTAGAATCGCTTTATCTCTTCTAGTTTAGCCAGAAAACGCGTTTAAAGTTTTGCAAATGATTTTTTCAAATATCTCCAAAAATATTTTTGCTACAACATATTATCATATATCGGCAGAATCTGTGCATTCCCAGTGATCACAAAAAACACGTAGAATCGCTCTATCTCTTCTAGTTTAGCCAGAAAACGCGTTTAAAGTTTTGCAAATGATTTTTTCAAATATCTCCAAAAATATTTTTGCTACAACCTATTATCATATATCGGCAGAATCTGTGCATTCCCAGTGATCACAAAAAACACGTAGAATCGCTCTATCTCTTCTAGTTTAGCCAGAAAACGCATTTAAAGTTTTGCAAATGATTTTTTCAAATATTTCCAAAAATATTTTTGCTACAACCTATTATCATATATCGGCAGAATCTGTGCATTCCCAGTGATCACAAAAAACACGTAGAATCGCTCTATCTCTTCTAGTTTAGCCAGAAAACGCATTTAAAGTTTTGCAAATGATTTTTTCAAATATCTCCAAAAATATTTTTGCTACAACCTATTATCATATATCGGCAGAATCTGTGCATTCCCAGTGATCACAAAAAACACGTAGAATCGCTCTATCTCTTCTAGTTTAGCCAGAAAACGCATTTAAAGTTTTGCAAATGATTTTTTCAAATATCTCCAAAAATATTTTTGCTACAACCTATTATCATATATCGGCAGAATCTGTGCATTCCCAGTGATCACAAAAAACACGTAGAATCGCTCTATCTCTTCTAGTTTAGCCAGAAAACGCATTTAAAGTTTTGCAAATGATTTTTTCAAATATCTCCAAAAATATTTTTGCTACAACCTATTATCATATATCGGCAGAATCTGTGCATTCCCAGTGATCACAAAAAACACGTAGAATCGCTCTATCTCTTCTAGTTTAGCCAGAAAACGCATTTAAAGTTTTGCAAATGATTTTTTCAAATATCTCCAAAAATATTTTTGCTACAACCTATTTTCATATATCGGCAGAATCTGTGCATTCCCAGTGATCACAAAAAACACGTAGAATCGCTCTATCTCTTCTAGTTTAGCCAGAAAACGCGTTTAAAGTTTTGCAAATGATTTTTTCAAATATCTCCAAAAATATTTTTGCTACAACCTTTTATCATATACCGGCAGAATTTGTGCATTCTCAGTGATCACAAAAAACACCTAGAATCGCTTTATCTCTTCTAGTTTAGCCAGAAAACGCGTTTAAAGTTTTGCAAATGATTTTTTCAAATATCTCCAAAAATATTTTTGCTACAACCTATTATCATATATCGGCAGAATCTGTGCATTCCCAGTGATCACAAAAAACACGTAGAATCGCTCTATTTCTTCTAGTTTAGCCAGAAAACGCATTTAAAGTTTTGCAAAAGATTTTTTCAAATATCTACAAAAATATTTTTGCTACAACCTATTATCATATATCGGCAGAATCTGTGCATTCCCAGTGATCACAAAAAACACGTAGAATCGCTCTATCTCTTCTAGTTTAGCCAGAAAACGCGTTTAAAGTTTTGCAAATGATTTTTTCAAATATCTCCAAAAATATTTTTGCTACAACCTATTATCATATATCGGCAGAATCTGTGCATTCCCAGTGATCACAAAAAACACGTAGAATCGCTCTATCTCTTCTAGTTTAGCCAGAAAACGCATTTAAAGTTTTGCAAATGATTTTTTCAAATATCTCCAAAAATATTTTTGCTACAACCTATTATCATATATCGGCAGAATCTGTGCATTCCCAGTGATCACAAAAAACACGTAGAATCGCTCCATCTCTTCTAGTTTAGCCAGAAAACGCGTTTAAAGTTTTGCAAATGATTTTTTCAAATATCTCCAAAAATATTTTTGCTACAACCTATTATCATATATCGGCAGAATCTGTGCATTCCCAGTGATTACAAAAAACACGTAGAATCGCTCTATTTTTTCTAGTTTAGCCAGAAAACGCATTTAAAGTTTTGCAAAAGATTTTTTCAAATATCTCCAAAAATATTTTTACTACAACCTATTATCATATATCGGCAGAATCTGTGCATTCCCAGTGATCACAAAAAACACGTAGAATCGCTCTATCTCTTCTAGTTTAGCCAGAAAACGCGTTTAAAGTTTTGCAAATGATTTTTTCAAATATCTCCAAAAATATATTTGCTACAACTTATTATCATATATCGGCAGAATCTGTGCATTCCCAGTGATCACGAAAAACACGTAGAATCGCTCTATCTCTTCTAGTTTAGCCAGAAAACGCATTTAAAGTTTTGCAAAAGATTTTTTCAAATATCTCCAAAAATATTTTTGCTACAACCTATTATCATATATCGGCAGAATCTGTGCATTCCTAGTGATCACAAAAAACACGTAGAATCGCTCTATCTCTTCTAGTTTAGCCAGAAAACGCGTTTAAAGTTTTGCAAATGATTTTTTCAAATATCTCCAAAAATATTTTTGTTACAACCTATTATCATATATCGGCAGAATCTGTGCATTCCCAGTGATCACAAAAAACACGTAGAATCGCTCTATCTCTTCTAGTTTAGCCAGAAAACGCGTTTAAAGTTTTGCAAATGATTTTTTCAAATAACTCCAAAAATATTTTTGCTACAACCTATTATCATATATCGGCAGAATCTGTGCATTCCCAGTGATCACAAAAAGCACGTAGAATCGCTCTATCTCTTTTAGTTTAGCCAGAAAACGCGTTTAAAGTTTTGCAAATGATTTTTTCAAATATCTCCAAAAATATATTTGCTACAACTTATTATCATATATCGGCAGAATCTGTGCATTCCCAGTGATCACAAAAAACACGTAGAATCGCTTTATCTCTTCTAGTTTAGCCAGAAAACGCATTTAAAGTTTTGCAAAAGATTTTTTCAAATATCTCCAAAAATATTTTTGCTACAACCTATTATCATATATCGGCAGAATCTGTGCATTCCCAGTGATCACAGAAAACACGTAGAATCGCTCTATCTCTTCTAGTTTAGCCAGAAAACGCGTTTAAAGTTTTGCAAATGATTTTTTCAAATATCTCCAAAAATATTTTTGCTACAACCTATTATCATATATCGGCAGAATCTGTGCATTCCCAGTGATCACAAAAAACACGTAGAATCGCTCTATCTCTTCTAGTTTAGCCAGAAAACGCGTTTAAAGTTTTGCAAAAGATTTTTTCAAATATCTCCAAAAATATTTTTGCTACAACCTATTATCATATATCGGCAGAATCTGTGCATTCCCAGTGATCACAAAAAGCACGTAGAATCGCTCTATCTCTTCTAGTTTAGCCAGAAAACGCGTTTAAAGTTTTGCAAATGATTTTTTCAAATATCTCCAAAAATATATTTGCTACAACTTATTATCATATATCGGCAGAATCTGTGCATTCCCAGTGATCACAAAAAACACGTAGAATCGCTCTATCTCTTCTAGTTTAGCCAGAAAACGCATTTAAAGTTTTGCAAAAGATTTTTTCAAATATCTCCAAAAATATTTTTGCTACAACCTATTATCATATATCGGCAGAATCTGTGCATTCCTAGTGATCACAAAAAACACGTAGAATCGCTCTATCTCTTCTAGTTTAGCCAGAAAACGCATTTAAAGTTTTGCAAATGATTTTTTCAAATATCTCCAAAAATATTTTTGCTACAACCTACTATCATATATCGGCAGAATCTGTGCATTCCCAGTAATCACAAAAAACACGTAGAATCGCTCTATCTCTTCTAGTTTAGCCAGAAAACGCATTTAAAGTTTTGCAAATGATTTTTTCAAATATCTCCAAAAATATTTTTGCTACAACCTACTATCATATATCGGCAGAATCTGTGCATTCCCAGTAATCACAAAAAACACGTAGAATCGCTCTATCTCTTCTAGTTTAGCCAGAAAACGCGTTTAAAGTTTTGCAAATGATTTTTTCAAATATCTCCAAAAATATTTTTGCTACAACCTATTATCATATATCGGCAGAATCTGTGCATTCCCAGTGATCACAAAAAACACGTAGAATCGCTCTATCTCTTCTAGTTTAGCCAGAAAACGCGTTTAAAGTTTTGCAAATGATTTTTTCAAATATCTCCAAAAATATATTTGCTACAACTTATTATCATATATCGGCAGAATCTGTGCATTCCCAGTAATCACAAAAAACACGTAGAATCGCTCTATCTCTTCTAGTTTAGCCAGAAAACGCGTTTAAAGTTTTGCAAATGATTTTTTCAAATAACTCCAAAAATATTTTTGCTACAACCTATTATCATATATCGGCAGAATCTGTGCATTCCCAGTGATCACAAAAAACACGTAGAATCGCTCTATCTCTTCTAGTTTAGCCAGAAAACGCGTTTAAAGTTTTGCAAATGATTTTTTCAAATATCTCCAAAAATATTTTTGCTACAACCTATTATCATATATCGGCAGAATCTGTGCATTCCCAGTGATCACAAAAAACACGTAGAATCGCTCTATATCTTCTAGTTTAGCCAGAAAACGCGTTTAAAATTTTGCAAATGATTTTTTCAAATAACTCCAAAAATATTTTTGCTACAACCTATTATCATATATCGGCAGAATCTGTGCATTCCCAGTGATCACAAAAAACACGTAGAATCGCTCTATCTCTTCTAGTTTAGCCAGAAAACGCGTTTAAAGTTTTGCAAATGATTTTTTCAAATATCTCCAAAAATATATTTGCTACAACTTATTATCATATATCGGCAGAATCTGTGCATTCCCAGTGATCACAAAAAACACGTAGAATCGCTTTATCTCTTCTAGTTTAGCCAGAAAACGCATTTAAAGTTTTGCAAAAGATTTTTTCAAATATCTCCAAAAATATTTTTGCTACAACCTATTATCATATATCGGCAGAATCTGTGCATTCCCAGTGATCACAAAAAACACGTAGAATCGCTCTATCTCTTCTAGTTTAGCCAGAAAACGCGTTTAAAGTTTTGCAAATGATTTTTTCAAATATCTCCAAAAATATTTTTGCTACAACCTATTATCATATATCGGCAGAATCTGTGCATTCCCAGTGATCACAAAAAACACGTAGAATCGCTCTATCTCTTCTAGTTTAGCCAGAAAACGCGTTTAAAGTTTTGCAAAAGATTTTTTCAAATATCTCCAAAAATATTTTTGCTACAACCTATTATCATATATCGGCAGAATCTGTGCATTCCCAGTGATCACAAAAAGCACGTAGAATCGCTCTATCTCTTCTAGTTTAGCCAGAAAACGCGTTTAAAGTTTTGCAAATGATTTTTTCAAATATCTCCAAAAATATATTTGCTACAACTTATTATCATATATCGGCAGAATCTGTGCATTCCCAGTGATCACGAAAAACACGTAGAATCGCTCTATCTCTTCTAGTTTAGCCAGAAAACGCATTTAAAGTTTTGCAAAAGATTTTTTCAAATATCTCCAAAAATATTTTTGCTACAACCTATTATCATATATCGGCAGAATCTGTGCATTCCCAGTGATCACAAAAAACACGTAGAATCGCTCTATCTCTTCTAGTTTAGCCAGAAAACGCATTTAAAGTTTTGCAAAAGATTTTTCAAATATCTCCAAAAATATTTTTGCTACAACCTATTATCATATATCGGCAGAATCTGTGCATTCCCAGTGATCACAAAAAACACGTAGAATCGCTCTATCTCTTCTAGTTTAGCCAGAAAACGCGTTTAAAGTTTTGCAAATGATTTTTTCAAATATCTCCAAAAATATTTTTGCTACAACCTATTATCATATATCGGCAGAATCTGTGCATTCCCAGTGATCACAAAAAACACGTAGAATCGCTCTATCTCTTCTAGTTTAGCCAGAAAACGCATTTAAAGTTTTGCAAAAGATTTTTTCAAATATCTCCAAAAATATTTTTGCTACAACCTATTATCATATATCGGCAGAATCTGTGCATTCCCAGTGATCACAAAAAACACGTAGAATCGCTCTATCTCTTCTAGTTTAGCCAGAAAACGCATTTAAAGTTTTGCAAATGATTTTTTCAAATATCTCCAAAAATATTTTTGCTACAACCTATTATCATATATGGGCAGAATCTGTGCATTCCCAGTGATCACAAAAAACACGTAGAATCGCTCTATCTCTTCTAGTTTAGCCAGAAAACGCATTTAAAGTTTTGCAAAAGATTTTTTCAAATATCTCCAAAAATATTTTTGCTACAACCTATTATCATATATCGGCAGAATCTGTGCATTCCCAGTGATCACAAAAAACACGTAGAATCGCTCTATATCTTCTAGTTTAGCCAGAAAACGCGTTTAAAGTTTTGCAAATGATTTTTTCAAATAACTCCAAAAATATTTTTGCTACAACCTATTATCATATATCGGCAGAATCTGTGCATTCCCAGTGATCACAAAAAACACGTAGAATCGCTCTATCTCTTCTAGTTTAGCCAGAAAACGCGTTTAAAGTTTTGCAAATGATTTTTTCAAATATCTCCAAAAATATATTTGCTACAACTTATTATCATATATCGGCAGAATCTGTGCATTCCCAGTGATCACAAAAAACACGTAGAATCGCTTTATCTCTTCTAGTTTAGCCAGAAAACGCATTTAAAGTTTTGCAAAAGATTTTTTCAAATATCTCCAAAAATATTTTTGCTACAACCTATTATCATATATCGGCAGAATCTGTGCATTCCCAGTGATCACAAAAAACACGTAGAATCGCTCTATCTCTTCTAGTTTAGCCAGAAAACGCGTTTAAAGTTTTGCAAATGATTTTTTCAAATATCTCCAAAAATATTTTTGCTACAACCTATTATCATATATCGGCAGAATCTGTGCATTCCCAGTGATCACAAAAAACACGTAGAATCGCTCTATCTCTTCTAGTTTAGCCAGAAAACGCGTTTAAAGTTTTGCAAAAGATTTTTTCAAATATCTCCAAAAATATTTTTGCTACAACCTATTATCATATATCGGCAGAATCTGTGAATTCCCAGTGATCACAAAAAGCACGTAGAATCGCTCTATCTCTTCTAGTTTAGCCAGAAAACGCGTTTAAAGTTTTGCAAATGATTTTTTCAAATATCTCCAAAAATATATTTGCTACAACTTATTATCATATATCGGCAGAATCTGTGCATTCCCAGTGATCACGAAAAACACGTAGAATCGCTCTATCTCTTCTAGTTTAGCCAGAAAACGCATTTAAAGTTTTGCAAAAGATTTTTTCAAATATCTCCAAAAATATTTTTGCTACAACCTATTATCATATATCGGCAGAATCTGTGCATTCCCAGTGATCACAAAAAACACGTAGAATCGCTCTATCTCTTCTAGTTTAGCCAGAAAACGCGTTTAAAGTTTTGCAAATGATTTTTTCAAATATCTCCAAAAATATTTTTGTTACAACCTATTATCATATATCGGCAGAATCTGTGCATTCCCAGTGATCACAAAAAACACGTAGAATCGCTCTATCTCTTCTAGTTTAGCCAGAAAACGCGTTTAAAGTTTTGCAAATGATTTTTTCAAATAACTCCAAAAATATTTTTGCTACAACCTATTATCATATATCGGCAGAATCTGTGCATTCCCAGTGATCACAAAAAGCACGTAGAATCGCTCTATCTCTTTTAGTTTAGCCAGAAAACGCGTTTAAAGTTTTGCAAATGATTTTTTCAAATATCTCCAAAAATATATTTGCTACAACTTATTATCATATATCGGCAGAATCTGTGCATTCCCAGTGATCACAAAAAACACGTAGAATCGCTTTATCTCTTCTAGTTTAGCCAGAAAACGCATTTAAAGTTTTGCAAAAGATTTTTTCAAATATCTCCAAAAATATTTTTGCTACAACCTATTATCATATATCGGCAGAATCTGTGCATTCCCAGTGATCACAGAAAACACGTAGAATCGCTCTATCTCTTCTAGTTTAGCCAGAAAACGCGTTTAAAGTTTTGCAAATGATTTTTTCAAATATCTCCAAAAATATTTTTGCTACAACCTATTATCATATATCGGCAGAATCTGTGCATTCCCAGTGATCACAAAAAACACGTAGAATCGCTCTATCTCTTCTAGTTTAGCCAGAAAACGCGTTTAAAGTTTTGCAAAAGATTTTTTCAAATATCTCCAAAAATATTTTTGCTACAACCTATTATCATATATCGGCAGAATCTGTGCATTCCCAGTGATCACAAAAAGCACGTAGAATCGCTCTATCTCTTCTAGTTTAGCCAGAAAACGCGTTTAAAGTTTTGCAAATGATTTTTTCAAATATCTCCAAAAATATATTTGCTACAACTTATTATCATATATCGGCAGAATCTGTGCATTCCCAGTGATCACAAAAAACACGTAGAATCGCTCTATCTCTTCTAGTTTAGCCAGAAAACGCATTTAAAGTTTTGCAAAAGATTTTTTCAAATATCTCCAAAAATATTTTTGCTACAACCTATTATCATATATCGGCAGAATCTGTGCATTCCTAGTGATCACAAAAAACACGTAGAATCGCTCTATCTCTTCTAGTTTAGCCAGAAAACGCATTTAAAGTTTTGCAAATGATTTTTTCAAATATCTCCAAAAATATTTTTGCTACAACCTACTATCATATATCGGCAGAATCTGTGCATTCCCAGTAATCACAAAAAACACGTAGAATCGCTCTATCTCTTCTAGTTTAGCCAGAAAACGCATTTAAAGTTTTGCAAATGATTTTTTCAAATATCTCCAAAAATATTTTTGCTACAACCTACTATCATATATCGGCAGAATCTGTGCATTCCCAGTAATCACAAAAAACACGTAGAATCGCTCTATCTCTTCTAGTTTAGCCAGAAAACGCGTTTAAAGTTTTGCAAATGATTTTTTCAAATATCTCCAAAAATATTTTTGCTACAACCTATTATCATATATCGGCAGAATCTGTGCATTCCCAGTGATCACAAAAAACACGTAGAATCGCTCTATCTCTTCTAGTTTAGCCAGAAAACGCGTTTAAAGTTTTGCAAATGATTTTTTCAAATATCTCCAAAAATATATTTGCTACAACTTATTATCATATATCGGCAGAATCTGTGCATTCCCAGTGATCACAAAAAACACGTAGAATCGCTCTATCTCTTCTAGTTTAGCCAGAAAACGCGTTTAAAGTTTTGCAAATGATTTTTTCAAATATCTCCAAAAATATATTTGCTACAACTTATTATCATATATCGGCAGAATCTGTGCATTCCCAGTGATCACAAAAAACACGTAGAATCGCTTTATCTCTTCTAGTTTAGCCAGAAAACGCATTTAAAGTTTTGCAAAAGATTTTTTCAAATATCTCCAAAAATATTTTTGCTACAACCTATTATCATATATCGGCAGAATCTGTGCATTCCCAGTGATCACAAAAAACACGTAGAATCGCTCTATCTCTTCTAGTTTAGCCAGAAAACGCGTTTAAAGTTTTGCAAATGATTTTTTCAAATATCTCCAAAAATATTTTTGCTACAACCTATTATCATATATCGGCAGAATCTGTGCATTCCCAGTGATCACAAAAAACACGTAGAATCGCTCTATCTCTTCTAGTTTAGCCAGAAAACGCGTTTAAAGTTTTGCAAAAGATTTTTTCAAATATCTCCAAAAATATTTTTGCTACAACCTATTATCATATATCGGCAGAATCTGTGCATTCCCAGTGATCACAAAAAGCACGTAGAATCGCTCTATCTCTTCTAGTTTAGCCAGAAAACGCGTTTAAAGTTTTGCAAATGATTTTTTCAAATATCTCCAAAAATATATTTGCTACAACTTATTATCATATATCTGCAGAATCTGTGCATTCCCAGTGATCACGAAAAACACGTAGAATCGCTCTATCTCTTCTAGTTTAGCCAGAAAACGCATTTAAAGTTTTGCAAATGATTTTTTCAAATATCTCCAAAAATATTTTTGTTACAACCTATTATCATATATCGGCAGAATCTGTGCATTCCCAGTGATCACAAAAAACACGTAGAATCGCTCTATCTCTTCTAGTTTAGCCAGAAAACGCGTTTAAAGTTTTGCAAATGATTTTTTCAAATAACTCCAAAAATATTTTTGCTACAACCTATTATCATATATCGGCAGAATCTGTGCATTCCCAGTGATCACAAAAAGCACGTAGAATCGCTCTATCTCTTTTAGTTTAGCCAGAAAACGCGTTTAAAGTTTTGCAAATGATTTTTTCAAATATCTCCAAAAATATATTTGCTACAACTTATTATCATATATCGGCAGAATCTGTGCATTCCCAGTGATCACAAAAAACACGTAGAATCGCTTTATCTCTTCTAGTTTAGCCAGAAAACGCATTTAAAGTTTTGCAAAAGATTTTTTTCAAATATCTCCAAAAATATTTTTGCTACAACCTATTATCATATATCGGCAGAATCTGTGCATTCCCAGTGATCACAGAAAACACGTAGAATTAAAGTTTTGCAAAAGATTTTTTCAAATATCTCCAAAAATATTTTTGCTACAACCTATTATCATATATCGGCAGAATCTGTGCATTCCCAGTGATCACAAAAAACACGTAGAATCGCTCTATCTCTTCTAGTTTAGCCAGAAAACGCATTTAAAGTTTTGCAAATGATTTTTTCAAATATCTCCAAAAATATTTTTGCTACAACCTACTATCATATATCGGCAGAATCTGTGCATTCCCAGTGATCACAAAAAACACGTAGGATCGCTCTATCTCTTCTAGTTTAGCCAGAAAACGCATTTAAAGTTTTGCAAATGATTTTTTCAAATATCTCCAAAAATATTTTTGCTACAACCTACTATCATATATCGGCAGAATCTGTGCATTCCCAGTAATCACAAAAAACACGTAGAATCGCTCTATCTCTTCTAGTTTAGCCAGAAAACGCATTTAAAGTTTTGCAAAAGATTTTTTCAAATATCTCCAAAAATATTTTTGCTACAACCTATTATCATATATCGGCAGAATCTGTGCATTCCCAGTGATCACAGAAAACACGTAGAATCGCTCTATCTCTTCTAGTTTAGCCAGAAAACGCGTTTAAAGTTTTGCAAATGATTTTTTCAAATATCTCCAAAAATATTTTTGCTACAACCTATTATCATACATCGGCAGAATCTGTGCATTCCCAGTGATCACAAAAAACACGTAGAATCGCTCTATCTCTTCTAGTTTAGCCAGAAAATGCGTTTAAAGTTTTGCAAATGATTTTTTCAAATATCTCCAAAAATATTTTTGCTACAACCTATTATCATATATGGGCAGAATCTGTGCATTCCCAGTGATCACAAAAAACACGTAGAATCGCTCTATCTCTTCTAGTTTAGCCAGAAAACGCATTTAAAGTTTTGCAAATGATTTTTTCAAATATCTCCAAAAATATTTTTGCTACAACCTACTATCATATATCGGCAGAATCTGTGCATTCCCAGTAATCACAAAAAACACGTAGAATCGCTCTATCTCTTCTAGTTTAGCCAGAAAACGCATTTAAAGTTTTGCAAATGATTTTTTCAAATATCTCCAAAAATATTTTTGCTACAACCTACTATCATATATCGGCAGAATCTGTGCATTCCCAGTAATCACAAAAAACACGTAGAATCGCTCTATCTCTTCTAGTTTAGCCAGAAAACGCGTTTAAAGTTTTGCAAATGATTTTTTCAAATATCTCCAAAAATATTTTTGCTACAACCTATTATCATATATCGGCAGAATCTGTGCATTCCCAGTGATCACAAAAAACACGTAGAATCGCTCTATCTCTTCTAGTTTAGCCAGAAAACGCGTTTAAAGTTTTGCAAATGATTTTTTCAAATATCTCCAAAAATATATTTGCTACAACTTATTATCATATATCGGCAGAATCTGTGCATTCCCAGTGATCACAAAAAACACGTAGAATCGCTCTATCTCTTCTAGTTTAGCCAGAAAACGCGTTTAAAGTTTTGCAAATGATTTTTTCAAATATCTCCAAAAATATATTTGCTACAACTTATTATCATATATCGGCAGAATCTGTGCATTCCCAGTGATCACAAAAAACACGTAGAATCGCTTTATCTCTTCTAGTTTAGCCAGAAAACGCATTTAAAGTTTTGCAAAAGATTTTTTCAAATATCTCCAAAAATATTTTTGCTACAACCTATTATCATATATCGGCAGAATCTGTGCATTCCCAGTGATCACAAAAAACACGTAGAATCGCTCTATCTCTTCTAGTTTAGCCAGAAAACGCGTTTAAAGTTTTGCAAATGATTTTTTCAAATATCTCCAAAAATATTTTTGCTACAACCTATTATCATATATCGGCAGAATCTGTGCATTCCCAGTGATCACAAAAAACACGTAGAATCGCTCTATCTCTTCTAGTTTAGCCAGAAAACGCGTTTAAAGTTTTGCAAAAGATTTTTTCAAATATCTCCAAAAATATTTTTGCTACAACCTATTATCATATATCGGCAGAATCTGTGCATTCCCAGTGATCACAAAAAGCACGTAGAATCGCTCTATCTCTTCTAGTTTAGCCAGAAAACGCGTTTAAAGTTTTGCAAATGATTTTTTCAAATATCTCCAAAAATATATTTGCTACAACTTATTATCATATATCTGCAGAATCTGTGCATTCCCAGTGATCACGAAAAACACGTAGAATCGCTCTATCTCTTCTAGTTTAGCCAGAAAACGCATTTAAAGTTTTGCAAATGATTTTTTCAAATATCTCCAAAAATATTTTTGTTACAACCTATTATCATATATCGGCAGAATCTGTGCATTCCCAGTGATCACAAAAAACACGTAGAATCGCTCTATCTCTTCTAGTTTAGCCAGAAAACGCGTTTAAAGTTTTGCAAATGATTTTTTCAAATAACTCCAAAAATATTTTTGCTACAACCTATTATCATATATCGGCAGAATCTGTGCATTCCCAGTGATCACAAAAAGCACGTAGAATCGCTCTATCTCTTTTAGTTTAGCCAGAAAACGCGTTTAAAGTTTTGCAAATGATTTTTTCAAATATCTCCAAAAATATATTTGCTACAACTTATTATCATATATCGGCAGAATCTGTGCATTCCCAGTGATCACAAAAAACACGTAGAATCGCTTTATCTCTTCTAGTTTAGCCAGAAAACGCATTTAAAGTTTTGCAAAAGATTTTTTCAAATATCTCCAAAAATATTTTTGCTACAACCTATTATCATATATCGGCAGAATCTGTGCATTCCCAGTGATCACAGAAAACACGTAGAATTAAAGTTTTGCAAAAGATTTTTTCAAATATCTCCAAAAATATTTTTGCTACAACCTATTATCATATATCGGCAGAATCTGTGCATTCCCAGTGATCACAAAAAACACGTAGAATCGCTCTATCTCTTCTAGTTTAGCCAGAAAACGCATTTAAAGTTTTGCAAATGATTTTTTCAAATATCTCCAAAAATATTTTTGCTACAACCTACTATCATATATCGGCAGAATCTGTGCATTCCCAGTGATCACAAAAAACACGTAGGATCGCTCTATCTCTTCTAGTTTAGCCAGAAAACGCATTTAAAGTTTTGCAAATGATTTTTTCAAATATCTCCAAAAATATTTTTGCTACAACCTACTATCATATATCGGCAGAATCTGTGCATTCCCAGTAATCACAAAAAACACGTAGAATCGCTCTATCTCTTCTAGTTTAGCCAGAAAACGCATTTAAAGTTTTGCAAAAGATTTTTTCAAATATCTCCAAAAATATTTTTGCTACAACCTATTATCATATATCGGCAGAATCTGTGCATTCCCAGTGATCACAGAAAACACGTAGAATCGCTCTATCTCTTCTAGTTTAGCCAGAAAACGCGTTTAAAGTTTTGCAAATGATTTTTTCAAATATCTCCAAAAATATTTTTGCTACAACCTATTATCATACATCGGCAGAATCTGTGCATTCCCAGTGATCACAAAAAACACGTAGAATCGCTCTATCTCTTCTAGTTTAGCCAGAAAATGCGTTTAAAGTTTTGCAAATGATTTTTTCAAATATCTCCAAAAATATTTTTGCTACAACCTATTATCATATATGGGCAGAATCTGTGCATTCCCAGTGATCACAAAAAACACGTAGAATCGCTCTATCTCTTCTAGTTTAGCCAGAAAACGCATTTAAAGTTTTGCAAATGATTTTTTCAAATATCTCCAAAAATATTTTTGCTACAACCTACTATCATATATCGGCAGAATCTGTGCATTCCCAGTAATCACAAAAAACACGTAGAATCGCTCTATCTCTTCTAGTTTAGCCAGAAAACGCATTTAAAGTTTTGCAAAAGATTTTTTCAAATATCTCCAAAAATATTTTTGCTACAACCTATTATCATATATCGGCAGAATCTGTGCATTCCCAGTGATCACAGAAAACACGTAGAATCGCTCTATCTCTTCTAGTTTAGCCAGAAAACGCGTTTAAAGTTTTGCAAATGATTTTTTCAAATATCTCCAAAAATATTTTTGCTACAACCTACTATCATATATCGGCAGAATCTGTGCATTCCCAGTGATCACAAAAAACACGTAGAATCGCTCTATCTCTTCTAGTTTAGCCAGAAAACGCATTTAAAGTTTTGCAAATGATTTTTTCAAATATCTCCAAAAATATTTTTGCTACAACCTACTATCATATATCGGCAGAATCTGTGCATTCCCAGTAATCACAAAAAACACGTAGAATCGCTCTATCTCTTCTAGTTTAGCCAGAAAACGCATTTAAAGTTTTGCAAAAGATTTTTTCAAATATCTCCAAAAATATTTTTGCTACAACCTATTATCATATATCGGCAGAATCTGTGCATTCCCAGTGATCACAGAAAACACGTAGAATCGCTCTATCTCTTCTAGTTTAGCCAGAAAACGCGTTTAAAGTTTTGCAAATGATTTTTTCAAATATCTCCAAAAATATTTTTGCTACAACCTATTATCATATATCGGCAGAATTTGTGCATTCCCAGTGATCACAGAAAACACGTAGAATCGCTCTATCTCTTCTAGTTTAGCCAGAAAACGCGTTTAAAGTTTTGCAAATGATTTTTTCAAATATCTCCAAAAATATTTTTGCTACAACCTATTATCATATATGGGCAGAATCTGTGCATTCCCAGTGATCACAAAAAACACGTAGAATCGCTCTATCTCTTCTAGTTTAGCCAGAAAACGCATTTAAAGTTTTGCAAAAGATTTTTTCAAATATCTCCAAAAATATTTTTGCTACAACCTATTATCATATATCGGCAGAATCTGTGCATTCCCAGTAATCACAAAAAACACGTAGAATCGCTCTATCTCTTCTAGTTTAGCCAGAAAACGCATTTAAAGTTTTGCAAAAGATTTTTTCAAATATCTCCAAAAATATTTTTGCTACAACCTATTATCATATATCGGCAGAATCTGTGCATTCCCAGTGATCACAAAAAACACGTAGAATCGCTCTATCTCTTCTAGTTTAGCCAGAAAACGCATTTAAAGTTTTGCAAAAGATTTTTTCAAATATCTCCAAAAATATTTTTGCTACAACCTATTATCATATATCGGCAGAATCTGTGCATTCCCAGTGATCACAGAAAACACGTAGAATCGCTCTATCTCTTCTAGTTTAGCCAGAAAACGCGTTTAAAGTTTTGCAAATGATTTTTTCAAATATCTCCAAAAATATTTTTGCTACAACCTATTATCATATATCGGCAGAATCTGTGCATTCCCAGTGATCACAAAAAACACGTAGAATCGCTCTATCTCTTCTAGTTTAGCCAGAAAACGCATTTAAAGTTTTGCAAATGATTTTTTCAAATATCTCCAAAAATATTTTTGCTACAACCTATTATCATATATCGGCAGAATCTGTGCATTCCCAGTGATCACAAAAAAACACGTAGAATCGCTCTATCTCTTCTAGTTTAGCCAGAAAACGCATTTAAAGTTTTGCAAAAGATTTTTTCAAATATCTCCAAAAATATTTTTGCTACAACCTACTATCATATATCGGCAGAATCTGTGCATTCCCAGTAATCACAAAAAACACGTAGAATCGCTCTATCTCTTCTAGTTTAGCCAGAAAACGCATTTAAAGTTTTGCAAAAGATTTTTTCAAATATCTCCAAAAATATTTTTGCTACAACCTATTATCATATATCGGCAGAATCTGTGCATTCCCAGTGATCACAGAAAACACGTAGAATCGCTCTATCTCTTCTAGTTTAGCCAGAAAACGCGTTTAAAGTTTTGCAAATGATTTTTTCAAATATCTCCAAAAATATTTTTGCTACAACCTATTATCATACATCGGCAGAATCTGTGCATTCCCAGTGATCACAAAAAACACGTAGAATCGCTCTATCTCTTCTAGTTTAGCCAGAAAATGCGTTTAAAGTTTTGCAAATGATTTTTTCAAATATCTCCAAAAATATTTTTGCTACAACCTATTATCATATATGGGCAGAATCTGTGCATTCCCAGTGATCACAAAAAACACGTAGAATCGCTCTATCTCTTCTAGTTTAGCCAGAAAACGCATTTAAAGTTTTGCAAATGATTTTTTCAAATATCTCCAAAAATATTTTTGCTACAACCTACTATCATATATCGGCAGAATCTGTGCATTCCCAGTGATCACAAAAAACACGTAGAATCGCTCTATCTCTTCTAGTTTAGCCAGAAAACGCGTTTAAAGTTTTGCAAATGATTTTTTCAAATATCTCCAAAAATATTTTTGTTACAACCTATTATCATATATCGGCAGAATCTGTGCATTCCCAGTGATCACAAAAAACACGTAGAATCGCTCTATCTCTTCTAGTTTAGCCAGAAAACGCGTTTAAAGTTTTGCAAATGATTTTTTCAAATAACTCCAAAAATATTTTTGCTACAACCTATTATCATATATCGGCAGAATCTGTGCATTCCCAGTGATCACAAAAAGCACGTAGAATCGCTCTATCTCTTTTAGTTTAGCCAGAAAACGCGTTTAAAGTTTTGCAAATGATTTTTTCAAATATCTCCAAAAATATATTTGCTACAACTTATTATCATATATCGGCAGAATCTGTGCATTCCCAGTGATCACAAAAAACACGTAGAATCGCTTTATCTCTTCTAGTTTAGCCAGAAAACGCATTTAAAGTTTTGCAAAAGATTTTTTCAAATATCTCCAAAAATATTTTTGCTACAACCTATTATCATATATCGGCAGAATCTGTGCATTCCCAGTGATCACAGAAAACACGTAGAATTAAAGTTTTGCAAAAGATTTTTTCAAATATCTCCAAAAATATTTTTGCTACAACCTATTATCATATATCGGCAGAATCTGTGCATTCCCAGTGATCACAAAAAACACGTAGAATCGCTCTATCTCTTCTAGTTTAGCCAGAAAACGCATTTAAAGTTTTGCAAATGATTTTTTCAAATATCTCCAAAAATATTTTTGCTACAACCTACTATCATATATCGGCAGAATCTGTGCATTCCCAGTGATCACAAAAAACACGTAGGATCGCTCTATCTCTTCTAGTTTAGCCAGAAAACGCATTTAAAGTTTTGCAAATGATTTTTTCAAATATCTCCAAAAATATTTTTGCTACAACCTACTATCATATATCGGCAGAATCTGTGCATTCCCAGTAATCACAAAAAACACGTAGAATCGCTCTATCTCTTCTAGTTTAGCCAGAAAACGCATTTAAAGTTTTGCAAAAGATTTTTTCAAATATCTCCAAAAATATTTTTGCTACAACCTATTATCATATATCGGCAGAATCTGTGCATTCCCAGTGATCACAGAAAACACGTAGAATCGCTCTATCTCTTCTAGTTTAGCCAGAAAACGCGTTTAAAGTTTTGCAAATGATTTTTTCAAATATCTCCAAAAATATTTTTGCTACAACCTATTATCATACATCGGCAGAATCTGTGCATTCCCAGTGATCACAAAAAACACGTAGAATCGCTCTATCTCTTCTAGTTTAGCCAGAAAATGCGTTTAAAGTTTTGCAAATGATTTTTTCAAATATCTCCAAAAATATTTTTGCTACAACCTATTATCATATATGGGCAGAATCTGTGCATTCCCAGTGATCACAAAAAACACGTAGAATCGCTCTATCTCTTCTAGTTTAGCCAGAAAACGCATTTAAAGTTTTGCAAATGATTTTTTCAAATATCTCCAAAAATATTTTTGCTACAACCTACTATCATATATCGGCAGAATCTGTGCATTCCCAGTAATCACAAAAAACACGTAGAATCGCTCTATCTCTTCTAGTTTAGCCAGAAAACGCATTTAAAGTTTTGCAAAAGATTTTTTCAAATATCTCCAAAAATATTTTTGCTACAACCTATTATCATATATCGGCAGAATCTGTGCATTCCCAGTGATCACAGAAAACACGTAGAATCGCTCTATCTCTTCTAGTTTAGCCAGAAAACGCGTTTAAAGTTTTGCAAATGATTTTTTCAAATATCTCCAAAAATATTTTTGCTACAACCTACTATCATATATCGGCAGAATCTGTGCATTCCCAGTGATCACAAAAAACACGTAGAATCGCTCTATCTCTTCTAGTTTAGCCAGAAAACGCATTTAAAGTTTTGCAAATGATTTTTTCAAATATCTCCAAAAATATTTTTGCTACAACCTACTATCATATATCGGCAGAATCTGTGCATTCCCAGTAATCACAAAAAACACGTAGAATCGCTCTATCTCTTCTAGTTTAGCCAGAAAACGCATTTAAAGTTTTGCAAAAGATTTTTTCAAATATCTCCAAAAATATTTTTGCTACAACCTATTATCATATATCGGCAGAATCTGTGCATTCCCAGTGATCACAGAAAACACGTAGAATCGCTCTATCTCTTCTAGTTTAGCCAGAAAACGCGTTTAAAGTTTTGCAAATGATTTTTTCAAATATCTCCAAAAATATTTTTGCTACAACCTATTATCATATATCGGCAGAATTTGTGCATTCCCAGTGATCACAGAAAACACGTAGAATCGCTCTATCTCTTCTAGTTTAGCCAGAAAACGCGTTTAAAGTTTTGCAAATGATTTTTTCAAATATCTCCAAAAATATTTTTGCTACAACCTATTATCATATATGGGCAGAATCTGTGCATTCCCAGTGATCACAAAAAACACGTAGAATCGCTCTATCTCTTCTAGTTTAGCCAGAAAACGCATTTAAAGTTTTGCAAAAGATTTTTTCAAATATCTCCAAAAATATTTTTGCTACAACCTATTATCATATATCGGCAGAATCTGTGCATTCCCAGTAATCACAAAAAACACGTAGAATCGCTCTATCTCTTCTAGTTTAGCCAGAAAACGCATTTAAAGTTTTGCAAAAGATTTTTTCAAATATCTCCAAAAATATTTTTGCTACAACCTATTATCATATATCGGCAGAATCTGTGCATTCCCAGTGATCACAAAAAACACGTAGAATCGCTCTATCTCTTCTAGTTTAGCCAGAAAACGCATTTAAAGTTTTGCAAAAGATTTTTTCAAATATCTCCAAAAATATTTTTGCTACAACCTATTATCATATATCGGCAGAATCTGTGCATTCCCAGTGATCACAGAAAACACGTAGAATCGCTCTATCTCTTCTAGTTTAGCCAGAAAACGCGTTTAAAGTTTTGCAAATGATTTTTTCAAATATCTCCAAAAATATTTTTGCTACAACCTATTATCATATATCGGCAGAATCTGTGCATTCCCAGTGATCACAAAAAACACGTAGAATCGCTCTATCTCTTCTAGTTTAGCCAGAAAACTCGTTTAAAGTTTTGCAAATGATTTTTTCAAATATCTCCAAAAATATTTTTGCTACAACCTATTATCATATATGGGCAGAATCTGTGCATTCCCAGTGATCACAAAAAACACGTAGAATCGCTCTATTTCTTCTAGTTTAGCCAGAAAACGCATTTAAAGTTTTGCAAAAGATTTTTTCAAATATCTCCAAAAATATTTTTGCAACAACCTATTATCATATATCGGCAGAATCTGTGCATTCCCAGTGATCACAAAAAACACGTGGAATCGCTCTATCTCTTCTAGTTTAGCCAGAAAACGCATTTAAAGTTTTGCAAATGATTTTTTCAAATATCTCCAAAAATATTTTTGCTACAACCTATTATCATATATCGGCAGAATCTGTGCATTCCCAGTGATCACAAAAAAAACACGTAGAATCGCTCTATCTCTTCTAGTTTAGCCAGAAAACGCATTTAAAGTTTTGCAAAAGATTTTTTCAAATATCTCCAAAAATATTTTTGCTACAACCTACTATCATATATCGGCAGAATCTGTGCATTCCCAGTAATCACAAAAAACACGTAGAATCGCTCTATCTCTTCTAGTTTAGCCAGAAAACGCATTTAAAGTTTTGCAAAAGATTTTTTCAAATATCTCCAAAAATATTTTTGCTACAACCTATTATCATATATCGGCAGAATCTGTGCATTCCCAGTGATCACAGAAAACACGTAGAATCGCTCTATCTCTTCTAGTTTAGCCAGAAAACGCGTTTAAAGTTTTGCAAATGATTTTTTCAAATATCTCCAAAAATATTTTTGCTACAACCTATTATCATACATCGGTAGAATCTGTGCATTCCCAGTGATCACAAAAAACACGTAGAATCGCTCTATCTCTTCTAGTTTAGCCAGAAAATGCGTTTAAAGTTTTGCAAATGATTTTTTCAAATATCTCCAAAAATATTTTTGCTACAACCTATTATCATATATGGGCAGAATCTGTGCATTCCCAGTGATCACAAAAAACACGTAGAATCGCTCTATCTCTTCTAGTTTAGCCAGAAAACGCATTTAAAGTTTTGCAAATGATTTTTTCAAATATCTCCAAAAATATTTTTGCTACAACCTACTATCATATATCGGCAGAATCTGTGCATTCCCAGTAATCACAAAAAACACGTAGAATCGCTCTATCTCTTCTAGTTTAGCCAGAAAACGCATTTAAAGTTTTGCAAAAGATTTTTTCAAATATCTCCAAAAATATTTTTGCTACAACCTATTATCATATATCGGCAGAATCTGTGCATTCCCAGTGATCACAGAAAACACGTAGAATCGCTCTATCTCTTCTAGTTTAGCCAGAAAACGCGTTTAAAGTTTTGCAAATGATTTTTTCAAATATCTCCAAAAATATTTTTGCTACAACCTATTATCATATATCGGCAGAATCTGTGCATTCCCAGTAATCACAAAAAACACGTAGAATCGCTCTATCTCTTCTAGTTTAGCCAGAAAACGCGTTTAAAGTTTTGCAAATGTTTTTTCAAATATCTCCAAAAATATTTTTGCTACAACCTATTATCATATATGGGCAGAATCTGTGCATTCCCAGTGATCACAAAAAACACGTAGAATCGCTCTATCTCTTCTAGTTTAGCCAGAAAACGCATTTAAAGTTTTGCAAAAGATTTTTTCAAATATCTCCAAAAATATTTTTGCTACAACCTATTATCATATATCGGCAGAATCTGTGCATTCCCAGTAATCACAAAAAACACGTAGAATCGCTCTATCTCTTCTAGTTTAGCCAGAAAACGCATTTAAAGTTTTGCAAAAGATTTTTTCAAATATCTCCAAAAATATTTTTGCTACAACCTATTATCATATATCGGCAGAATCTGTGCATTCCCAGTGATCACAAAAAACACGTAGAATCGCTCTATCTCTTCTAGTTTAGCCAGAAAACGCATTTAAAGTTTTGCAAATGATTTTTTCAAATATCTCCAAAAATATTTTTGCTACAACCTACTATCATATATCGGCAGAATCTGTGCATTCCCAGTAATCACAAAAAACACGTAGAATCGCTCTATCTCTTCTAGTTTAGCCAGAAAACGCATTTAAAGTTTTGCAAAAGATTTTTTCAAATATCTCCAAAAATATTTTTGCTACAACCTATTATCATATATCGGCAGAATCTGTGCATTCCCAGTGATCACAGAAAACACGTAGAATCGCTCTATCTCTTCTAGTTTAGCCAGAAAACGCGTTTAAAGTTTTGCAAATGATTTTTTCAAATATCTCCAAAAATATTTTTGCTACAACCTATTATCATATATCGGCAGAATCTGTGCATTCCCAGTGATCACAGAAAACACGTAGAATCGCTCTATCTCTTCTAGTTTAGCCAGAAAACGCGTTTAAAGTTTTGCAAATGATTTTTTCAAATATCTCCAAAAATATTTTTGCTACAACCTATTATCATATATGGGCAGAATCTGTGCATTCCCAGTGATCACAAAAAACACGTAGAATCGCTCTATCTCTTCTAGTTTAGCCAGAAAACGCATTTAAAGTTTTGCAAAAGATTTTTTCAAATATCTCCAAAAATATTTTTGCTACAACCTATTATCATATATCGGCAGAATCTGCGCATTCCCAGTAATCACAAAAAACACGTAGAATCGCTCTATCTCTTCTAGTTTAGCCAGAAAACGCATTTAAAGTTTTGCAAAAGATTTTTTCAAATATCTCCAAAAATATTTTTGCTACAACCTATTATCATATATCGGCAGAATCTGTGCATTCCCAGTGATCACAAAAAACACGTAGAATCGCTCTATCTCTTCTAGTTTAGCCAGAAAACGCATTTAAAGTTTTGCAAATGATTTTTTCAAATATCTCCAAAAATATTTTTGCTACAACCTATTATCATATATCGGCAGAATCTGTGCATTCCCAGTGATCACAGAAAACACGTAGAATCGCTCTATCTCTTCTAGTTTAGCCAGAAATCGCGTTTAAAGTTTTGCAAATGATTTTTTCAAATATCTCCAAAAATATTTTTGCTACAACCTATTATCATATATCGGCAGAATCTGTGCATTCCCAGTGATCACAAAAAACACGTAGAATCGCTCTATCTCTTCTAGTTTAGCCAGAAAACGCGTTTAAAGTTTTGCAAATGATTTTTTCAAATATCTCCAAAAATATTTTTGCTACAACCTATTATCATATATGGGCAGAATCTGTGCATTCCCAGTGATCACAAAAAACACGTAGAATCGCTCTATTTCTTCTAGTTTAGCCAGAAAACGCATTTAAAGTTTTGCAAAAGATTTTTTCAAATATCTCCAAAAATATTTTTGCTACAACCTATTATCATATATCGGCAGAATCTGTGCATTCCCAGTGATCACAAAAAACACGTGGAATCGCTCTACCTCTTCTAGTTTAGCCAGAAAACGCATTTAAAGTTTTGCAAATGATTTTTTCAAATATCTCCAAAAATATTTTTGCTACAACCTATTATCATATATCGGCAGAATCTGTGCATTCCCAGTGATCACAAAAAAACACGTAGAATCGCTCTATCTCTTCTAGTTTAGCCAGAAAACGCATTTAAAGTTTTGCAAAAGATTTTTTCAAATATCTCCAAAAATATTTTTGCTACAACCTATTATCATATATCGGCAGAATCTGTGCATTCCCAGTGATCACAAAAAACACGTAGAATCGCTCTATCTCTTCTAGTTTAGCCAGAAAACGCGTTTAAAGTTTTGCAAATGATTTTTTCAAATATCTCCAAAAATATTTTTGCTACAACCTATTATCATATATCGGCAGAATCTGTGCATTCCCAGTGATCACAAAAAACACGTAGAATCGCTCTATCTCTTCTAGTTTAGCCAGAAAACGCATTTAAAGTTTTGCAAAAGATTTTTTCAAATATCTCCAAAAATATTTTTGCTACAACCTATTATCATATATCGGCAGAATCTGTGCATTCCCAGTGATCACAAAAAACACGTAGAATCGCTCTATCTCTTCTAATTTAGCCAGAAAACGCATTTAAAGTTTTGCAAATGATTTTTTCAAATATCTCCAAAAATATTTTTGCTACAACCTATTATCATATATGGGCAGAATCTGTGCATTCCCAGTGATCACAAAAAACACGTAGAATCGCTCTATCTCTTCTAGTTTAGCCAGAAAACGTATTTAAAGTTTTGCAAGAGATTTTTTCAAATATCTCCAAAAATATTTTTGCTACAACCTATTATCATATATCGGCAGAATCTGTGCATTCCCAGTGATCACAAAAAACACGTAGAATCGCTCTATCTCTTCTAGTTTAGCCAGAAAACGCATTTAAAGTTTTGCAAATGATTTTTTCAAATATCTCCAAAAATATTTTTGCTACAACCTATTATCATATATCGGCAGAATCTGTGCATTCCCAGTGATCACAAAAAACACGTAGAATCGCTCTATCTCTTCTAGTTTAGCCAGAAAACGCATTTAAAGTTTTGCAAAAGATTTTTTCAAATATCTCCAAAAATATTTTTGCTACAACCTTTTATCATGTATCGGTAGAATCTGCGCATTCCCAGTGATCACAAAAAACACGTAGAATCGCTCTATCTCTTCTAGTTTAGCCAGAAAACGCGTTTAAAGTTTTGCAAATGATTTTTTCAGATATCTCCAAAAATATTTTTGCTACAACCTATTATCATATATCGGCAGAATCTGTGCATTCCCAGTGATCACAAAAAACACGTAGAATCGCTCTATCTCTTCTAGTTTAGCCAGAAAACGCATTTAAAGTTTTGCAAAAGATTTTTTCAAATATCTCCAAAAATATTTTTGCTACAACCTATTATCATATATCGGCAGAATCTGTGCATTCCCAGTGATCACAAAAAACACGTAGAATCGCTCTATCTCTTCTAATTTAGCCAGAAAACGCATTTAAAGTTTTGCAAATGATTTTTTCAAATATCTCCAAAAATATTTTTGCTACAACCTATTATCATATATGGGCAGAATCTGTGCATTCCCAGTGATCACAAAAAACACGTAGAATCGCTCTATCTCTTCTAGTTTAGCCAGAAAACGCATTTAAAGTTTTGCAAGAGATTTTTTCAAATATCTCCAAAAATATTTTTGCTACAACCTATTATCATATATCGGCAGAATCTGTGCATTCCCAGTGATCACAAAAAACACGTAGAATCGCTCTATCTCTTCTAGTTTAGCCAGAAAACGCGTTTAAAGTTTTGCAAATGATTTTTTCAAATATCTCCAAAAATATTTTTGCTACAACCTATTATCATATATCGGCAGAATCTGTGCATTCCCAGTGATCACAAAAAACACGTAGAATCGCTCTATCTCTTCTAGTTTAGCCAGAAAACGCGTTTAAAGTTTTGCAAATGATTTTTTCAAATATCTCCAAAAATATTTTTGCTACAACCTTTTATCATGTATCGGTAGAATCTGCGCATTCCCAGTGATCACAAAAAACACGTAGAATCGCTCTATCTCTTCTAGTTTAGCCAGAAAACGCGTTTAAAGTTTTGCAAATGATTTTTTCAGATATCTCCAAAAATATTTTTGCTACAACCTATTATCATATATCGGCAGAATCTGTGCATTCCCAGTGATCACAAAAAACACGTAGAATCGCTCTATCTCTTCTAGTTTAGCCAGAAAACGCATTTAAAGTTTTGCAAAAGATTTTTTCAAATATCTCCAAAAATATTTTCGCTACAACCTATTATCATATATCGGCAGAATCTGTGCATTCCCAGTGATCACAAAAAACACGTAGAATCGCTCTATCTCTTCTAGTTTAGCCAGAAAACGCGTTTAAAGTTTTGCAAATGATTTTTTCAAATATCTCCAAAAATATTTTTGCTACAACCTATTATCATACATCGGCAGAATCTGTGCATTCCCAGTGATCACAAAAAACACGTAGAATCGCTCTATCTCTTCTAGTTTAGCCAGAAAACGCGTTTAAAGTTTTGCAAATGATTTTTTCAAATATCTCCAAAAATATTTTTGCTACAACCTATTATCATATATCGGCAGAATCTGTGCATTCCCAGTGATCACAAAAAACACGTAGAATCGCTCTATCTCTTCTAGTTTAGCCAGAAAACGCATTTAAAGTTTTGCAAAAGATTTTTTCAAATATCTCCAAAAATATTTTCGCTACAACCTAGTATCATATATCGGCAGAATCTGTGCATTCCCAGTGATCACAAAAAACACGTAGAATCGCTCTATCTCTTCTAGTTTAGCCAGAAAACGCGTTTAAAGTTTTGCAAATGATTTTTTCAAATATCTCCAAAAATATTTTTGCTACAACCTATTATCATATATTGGCAGAATCTGTGCATTCCCAGTGATCACAAAAAACACGTAGAATCGCTCTATCTCTTCTAGTTTAGCCAGAAAACGCGTTTAAAGTTTTGCAAATGATTTTTTCAAATATCTCCAAAAATATTTTTGCTACAACCTATTATCATATATCGGCAGAATCTGTGCATTCCCAGTGATCACAAAAAACACGTAGAATCGCTCTATCTCTTCTAGTTTAGCCAGAAAACGCATTTAAAGTTTTGCAAATGATTTTTTCAAATAACTCCAAAAATATTTTTGCTACAACCTATTATCATATATCGGCAGAATCTGTGCATTCCCAGTAATCACAAAAAACACGTAGAATCGCTCTATCTCTTCTAGTTTAGCCAGAAAACGCATTTAAAGTTTTGCAAAAGATTTTTTCAAATATCTCCAAAAATATTTTTGCTACAACCTATTATCATATATCGGCAGAATCTGTGCATTCCCAGTGATCACAAAAAACACGTAGAATCGCTCTATCTCTTCTAGTTTAGCCAGAAAACGCATTTAAAGTTTTGCAAATGATTTTTTCAAATATCTCCAAAAATATTTTTGCTACAACCTACTATCATATATCGGCAGAATCTGTGCATTCCCAGTAATCACAAAAAACACGTAGAATCGCTCTATCTCTTCTAGTTTAGCCAGAAAACGCATTTAAAGTTTTGCAAAAGATTTTTTCAAATATCTCCAAAAATATTTTTGCTACAACCTATTATCATATATCGGCAGAATCTGTGCATTCCCAGTGATCACAGAAAACACGTAGAATCGCTCTATCTCTTCTAGTTGAGCCAGAAAACGCGTTTAAAGTTTTGCAAATGATTTTTTCAAATATCTCCAAAAATATTTTTGCTACAACCTATTATCATATATCGGCAGAATCTGTGCATTCCCAGTGATCACAAAAAACACGTAGAATCGCTCTATCTCTTCTAGTTTAGCCAGAAAACGCGTTTAAAGTTTTGCAAATGATTTTTCAAATAACTCCAAAAATATTTTTGCTTCAACCTATTATCATATATCGGCAGAATCTGTGCATTCCCAGTGATCACAAAAAAGACGTAGAATCGCTCTATCTCTTCTAGTTTAGCCAGAAAACGCATTTAAAGTTTTGTAAATGATTTTTTCAAATATCTCCAAAAATATTTTTGCTACAACCTATTATCATATATCGGCAGAATCTGTGCATTCCCAGCGATCACAAAAAACACGTAGAATCGCTCTATCTCTTCTAGTTTAGCCAGAAAACGCATTTAAAGTTTTGCAAATGATTTTTTCAAATATCTCCAAAAGTATTTTTGCTACAACCTATTATCATATATGGGCAGAATCTGTGCATTCCCAGTGATCACAAAAAACATGTAGAATCGTTCTATCTCTTCTAGTTTAGCCAGAAAACGCATTTAAAGTTTTGTAAATGATTTTTTCAAATATCTCCAAAAATATTTTTGCTACAACCTATTATCATATATCGGCAGAATTTGTACATTCCCAGTGATCACAAAAAACACGTAGAATCGCTCCATCTCTTCTGGTTTAGCCAGAAAACGCATTTAAAGTTTTGCAAAAGATTTTTTCAAATATCTCCAAAAATATTTTTGCTACAACCTATTATCATATATCGGCAGAATCTGTGCATTCCCAGTGATCACAAAAAACACGTAGAATCGCTCTATCTCTTCTAGTTTAGCCAGAAAACGCATTTAAAGTTTTGCAAATGATTTTTTCAAATATCTCCAAAAATACTTTTGCTACAACCTATTATCATATATCGGCAGAATCTGTGCATTCCCAGTGATCACAAAAAACACGTAGAATCGCTCTATCTCTTCTAGTTTAGCCAGAAAACGCATTTAAAGTTTTGCAAAAGATTTTTTCAAATAACTCCAAAAATATTTTTGCTTCAACCTATTATCATATATCGGCAGAATCTGTGCATTCCCAGTGATCACAAAAAACACGTAGAATCGCTCTATCTCTTCTAGTTTAGCCAGAAAACGCATTTAAAGTTTTTCAAATGATTTTTTCAAATATCTCCAAAAATATTTTTGCTACAACCTATTATCATATATCGGCAGAATCTGTGAATTCCCAGTGATCACAAAAAACACGTAGAATCGCTCTATCTCTTCTAGTTTAGCCAGAAAACGCATTTAAAGTTTTGCAAATGATTTTTTCAAATATCTCCAAAAATACTTTTGCTACAACCTATTATCATATATCGGCAGAATCTGTGCATTCCCAGTGATCACAAAAAACACGTAGAATCGCTCTATCTCTTCTAGTTTAGCCAGAAAACGCATTTAAAGTTTTGCAAAAGATTTTTTCAAATATCTCCAAAAATATTTTTGCTACAACCTAATATCACATATCGGCAGAATCTGTGCATTCCCAGTGATCACAAAAAACACGTAGAATCGCTCTATCTCTTCTAGTTTAGCCAGAAAACGCATTTAAAGTTTTGCAAAAGATTTTTTCAAATAACTCCAAAAATATTTTTGCTTCAACCTATTATCATATATCGGCAGAATCTGTGCATTCCCAGTGATCACAAAAAAGACGTAGAATCGCTCTATCTCTTCTAGTTTAGCCAGAAAACGCATTTAAAGTTTTGCAAATGATTTTTTCAAATATCTCCAAAAGTATTTTTGCTACAACCTATTATCATATATGGGCAGAATCTGTGCATTCCCAGTGATCACAAAAAACATGTAGAATCGTTCTATCTCTTCTAGTTTAGCCAGAAAACGCATTTAAAGTTTTGTAAATGATTTTTTCAAATATCTCCAAAAATATTTTTGCTACAACCTATTATCATATATCGGCAGAATTTGTACATTCCCAGTGATCACAAAAAACACGTAGAATCGCTCCATCTCTTCTGGTTTAGCCAGAAAACGCATTTAAAGTTTTGCAAAAGATTTTTTCAAATATCTCCAAAAATATTTTTGCTACAACCTATTATCATATATCGGCAGAATCTGTGCATTCCCAGTGATCACAAAAAACACGTAGAATCGCTCTATCTCTTCTAGTTTAGCCAGAAAACGCATTTAAAGTTTTGCAAATGATTTTTTCAAATATCTCCAAAAATACTTTTGCTACAACCTATTATCATATATCGGCAGAATCTGTGCATTCCCAGTGATCACAAAAAACACGTAGAATCGCTCTATCTCTTCTAGTTTAGCCAGAAAACGCATTTAAAGTTTTGCAAAAGATTTTTTCAAATAACTCCAAAAATATTTTTGCTTCAACCTATTATCATATATCGGCAGAATCTGTGCATTCCCAGTGATCACAAAAAACACGTAGAATCGCTCTATCTCTTCTAGTTTAGCCAGAAAACGCATTTAAAGTTTTTCAAATGATTTTTTCAAATATCTCCAAAAATATTTTTGCTACAACCTATTATCATATATCGGCAGAATCTGTGAATTCCCAGTGATCACAAAAAACACGTAGAATCGCTCTATCTCTTCTAGTTTAGCCAGAAAACGCATTTAAAGTTTTGCAAATGATTTTTTCAAATATCTCCAAAAATACTTTTGCTACAACCTATTATCATATATCGGCAGAATCTGTGCATTCCCAGTGATCACAAAAAACACGTAGAATCGCTCTATCTCTTCTAGTTTAGCCAGAAAACGCATTTAAAGTTTTGCAAATGATTTTTTCAAATATCTCCAAAAATACTTTTGCTACAACCTATTATCATATATCGGCAGAATCTGTGCATTCCCAGTGATCACAAAAAACACGTAGAATCGCTCTATCTCTTCTAGTTTAGCCAGAAAACGCATTTAAAGTTTTGCAAATGATTTTTTCAAATATCTCCAAAAATACTTTTGCTACAACCTATTATCATATATCGGCAGAATCTGTGCATTCCCAGTGATCACAAAAAACACGTAGAATCGCTCTATCTCTTCTAGTTTAGCCAGAAAACGCATTTAAAGTTTTGCAAATGATTTTTTCAAATATCTCCAAAAATATTTTTGCTACAACCTATTATCATATATCGGCAGAATCTGTGCATTCCCAGTGATCACAAAAAACACGTAGAATCGCTCTATCTCTTCTAGTTTAGCCAGAAAACGCATTTAAAGTTTTGCAAATGATTTTTTCAAATATCTCCAAAAATACTTTTGCTACAACCTATTATCATATATCGGCAGAATCTGTGCATTCCCAGTGATCACAAAAAACACGTAGAATCGCTCTATCTCTTCTAGTTTAGCCAGAAAACGCATTTAAAGTTTTGCAAATGATTTTTTCAAATATCTCCAAAAGTATTTTTGCTACAACCTATTATCATATATGGGCAGAATCTGTGCATTCCCAGTGATCACAAAAAACATGTAGAATCGCTCCATCTCTTCTGGTTTAGCCAGAAAACGCATTTAAAGTTTTGCAAATGATTTTTTCAAATATCTCCAAAAATACTTTTGCTACAACCTATTATCATATATCGGCAGAATCTGTGCATTCCCAGTGATCACAAAAAACACGTAGAATCGCTCTATCTCTTCTAGTTTAGCCAGAAAACGCATTTAAAGTTTTGCAAATGATTTTTTCAAATATCTCCAAAAATACTTTTGCTACAACCTATTATCATATATCGGCAGAATCTGTGCATTCCCAGTGATCACAAAAAACACGTAGAATCGCTCTATCTCTTCTAGTTTAGCCAGAAAACGCATTTAAAGTTTTGCAAATGATTTTTTCAAATATCTCCAAAAATACTTTTGCTACAACCTATTATCATATATCGGCAGAATCTGTGCATTCCCAGTGATCACAAAAAACACGTAGAATCGCTCTATCTCTTCTAGTTTAGCCAGAAAACGCATTTAAAGTTTTGCAAATGATTTTTTCAAATATCTCCAAAAATATTTTTGCTACAACCTATTATCATATATCGGCAGAATCTGTGCATTCCCAGTGATCACAAAAAACACGTAGAATCGCTCTATCTCTTCTAGTATAGCCAGAAAACGCATTTAAAGTTTTGCAAATGATTTTTTCAAATATCTCCAAAAATACTTTTGCTACAACCTATTATCATATATCGGCAGAATCTGTGCATTCCCAGTGATCACAAAAAACACGTAGAATCGCTCTATCTCTTCTAGTTTAGCCAGAAAACGCATTTAAAGTTTTGCAAAAGATTTTTTCGAATATCTCCAAAAATACTTTTGCTACAACCTATTATCATATATCGGCAGAATCTGTGCATTCCCAGTGATCACAAAAAACACGTAGAATCGCTCTATCTCTTCTAGTTTAGCCAGAAAACGCATTTAAAGTTTTGTAAATGATTTTTTCAAATATCTCCAAAAATATTTTTGCTACAACCTATTATCATATATCGGCAGAATCTGTACATTCCCAGTGATCACAAAAAACACGTAGAATCGCTCCATCTCTTCTGGTTTAGCCAGAAAACGCATTTAAAGTTTTGCAAAAGATTTTTTCAAATATCTCCAAAAATATTTTTGCTACAACCTATTATCATATATCGGCAGAATCTGTGCATTCCCAGCGATCACAAAAAACACGTAGAATCGCTCTATCTCTTCTAGTTTAGCCAGAAAACGCATTTAAAGTTTTGCAAATGATTTTTTCAAATATCTCCAAAAATACTTTTGCTACAACCTATTATCATATATCGGCAGAATCTGTGCATTCCCAGTGATCACAAAAAACACGTAGAATCGCTCTATCTCTTCTAGTTTAGCCAGAAAACGCATTTAAAGTTTTGCAAATGATTTTTTCAAATATCTCCAAAAATACTTTTGCTACAACCTATTATCATATATCGGCAGTATCTGTGCATTCCCAGTGATCACAAAAAACACGTAGAATCGCTCTATCTCTTCTAGTTTAGCCAGAAAACGCATTTAAAGTTTTGCAAATGATTTTTTCAAATATCTCCAAAAATACTTTTGCTACAACCTATTATCATATATCGGCAGAATCTGTGCATTCCCAGTGATCACAAAAAACACGTAGAATCGCTCTATCTCTTCTAGTTTAGCCAGAAAACGCATTTAAAGTTTTGCAAAAGATTTTTTCAAATAACTCCAAAAATATTTTTGCTTCAACCTATTATCATATATCGGCAGAATCTGTGCATTCCCAGTGATCACAAAAAACACGTAGAATCGCTCTATCTCTTCTAGTTTAGCCAGAAAACGCATTTAAAGTTTTGCAAATGATTTTTTCAAATATCTCCAAAAATATTTTTGCTACAACCTATTATCATATATCGGCAGAATCTGTGCATTCCCAGTGATCACAAAAAACACGTAGAATCGCTCTATCTCTTCTAGTTTAGCCAGAAAACGCATTTAAAGTTTTGCAAAAGATTTTTTCGAATATCTCCAAAAATACTTTTGCTACAACCTATTATCATATATCGGCAGAATCTGTGCATTCCCAGTGATCACAAAAAACACGTAGAATCGCTCTATCTCTTCTAGTTTAGCCAGAAAACGCATTTAAAGTTTTGTAAATGATTTTTTCAAATATCTCCAAAAATATTTTTGCTACAACCTATTATCATATATCGGCAGAATCTGTACATTCCCAGTGATCACAAAAAACACGTAGAATCGCTCCATCTCTTCTGGTTTAGCCAGAAAACGCATTTAAAGTTTTGCAAAAGATTTTTTCAAATATCTCCAAAAATATTTTTGCTACAACCTATTATCATATATCGGCAGAATCTGTGCATTCCCAGTGATCACAAAAAACACGTAGAATCGCTCTATCTCTTCTAGTTTAGCCAGAAAACGCATTTAAAGTTTTGCAAATGATTTTTTCAAATATCTCCAAAAATACTTTTGCTACAACCTATTATCATATATCGGCAGAATCTGTGCATTCCCAGTGATCACAAAAAACACGTAGAATCGCTCTATCTCTTCTAGTTTAGCCAGAAAACGCATTTAAAGTTTTGCAAAAGATTTTTTCAAATAACTCCAAAAATATTTTTGCTTCAACCTATTATCATATATCGGCAGAATCTGTGCATTCCCAGTGATCACAAAAAACACGTAGAATCGCTCTATCTCTTCTAGTTTAGCCAGAAAACGCATTTAAAGTTTTGCAAATGATTTTTTCAAATATCTCCAAAAATACTTTTGCTACAACCTATTATCATATATCGGCAGAATCTGTGCATTCCCAGTGATCACAAAAAACACGTAGAATCGCTCTATCTCTTCTAGTTTAGCCAGAAAACGCATTTAAAGTTTTGCAAAAGATTTTTTCAAATATCTCCAAAAATATTTTTGCTACAACCTAATATCACATATCGGCAGAATCTGTGCATTCCCAGTGATCACAAAAAACACGTAGAATCGCTCTATCTCTTCTAGTTTAGCCAGAAAACGCATTTAAAGTTTTGCAAAAGATTTTTTCAAATAACTCCAAAAATATTTTTGCTTCAACCTATTATCATATATCGGCAGAATCTGTGCATTCCCAGTGATCACAAAAAAGACGTAGAATCGCTCTATCTCTTCTAGTTTAGCCAGAAAACGCATTTAAAGTTTTGCAAATGATTTTTTCAAATATCTCCAAAAGTATTTTTGCTACAACCTATTATCATATATGGGCAGAATCTGTGCATTCCCAGTGATCACAAAAAACATGTAGAATCGTTCTATCTCTTCTAGTTTAGCCAGAAAACGCATTTAAAGTTTTGTAAATGATTTTTTCAAATATCTCCAAAAATATTTTTGCTACAACCTATTATCATATATCGGCAGAATTTGTACATTCCCAGTGATCACAAAAAACACGTAGAATCGCTCCATCTCTTCTGGTTTAGCCAGAAAACGCATTTAAAGTTTTGCAAAAGATTTTTTCAAATATCTCCAAAAATATTTTTGCTACAACCTATTATCATATATCGGCAGAATCTGTGCATTCCCAGTGATCACAAAAAACACGTAGAATCGCTCTATCTCTTCTAGTTTAGCCAGAAAACGCATTTAAAGTTTTGCAAATGATTTTTTCAAATATCTCCAAAAATACTTTTGCTACAACCTATTATCATATATCGGCAGAATCTGTGCATTCCCAGTGATCACAAAAAACACGTAGAATCGCTCTATCTCTTCTAGTTTAGCCAGAAAACGCATTTAAAGTTTTGCAAAAGATTTTTTCAAATAACTCCAAAAATATTTTTGCTTCAACCTATTATCATATATCGGCAGAATCTGTGCATTCCCAGTGATCACAAAAAACACGTAGAATCGCTCTATCTCTTCTAGTTTAGCCAGAAAACGCATTTAAAGTTTTTCAAATGATTTTTTCAAATATCTCCAAAAATATTTTTGCTACAACCTATTATCATATATCGGCAGAATCTGTGAATTCCCAGTGATCACAAAAAACACGTAGAATCGCTCTATCTCTTCTAGTTTAGCCAGAAAACGCATTTAAAGTTTTGCAAATGATTTTTTCAAATATCTCCAAAAATACTTTTGCTACAACCTATTATCATATATCGGCAGAATCTGTGCATTCCCAGTGATCACAAAAAACACGTAGAATCGCTCTATCTCTTCTAGTTTAGCCAGAAAACGCATTTAAAGTTTTGCAAATGATTTTTTCAAATATCTCCAAAAATACTTTTGCTACAACCTATTATCATATATCGGCAGAATCTGTGCATTCCCAGTGATCACAAAAAACACGTAGAATCGCTCTATCTCTTCTAGTTTAGCCAGAAAACGCATTTAAAGTTTTGCAAATGATTTTTTCAAATATCTCCAAAAATACTTTTGCTACAACCTATTATCATATATCGGCAGAATCTGTGCATTCCCAGTGATCACAAAAAACACGTAGAATCGCTCTATCTCTTCTAGTTTAGCCAGAAAACGCATTTAAAGTTTTGCAAATGATTTTTTCAAATATCTCCAAAAATATTTTTGCTACAACCTATTATCATATATCGGCAGAATCTGTGCATTCCCAGTGATCACAAAAAACACGTAGAATCGCTCTATCTCTTCTAGTTTAGCCAGAAAACGCATTTAAAGTTTTGCAAAAGATTTTTTCAAATATCTCCAAAAATACTTTTGCTACAACCTATTATCATATATCGGCAGAATCTGTGCATTCCCAGTGATCACAAAAAACACGTAGAATCGCTCTATCTCTTCTAGTTTAGCCAGAAAACGCATTTAAAGTTTTGCAAATGATTTTTTCAAATATCTCCAAAAGTATTTTTGCTACAACCTATTATCATATATGGGCAGAATCTGTGCATTCCCAGTGATCACAAAAAACATGTAGAATCGCTCCATCTCTTCTGGTTTAGCCAGAAAACGCATTTAAAGTTTTGCAAATGATTTTTTCAAATATCTCCAAAAATACTTTTGCTACAACCTATTATCATATATCGGCAGAATCTGTGCATTCCCAGTGATCACAAAAAACACGTAGAATCGCTCTATCTCTTCTAGTTTAGCCAGAAAACGCATTTAAAGTTTTGCAAATGATTTTTTCAAATATCTCCAAAAATACTTTTGCTACAACCTATTATCATATATCGGCAGAATCTGTGCATTCCCAGTGATCACAAAAAACACGTAGAATCGCTCTATCTCTTCTAGTTTAGCCAGAAAACGCATTTAAAGTTTTGCAAATGATTTTTTCAAATATCTCCAAAAATACTTTTGCTACAACCTATTATCATATATCGGCAGAATCTGTGCATTCCCAGTGATCACAAAAAACACGTAGAATCGCTCTATCTCTTCTAGTTTAGCCAGAAAACGCATTTAAAGTTTTGCAAATGATTTTTTCAAATATCTCCAAAAATATTTTTGCTACAACCTATTATCATATATCGGCAGAATCTGTGCATTCCCAGTGATCACAAAAAACACGTAGAATCGCTCTATCTCTTCTAGTATAGCCAGAAAACGCATTTAAAGTTTTGCAAATGATTTTTTCAAATATCTCCAAAAATACTTTTGCTACAACCTATTATCATATATCGGCAGAATCTGTGCATTCCCAGTGATCACAAAAAACACGTAGAATCGCTCTATCTCTTCTAGTTTAGCCAGAAAACGCATTTAAAGTTTTGCAAAAGATTTTTTCGAATATCTCCAAAAATACTTTTGCTACAACCTATTATCATATATCGGCAGAATCTGTGCATTCCCAGTGATCACAAAAAACACGTAGAATCGCTCTATCTCTTCTAGTTTAGCCAGAAAACGCATTTAAAGTTTTGTAAATGATTTTTTCAAATATCTCCAAAAATATTTTTGCTACAACCTATTATCATATATCGGCAGAATCTGTACATTCCCAGTGATCACAAAAAACACGTAGAATCGCTCCATCTCTTCTGGTTTAGCCAGAAAACGCATTTAAAGTTTTGCAAAAGATTTTTTCAAATATCTCCAAAAATATTTTTGCTACAACCTATTATCATATATCGGCAGAATCTGTGCATTCCCAGCGATCACAAAAAACACGTAGAATAGCTCTATCTCTTCTAGTTTAGCCAGAAAACGCATTTAAAGTTTTGCAAATGACTTTTTCAAATATCTCCAAAAATACTTTTGCTACAACCTATTATCATATATCGGCAGAATCTGTGCATTCCCAGTGATCACAAAAAACACGTAGAATCGCTCTATCTCTTCTAGTTTAGCCAGAAAACGCATTTAAAGTTTTGCAAATGATTTTTTCAAATATCTCCAAAAATACTTTTGCTACAACCTATTATCATATATCGGCAGTATCTGTGCATTCCCAGTGATCACAAAAAACACGTAGAATCGCTCTATCTCTTCTAGTTTAGCCAGAAAACGCATTTAAAGTTTTGCAAATGATTTTTTCAAATATCTCCAAAAATACTTTTGCTACAACCTATTATCATATATCGGCAGAATCTGTGCATTCCCAGTGATCACAAAAAACACGTAGAATCGCTCTATCTCTTCTAGTTTAGCCAGAAAACGCATTTAAAGTTTTGCAAAAGATTTTTTCAAATAACTCCAAAAATATTTTTGCTTCAACCTATTATCATATATCGGCAGAATCTGTGCATTCCCAGTGATCACAAAAAACACGTAGAATCGCTCTATCTCTTCTAGTTTAGCCAGAAAACGCATTTAAAGTTTTGCAAATGATTTTTTCAAATATCTCCAAAAATATTTTTGCTACAACCTATTATCATATATCGGCAGAATCTGTGCATTCCCAGTGATCACAAAAAACACGTAGAATCGCTCTATCTCTTCTAGTTTAGCCAGAAAACGCATTTAAAGTTTTGCAAAAGATTTTTTCGAATATCTCCAAAAATACTTTTGCTACAACCTATTATCATATATCGGCAGAATCTGTGCATTCCCAGTGATCACAAAAAACACGTAGAATCGCTCTATCTCTTCTAGTTTAGCCAGAAAACGCATTTAAAGTTTTGTAAATGATTTTTTCAAATATCTCCAAAAATATTTTTGCTACAACCTATTATCATATATCGGCAGAATCTGTACATTCCCAGTGATCACAAAAAACACGTAGAATCGCTCCATCTCTTCTGGTTTAGCCAGAAAACGCATTTAAAGTTTTGCAAAAGATTTTTTCAAATATCTCCAAAAATATTTTTGCTACAACCTATTATCATATATCGGCAGAATCTGTGCATTCCCAGCGATCACAAAAAACACGTAGAATCGCTCTATCTCTTCTAGTTTAGCCAGAAAACGCATTTAAAGTTTTGCAAATGATTTTTTCAAATATCTCCAAAAATACTTTTGCTACAACCTATTATCATATATCGGCAGAATCTGTGCATTCCCAGTGATCACAAAAAACACGTAGAATCGCTCTATCTCTTCTAGTTTAGCCAGAAAACGCATTTAAAGTTTTGCAAATGATTTTTTCAAATATCTCCAAAAATACTTTTGCTACAACCTATTATCATATATCGGCAGAATCTGTGCATTCCCAGTGATCACAAAAAACACGTAGAATCGCTCTATCTCTTCTAGTTTAGCCAGAAAACGCATTTAAAGTTTTGCAAAAGATTTTTTCAAATAACTCCAAAAGTATTTTTGCTTCAACCTATTATCATATATCGGCAGAATCTGTGCATTCCCAGTGATCACAAAAAACACGTAGAATCGCTCTATCTCTTCTAGTTTAGCCAGAAAACGCATTTAAAGTTTTGCAAAAGATTTTTTCAAATAACTCCAAAAGTATTTTTGCTTCAACCTATTATCATATATCGGCAGAATCTGTGCATTCCCAGTGATCACAAAAAACACGTAGAATCGCTCTATCTCTTCTAGTTTAGCCAGAAAACGCATTTAAAGTTTTGCAAAAGATTTTTTCAAATAACTCCAAAAATATTTTTGCTACAACCTATTATCATATATCGGCAGAATCTGTGCATTCCCAGTGATCACAAAAAACACGTAGAATCGCTCTATCTCTTCTAGTTTAGCCAGAAAACGCATTTAAAGTTTTGCAAATGATTTTTTCAAATATCTCCAAAAATACTTTTGCTACAACCTATTATCATATATCGGCAGAATCTGTGCATTCCCAGTGATCACAAAAAACACGTAGAATCGCTCTATCTCTTCTAGTTTAGCCAGAAAACGCATTTAAAGTTTTGCAAAAGATTTTTTCAAATAACTCCAAAAATATTTTTGCTTCAACCTATTATCATATATCGGCAGAATCTGTGCATTCCCAGTGATCACAAAAAACACGTAGAATCGCTCTATCTCTTCTAGTTTAGCCAGAAAACGCATTTAAAGTTTTGCAAATGATTTTTTCAAATATCTCCAAAAATATTTTTGCTACAACCTATTATCATATATCGGCAGAATCTGTGCATTCCCAGTGATCACAAAAAACACGTAGAATCGCTCTATCTCTTCTAGTTTAGCCAGAAAACGCATTTAAAGTTTTGCAAATGATTTTTTCAAATATCTCCAAAAATACTTTTGCTACAACCTATTATCATATATCGGCAGAATCTGTGCATTCCCAGTGATCACAAAAAACACGTAGAATCGCTCTATCTCTTCTAGTTTAGCCAGAAAACGCATTTAAAGTTTTGCAAAAGATTTTTTCGAATATCTCCAAAAATACTTTTGCTACAACCTATTATCATATATCGGCAGAATCTGTGCATTCCCAGTGATCACAAAAAACACGTAGAATCGCTCTATCTCTTCTAGTTTAGCCAGAAAACGCATTTAAAGTTTTGCAAATGATTTTTTCAAATATCTCCAAAAATATTTTTGCTACAACCTATTATCATATATCGGCAGAATCTGTACATTCCCAGTGATCACAAAAAACACGTAGAATCGCTCCATCTCTTCTGGTTTAGCCAGAAAACGCATTTAAAGTTTTGCAAAAGATTTTTTCAAATATCTCCAAAAATATTTTTGCTACAACCTATTATCATATATCGGCAGAATCTGTGCATTCCCAGCGATCACAAAAAACACGTAGAATCGCTCTATCTCTTCTAGTTTAGCCAGAAAACGCATTTAAAGTTTTGCAAATGATTTTTTCAAATATCTCCAAAAATACTTTTGCTACAACCTATTATCATATATCGGCAGAATCTGTGCATTCCCAGTGATCACAAAAAACACGTAGAATCGCTCTATCTCTTCTAGTTTAGCCAGAAAACGCATTTAAAGTTTTGCAAATGATTTTTTCAAATATCTCCAAAAATACTTTTGCTACAACCTATTATCATATATCGGCAGAATCTGTGCATTCCCAGTGATCACAAAAAACACGTAGAATCGCTCTATCTCTTCTAGTTTAGCCAGAAAACGCATTTAAAGTTTTGCAAAAGATTTTTTCAAATAACTCCAAAAGTATTTTTGCTTCAACCTATTATCATATATCGGCAGAATCTGTGCATTCCCAGTGATCACAAAAAACACGTAGAATCGCTCTATCTCTTCTAGTTTAGCCAGAAAACGCATTTAAAGTTTTGCAAAAGATTTTTTCAAATAACTCCAAAAATATTTTTGCTACAACCTATTATCATATATCGGCAGAATCTGTGCATTCCCAGTGATCACAAAAAACACGTAGAATCGCTCTATCTCTTCTAGTTTAGCCAGAAAACGCATTTAAAGTTTTGCAAATGATTTTTTCAAATATCTCCAAAAATACTTTTGCTACAACCTATTATCATATATCGGCAGAATCTGTGCATTCCCAGTGATCACAAAAAACACGTAGAATCGCTCTATCTCTTCTAGTTTAGCCAGAAAACGCATTTAAAGTTTTGCAAAAGATTTTTTCAAATAACTCCAAAAATATTTTTGCTACAACCTATTATCATATATCGGCAGAATCTGTGCATTCCCAGTGATCACAAAAAACACGTAGAATCGCTCTATCTCTTCTAGTTTAGCCAGAAAACGCATTTAAAGTTTTGCAAATGATTTTTTCAAATATCTCCAAAAATACTTTTGCTACAACTTATTATCATATATCGGCAGAATCTGTGCATTCCCAGTGATCACAAAAAACACGTAGAATCGCTCTATCTCTTCTAGTTTAGCCAGAAAACGCATTTAAAGTTTTGCAAATGATTTTTTCAAATATCTCCAAAAATACTTTTGCTACAACCTATTATCATATATCGGCAGAATCTGTGCATTCCCAGTGATCACAAAAAACACGTAGAATCGCTCTATCTCTTCTAGTTTAGCCAGAAAACGCATTTAAAGTTTTGCAAATGATTTTTTCAAATATCTCCAAAAATATTTTTGCTACAACCTATTATCATATATCGGCAGAATCTGTGCATTCCCAGTGATCACAAAAAACACGTAGAATCGCTCTATCTCTTCTAGTTTAGCCAGAAAACGCATTTAAAGTTTTGCAAAAGATTTTTTCAAATATCTCCAAAAATACTTTTGCTACAACCTATTATCATATATCGGCAGAATCTGTGCATTCCCAGTGATCACAAAAAACACGTAGAATCGCTCTATCTCTTCTAGTTTAGCCAGAAAACGCATTTAAAGTTTTGCAAAAGATTTTTTCAAATAACTCCAAAAATATTTTTGCTTCAACCTATTATCATATATCGGCAGAATCTGTGCATTCCCAGTGATCACAAAAAATACGTAGAATCGCTCTATCTCTTCTAGTTTAGCCAGAAAACGCATTTAAAGTTTTGCAAATGATTTTTTCAAATATCTCCAAAAATATTTTTGCTACAACCTATTATCATATATCGGCAGAATCTGTGCATTCCCAGTGATCACAAAAAACACGTAGAATCGCTCTATCTCTTCTAGTTTAGCCAGAAAACGCATTTAAAGTTTTGCAAATGATTTTTTCAAATATCTCCAAAAATATTTTTGCTACAACCTATTATCATATATCGGCAGAATCTGTGCACTCCCAGTGATCACAAAAAACACGTAGAATCGCTCTATCTCTTCTAGTTTAGCCAGAAAACGCATTTAAAGTTTTGCAAATGATTTTTTCAAATATCTCCAAAAATACTTTTGCTACAACCTATTATCATATATCGGCAGAATCTGTGCATTCCCAGTGATCACAAAAAACACGTAGAATCGCTCTATCTCTTCTAGTTTAGCCAGAAAACGCATTTAAAGTTTTGCAAATGATTTTTTCAAATATCTCCAAAAATATTTTTGCTACAACCTATTATCATATATCGGCAGAATCTGTGCATTCCCAGTGATCACAAAAAACACGTAGAATCGCTCTATCTCTTCTAATTTAGCCAGAAAACGCATTTAAAGTTTTGCAAAAGATTTTTTCGAATATCTCCAAAAATATTTTTGCTACAACCTATTATCATATATCGGCAGAATCTGTGCATTCCCAGTGATCACAAAAAACACGTAGAATCGCTCTATCTCTTCTAGTTTAGCCAGAAAACGCATTTAAAGTTTTGCAAAAGATTTTTTCAAATATCTCCAAAAATATTTTTGCTACAACCTATTATCATATATCGGCAGAATCTGTGCATTCCCAGTGATCACAAAAAACACGTAGAATCGCTCTATCTCTTCTAGTTTAGCCAGAAAACGCATTTAAAGTTTTGCAAATGATTTTTTTCAAATATCTCCAAAAATACTTTTGCTACAACCTATTATCATATATCGGCAGAATCTGTGCATTCCCAGTGATCACAAAAAACACGTAGAATCGCTCTATCTCTTCTAGTTCAGCCAGAAAACGCATTTAAAGTTTTGCAAATGATTTTTTCAAATATCTCCAAAAATACTTTTGCTACAACCTATTATCATATATCGGCAGAATCTGTGCATTCCCAGTGATCACAAAAAACACGTAGAATCGCTCTATCTCTTCTAATTTAGCCAGAAAACGCATTTAAAGTTTTGCAAATGATTTTTTCAAATATCTCCAAAAATATTTTTGCTACAACCTATTATCATATATCGCCAGAATCTGTGCATTCCCAGTGATCACAAAAAACACGTAGAATCGCTCTATCTCTTCTAGTTTAGCCAGAAAACGCATTTAAAGTTTTGCAAATGATTTTTCCAAATATCTCCAAAAATACTTTTGCTACAACCTATTATCATATATCGGCAGAATCTGTGCATTCCCAGTGATCACAAAAAACACGTAGAATCGCTCTATCTCTTCTAGTTTAGCCAGAAAACGCATTTAAAGTTTTGCAAAAGATTTTTTCAAATAACTCCAAAAATATTTTTGCTTCAACCTATTATCATATATCGGCAGAATCTGTGCATTCCCAGTGATCACAAAAAATACGTAGAATCGCTCTATCTCTTCTAGTTTAGCCAGAAAACGCATTTAAAGTTTTGCAAATGATTTTTTCAAATATCTCCAAAAATATTTTTGCTACAACCTATTATCATATATCGGCAGAATCTGTGCATTCCCAGTGATCACAAAAAACACGTAGAATCGCTCTATCTCTTCTAGTTTAGCCAGAAAACGCATTTAAAGTTTTGCAAATGATTTTTTCAAATATCTCCAAAAATATTTTTGCTACAACCTATTATCATATATCGGCAGAATCTGTGCATTCCCAGTGATCACAAAAAACACGTAGAATCGCTCTATCTCTTCTAGTTTAGCCAGAAAACGCATTTAAAGTTTTGCAAATGATTTTTTCAAATATCTCCAAAAATACTTTTGCTACAACCTATTATCATATATCGGCTGAATCTGTGCATTCCCAGTGATCACAAAAAACACGTAGAATCGTTCTATCTCTTCTAGTTTAGCCAGAAAACGCATTTAAAGTTTTGCAAATGATTTTTTCAAATATCTCCAAAAATATTTTTGCTACAACCTATTATCATATATCGGCAGAATCTGTGCATTCCCAGTGATCACAAAAAACACGTAGAATCGCTCTATCTCTTCTAGTTTAGCCAGAAAACGCATTTGAAGTTTTGCAAAAGATTTTTTCAAATATCTCCAAAAATATTTTTGCTACAACCTATTATCATATATATATCGGCAGAATCTGTGCATTCCCAGTGATCACAAAAAACACGTAGAATCGTTCTATCTCTTCTAGTTTAGCCAGAAAACGCATTTAAAGTTTTGCAAATGATTTTTTCAAATATCTCCAAAAATATTTTTGCTACAACCTATTATCATATATCGGCAGAATCTGTGCATTCCCAGTGATCACAAAAAACACGTAGAATCGCTCTATCTCTTCTAGTTTAGCCAGAAAACGCATTTAAAGTTTTGCAAAAGATTTTTTCAAATAACTCCAAAAATATTTTTGCTTCAACCTATTATCATATATCGGCAGAATCTGTGCATTCCCAGTGATCACAAAAAATACGTAGAATCGCTCTATCTCTTCTAGTTTAGCCAGAAAACGCATTTAAAGTTTTGCAAATGATTTTTTCAAATATCTCCAAAAATATTTTTGCTACAACCTATTATCATATATCGGCAGAATCTGTGCATTCCCAGTGATCACAAAAAACACGTAGAATCGCTCTATCTCTTCTAGTTTAGCCAGAAAACGCATTTAAAGTTTTGCAAAAATTTTTTCAAATAACTCCAAAAATATTTTTGCTTCAACCTATTATCATATATCGGCAGAATCTGTGCATTCCCAGTGATCACAAAAAACACGTAGAATCGCTCCATCTCTTCTGGTTTAGCCAGAAAACGCATTTAAAGTTTTGCAAAAGATTTTTTCAAATATCTCCAAAAATATTTTTGCTACAACCTATTATCATATATCGGCAGAATCTGTGCATTCCCAGTGATCACAAAAAACACGTAGAATCGCTCTATCTCTTCTAGTTTAGCCAGAAAACGCATTTAAAGTTTTGCAAATGATTTTTTCAAATATCTCCAAAAATATTTTTGCTACAACCTATTATCATATATCGGCAGAATCTGTGCATTCCCGGTGATCACAAAAAACACGTAGAATCGCTCTATCTCTTCTAGTTTAGCCAGAAAACGCATTTAAAGTTTTGCAAAAGATTTTTTCGAATATCTCCAAAAATATCTCCAAATTCCCAGTGATCACAAAAAACACGTAGAATCGCTCTATCTCTTCTAGTTTAGCCAGAAAACGCATTTAAAGTTTTGCAAATGATTTTTTCAAATATCTCCAAAAATATTTTTGCTACAACCTATTATCATATATCGGCAGAATCTGTGCATTCCCAGTGATCACAAAAAACACGTAGAATCGCTCTATCTCTTCTAGTTTAGCCAGAAAACGCATTTAAAGTTTTGCAAATGATTTTTTCAAATATCTCCAAAAATATTTTTGCTACAACCTATTATCATATATGGGCAGAATCTGTGCATTCCCAGTGATCACAAAAAACACGTAGAATCGCTCTATCTCTTCTAGTTTAGCCAGAAAACGCATTTAAAGTTTTGCAAATGATTTTTTCAAATATCTCCAAAAATACTTTTGCTACAACCTATTATCATATATCGGCAGAATCTGTGCATTCCCAGTGATCACAAAAAACACGTAGAATCGCTCTATCTCTTCTAGTTTAGCCAGAAAACGCATTTAAAATTTTGCAAAAGATTTTTTCAAATAACTCCAAAAATATTTTTGCTTCAACCTATTATCATATATCGGCAGAATCTGTGCATTCCCAGTGATCACAAAAAACACGTAGAATCGCTCTATCTCTTCTAGTTTAGCCAGAAAACGCATTTAAAGTTTTGCAAATGATTTTTTCAAATATCTCCAAAAATATTTTTGCTACAACCTATTATCATATATCGGCAGAATCTGTGCATTCCCAGTGATCACAAAAAACACGTAGAATCGCTCTATCTCTTCTAGTTTAGCCAGAAAACGCATTTAAAGTTTTGCAAATGATTTTTTCAAATATCTCCAAAAATATTTTTGCTACAACCTATTATCATATATCGGCAGAATCTGTGCATTCCCAGTGATCACAAAAAACACGTAGAATCGCTCTATCTCTTCTAGTTTAGCCAGAAAACGCATTTAAAGTTTTGCAAAAGATTTTTTCGAATATCTCCAAAAATATTTTTGCTACAACCTATTATCATATATCGGCAGAATCTGTGCATTCCCAGTGATCACAAAAAACACGTAGAATCGCTCTATCTCTTCTAGTTTAGCCAGAAAACGCATTTAAAGTTTTGCAAAAGATTTTTTCAAATATCTCCAAAAATATTTTTGCTACAACCTATTATCATATATCGGCAGAATCTGTGCATTCCCAGTGATCACAAAAAACACGTAGAATCGCTCTATCTCTTCTAGTTTAGCCAGAAAACGCATTTAAAGTTTTGCAAAAGATTTTTTCGAATATCTCCAAAAATATTTTTGCTACAACCTATTATCATATATGGGCAGAATCTGTGCATTCCCAGTGATCACAAAAAACACGTAGAATCGCTCTATCTCTTCTAGTTTAGCCAGGAAACGCATTTAAAGTTTTGCAAATGATTTTTTCAAATATCTCCAAAAATATTTTTGCTACAACCTATTATCATATATCGGCAGAATCTGTGCATTCCCAGTGATCACAAAAAACACGTAGAATCGCTCTATCTCTTCTAGTTTAGCCAGAAAACGCATTTAAAGTTTTGCAAATGATTTTTTCAAATATCTCCAAAAATATTTTTGCTACAACCTATTATCATATATCGGCAGAATCTGTGCATTCCCAGTGATCACAAAAAACACGTAGAATCGCTCTATCTCTTCTAGTTTAGCCAGAAAACGCATTTAAAGTTTTGCAAATGATTTTTTCAAATATCTCCAAAAATATTTTTGCTACAACCTATTATCATATATCGGCAGAATCTGTGCATTCCCAGTGATCACAAAAAACACGTAGAATCGTTCTATCTCTTCTAGTTTAGCCAGAAAACGCATTTAAAGTTTTGCAAATGATTTTTTCAAATATCTCCAAAAATATTTTTGCTACAACCTATTATCATATATCGGCAGAATCTGTGCATTCCCAGTGATCACAAAAAACACGTAGAATCGCTCTATCTCTTCTAGTTTAGCCAGAAAACGCATTTGAAGTTTTGCAAAAGATTTTTTCAAATATCTCCAAAAATATTTTTGCTACAACCTATTATCATATATATATCGGCAGAATCTGTGCATTCCCAGTGATCACAGAAAACACGTAGAATCGTTCTATCTCTTCTAGTTTAGCCAGAAAACGCATTTAAAGTTTTGCAAATGATTTTTTCAAATATCTCCAAAAATATTTTTGCTACAACCTATTATCATATATCGGCAGAATCTGTGCATTCCCAGTGATCACAAAAAACACGTAGAATCGCTCTATCTCTTCTAGTTTAGCCAGAAAACGCATTTAAAGTTTTGCAAAAGATTTTTTCAAATAACTCCAAAAATATTTTTGCTTCAACCTATTATCATATATCGGCAGAATCTGTGCATTCCCAGTGATCACAAAAAATACGTAGAATCGCTCTATCTCTTCTAGTTTAGCCAGAAAACGCATTTAAAGTTTTGCAAATGATTTTTTCAAATATCTCCAAAAATATTTTTGCTACAACCTATTATCATATATCGGCAGAATCTGTGCATTCCCAGTGATCACAAAAAACACGTAGAATCGCTCTATCTCTTCTAGTTTAGCCAGAAAACGCATTTAAAGTTTTGCAAAAATTTTTTCAAATAACTCCAAAAATATTTTTGCTTCAACCTATTATCATATATCGGCAGAATCTGTGCATTCCCAGTGATCACAAAAAACACGTAGAATCGCTCCATCTCTTCTGGTTTAGCCAGAAAACGCATTTAAAGTTTTGCAAAAGATTTTTTCAAATATCTCCAAAAATATTTTTGCTACAACCTATTATCATATATCGGCAGAATCTGTGCATTCCCAGTGATCACAAAAAACACGTAGAATCGCTCTATCTCTTCTAGTTTAGCCAGAAAACGCATTTAAAGTTTTGCAAATGATTTTTTCAAATATCTCCAAAAATATTTTTGCTACAACCTATTATCATATATCGGCAGAATCTGTGCATTCCCAGTGATCACAAAAAACACGTAGAATCGCTCTATCTCTTCTAGTTTAGCCAGAAAACGCATTTAAAGTTTTGCAAATGATTTTTTCAAATATCTCCAAAAATACTTTTGCTACAACCTATTATCATATATCGGCAGAATCTGTGCATTCCCAGTGATCACAAAAAACACGTAGAATCGCTCTATCTCTTCTAGTTTAGCCAGAAAACGCATTTAAAGTTTTGCAAATGATTTTTTCAAATATCTCCAAAAATATTTTTGCTACAACCTATTATCATATATCGGCAGAATCTGTGCATTCCCGGTGATCACAAAAAACACGTAGAATCGCTCTATCTCTTCTAGTTTAGCCAGAAAACGCATTTAAAGTTTTGCAAAAGATTTTTTCGAATATCTCCAAAAATATCTCCAAATTCCCAGTGATCACAAAAAACACGTAGAATCGCTCTATCTCTTCTAGTTTAGCCAGAAAACGCATTTAAAGTTTTGCAAATGATTTTTTCAAATATCTCCAAAAATATTTTTGCTACAACCTATTATCATATATCGGCAGAATCTGTGCATTCCCAGTGATCACAAAAAACACGTAGAATCGCTCTATCTCTTCTAGTTTAGCCAGAAAACGCATTTAAAGTTTTGCAAATGATTTTTTCAAATATCTCCAAAAATATTTTTGCTACAACCTATTATCATATATGGGCAGAATCTGTGCATTCCCAGTGATCACAAAAAACACGTAGAATCGCTCTATCTCTTCTAGTTTAGCCAGAAAACGCATTTAAAGTTTTGCAAATGATTTTTTCAAATATCTCCAAAAATACTTTTGCTACAACCTATTATCATATATCGGCAGAATCTGTGCATTCCCAGTGATCACAAAAAACACGTAGAATCGCTCTATCTCTTCTAGTTTAGCCAGAAAACGCATTTAAAATTTTGCAAAAGATTTTTTCAAATAACTCCAAAAATATTTTTGCTTCAACCTATTATCATATATCGGCAGAATCTGTGCATTCCCAGTGATCACAAAAAACACGTAGAATCGCTCTATCTCTTCTAGTTTAGCCAGAAAACGCATTTAAAGTTTTGCAAATGATTTTTTCAAATATCTCCAAAAATATTTTTGCTACAACCTATTATCATATATCGGCAGAATCTGTGCATTCCCAGTGATCACAAAAAACACGTAGAATCGCTCTATCTCTTCTAGTTTAGCCAGAAAACGCATTTAAAGTTTTGCAAATGATTTTTTCAAATATCTCCAAAAATATTTTTGCTACAACCTATTATCATATATCGGCAGAATCTGTGCATTCCCAGTGATCACAAAAAACACGTAGAATCGCTCTATCTCTTCTAGTTTAGCCAGAAAACGCATTTAAAGTTTTGCAAAAGATTTTTTCGAATATCTCCAAAAATATTTTTGCTACAACCTATTATCATATATCGGCAGAATCTGTGCATTCCCAGTGATCACAAAAAACACGTAGAATCGCTCTATCTCTTCTAGTTTAGCCAGAAAACGCATTTAAAGTTTTGCAAAAGATTTTTTCAAATATCTCCAAAAATATTTTTGCTACAACCTATTATCATATATCGGCAGAATCTGTGCATTCCCAGTGATCACAAAAAACACGTAGAATCGCTCTATCTCTTCTAGTTTAGCCAGAAAACGCATTTAAAGTTTTGCAAAAGATTTTTTCGAATATCTCCAAAAATATTTTTGCTACAACCTATTATCATATATGGGCAGAATCTGTGCATTCCCAGTGATCACAAAAAACACGTAGAATCGCTCTATCTCTTCTAGTTTAGCCAGGAAACGCATTTAAAGTTTTGCAAATGATTTTTTCAAATATCTCCAAAAATATTTTTGCTACAACCTATTATCATATATGGGCAGAATCTGTGCATTCCCAGTGATCACAAAAAACACGTAGAATCGCTCTATCTCTTCTAGTTTAGCCAGGAAACGCATTTAAAATTTTGCAAATGATTTTTTCAAATATCTCCAAAAATATTTTTGCTACAACCTATTATCATATATGGGCAGAATCTGTGCATTCCCAGTGATCACAAAAAACACGTAGAATCGCTCTATCTCTTCTAGTTTAGCCAGAAAACGCATTTAAAGTTTTGCAAAAGATTTTTTCAAATATCTCCAAAAATATTTTTGCTACAACCTATTATCACATATCGGCAGAATCTGTGCATTCCCAGTGATCACAAAAAACACGTAGAATCGCTCTATCTCTTCTAGTTTAGCCAGAAAACGCATTTAAAGTTTTGCAAAAGAGTTTTTCAAATAACTCCAAAAATATTTTTGCTTCAACCTATTATCATATATGGGCAGAATCTGTGCATTCCCAGTGATCACAAAAAACACGTAGAATCGCTCTATCTCTTCTAGTTTAGCCAGAAAACGAATTTAAAGTTTTGCAAAAGATTTTTTCAAATATCTCCAAAAATATTTTTGCTACAACCTATTATCACATATCGGCAGAATCTGTGCATTCCCAGTGATCACAAAAAACACGTAGAATCGCTCTATCTCTTCTAGTTTAGCCAGAAAACGCATTTAAAGTTTTGCAAAAGATTTTTTCAAATAACTCCAAAAATATTTTTGCTTCAACCTATTATCATATATCGGCAGAATCTGTGCATTCCCAGTGATCACAAAAAACACGTAGAATCGCTCTATCTCTTCTAGTTTAGCCAGAAAACGCATTTAAAGTTTTGCAAATGATTTTTTCAAATATCTCCAAAAGTATTTTTGCTACAACCTATTATCATATATCGGCAGAATCTGTGCATTCCCAGTGATCACAAAAAACACGTAGAATCGCTCTATCTCTTCTAGTTTAGCCAGAAAACGCATTTAAAGTTTTGCAAATGATTTTTTCAAATATCTCCAAAAATATTTTTGCTACAACCTATTATCATATATCGGCAGAATCTGTGCATTCCCAGTGATCACAAAAAACACGTAGAATCGCTCTATCTCTTCTAGTTTAGCCAGAAAACGCATTTAAAGTTTTGCAAAAGATTTTTTCGAATATCTCCAAAAATATTTTTGCTACAACCTATTATCATATATCGGCAGAATCTGTGCATTCCCAGTGATCACAAAAAACACGTAGAATCGCTCTATCTCTTCTAGTTTAGCCAGAAAACGCATTTAAAGTTTTGCAAAAGATTTTTTCAAATATCTCCAAAAATATTTTTGCTACAACCTATTGTCATATATCGGCAGAATCTGTGCATTCCCAGTGATCACAAAAAACACGTAGAATCGCTCTATCTCTTCTAGTTTAGCCAGAAAACGCATTTAAAGTTTTGCAAAAGATTTTTTCGAATATCTCCAAAAATATTTTTGCTACAACCTATTATCATATATGGGCAGAATCTGTGCATTCCCAGTGATCACAAAAAACACGTAGAATCGCTCTATCTCTTCTAGTTTAGCCAGGAAACGCATTTAAAGTTTTGCAAATGATTTTTTCAAATATCTCCAAAAATATTTTTGCTACAACCTATTATCATATATGGGCAGAATCTGTGCATTCCCAGTGATCACAAAAAACACGTAGAATCGCTCTATCTCTTCTAGTTTAGCCAGAAAACGCATTTAAAGTTTTGCAAAAGATTTTTTCAAATATCTCCAAAAATATTTTTGCTACAACCTATTATCACATATCGGCAGAATCTGTGCATTCCCAGTGATCACAAAAAACACGTAGAATCGCTCTATCTCTTCTAGTTTAGCCAGAAAACGCATTTAAAGTTTTGCAAAAGAGTTTTTCAAATAACTCCAAAAATATTTTTGCTTCAACCTATTATCATATATGGGCAGAATCTGTGCATTCCCAGTGATCACAAAAAACACGTAGAATCGCTCTATCTCTTCTAGTTTAGCCAGAAAACGAATTTAAAGTTTTGCAAAAGATTTTTTCAAATATCTCCAAAAATATTTTTGCTACAACCTATTATCACATATCGGCAGAATCTGTGCATTCCCAGTGATCACAAAAAACACGTAGAATCGCTCTATCTCTTCTAGTTTAGCCAGAAAACGCATTTAAAGTTTTGCAAAAGATTTTTTCAAATAACTCCAAAAATATTTTTGCTTCAACCTATTATCATATATCGGCAGAATCTGTGCATTCCCAGTGATCACAAAAAACACGTAGAATCGCTCTATCTCTTCTAGTTTAGCCAGAAAACGCATTTAAAGTTTTGCAAATGATTTTTTCAAATATCTCCAAAAGTATTTTTGCTACAACCTATTATCATATATCGGCAGAATCTGTGCATTCCCAGTGATCACAAAAAACACGTAGAATCGCTCTATCTCTTCTAGTTTAGCCAGAAAACGCATTTAAAGTTTTGCAAATGATTTTTTCAAATATCTCCAAAAATATTTTTGCTACAACCTATTATCATATATCGGCAGAATCTGTGCATTCCCAGTGATCACAAAAAACACGTAGAATCGCTCTATCTCTTCTAGTTTAGCCAGAAAACGCATTTAAAGTTTTGCAAAAGATTTTTTCGAATATCTCCAAAAATATTTTTGCTACAACCTATTATCATATATCGGCAGAATCTGTGCATTCTCAGTGATCACAAAAAACACGTAGAATCGCTCTATCTCTTCTAGTTTAGCCAGAAAACGCATTTAAAGTTTTGCAAAAGATTTTTTCAAATATCTCCAAAAATATTTTTGCTACAACCTATTGTCATATATCGGCAGAATCTGTGCATTCCCAGTGATCACAAAAAAACACGTAGAATCGCTCTATCTCTTCTAGTTTAGCCAGAAAACGCATTTAAAGTTTTGCAAAAGATTTTTTCGAATATCTCCAAAAATATTTTTGCTACAACCTATTATCATATATGGGCAGAATCTGTGCATTCCCAGTGATCACAAAAAACACGTAGAATCGCTCTATCTCTTCTAGTTTAGCCAGGAAACGCATTTAAAGTTTTGCAAATGATTTTTTCAAATATCTCCAAAAATATTTTTGCTACAACCTATTATCATATATGGGCAGAATCTGTGCATTCCCAGTGATCACAAAAAACACGTAGAATCGCTCTATCTCTTCTAGTTTAGCCAGAAAACGCATTTAAAGTTTTGCAAAAGATTTTTTCAAATATCTCCAAAAATATTTTTGCTACAACCTATTATCACATATCGGCAGAATCTGTGCATTCCCAGTGATCACAAAAAACACGTAGAATCGCTCTATCTCTTCTAGTTTAGCCAGAAAACGCATTTAAAGTTTTGCAAAAGAGTTTTTCAAATAACTCCAAAAATATTTTTGCTTCAACCTATTATCATATATGGGCAGAATCTGTGCATTCCCAGTGATCACAAAAAACACGTAGAATCGCTCTATCTCTTCTAGTTTAGCCAGAAAACGAATTTAAAGTTTTGCAAAAGATTTTTTCAAATATCTCCAAAAATATTTTTGCTACAACCTATTATCACATATCGGCAGAATCTGTGCATTCCCAGTGATCACAAAAAACACGTAGAATCGCTCTATCTCTTCTAGTTTAGCCAGAAAACGCATTTAAAGTTTTGCAAAAGATTTTTTCAAATAACTCCAAAAATATTTTTGCTTCAACCTATTATCATATATCGGCAGAATCTGTGCATTCCCAGTGATCACAAAAAACACGTAGAATCGCTCTATCTCTTCTAGTTTAGCCAGAAAACGCATTTAAAGTTTTGCAAAAGATTTTTTCAAATAACTCCAAAATATTTTTCCTACAACCTATTATCATATATCGGCAGAATCTGTGCATTCCCAGTGATCACAAAAAACACGTAGAATCGCTCTATCTCTTCTAGTTTAGCTAGAAAACGCATTTAAAGTTTTGCAAAAGATTTTTTCAAATATCTCCAAAAATATTTTTGCTACAACCTATTATCATATATCGGCAGAATCTGTGCATTCCCAGTGATCACAAAAAACACTTAGAATCGCTCTATCTCTTCTAGTTTAGCCAGAAAACGCATTTAAAGTTTTGCAAAAGATTTTTTCGAATATCTCCAAAAATATTTTTGCTACAACCTATTATCATATATCGGCAGAATCTGTGCATTCCCAGTGATCACAAAAAACACGTAGAATCGCTCTATCTCTTCTAGTTTAGAAAGAAAATGCATTTAAAGTTTTGCAAAAGATTTTTTCGAATATCTCCAAAAATATTTTTGCTACAACCTATTATCATATATCGGCAGAATCTGTGCATTCCCAGTGATCACAAAAAACACTTAGAATCGCTCTATCTCTTCTAGTTTAGCCAGAAAACGCATTTAAAGTTTTGCAAATGATTTTTTCAAATATCTCCAAAAATATTTTTGCTACAACCTATTATCATATATCGGCAGAATCTGTGCATTCCCAGTGATCACAAAAAACACTTAGAATCGCTCTATCTCTTCTAGTTTAGCCAGAAAACGCATTTAAAGTTTTGCAAATGATTTTTTCAAATATCTCCAAAAATATTTTTGCTACAACCTATTATCATATATCGGCAGAATCTGTGCATTCCCAGTGATCACAAAAAACACTTAGAATCGCTATATCTCTTCTAGTTTAGCCAGAAAACGCATTTAAAGTTTTGCAAAAGATTTTTTCAAATATCTCCAAAAATATTTTTGCTACAACCTATTATCATATATGGGCAGAATCTGTGCATTCCCAGTGATCACAAAAAACACGTAGAATCGCTCTATCTCTTCTAGTTTAGCCAGAAAACGCATTTAAAGTTTTGCAAATGATTTTTTCAAATATCTCCAAAAGTATTTTTGCTACAACCTATTATCATATATCGGCAGAATCTGTGCATTCCCAGTGATCACAAAAAACACGTAGAATCGCTCTATCTCTTCTAGTTTAGCCAGAAAACGCATTTAAAGTTTTGCAAAAGATTTTTTCAAATATCTCCAAAAATATTTTTGCTACAACCTATTATCATATATCGGCAGAATCTGTGCATTCCCAGTGATCACAAAAAACACGTAGAATCGCTCTATCTCTTCTAGTTTAGCCAGAAAACGCATTTAAAGTTTTGCAAAAGATTTTTTCAAATAACTCCAAAAATATTTTTGCTTCAACCTATTATCATATATCGGCAGAATCTGTGCATTCCCAGTGATCACAAAAAACACGTAGAATCGCTCTATCTCTTCTAGTTTAGCCAGAAAACGCATTTAAAGTTTTGCAAAAGATTTTTTCAAATAACTCCAAAAATATTTTTGCTTCAACCTATTATCATATATCGGCAGAATCTGTGCATTCCCAGTGATCACAAAAAAGACGTAGAATCGCTCTATCTCTTCTAGTTTAGCCAGAAAACGCATTTAAAGTTTTGCAAAAGATTTTTTCAAATATCTCCAAAAATATTTTTGCTACAACCTATTATCATATATCGGCAGAATCTGTGCATTCGCAGTGATCACAAAAAACACTTAGAATCGCTCTATCTCTTCTAGTTTAGCCAGAAAACGCATTTAAAGTTTTGCAAAAGATTTTTTCGAATATCTCCAAAAATATTTTTGCTACAACCTATTATCATATATCGGCAGAATCTGTGCATTCCCAGTGATCACAAAAAACACGTAGAATCGCTCTATCTCTTCTAGTTTAGCCAGAAAATGCATTTAAAGTTTTGCAAAAGATTTTTTCGAATATCTCCAAAAATATTTTTGCTACAACCTATTATCATATATCGGCAGAATCTGTGCATTCCCAGTGATCACAAAAAACACGTAGAATCGCTCTATCTCTTCTAGTTTAGCCAGAAAACGCATTTAAAGTTTTGCAAATGATTTTTTCAAATATCTCCAAAAATATTTTTGCTACAACCTATTATCATATATCGGCAGAATCTGTGCATTCCCAGTGATCACAAAAAACACTTAGAATCGCTCTATCTCTTCTAGTTTAGCCAGAAAACGCATTTAAAGTTTTGCAAATGATTTTTTCAAATATCTCCAAAAATATTTTTGCTACAACCTATTATCATATATCGGCAGAATCTGTGCATTCCCAGTGATCACAAAAAACACTTAGAATCGCTCTATCTCTTCTAGTTTAGCCAGAAAACGCATTTAAAGTTTTGCAAAAGATTTTTTCAAATATCTCCAAAAATATTTTTGCTACAACCTATTATCATATATCGGCAGAATCTGTGCATTCCCAGTGATCACAAAAAACACGTAAAATCGCTCTATCTCTTCTGGTTTAGCCAGAAAACGCATTTAAAGTTTTGCAAAAGATTTTTTCAAATATCTCCAAAAATATTTTTGCTACAACCTATTATCACATATCGGCAGAATCTGTGCATTCCCAGTGATCACAAAAAACACGTAGAATCGCTCTATCTCTTCTAGTTTAGCCAGAAAACGCATTTAAAGTTTTGCAAAAGAGTTTTTCAAATAACTCCAAAAATATTTTTGCTTCAACCTATTATCATATATGGGCAGAATCTGTGCATTCCCAGTGATCACAAAAAACACGTAGAATCGCTCTATCTCTTCTAGTTTAGCCAGAAAACGAATTTAAAGTTTTGCAAAAGATTTTTTCAAATATCTCCAAAAATATTTTTGCTACAACCTATTATCACATATCGGCAGAATCTGTGCATTCCCAGTGATCACAAAAAACACGTAGAATCGCTCTATCTCTTCTAGTTTAGCCAGAAAACGCATTTAAAGTTTTGCAAAAGATTTTTTCAAATAACTCCAAAAATATTTTTGCTTCAACCTATTATCATATATCGGCAGAATCTGTGCATTCCCAGTGATCACAAAAAACACGTAGAATCGCTCTATCTCTTCTAGTTTAGCCAGAAAACGCATTTAAAGTTTTGCAAATGATTTTTTCAAATATCTCCAAAAGTATTTTTGCTACAACCTATTATCATATATCGGCAGAATCTGTGCATTCCCAGTGATCACAAAAAACACGTAGAATCGCTCTATCTCTTCTAGTTTAGCCAGAAAACGCATTTAAAGTTTTGCAAAAGATTTTTTCAAATATCTCCAAAATATTTTTCCTACAACCTATTATCATATATCGGCAGAATCTGTGCATTCCCAGTGATCACAAAAAACACGTAGAATCGCTCTATCTCTTCTAGTTTAGCTAGAAAACGCATTTAAAGTTTTGCAAAAGATTTTTTCAAATATCTCCAAAAATATTTTTGCTACAACCTATTATCATATATCGGCAGAATCTGTGCATTCCCAGTGATCACAAAAAACACTTAGAATCGCTCTATCTCTTCTAGTTTAGCCAGAAAACGCATTTAAAGTTTTGCAAAAGATTTTTTCGAATATCTCCAAAAATATTTTTGCTACAACCTATTATCATATATCGGCAGAATCTGTGCATTCCCAGTGATCACAAAAAACACGTAGAATCGCTCTATCTCTTCTAGTTTAGAAAGAAAATGCATTTAAAGTTTTGCAAAAGATTTTTTCGAATATCTCCAAAAATATTTTTGCTACAACCTATTATCATATATCGGCAGAATCTGTGCATTCCCAGTGATCACAAAAAACACTTAGAATCGCTCTATCTCTTCTAGTTTAGCCAGAAAACGCATTTAAAGTTTTGCAAATGATTTTTTCAAATATCTCCAAAAATATTTTTGCTACAACCTATTATCATATATCGGCAGAATCTGTGCATTCCCAGTGATCACAAAAAACACTTAGAATCGCTCTATCTCTTCTAGTTTAGCCAGAAAACGCATTTAAAGTTTTGCAAATGATTTTTTCAAATATCTCCAAAAATATTTTTGCTACAACCTATTATCATATATCGGCAGAATCTGTGCATTCCCAGTGATCACAAAAAACACTTAGAATCGCTATATCTCTTCTAGTTTAGCCAGAAAACGCATTTAAAGTTTTGCAAAAGATTTTTTCAAATATCTCCAAAAATATTTTTGCTACAACCTATTATCATATATCGTCAGAATCTGTGCATTCCCAGTGATCACAAAAAACACGTAGAATCGCTCTATCTCTTCTAGTTTAGCCAGAAAACGCATTTAAAGTTTTGCAAATGATTTTTTCAAATATCTCCAAAAATATTTTTGCTACAACCTATTATCATATATCGGCAGAATCTGTGCATTCCCAGTGATCACAAAAAACACGTAGAATCGCTCTATCTCTTCTAGTTTAGCCAGAAAACGCATTTAAAGTTTTGCAAATGATTTTTTCAAATATCTCCAAAAGTATTTTTGCTACAACCTATTATCATATATCGGCAGAATCTGTGCATTCCCAGTGATCACAAAAAACACGTAGAATCGCTCTATCTCTTCTAGTTTAGCCAGAAAACGCATTTAAAGTTTTGCAAAAGATTTTTTCAAATAACTCCAAAAATATTTTTGCTTCAACCTATTATCATATATCGGCAGAATCTGTGCATTCCCAGTGATCACAAAAAAGACGTAGAATCGCTCTATCTCTTCTAGTTTAGCCAGAAAACGCATTTAAAGTTTTGCAAAAGATTTTTTCGAATATCTCCAAAAATATTTTTGCTACAACCTATTATCATATATCGGCAGAATCTGTGCATTCGCAGTGATCACAAAAAACACTTAGAATCGCTCTATCTCTTCTAGTTTAGCCAGAAAACGCATTTAAAGTTTTGCAAAAGATTTTTTCGAATATCTCCAAAAATATTTTTGCTACAACCTATTATCATATATCGGCAGAATCTGTGCATTCCCAGTGATCACAAAAAACACGTAGAATCGCTCTATCTCTTCTAGTTTAGCCAGAAAATGCATTTAAAGTTTTGCAAAAGATTTTTTCGAATATCTCCAAAAATATTTTTGCTACAACCTATTATCATATATCGGCAGAATCTGTGCATTCCCAGTGATCACAAAAAACACGTAGAATCGCTCTATCTCTTCTAGTTTAGCCAGAAAACGCATTTAAAGTTTTGCAAATGATTTTTTTAAATATCTCCAAAAATATTTTTGCTACAACCTATTATCATATATCGGCAGAATCTGTGCATTCCCAGTGATCACAAAAAACACTTAGAATCGCTCTATCTCTTCTAGTTTAGCCAGAAAACGCATTTAAAGTTTTGCAAATGATTTTTTCAAATATCTCCAAAAATATTTTTGCTACAACCTATTATCATATATCGGCAGAATCTGTGCATTCCCAGTGATCACAAAAAACACTTAGAATCGCTCTATCTCTTCTAGTTTAGCCAGAAAACGCATTTAAAGTTTTGCAAAAGATTTTTTCAAATATCTCCAAAAATATTTTTGCTACAACCTATTATCATATATCGGCAGAATCTGTGCATTCCCAGTGATCACAAAAAACACGTAAAATCGCTCTATCTCTTCTAGTTTAGCCAGAAAACGCATTTAAAGTTTTGCAAAAGATTTTTTCAAATATCTCAAAAATAGTTTTCCTACAACCTGTTATCATATATCGGCAGAATCTGTGCATTCCCAGTGATCACAAAAAACACGTAGAATCGCTCTATCTCTTCTAGTTTAGCCAGAAAACGCATTTAAAGTTTTGCAAAAGATTTTTTCGAATATCTCCAAAAATATTTTTGCTACAACCTATTATCATATATCGGCAGAATCTGTGCATTCCCAGTGATCACAAAAAACACGTAGAATCGCTCTATCTCTTCTAGTTTAGCCAGAAAACGCATTTAAAGTTTTGCAAAAGATTTTTTCGAATATCTCCAAAAATATTTTTGGTACAACCTATTATCATATATCGGCAGAAACTGTGCATTCCCAGTGATCACAAAAAACACGTAGAATCGCTCTATCTCTTCTAGTTTAGCCAGAAAACGCATTTAAAGTTTTGCAAATGATTTTTTCAAATATCTCCAAAAATATTTTTGCTACAACCTATTATCACATATCGGCAGAATCTGTGCATTCCCAGTGATCACAAAAAACACGTAGAATCGCTCTATCTCTTCTAGTTTAGCCAGAAAACGCATTTAAAGTTTTGCAAAAGATTTTTTCGAATATCTCCAAAAATATTTTTGCTACAACCTATTATCATATATCGGCAGAAACTGTGCATTCAAAGTGATCACAAAAAACACGTAGAATCGCTCTATCTCTTCTAGTTTAGCCAGAAAACGCATTTAAAGTTTTGCAAATGATTTTTTCAAATATCTCCAAAAATATTTTTGCTACAACCTATTATCACATATCGGCAGAATCTGTGCATTCCCAGTGATCACAAAAAACGCGTAGAATCGCTCTATCTCTTCTAGTTTAGCCAGAAAACGCATTTAAAGTTTTGCAAAATATTTTTTCAAATATCTCCAAAAATATTTTTGCTACAACCTATTATCATATATCGGCAGAATCTGTGCATTCCCAGTGATCACAAAAAACACGTAAAATCGCTCTATCTCTTCTAGTTTAGCCAGAAAACGCATTTAAAGTTTTGCAAAAGATTTTTTCAAATATCTCAAAAATATTTTTCCTATAACCTGTTATCATATATCGGCAGAATCTGTGCATTCCCAGTGATCACAAAAAACACGTAGAATCGCTCTATCTCTTCTAGTTTAGCCAGAAAACGCATTTAAAGTTTTGCAAATGATTTCTTCAAATATCTCCAAAAATATTTTTGCTACAACCTACTATCATATATCGGCAGAATCTGTGCATTCCCAGTGATCACAAAAAACGCGTAGAATCGCTCTACCTCTTCTAGTTTAGGCAGAAAACGCATTTAAAGTTTTGCAAAAGATTTTTTCAAATATCTCCAAAATATTTTTGCTACAACCTATTATCATATATCGGCAGAATCTGTGCATTCCCAGTGATCACTAAAAACACTTAAAATCGCTCTATCTGTTCTAGTTTAGCCAGAAAACGCAGTTAAAGTTTTGCAAAAAATTTTTTCAAATATCTCCAAATTTTTGCTACAACCTATTATCATATATCGGCAGAATCTGTGCATTCCCAGTGATCACAAAAAACACGTAGAATCGCTCTATCTCTTCTAGTTTAGCCAGAAAACGCGTTTAAAGTTTTGCAAATGATTTTTTTAAATATCTCCAAAAATATTTTTGCTACAACCTATTATCATATATCGGCAGAATCTGTGCATTCCCAGTGATCACAAAAAAACACGTAGAATCGCTCTATCTCTTCTAGTTTAGCCAGAAAACGCATTTAAAGTTTTGCAAAAGATTTTTTTAAATATCTCCAAAAATATTTTTGCTACACCCTATTATCATATATTCGCAGAATCTCTGAATTCCCAGTGATCCCAAAAAACACTTAGAATCGCTCAATTTCTTCTAGTTTAGCCAGAAAACGCATTTAAAGTTTTGCAAAAGATTTTTTTAAATATCTCCAAAAATATTTTTGCTACACCCTATTATCATATATCGGCAGAATCTCTGAATTCCCAGTGATCCCAAAAAACACTTAGAATCGCTCAATTTCTTCTAGTTTAGCCAGAAAACGCGTTTAAAGTTTTGCAAAATATTTTTTTAAATATCTCCAAAAATATTTTTGCTACACCTTATTATCATATATTCGCAGAATCTCTGAATTCCCAGTGATCACAAAAAACACATAGTATCGCTCTATCTCTTTTAGTTTACCCTAGAACTAATTGAGCTAAGTTCACAAAATATTTGTATATGATTTATTGTAGTAAGTGCCAGAACCCTCTTTAAATTGGACATGATCGTGGAGCGGGTTCCGGTAGCTGCCATACAACTTCAAAATTTATTTGGCCATATCTCAGAAATTATAAAAGCTGTGGTATTAAAATTTCACGCAATAATGTCTCTTTGGCTATATCTTAGAAACTATAAAAGTTATGGTATTGAAACTCCACACAAGGGAATATATTAGTAGGGCCGGTGTGCTTGATAAAATTCGTTAAAATTTCTTTGCTCTTTCTGGTAGCTGCCATACAACTCAATAGTAGTTTGGCACACACAGTATTTTGAAAAACACAGTACTGAAATTTTGCAAAAAAGTGATTTATTTTATACGAGGATATACTTAGGCCAAGTAGGCTCGTTGCGATCCCGCTGTATCCGATATACCCACCCTCACGTGAACCTGGCCGAGTCTTTTATGAACCGATTAAAGTCCCTTGCATTTATATTGCTTAGCCCGAAACTCGCAAGAAGAAATGCGATTCAAGGAACCTTTTCCTTCTCCGTGTCAAAGCGCATGAGCATAGAACGCGAGCAACTATCTCCTCTTCCTCCTCGGCACAGCAGCTCCTGCAGGGATTGTTAGCGAGGCGCAGATCCTCCTGGTGTCCAGTTATAATTTCTATAACAGCTGCAATGTCACGACGAGTGAGAGACGTTGCAGCTGTGAAATCTATTTTAGGCTTTGTTCACTTGGATGTTTAAAAAATGAAACGAAATAGCAAATTTTAGAACCCACTTGTGGTTTTAAATATTGAATAATAAAATTAAAAATTCTTTTACTCTATTTTAAAGTAAATAAGCAAATAGAAATTACTTAAAATGTATTTGCAACTTTATTAATACAAACTATAAAAAAACCATTATAAAATAAAGGAAAAATATTTTACTAAAATGATATCTAAAGTAATATGGGCACCTGGTACCCAAAATCAAACTTAAATTTCCCAGATGGAAAATTATTTTTAAGACCGGAAATTTATGAATAATTCAAAATGAAAATTTTCTCATCTCCTTATTCTTTTCACTTTTGTTTGTTTTTATTGCATCCTTGCATACGAGTATATAGTAATACTTAAGTGTCAAATTTTTCACTTGCATTATAGTGCTAAATTTGGTCCAATTTTAAAATGTAATATCCTCTTTTTTCACTTTTATTGTTTTGTTTTAAGACGTGCTACTAGTTTTTACCGACCGTATTGTGTATACAATAGGTAGGTTATGTTATGGCAACAAATTTTGCATATCGACTTTTCGGTGGAATGCACTTCTCCATAGTAGGGAAGTGTAAGTAAACTATTTTTAGCAACCTGTCGGTCTTTCGGGCTGTGTGTGCACGTGTGTATCTCAAATTCTGCTGATCCGATTTTGATGAAATTTTATATGTAAGTTTATTTCGACCATGGCACGGATTGATCAACTTTTGGGATATATCAGGCCTCGGGAACTGATTTCAACCGATTTGCTTGAAATTTCATTTTTTAGCTTCGCTCGACCGTTAGCGAAACTTCCTAACTTTTGGAAGAAATCAGGTTTCAGCAACTGGACGTGTACTACGGGCCAAATATACATTTTTTCGTATATAAAGAGAAATAATCAACCGATTTCATTGAAATTTAATATTTGAATTCCTAGTATTAAAACAATGAACATATAAATTTTTTGGAAAGATCAGGGCTCGAGAACTAATCTGCGGGCCGATTTTACATTTTTCACCATATCTACGGAACGAATTGATGGAATTTCTTGAAATTTGATATTTGAGTTCTGGTTGTTACGGAAACTAACTGGCGAGCAGTTCAGGGAATTCGGGTAGCACAAAGCGACTAAGAGCCCAATTTACATTTTTCTAGGTATGTTAACTATAAGCTTACTAATGTCCTAAAAATTGAAAAGAAGTATTTAGCAGACATTTTTATAATATTCTGTAACACATTCACTAGACAATACACATTGCGGTCGGTTATGTGCTGACCAAATCAGATTTTTTTTAATATTATAGCTATAAATTAACTATAAATTTTTATTTGACTATTAAATTTGTATGGGTAACGAACTTTGAAATAATTTTGTTTCCAATGTAACAGAAAACTCATGTGAAAGACAATGTTAGTTGAGAAAATTTTTAGATTCAGGATTGTAAAACACCGGTTTCAATAATCGGTTAAATCAATAGAATATCAACTCCAATTAAAAATTCAAATTGTCCCTGTTTTTATTGCCTTTTTAATTCAAACTTGTGCTCCTACATCATCATGTTCATGAAAAATATTATTTACCAATTTTATTTAGTTTTGTACCATATAAAAAATTTTCCAATTTTGATTTTATCTCGCTTAAAATGTAAACAATTTCTGTTAAAAATCAATATTAATCAGTAAGGGTACATCTAGGAACATCAGTAGGCTCAGTATTAATCAGTAAGTACAAGCTTGTCGCATACTTACTGATCGGTATGCGATGATTGAAATTGAAAGTAATTGAAAAGTAAGATGATAAATACGAAATTAAATTTTGTATTTATCAATAATTTTTAGGACTTTTGCAAAAATTTTTTTGAAGAAAAGTGCTTATTAGTTTCACTCTGTTCACCTTGAAGATAGAAAGCTGAAATTATTTGAATAGATTTTTACTAGAAACTTATTTCCATAGAACAAAATTTTTATCTATCTCCCCCCCTTTAGAAGTTATACCCCCCAAAACCCTAAAACTACGAATTTTTAAATATTTAGTGCAGTGAAACCATAAGCATTTTTCAAATTTTGCAAACGCAGAAACTTACCACTACAGGTTAACTTTAGAAAAACAAAATGGCCGTTCAAATTTACCGTTTCTGATGTCGTTTATCTTCTAGACCACAGCCTCTAGAAGCTTGAAATTTTAGGGACTTGTAGGCACTAATAAATATTTTATTTCGTTAGAAGAATTTTTTTCCATCTCCACTCTCAAGTTATCGCCTCTTGAAATTTGTAAAATTTGAATTTTTGACGCCTTATATTTCCGAAACTAGAAGCTTTTTCAAATTTCTATAAACGCAAAAAAGCTAACGGTAAATTCCATGATATTAAAAAATATAATTATTTTTCTTAACTCACACAATTAACCCTTAAAATCGAGCATTATGTTAGCCCCACTTTTTATTAATTTTTGATTTATTTGAAAGACAGAATAAATCATTCATCCTAAATATATACAATCCTAGAAATAGTTCTGTTTATGAATGAAAATAATTTTAATGGTTGTTACACACAGACTGTATTTTAAAAGCAGTATTTTCACTTGTTGAAGGGAAAAGTGCTACAATAAAAACCATTGGTTTGACCCAACTTTATTTATAATTATGACTACTATGGGCAATTTAATTGGAATTCAAAATTTAATTTCCGACCTATCCATAAAGTATACATAAACAACCATCACAACAATACTGTGATTATTTCAACTCCAAAAGTAATTTGAGTTTTTTTTTCTGATACTAAAAAAAAAAATTGTTGCGGCACCATTTATCACATCAAACGAATTCAAAAAAAAAAAATTTCCATTAAGTGATTGAAACCTCAACAAAGAAAGGAAGCAAGTGAGGAACCAACCAGATCAAAAAATTATAAAGACAAGAGAGAAAAAAAAACGAGAAAAATCAGAATATTTTATCAGGATAACGAGAAATTGCGCCACAAGAAAAGTGTTTCTACATAATTGTGGGAGAAAAAAAAAAACAAAATCAAAAAAGAGTTTGAGGGTAACAATTTTTAAAAAAATATTCTTTTATGAATCGGTTAAATAATTTTCTCTTCTTTCAGTCATAAACGAAAGAAAATTTAATTCTATCTCTGCAAGGATGAATCCCATATATCTATACACTTTTGTCTTATTTCTTACTCTTCCGTAATATTTTAATTTTTTTTCTTCATTTTCTTTTTTTTTTCTACTTAAATTCAGAATAATTTATCACGGTTCACTTGGGTTGAGATTATCGCTTTTAACTTTGATTCAGATTTTCTTTTTTCTTTTTTTTCATGCTACGTTTAATCAATGTAAAAAACATGAATGTAATTTTTATAAAATCTGAGCCAATATAATCGAATCTAGGCTAAAGAAAGTTCTTCTTCTTATTTAAATGGGGTATGTGTGGTTGCAAAAGAAAAATGTAATGTGTATTACAACTATAGGAATTTTGAGAGTACAACTACACTGAAAATTAGGAAAAAATATTTTTATTATTTTCATATTCAAAATCACTTTATTTTAAACAAATGGCAACAGAAATCAGCATGAATAACAAATTCGCAGCTTAAGTTCAACCAACGTGGTATAGCAAACACCAGGTATTCTTATATTGAAAGACGTAGAATGAAATCGAACATTTTCTTAAGAAAATGCGAGTTAAGCCTTGAGTATAATGAATTTTATTACTTATTCTTCCTCAAAATAAAGCATCGAGATCCTGTAGAATTTAATAACAAACGCATCTCACAAACTAAACTTCGTGTCCCTGACTTGGCTGTTAAAACTTCTCACAAACTTAAAGTGCCCCTGACTTGGTTGTTAAAACTTTGCACATTAAATTTTAAAAACAATATGCCCTGCATATATTATAAGCAGTTTTGTTTTATTTATTTTTTTTTTTTGATTTTTAGAATATTTTGGAGTTTGAATCTGAACTTAGGCCGGAATCCAAAAGCAATTTTATCATTTGCGTTTATTAACAAAATTTATAAAACTTTTCTAATATATTATACACAGAGTCCTAAAATTGTGATAAAGAGTAAAGAATAATTTTCTAGAAAATTTGGAAAGAAAAAATCATTTAAGTATGAAAAACCTCTGCTTTTAATATTCTGCTTCCTTTATCTGTGTGGGCGTGAAAAGGTGAAATCCCTTTTTATATTATCAATTGATAAAATCGAACTGATTAAAGGTTCCAAAAGCAGAAATCATTATCCTTTTAAGGTTAAAGTATTTTAAAATTTTTTTCTCCTTTTCGAAGTTAGGTTTTATAATTTCAAGAAATTTAATTTCATAAAAGAGGAATTTAATGCAACAAAATGATTGTTTTTTTGATCGATTTTATAATTTTTCATAATTAAACAAAAAGAGGATTGAAAAAATGCAGGTGTAAATTATAGTAAAAATATTTTCTTAAATGTTTTGTATTTAAACAGATTTTATATTAAAAGTATAAGGGATTACGAAGTGAAAGAGGAAGAATTCCAATTAAATTAGTAAAATTTTATATTTCTGAGCGCTTATTTTAATTAAAACAATTTCTAATTACTGCAATTACATTATTTTCTATAACAGCAGCTATAAATTGTAATTATAATTGCGAGTCCTGCTGATAGCATTAAATCTATGTTAATCTATAGTATAAATTATAAGATATATTATGTATATATACAAAATAAATATGGAAAGCTATTTTTAAACGATATCGATTAATGCTGTGATTTATCTACATACCATGTAATGTAAAATACCTTAACAATGCATACTTATGTACCCATATACATAAAAATTCACACATATTATGTACCTTTAGTCGTATATGCGAAAATATTATATGTATATATATATATATATATATGTACATGCATAAAATTGAAGGTAAATTATTGACACATTGTAAAACCAAATTGTTAACATAACAGAAAATCTCATGACATTTTCTATCCAAAATCAATAATAAAAGAAAGAAAAAAAAACTTTATTAATCACGAGATTGTGTTAAAAAATAATAAAAATTTCATGTTCAGTATGTGAAAATTGTTATTTTATGTGAAAAAATAACTATCGATATTAAAATTTTTTTTTTATTTCATACCATGTTATTTTGAGCAGGTATTCTACGTTACAATATAGGGATAATCCGGGAAATGAATGGTTATTTTAGAAAAAAATATAAAAATATCTTAAAATCGATGGGTAGTTTACAGAATACACACAGAGTGAACATATACATATACTTATACTTATATACATAATATATTTAGATTAAAATTTTAAGTAATTTTGTAGTTGTAAAATAAAATTTGCATATATAAGTTAAGAATATTAATATTGTGTCCTAAGTTACACATACATATATGGACCTAGAAGAAGTTTTTCGAATTTTTTATTATATTATTGAATAATAAAATATAAATACGAAAATATTAAAATTTTATAGCTAAATTTATTATGTGAATGTTAAATTTGCATTATAATCGTGTCATTTCTACCACTGCTATACAAGCTTTGTCATTTAAAGGTCATTAATCATTTAAATGTAACATAGAGTGTATTTAATTCGGCAGGCATCCTATTATTATTTTCTTTAAGCTCGTACAAAATTATAGCTATTGTTTTGATTCAAGTCGCTGAAATTGCTTGGCTCCTTTTTTTAGCTGCCTCAAATCTTGAAAAGTTATTTGGTTATATCTTAAAAACTGTTTAAGCTACAATACTGATTAAAAATTTTGCAAAAACAAATATGGTAAAATTGTAGCCATATTTATTAAAAGTTGTTGAGATCTCAGGAGAACTTGTGATAACTGTCATCCAATTCCAAAAGTTATTCCGCAATATTACAGAAATTATTCAGGGAATATATGCAGTTTTGAAAATTTACAGAAGAAAATATATTTTTACAGTGGATGTTGAAATTTCTCGACTGCTTGTAGTAGCTGTTTCTTCATAGCTCAAAAACTATTAAAACTGTATGTTAGTTATCTCCAGCATTTAAAATCATTATTCGAAAGGATATCACAGTGTTGACACGGTCAACTCTACCCATTCTCGTTTCTCATAATTTCAGTAGTTTCTATCAATGAGGTGTTAACTCAAAAATAAGAAATGTGATACCAGCAAGTCACAATATTATATTAAGCGAGATGCATTTCCCTTATTTTCCCTATTTTAAGTACCTTCTTCTTATTTTCTACATTAATTTTAATCATATAATAGTAATGGTGTCGTATGCATCTATTTCGTATTTTCTTTTGCAACTTGCATTCACGAAGCACTAAAATATTTTAATTTTAAAAACGTGCAACATTTATTCGTAAAATAATTTTTATCGAAAATATTAAATTCAATATATTTTATAATGAATTTCGAAAAACTCTATAAGTATACATACCTTTATCAAATGATGAAAGAATTTTTATTATTTTGTTTTTAATAATTTTCTTTAGAATTATTTTTATAACTATTAAAATGGTAATTATTCACTCTATTATATTGAAGTAGCTATTTTGGTTTTTCAAATGTTAAAATCTTATTTGAATTATTTTTCAAAATTTCAATAAAATCACGATAAAATCCAATAAATTTCTGAAATATATTCTTTCGAGCACTTATAAACTAATGCTTAAATAATAGATATTTAATGGAAAATTTATATAATAAAAGATTAAAAGTGCAAATATTTATTATATTTCATGTTTATATCCTAAATAATTCCCGGATACAATAATTATGCTATGACATTATATGTGTAAGAGTATTTTTATAGGTCTTAAAGATTGATATATAATTGTAAGACTTCTCAATTTTTTGAACTGCTAAAAAACATCGTAAAAATTTTCGTAAATTTATACCGAATTATTTAAGTCCGAACAGGACCCACTTTCTAACTGTAACATTTTAGTAACTGGACCCAATTTCTAACTGTAACCGATTTTAAAGAAACTTTCTTCTTGATTTTAGGGAACAAATTCCGGGAAAAGCTTGGAAAATTTTAATGAAATTTAATGACAAGTTAATTTTTGTAAAGTAGTTTTTTTTCGAGAGTTCCGCCAAATCATGACGCGCTTAACCTAAATTCTGTGCATACATGGCTTTTTTCTTCTCCTTCTTTTCTGGTTTTTTTTTTTGAAAAACTTAAAATTCCAGGCATATAATCCAGACCTGGAAAAAATAAAAGCATTATGTCTTATTTAATTTCTCTTACACCACTCTGATATTTTCAAAAAATTCATTAAAAATATTACAAAGCCTTACAAAATTAAACGTTTTATATTGCTACATTGTCGCTTGAGTGCTATTTTGATTTATACGCTATTTTCGTGATTTTTGACTTAAGAACACATTCATAGGTTTTCGTGGATGAAATTTCAGAATATGTAGCCCGTTTTCCAATTTCTCATTCAGTTTTACAGATATTCAGAGTTATTTTGATCAATTTCCATTTTTAAATCGATTTGGAACGCATTTTGATCTATATCCTAAATCGTTGGCGTATGGATCAAATTTTTTTCATTATTTTTTTATATATATTTGATTAAATAGAAAATATTGTACAAACTTTTCAAGAGCATGAATTCATTTTGTTAATATGATAAAAGGTGTTTATAAAATGTCGTATAAAAAGTTTAATGTGTCCGACGAAATGGATTAAGAAAATAAATTAGAAAAAACTTTTCTAATTACATAGGTGAGGAAACGTTCTCATTTAATTTAATTTTGGCATATTATAAAATCTTCAAAATGGATTCAGATTGTAAGCTATATTTTGTTCGGCTTATTCTTCTTATGCTTACACATTTAAGAAGTTGCCTGAATAACTTATTATTGCTCCTTGGTACATAATTTTATGTGATTTTATTTAATTTCAATTTTAATTGATTATCATTATTTTGTCGAGTGAAAATCGAACAATACTACTGAAGAAAATTATAAGAAGATTTTGAAATTCGGAAAATCACAATAATTTAAAATGCAGAGTTTTACAAATTAAAACAAATTGAACTAATTTAATTGTCACTAAAATCAATTACGAGAAAATTTAAATATAGGAATTGTTGTTCTCTTTAATAAAAAAAAAAAACACTTAATTCAATCAAAATTTGATGTCAATGTCAACCAGTTGTGATTATTGATCATAAAATGTGCTTTTACATAACTTAATGATTTATGGTGACATACTTACATTCACATACGGATATGTTAGATGAAATTTAATAATAACGTATGTCATTTTTACAATTCTGTGTAATTTATGTATCTGTAATACTTTTCTCCATAAAACAATTTAAATTTGAATGAATTGCAATTTGTTGTAGTTGTAAAATGACCTTCTTCAATTTTTTTTTTTTTGTGTTACAAAAAATCTCTACATTTATTGTTGAAAACAAAAACCACCTGAATTGAAATCAATTAATTTCTTGTTACGAACACAATTTTGAACAGCAGAAAAAAACAATCCTTTAATGTGTATGTCCTGAAATACCAATAATTTAATTGTTTTCTGATATATAACGGAATGATACATTCCATTATTTGAAATGGTGTAAAACAACGAAAACAGGTGATAAAATTTTATGTATTGTGCAGTTCATTCTCTTCTCTGTTTATTTTTGTTCCCTATTGCTCTTATATGCTTTTTTTGTTACTTTATTACAGAATGGTTTTTTTTTTAATATTGATTGCAAATATCTGGTTCAAAAGTTTTATATTTGTTTATTGAAATTTTTTGTTCATTGAAAAATACAAAATTATTCTCCATATTGTTCAAAAAAATACAAAATTATTCTCCAAATTATTTTAGATCCATATTGTAAAGATCAAAAACTGAATTGAGTATAACTGAAGTCCAATGAGCTACATCGATATTATTTTGTTCCAAACGCAATATTTGTGGATTTAAATTTGGAAATAATTGGTTTGTTTAAATTTGAACAGCATCTTTGGTCTTTAAATCACATAATCATTTCTATAATATATTTCTTTAAAACTACATTTACAGTGATGCTAAATTAGTAGGGTAAATTATGAAGGTACATAGAGTAAATATTTTAAAAAATTTTTGAAAACATGTTTATGCTGCACGAAATTTACACCAAATTCGAAATCTGTATAAAAATATATTTTTTAATAATTAATATCTCATCGCACGCCTGCTTCGGTTTTCTAATTTAGTTTAATTTTGGGAATTGAATTGCCGTACATAATCCATTTTTGAAATTTTACTAATACTACTTGGAAATTTTTGATAAACTTTTGATATTAATTTTTTAAGGCTCTGCTACATTATAAATCTTGCTTGAATTAAAATTCAATTGAAGGCATTGAATGGATATTTTTTTATCATACACAACAAGGTGTTTGCTAACACCAGAACTCAATTATCCATATAATTTTAGCTTTAGCTTCAGTTAAAATATCTAAGCTTCTTTACTAGCGAAGGCTACTCTACTAGCGAATAAATTTTTTATAAAATCGATTAAATTTTTAATTTTGACCCAATTTACCTGTATTTTAAAAGACCGTGAAATATTTTTTGAATTTTTTTTCTTTTTTAAATCATTAATGTATTATTCGATATTGATTGAAGATAAATATATTTACAATCAAGAGACGAATACATCGATACATACTTTCGCTTTACACTGTTATTTAAAATTAAAATTATTAGTTTCTTGTAACTATAATAATTCTATGAAATTATAGTTACTTTACCTATATTTTAATACATTTAAAATGATAATAATAATATAAGAAGATTATATTATATGATGTTACCCTATTATGTGGTACTTAAATTTCACACCTTTATTATACGTTCAGTATGTTATTTGAAAGTCAATACACGCTATTAAAATTGAAAACAACAAATAAGAAAAGCATTTGGCCTTGCTGTGACTGAAAATTTCACTAAGAAGTTCTAAATTATGAATACTGAGAAAATTTCATTAAGAAGATAAATCAATTGGGTCTTTATTGAATGCTATCTATGAGACTTTCATCTAGTTAAACAATTCAATTTAAACGTTGATTTACTTACTTTGTCGGTTCAATTATTGTCACTAAAATGAAGCCAACTTAAAAATGAGGCCTAAAAATTGAGCTCATGAAAATTTATTTTAACTAGTATTCAATGAAAACATATATTTATATTGAGTTCCCGAAATTTCTCAAAATACTGAAAATTACATAATTACAGATTACTGATTACATTTTCCTTATCATGAAAACATTAAATTTTGCATTTTCCAGTCAATATTGTAGAAGTTAATAGGAAAATATTCTGATAACACACAAATACATACTATTGATTTTTATATATTAAAATCATTAACCACTTACGGTATTTTATTTGCGTGTATGTGGTCTCCTTGAATACATCATGCTGTGTATTTGCGTGCTATTTCTTTATCTGATGTCGTAAAAGAAAAAAAAAAGCAAAATTACGAAGATTACAAATAAAGGTGAAAATATGTATAAATCGCTATAATAAATGTGAGATTTCTGTGACCTTGATACTAATAGCAAGAGGGAGCTTAAGAGGTGGTACAATTTTGGAAATAGAATCATTGATTTCAAATATTTTATTGTCATAAACAATTTCTTTGATTTAATGGTTCATTTTTTTTTTGAATATCTGTAAATTATTTGTAAAAATTGGAAAAATATTAATTTAGAATATGGAAAATGGTATGAGCAGAGAGAAATTTTTTTTCATTTGGTTCCGATATGAAATTTAAGTAGTTTATTAATATTTCATTATAAGATATTAAAGACTGAGAAATAGTCAATCAGTTGAGTTGATACAAGAAAATTTTTTCGAATACCTTTTTAAGGAAATCAAAATGTAAATGAATAAAAATTATAAGTTGAATAATATTTAGAATCCGGAGGAACTTTCTTTGTTATTTATGCTTGAAAAATTGGAGCAACCAAATTTTATGAGTTGTTAAATTAAAATTTATAATTTAGATTTTGTAGTCTTGTAGATTTGTATAAATAGTAGTGCACCGAGACCCCTATAGCGCGAGGCGTGTACTACAATACAAGCAACTTGTGAGGTCCGGAAGACCATAACTCCACTGCCATGATTATAAAGCCCCTAGTATTTCGCTTTTCCTACGGGCATCACAATCCAACAGAGAGACGTTAGATCCTGAAACTTGCCTCTACTTTCCGCGCCGAACCTACTGGAGTGTCGCCTAGGTTTGCAATGACCCGACAAGACTCCGGTGAGAATTTTTTACCTGGTTCTTGTCCAACCCTATAATTTTCTTAAAATGCTTCCGATCATAATCTTCTAAAAGCTCTTTGTCTTTCCGTAGCCCCGACTAGAGAGACTTCCCTAACTTTCCGTAGAGACTTCCCTAACGCTCTGATCGCCTTCTCTCTGATTACTTTCTTAGTTCCCAACGAAGAGTATGTGGTCCGATTCCATTAACAATAATTTTTATTCTGTATATTATAATATTAATGAAGTTCATTGTTAAATTTACTGAATGAACACTATAAAAAATATTGAAAACATTTATTTTAAATGCATTTTTATTGTTATTTTATGTACTTTAAGTAATTTAATGCATTTTTAATCTTAAAATGTACATAACGTGCATAACGGAATGGGGTCAAAAGCATGCAATTCGAATGAAATTGTGTTTAAAGAACTCTAAAATTATTAGCAATATTATAAGAGTCATTAAAATTTTAATTTGATTTTAAAAATTTTATTCTTTAACGTTTCTAAGAATAAGAGAGAATTTTCAAAAAGAAATTGCTGACTCCTGATATGCACCAATTGTTTTACTTCATACCGTTATTTGATTGTAAAGTTATTATAATTTCTGTGCTTTATCACATGTTTGCGTGATCTCATAGAGTTTTTATAGTTAAAATGCGTTTGTCATAAAGTTTTCTCAATAGTGTATAAAAGCAAAACATCAATACCTATCGATGCGTTTTCCTAATACAATTAGGTACAATCAGTAATAAATTTGTAATTTGTAAATTTACAGTGTACATTGCTTCGAAATAAAGTGACCAACCCAAAATATTTTTCGATTCAGAAAATTTTGTTGATGCCCTATGTTACAACAGGGAACAAAAAAGGGAAAAAAGAAAAATTTACCATGTAATTTTTGGAATACGAAGTTTGCAGTAGGAAAATCACAAAAATTTTAACCCACCCAATCTTCCCTGTAGCCATGACAAAATGGTCGTTGAAATTAATCTTTGTCTTAAGCTTGTTTTCGGTTTCTCCGAATAAAAATACGAGTAAGTTTATGATTAAATATTATTTTATTTGAAAACATTAAAAAACTGTCCATTGGTTAAAACTATTCTGCACAAGATATCTATTGACAAGAAAAAAATTCAAATATTCATCAAATATTCAAAATTTATTCATAAATACATCTATGCATAAAAAAAAGTAAAAAGGAGCGAAATTGTAGACAAAACATGGAATTGTTTAATATAAATGTCCTTTGTCACTTTTGTTTATACCCGTACGAACGTATGTTCGAAGGGTATACTAAATTTGCCTTACCGTTTGTAACGCTAAGAAATAACGGTGTTAGATATAGACTCAAGTGTATGTTTTTGATCAGCGTCAAATTCTGAGTTGATTTAGCTTTGTCTGTCCGTCCGTCCGTCCGTCCGTCCGTCCGAACGATAACTCAAAAACTAATTGAGCTAAGTTCACCAAATTTTCACAAATGATTTATTGTAGTAAGTGCCAGAACCCTATTTAAATTGGACATGATCGGGGTACCGGTTCGGGTAGCTGCCATACAACTTCAAAATTTATTTGGCTATATCTCAGAAACTATAAAAGTTATGGTATTGAAATTTCACACAAACGAATATATTAGTAGGGCCAATGTGTCAGATAAAAGTCGTTGAAATTACTTGGCTCCTTCTGGTACCTGCCATACAACTTCAAAAGTTATTTGGCTATATCTCAGAAACTATAAAAGCTGTGATATTGAGATTTCACACAAGTAAATATATTAGTAGGGCCGATGTGTCTCGTAAAAGTCGTTGAAATTACTTGGCTCCTTCTGGTACCTGCCATACAACTTCAAAAGTTATTTGGCTATATCTCAGAAACTATAAAAGCTGTGATATTGAGATTTCACACAAGTAAATATATTAGTAGGGCCGATGTGTCTCGTAAAAGTCGTTGAAATTACTTGGCTCCTTCTGGTACCTGCCATACAACTTCAAAAGTTATTTGGCTATATCTCAGAAACTATAAAAGCTGTGATATTGAGATTTCACACAAGTGAATATATTAGTAGGGCCGATATGCTTGATAAAATTCGCCAAAATTTCTTGGCTCTTTCTGGTAGGTGCCATACAACATCAATAGTAGTTTGGCACAACCAGTATTTTGAATAACACATAGTACTGAAATTTTGCATAAATTAATATGGTAATACGGCAACTTAAAGTCATAGTCTGCCCCATAGTTAGTTATGGAACATTAGTTATTCGCACATAGGATAACAAATTCGTACGGGTATCACAGAGTTGACAAGGTCAACTCTATTTTTTTTCTCGTTTTTTTTATCACCTTATTCATAACATTCTTTTCATCAAATCAAATTCTATAAAAAAAAGACAGAGGAGACAAAAATATACAATAAATAAAAATATGCAAAAAGCTCTCGGATGATTGTCCATTGTTATTATGCTTAGATCAATCTAGTTAACAGTTTCATAGCTTTAAGGATAATTCGCTATATTATCACTACTTTCCTCTTTTTTTTTATAATCGAACGCCTATTGTTACAAGAATAAAATATTAAGTACATACATATATAACACTTTACTAACACAACACTATATGAAATGGCTTGTATGAGTCCTGTATTTTTATAGTTTCTATATTTTATAAATTGTGTATACCGCATAGAGTTTTAAGGTTTGTGAATAAAATATAATATTAAAGCTGATATTATTTATATATATTTTTTTTTGAATAAAGCATAAAGCGTCGGTAATAAATCTTATAGAAAGGATAGAAGATTATTATTTTTCCCATTTTTTTTTTCTTTATTTCTGAATAGTTTTGAAATAGCCATGTATATACGCAAGTTACTCTCTATATAGATGTATTGTTAGTACAACATTTATTATATTTAATATTGATTATTTTTAAATTATTCATTTATGCTATAATGAGCAAAAACATCGTGTAAAAAGATGATAACACTGAAATACAAAAAAATAAGAAGAATGTCAACTTGTAAATTTTATGTATTTGGTAAACGGATCATCTCTATTGTAAAATTTTGCGGGACAAAAAGTGTAATATGATGTTTAGCCATAAAGTTACAATCGTTAGTCGGAGGAGGAAGTATATAAGAAAATATACAATCAGACTTAAATTTTTATAATAAATATAGCTAACATAATCTTTTAGAGTTTACGATATAAATTTAGTGACATTTTTTCGAGACATATGAGTATTAATGTGAGATAACACTTTCGTAACAGATGATCTGTCTACTCTAATGTTAAGAAGACATCAGATCTTATAATATGAAAATAATATAAATAGAGAATTGTGTTGGGTTATTGTACTCTTTTTTCCCCAAAGCTCTAAAAGCTGGGAAAAAAATTGATTTTCAGAAATTTATTTTGATCGATTTTTAACAATTTTGCGAACTCGGCTTAAGAAAAATCTCAAATTTTTTATTATTAATAATTTTTTCTTCGTCTTAAATTACTGTTAAACTCTTTTTTAAATTTAAATATATAAATTTCGGCCAATTTTTTCATTAGCTTGCTGTTTCTAAACCATTTTAAGTGTAGTATTACAATCATGTTGTATCGACTTCGGAACGGACACCGCTCTGATTTTTGGTATTCAATCTGAAACAACACAGATTTGTCTTCAATCTGAATTATTGTTCGTATCATGACATCCCTGCACGGTTCGATCAATTTTCCAAAAATACGATTGTCCTTTTAACAATTATTATTAAATTTCTAAAAAATTTCGCAATTTATAAATTTCATAAGAAGAAAATTCACAATTTAAATTTATAATTTGGTTTTTTATCCATGAGCATAATATGTAAAGAATATGATTATGTAATAAGACCATGTTCATTAACTTTAAGCATTCTATTTATAATAATAAAGCACTTAAACTGATTTCAAATAAGTCCATGTATGTGTTTTTTGTAAGCATATTAATAAAAGCTACTTGATTTTTATAATAAAATACACCTAATATTTATGTTACATGCATAGGATGTTGTTTTTCTCTTTCTTCTTTTCTCTTGCATTCATCTGAATTCATTAAAAGTGTATTGAACTGGAGTTGAGCCAAGTTCACTTAACTACAATTTTATCCTTTTATCCTTTTATATTATGCGTGAATCATACAATTTTTTTTTATTTTTGTTTTCGTTATTGTTTTTATTATATGCTTGAATATTGTTTTTTAGCCTAAATACTATTATAGGGCATTTTCATTTTTTTTTGTTATATGTATAAGTATAATATGTACAGAATTTTATGTTATATGTATATAAGTTTAATTTATGTGTATAATAATTTTTTTAAGGATTTGTACATAATGTAAGAATTTTTATCTTGAATAGATTATTGCATTAAATTTAGATTAGTTCAAAGAATTTTTTTTTTTTAATATAGTATGAATGAATATAAAATTAAATCTGATGAGAACTACATAATATATAAATTTTAATTAAGGCTTATTGAATGTTTTCGAATTGATTATTACTTCTATTCTAAATATATAGCTAAGATATATTGAAAACTTTTATCTAATATGCACATTTTATTGTTATTGGATATGTTATTATAGGATGAAATTGAAAATATTATAGAATATATTTTTTTTATAAGAAATATAATAAAATGTTAGTTAGTACTAAATTTTTTTTCTTGATTTTTTCATTGATTAGAAATCATACAACTTAGCTACTGAAGTCATCGTATACAACAATATTTTATAATTGAATATTTCAATAAGGTATTGAACTGTAATTCTGATTGATGATGAATTGATTAGATTATTTTGATTTCTGTATGTATGGTTGTAATAAAAAATTAATATATAGAGCCTTTACATCTATCTTGCTATCACATAGTAAATAACTATCATATTATATTTGTATAATATAATTTTCGAGTGAGAAAAATTATTCTGTATTTCGTATTTTATTCACTTTGTTTTTTAAAATGAGACATTCAATCGATAATTGAGAAAAAGTCCAATTCTGATGTTAAAGTGAATAAAAAGTGAGTAAAAAGGAATATAGACGATTAGGCTGATAATGGAGGGCTTTGTATATAAGGCCTATTTGTTAGATCTTTCCGTTTTATTATGGCTATATTAATTTATTTATGAAATATGAATTTAGTTTCTATTAATTAATTGAAAAGGACTTTGTAATTCATAATTTGCAAATATTTATAAGAAAAATATTATTTTAAATAACATTATGCTAATACTCGTAATAATTTTAACAATATTAAATAAAATATTTATTTTTCAAATTATATTGGATACAAGAGCAAAAATGAGAATATTATTTTATGGTTAAGGCAAGTACAATTTATTAGGCATTTATATATGGTTCTATGTTAAAAGGTTTAAGAAAATGTTGTGATAAATTTTAAAAATTACATTGTTTACCAAATTTCGCTTAATTATTAAATACGAATTCGAACTTTTCAAGATTTTTAGAAATTTCTTAAAATGTTGCAAATATAATTGAATGAAATGAAGTCAAAATAGTTCTAACATTAAGTTCAGTTGATGAAAATTTCAATTTAACAATAAATTGTACATTTATATTTCAATAATATTGTTTTATGCTTATAAGAAATTTGAAATCGTAAATTATCGACTAAATTTAGATTAAGAATAATAGAGAATTCAAAAATTGAATTTGACAAGACTTAATGAGCAATAACTAGGGAGAAATTTTTTCTTTAAATGGTAAAAATCCAAAAGAATCGTAACAGTTTTTTTGCATTTTTTTTTTGTGTTTGTAATGAAACTATAAATTTAGGATTAAGTGATAGAGATTAGTGGAATATTAATTGAAAACTTACATTTTTGAAAAAAATTTATGCCTCACTAACTCATATAACATACATAAAGAGTTTTAGAGTCGGAATTTGCATTCAAATGGGTGAAATAATCTTTTGCCATTTATTTACAATACTATTACGTAAAGTCGGCCCACATTTAATGCATTTTTGTTCTTTTTAAGAAATTTTGAATTAATTTTCTTAGATAAATTTTTTTGCGAATTACTGTAGTTATGCTTAGAAATGTTTCTAACCCATCTATATAATCCTAACAATTTCAATGAACTATTTTAAAAATAATATTGATTCATATGAGAGATCGTTTTTTCAGAAAAGAAAGAAAAAAATTGAGACAAATAAAAGCTAAAGGCGATAATTTGATTTATGAAAAAATTGATAGGATGAAAAAATATTACAACTAAGAGACACTTGGGAAGGGAAAAAAAATTAATATGAGTAAAAATAATGGTGGAACAAAAAAATTATTGTTCTTGAAAAAAAACGTATGTGAAAAATATTAATATTTTATTTGTTCAATTTGTTAAAATTATTATTTTTTTGTTGCGTGTGAAGAATTTTTAAGTACTCACTCACATCTTCTCATTCTTCTTCAAAAAACAGGGTAAATTTCTTCCTCTTTTCTCTTTTTCCGTGATCTTCCTCATTATTTTATAATTTTGTTTCGTGTTATAGTATCGAACCAGACTCATACGTATTTTTAATAATATATTAAATTGAAGATTACAATCTTCACCTTATTAAAGTGTTCACCCGAAATCTACGGTAGGTACTCTGGAAACGCACACATTTATATATACATATACAGATATTATGTAAAAAGAACTCTTATTTATTACATGCATACTTATCATATAATATATTTTAAAACGTGTGGAACAGAAAATTTTCTTAATTTCTGTATGAAAGCGTAACTCCTTTTTTGAAAGTGAATTTTTAATAATTCCACCTGAAAATTTTCCAAATTGATAAATAAAAGAAGGTGGTTGACAGAAATATGTATATGTATATACAAATATACAAAATTATAAAAATTGTACTTTATGATTAAATTATTTCTGATGAAACGCAATGCTTGAATTTTTAACATTGTATGCTTGAAGAATTCAACAGTTGTTGTATTGAATTGCTGCCATTGTATTCTTATTACTATTATTTTTCTTTTATCCTTGTTCTGTTCTTACAATTATTTTTATACTTATTACTCTTGAAACAACCCATCATATAAAATTATAATAAAAGCGTCAAGTATCAATTGCATATATCATTGTTACATTATCCGACACATTCCGGAATGAATTTTCAGAAAGAAAAAAAAAGATGATTAATTAATGGATCAGGATATGAACATGAAAAAATTGTAAGGCGGTTGATGGAAGTAGGAAAAGTTGTAAATAAAATATCTTTATTTTTTTTAAGTTATTTCTTTTATTTTATTGTTTTTTTTTCCAGTCCCATTTTTAATGACAACACTGAATTGATAATTTTTACTTTAATTTACGATATTATAAAATTTTCTCAATATAAATGTAGATATATAAGCGCAGTATACGTACGACACTTATGGGTAAAATATACACAAAAGTGTACATACATAAGTGTAAATTATACAAGATGTTGTAAAATGCAATAGGATTTGTAATAAAATTAAAATATATAATTAATAGGGAATAGGACAGGACTGCGATATAAGGGTATTTCGAATGAAAAACCAAATTTCGAAGAAACAAATGTCAACTATATATAATTTAAAGTTCGAAATTGATTTAAAAAAATTCCAAATTTTATTCAAATTTTCTAAGTAAAGTTTAAAAGAACTCGAATTATATTAAAAATTAAGAATTATTTCACTAGAGTTAACTAAAATTGCTGATTATAATCACCGAATAACTCATAAAAAAAGGCTTGTATTAAATAACTAGGGCTAGTATAAAGTTTCGTAGATGTCGATGTTTTCGAACTTTTTCTGAAATTTATAAAAAGTGCATTCGAATCGAGCCCTGCTTCGATTAATCGAAAGTATGTGGCAAATCGCATGAATAGCGGGTAATAGCAAACGCGTCCTGTGAATTTTTTCGAAAGAGTATTCCTCTTGTTTTGCTCTGCAATTTGCTATAGTAAGTTTTTCCTTATAATCAAAAAGGAAAATCAAAATATCCTTTTTAATCACATTTCCTTATAATTAAAAACCACAACTAACATTTTTAAAACTAATTTTTATTCAAAATAAAGAAATCGTTTAGAACTAATTTTTTACCAAAAATTTACAATGCTGCGGTAAATTAACTTATAATATAACGTCTTCTTAAAACTGAGAACAATACAAACTAATTTTAATTCATAATTATCGATGTGGAATAAAAAAATATTATCGAAATTTTAGTAAAAATTTTTAAAAAACAAAAATGATAACATTATGCACGTACGAGTCATTATGCACCCACAAACATACAAATATTATAATGTCACTGCATTTGTGTGTGTATGTTATTTTTACAAAATTTTTCTTTCAATTTTTCTTTGTTTTTATTTCCTCTCTTTTCTTTATAATTCTTTTCCACATGTTTTTCATTCAAAAAATTCACCCAATTGTAAAATGAAAATGTTATTTTTGTTCCTTTTCCTTTTAGTTTTTTTCTTTCAACTTAAACGGTTTTATAACCGTTAATGCTTAGGAGCTTCTTCCTCCATATACCGTATTGTTTTTTTTTTTTTGAATCGTTTAGTCTTAATGTTTATGATGAACATACGATGAAAATCATGAGATAAAATGAAATATGATAATTTATAAATTTTTCTTTTCTCTCTCAATTTTTTTTTTTTCTAAATTATATTTAGAAGGTGGTTGATATCTTTTGACGCTTTTTGAAATACAGGAAATTTGAAAAAAAAATTTTTGAGAAGAAACCAAAAAGGATATGATGCTCTTTTGTAATTTTATATTATAAAGGTATTTGTGCTCTTTTTGTTTTGTTTTGAAAAGAGAAGAAAGGGAAACAAATTTTTTTTATTTTATGGTTTTAAGAGTAAAAATACTTTTGAAAATTAAAAAAAATCAATAGAATTTGTGTGCCAAAAACTTTGTTTTTTTTTTCGCCAAGGATAAAGCATACCTCATGTATAACATAATTAAAAGAAAAATTTGCATAAAAGTTAAACTTAAATATAGGAATTCTATGGGAATTTTTCTTTTTGTATAATTTAATGGTTGCTGCCCGAAAAATGCATATTACATCCTGTTTTGTATTTTGAATACAAAATGCAAATATTATTCTATATATTTTGTATTTTGTATATTATAAAGAAAATTGGTAATAATAATAATAATTATGTTTGTTAGATTTAGTTGAAGAAACTAATAAATTTTCGGGCATTAACATTTTATTTTTTCAAATATGAAATTTTAAAATAATTTAAATGCATTTTTTATATTGACTGAATTTCTACATTATTAAAAATTTTACTTGAAATTCTATCTAGTGTGGTTGAATTCAAATAAATTTTGAAATTTTTGAAATTGAGCTAGGTCGTAACTAAATGAATATTATTATAATGCAGTTAATATTCATTGCATGTACATTAATATTGGAAAACTTTGACAATATTATCGTATGCATTGAATGTATTGCGATCACAATATTTTCAAAAAACTTTCCTTTTGCATTTACCCTTGCACGGAAAACATAATTGCTTTTGGAAAAATTTATAGTAAAACTTGTTAAGCTTTTTATAATCATTAAAATTTTACTATACTTTTATAAAGTTTTAAACTTATTCATTTCATTACACAATAATATTAAACTTTTAAACTAAAACACCTATCCACTTATTTTTACTTATTTTATTTAACAAAAGAAAGAGCAAACCATTCAAAAATTTTTAAAAAAACTTTCTATACTTTAAATAAAAATTTTTTTTTTCTCTTTTTAAATTATAGTGCACGTCATATGACTTCAATAACAATATTACGCCATTTTTCTAATTAAATAGAAAAATTCTTTTACTTTACCAACCATATGGCCCTTATATACTTATAATATAAGTAAAAGTTCTTATGTATGTTCATGTTTTTTTTTAACTTTAAATTTCTTAAGTCCTTTAACTTTAATTTAAAAATTTTGAACTATTATGAATGAGGTAGGTAGATATATTTTGCGCCTTTACCGTTATTTATAAATATTTACGAGAAAAAAAATAAAAAAAAAAAGTTTTTCATTGTGTAACACAATACCTGTGCTTCTTCAAAGAAAATGTTAAAAAATTTTTTACATTTTATTTTTTTTTTTTTAAAGTGGGGTGTTGTTTTTTTTTTTTCTTTTTCATATTTTTGATGCTTGGCATAAGGAGATTTTAATGACTTTTTTTTTTCTTTATATGAAGAGAGAGAAAAAAAAAATTAAATGGCTTTTAGGCAATTTTCATAAATAAGAAATAAAAAAAATAAAAAATGAAAAAAAAAAATAAAAACTTTACAGAAAAAAACAAGAATTAAAAGGAAACGAATAAAGATTGGCAGGATAAAGTAACTTAAGAATTTTCTTAAGGAAAATTTGAAAAACAAGGAAAAAAAAAACCCAAAAGAGACTGAAAGTATTTTGGAAGTGAACTGAATTGGAATTGTGCCGAAAACAAAAATTATAGTATTAAAAAAGGATTTTTGTTTTTTTTTTCTTTTAATTTTTTTTTTTTGTTATTTTGAACTCCTAAGATATCCTTAGACATTTTGAAAAATAAATAAAAATTTCTGAAGAAAAATGAAATAATTTTTTACCGTTAATATGATAACCGTAAAACTTTTGTATAATATTGAAAGTTATTAGGTCTTATGCATTGAAATTGCATTCCCCTAAAAGTATGCAATTTTTAGTATAATATAATTTAAGCTCGAAAATATTTACTGCATACGAATATTTATGGCACTGTTCATTTACATGAATTTACATACTGAATATGTATGTATGGGGCTATTCAACTAAATGTGTGCCTTATGATTAGGGTCTTATCAAAAGTATTCGTAAGTGGGTGAAACTTCCGTGTTCTGGAATTAAGCTTTGAAATTTTTTAAGTTATTTTTAATTCCAGGAACATACCCATGTTATCCGTTTCGATTGCCTGAAGGAAATTTTGGAAAGAAATGTTTACAATATATTAAATATACCAACATTTCTTTTTTTTTTTTTTAAACATCTTGCTAAGCCTATTTACAAATAGACTTAAATTAGTAAATTTATGAATTTGATATTCATTTTCCGTACGAAACAAAGATCATAGCAGCTTATAATAGCTTTAGGGTGTTCGAATTATGTTGCCAAATTACATTTTTTTTCCATATTAGATTCTTGACTTTAAGTTATTGTACTACTTGTTAATCGCCTTCAGTTTTACCTGAATACAAATCATATGTAGAATAAAGTGTTAAAAAATCAAACCTCCATCCTGTTGCAAGAATAATTTACATTTTTTTGTTGATTTTGTAAAATTTTTGTTACTTTACCTAATTTTTCTTAAATTAGCTCTAAATAAAAGCTGGTGCATGATGTTATAGATAATTATGAACCAATTTCTTGTGTGATTTCTTGTGAGTTTTCTAAGTCACAAAAATTATTAATTGAACGAATGTCTAAGAAATATTTGAAATTATTTTTTTTACTCAAATTTCATTCTTGTATTACAAATGAAAAATCAAAACCTTGAAACGTTAAGTAAAAACAGATTTTCAAAATTAGAAACTTTTTAAGTTCAAAGAGAAATAGAAAGATTTTAAATTATATAACAAATTTCAGGAAATATTTTCATATTTGTATGAGTTTTTTTTTCTCATATTTTTAGTATAATCTTTGACCTGATTATCTGGTAGTTAAGTTGTAATTTTTATGCTACATTGAATCTTTAAAGTGACTTTCATTTTCATGAGCAGATTGGGAGGGGGGGAAGGCGGCCGTACTTGTTTTTTTATAGTTATTTTGGAAAGCACCTTACTGTAAGTTGTTGAAACTTTTACCTTGTAAATTTAAAATAAAAAAAAATTTTTTCGGCGTTAATTAACAAATAAATAACAAATTTAATGGTTTTTTAATAAAAAAGTTTATATATATTATTATAGTATAAATACAGAAACAGTTGAAAAATAAAGAAAAATTAATAAATTTCATTATAAAATTCCGATTGTTTAGAACATTAAATTTCACTTTTTTATATGGGTTGTATGAATTAAATTTGAAAAGAATACAGATTAATTTTTAAGAAATTCGGATTTTGAGTAATACAAGTAGTTAACCAAAATCGAGTAAAGCAATATGCGCTCTCAGTCAAAGTAATTTTCTAACAAAAAAATGGTTCACAAAATCTTTTAGAAATAGTGTACCAATTGCTTATAATAGGTTTTGCTTTCTCATCAGAACAAGCATTGAATTTGTTTTAATTTCATTATGATTAAAGTACAGCTTTAAGTGTGTTCAATGTCGTACCACAATTATCAACTGAAATATTGGAATAAATATTTTTAGTTTCCTTATGGTAACTATAATTAAAACTCCTATAATAATTTCTTCAAAATCAACTGTTTGGGTTTGAAATTTTTTTTGCGTTAAGTAAGAATATTTATTGACAAGAAAGCCTTTAAAAAAACAAATATCAACCTAATTATAATATTCCTGTAATTTGTAATACATACTAATACTACAAATAGTAAAAGTTCTATTAAGATAGAATAAATTCGAAAAAAAAACCAAAAAAATTTGAAGTCTATAAAATTTGATTTACGACTAAACGGAAGGAAAAAATTATAAATTTTCCCATTATCCTATATAAAGTTAATTGAAGAACAGTGCGTAATTTATCTTTAAGATACGTGCCACCTTAACATAGAAGACATAATTTCCTATAGCACTTTGATTTATTTTATTAAGTACATTGCATTTAAAAAATTTTCTAATAATGATTCTTTAGCGATCATTTACTTTAATTTCTCGTGAAAGAAATTCTGATTTCATTTAATATTGCAAACATAGTAAAGAATAATGGCTATAAAGAAAAAATTTTAAATTTATTGAACAATTTCTCATTCAAAGAACCAATTTGTTTTAACAAAATTAAATTTCTCCTACTTTATATTTTAATGAAAATCGGGGCTGTTATTCAGTGTAAAAGTATACAGGTGATGATACTATGAATTTTTTTTTCCATTATGTTGAAATTTCACTGTAAAAAAAATTATAAAAATAATAGTATATAAATTAAGTGGAAAACGTTTAAAATTTTAGTATACGTTGAAGAAAATATCACCATTCATCAGTTATCACTAACATTGATTTATCACTTGTTAAATTTAAAATGTAACAGGTGTTTGTACCTTATGTTAGGAATTTCAGCAAATTATCATAAGGATTTCTTTACAAAAAAAGTATGCGAATGCAAATAATAGAAAATGAATAAATATTAAAGTTGACTGCAAATTAATATAGATTAATGAACGCCATTAATAATATTAATAAAAATACGAAAATTTGAAACTCTTTATTACATCATCCAAATATCCGATCCGCAATTTTCAAAATATAATTCCTCCCTACCGAGATATAGTTTTAATGGTAATAATGGCAACACACCGTAGTATTTAAGTAAGCTTTAGAGAAGCCGAATAATAGAATGATAATTCCAAAATTTAAGAATCACTGAAATGCGATTCCAGACGGTCAGATATTTTTAAAAGCCGGGAGATTGATGGTTTGGTCCGCTTGTTGCAAACCATTTTGCAAAATTTACATTAAATAATATGGATGTTACATTGAGTGTTACATTAATTAGATTGCATTAGTATAATTTAAGCAATAGCAACAAAACAATTGGTTACGTTGATTGACGCAACACAAGCAAAGAATTCTTAATTACAAGTTTAATTCACGAAGGGATTCAGTAGGTGACTGAGGGGGGTGAACGATTTTTCTTCTTACGAATTTTAGCATCCATCAAAATTTATACTCTTTGTATCAATAATGTAGATTTCGTATTTTCAGTGATTTAATCTGAGCAACCTGAGATGATTTGCCTTCATATCTTCAGATTTCTCGAAAATAACGTTTTATATGCTGTCTTGTGAAAGTGCCGACTGCAATCACATTAAAATCTAATTTCATCTATTTCAATAAGTTAAGACATTAAATTTACTAAGTTGATTGGAAACATCGGATAAAATCAAAAAAACAAAACTAAAGCTCTCGCTTATATTTAAATTCTTTACAAAAAAATTATATAAAAATTAATTTTTGTAATACTTTAAAAATATCCCACAAATTAGTTGCTAAGGAATTATTTACAATGTAAATACATAAATAGGTGTAAATCAGGGTAAAATAAGAATCAAGGTGAACTATATTATATAACAGGAAAATCATAATTTTGGGTACTATAAATTTAAATTAATCGTTTGAGTAAATTTTTCAGCCTATAGCCATATAACGTTTGTATGTATTTATAAAGTCCTCTTCTTAATTTCCGATTTATCTATGTTTGTTTTAGCATTCATTCACCTTTAATACCTTAAAATTTAACAAAAATTTATTCTTAAATTATATACATTAGACCCAAAATTAAAATAATTTATATTAAAAAATATTATCATTATTTTTATATTATATACACGTAGGCATATAGATAGTACAAATAATACTGCCAAGAGAAAAATTGGAGTCATGTCCCTTTTATGTAATTTTCTTTATACCTACCCAAAAAAAAACAAAACAAGGAAGAAAAATTAAAATTAATATTTTCGATTTTCATTTTCATTCCTTTGTTGCGAATAAAACAAAAACAATTTTTAATTTTGTTTCTTTTTTTTTGTGACAGTCATTGGGGTCTTTTATTGCTTTCTTTTGTTATTGTCATTAGCTATCAAAGCTATCAATTTAATAGCACATTTTTATTTAAAGACGTGAGAATCGATTCACAATCAAAATTCTGACTTTAATCTAATTTAAAATAAACAAAAACGAAAACAAAATAATAAAAAATTAAATACGAAAATTAAAGGGAAATAACAAAATGACAGCGACAATAACGTTCCGAAAATATTTTATATATATGGCGTTTACGCAACGTATAATATAAAAGAGGAAATTTTAAGAGGTTTGAAAAAAAATACCAAAAACTTGAGACAAAAATAATGAAATATCCTTACTCATAGAATATAAGCAATTCAATAAAATATATGTATGTACACACATTATTACCTCAACACGTTCATATAATAATAATGTATGTGCTATAGAACAAGATTAAAGTCAAAAAAAGAAAACGGAAAAAGTCGAGAGCATCGCATTTCATCAAAATCTTTAGCATTTACAAGTAATCAATCATCAAATCACATACTAATACATCAAAATGAGCCAAAATAAATGCCTCATTCTGTATTTATTAGGAGTATATAGATATGAGTGTATGTGCAAAATATCATGAGTACCTACATACATACATAAAATGAATGTTTTATTTTATATTGTAATGTACACGACTGTACAGCATAGATGGCTGTTTTGAAACAAAAGAAAAGGAAAAATTATACAAGTAGTAAGATGTGATGAATTCCTATTAAATCCTATATTATTGCTTTTCAGGATTATTTCTTTAACATTCTTATAGTACCCGCTATTAAACAAATAAAATACAATAAGATTATCAATATAAAAATTGTACCGTTTAAATGATTACCTTTACAATTTAAATATGAGAAAATGCTTTATGGAACATTTTATTACAATAAGTATATAATTTTAGAAAATTTGTTTCTTTGAAAGGTTTTACTTGTAATACCAATTAATCCTAATAGATTACCACTCCAACATTTAGTTTTTTTGCAAAATGCATTGAAATTTATAAAAAAATAGGCCAATACTTGTGCCATGATTAAAACCGGGATTTTTATGCATATCCTTCAATGAAAGTTTATTTTTCATGTAAGTATAGATTTTTAAAACTTATGTCTGTGAAGAACATGCATGATGTGGTTCAATAGCAAAATGATGGAATAGATGAATTTCTCCATTCCTAACTTTCTTAAGTGACAAGGTCTTGAAAAGTTCTTTTCACTTCTGTTCTCATAAATTCGCTCGTTATGCTCTATATAATAATATTTTGTAAGCAATAGGAATTGGAAATGCTTCTTCTCAGCAACTCAATTAGTTTTAATTATAATTTTTAAAAAATGGAGGCATAAGTAGCTCAGAAAATAATAATGATAATGTTTTCCAATTGGAGTAATAATATCAGGTATTGGCACCTATTTCGTGTAAAAACAGTCAAATTCGATTGCAGAAATTTTTCTTTTTCAATTCGATTTGCTTTGTGATTTTGTTGCAAATAAAAACGGAAAAATAAATAAGGTTTCAATGAACTTTACTACTCGTATAACCTCACTTTTCCTTCTATATTTCATTTTCATTTTAGTCAAATGTTTTCGTTACAGTTTATACCCCTATACTATAATTCTATTGCTTTATTATTAGACTTGTTCTAATGTTATAGGTAACATTATAGTATGTGTCTTTTATCCGTTATGTTCTTCGTTTCAGTTTAGTGCTAAAAACTTAATTTAATTCTTCTCACGAATTATGATTCGGAAATTACTTCAAATATTTTTCAAAATAAAACAACAAAAATTAGATTCAAAAATTTTGAAAGCAAAATTTCAATTTTGTTTTTAATTTTTGTTTTTATTTAGACACGAAGAATAATATTATTGAACGTTCCAATAATTTATTTTCAATAATTAGATTTTCAATGTTTCTCATAATTATAATAATAATTATTATTTTATCGAAGCATGCCTGTTACCTTTCCTCACCTCGTTGCAGATTTTGTTTATTTAAATTAAATTTTTATTTTACACAAAATTCAAAGCTATTTGAGGTTAGTGTTTGGAATTCCTTTAAGAAAAAAAGAGGCTATACTTTTTAGAACATTGCCAGCCATAATGGGATCGCAAAGCATTATTAATAGTTCCATTCGAACTTACTAAAAATGAATGATTCAGGTGAAAGCGTATGCTTCTGTTTCAAAACTTCTATATCTTCCAATTCAATATAGAAATGAGAAATTTCATTCACATTCACGTTTCTATCGAATATAACTTCATCAATTTCTTATTCGATTCCTTTCAATTTAATTTTAATTCTAAATATATGCAATGATATCAAGAGAACAATATAAATAAAATATTTATGTTTTAAAGAAATACCCATGTTATGTTTTCGAAAATAAAAAACTTTTTCATTTATATAAGTGGCAATATGCCCTTTTACAAATCATTGATTTAGTGCCGAAATATTCATGCAATTTTTGGTTTTGTAATTATTGCTTATTTATAAACTCGTTGCGTGCACATCTAAGTAATTAAACTTTTGTGTCAATTCAAATCTTTAATTCATTGCTCAATTTCAAGTGATCATACACTTACATATGTACGCAGTTGATTGAATACAACCCGTGGAATAGAAGGAATTCCATGTGTGCCTGAGCACTAAGCCTAAATTTATTGTAAGAGTAATTATATGAATTTTGACTATTCAAATTCATTCAGGTCGCGATAATATTATTAAAAAATTTACCTTAAATTTCATATTTTGACTATGTGTCAGTCTACTTTTTGCCAGCTTAAATTTTTCATTTAGAGAAAAGATTAAAAAAAACAATATTGTATGTAAGTTATTTCACATAATATTTAAATTTATATACATAGTTTAATTTGCATTCCAATTACATTTCGTAAACATACGAAAATTCTATTCAATCTTTTACATTTCTTATACATATTTTATTAGAATGGCAATGGCAGTGAAATAGATTTATTTAATGTGTTAAATGAGACAGATTTCTTAATTTTTATTAATCAAAAACAAAAAATATTTTACTCCACCTCTATTATACTTGTACTTCAAATACAAGTAAATACAAGTAGGTATATAAAATACTACACACACATATATTATAAAATAAATTGATTACTTTTATCGAAGAATTTGAAGGTTGTATGTAGTAAAAACACATTCTGTATTAAGGATATTAAAGGAAGAAAAAAAACAATATTGAATAAGACACAAAAGAAAAAATTATACAACAAAATAAAGAAAAATTATCCTTAATTATAATAATCCTAAATTAATTGTTATCAAATCTGGATATTAAGGAATTTTTGAATAGTGATTTTCATTTTATCTTATCTGGAAAATTCTTGTTAATTATTTAGAGCAATAATGTTCGATGAATTTATTAATGATCTTAAAATTAGAATCAATAAAATTCAAATCAAGAAATCAGAAAAATTCATGGGCATTTTATTAAATGCGTCCCTCTTTTGTCTACAAATGTATCTGATTATGAAGATAAATAATGTAAAAGAAATTTTTGATATTATAGATAAGTTCACTGAATTGAAAATTTTGTATAACAGTTTTTGATTTAATTTAATATCTGATCAAAAAAAAAATGTTAATTTGATTAAATTATTTTTGTTGGAATTTAATTTGGAAAATATATTATTAGTTAATTAATGATTAATATTAAGCAATTGTTGTTTTTATAACACTTTATTTTAATTAAATGTATTTTTGATGCTAGTTTGTATAGAAAAGTTTTAGTATCCAGTTATGATAAAAAAATTTCATTTTTCCAAATTATTCTTGACGCTGAAATTGTTGAAATATTTCTACATATATTTAGCTTACAAAGATTAACTGTATCATGCCGCGTATATTCCAGACATAGATAGTGATTCTATTGGTATGATTACTTGAGAACTGAATTTTCCATTACTCCATTATTACATAAATCGGCAAAGTGTAGTTGCAGGCTGAGTACTCTATTATTGCACCATTCAGCAATAATTATTGTAGGATACTACACGATTAACCTGACCATTGCTACAGCGGTTATGGCACCAATACTTTAACCGAAGTGATCCCCAGTCAAGTCAATATAAAAATTACATTCAATATTATATTTAGAATACTTGCAAAATAACAAATTAGCATACAAGTATTTTCCTTATATTCATAATATTCGAGTTTAAAAACTAAAAGTAAATAAGAAATAAATATTAATATATATTAAATATAAAGGAAAAACAATACGGCAGGTTAGTCACCTGCCTAGTTAAAATTTATGATGCAATGGAACTGAGGCATATTGTCTATTCTAGAAGTGTATAAGCTGAATATCGAATTGATACCGTATTGTAAATATAACTGTGTCGCAATATAGAATGTCAGTTATTTGCAAAATTTTTGATTTGTGACAGCAGATTATTCTGAAACTGAATTTTCTACTTCTAAAATAAAATGTAGTCCTTCTAAGTGCTTCAAATATCAAAATTCATTTAATTTTTCTTAAGAATTCTATCTAAAGCAAACTTTCCTAAAAACAGGAAAATGCCAAAATTTGAATTTTGGAGACCAACAGTTCTGAAAAAATATTTCCTTAATATTTATCTATGTGCATAATATATGTGCGCATTCATAATAAATTTTTGATTTCGGGGAAAAATTAAAAAAGAAAAAAATTTTTGTTACGTGATTATTCACTTTTATTTTACAACGTTACAAAGTAAAACTTTAAAGTTAAAAATTTTTATTATATTTTGCAGTAAAACTTGGAAAAATTTAATTTTATATTTCCTGCAAAAGTATTTAAGTTATCTTTTATTTCAGTAGAAATCGTGGTTGAATAACGCATTGGGAATTCAGGTTTTATTATGAATTTTTATATTTCTGCTTATTCACCATTTATTTTTGTTTTTTATTTCAATTTATATAAAAGATTGTAAATGCATTCCTTTTTTAATTTTCCCGAACGTTCTGTATTTGAAGTAAGAAAAGTAATAGTGCGCAATGAAATGAAAACGCATTAAAGTGAAACCGATTGCAGTTAACATGACCCATATTAATTTTCAACAGTCCTTATTAATATATATGTTTAGTTGGCACCTATCAGAGCCACAACGTCTCCTTAAGGAACATGTCCATATTCCTTTACTTTAGTTAGCAATAATATCGAGTATAACACCAACGAGAACAAACTAGGTCACTGCAGAGGTATCACAATCACAGAGGTAATTAAAAATTGTTTCTTTTCTATCAACTTGCTGTAACCCACCACCATGTTTGCTATATTATCCGCCGAGGAATCGCAAAAAGTGATTCTTTATTATTCTAATCATATTTCGACCACATTTTTTTTTCCAATTGGTAGCTGATAGCTAAATATATTCAATTTGATTTTATTAATGGGAACGAAAACTAGAAGCACCATTAAACTGTCCATGGCCGATTCCAGCTCTATTTATAGTAGCTACTCGTTCATTCTGCGATATGTTTCTATAATCCGGAACCCAGTATAGCGACCCACCTGTTGCGAAGTCATTTTAGATAGTTATTAAGATTAGAGTTAAAAGTCACTTTCACAGCCTCACTATTCATGACTGTCGCTACATTTCATGCCAGACAAAGTTAAAATTAACATGACGTTATGTCAAATTGTGAAAAATTTAAAAGACAATAGTATGGGCTTATTCACACCAATAAGACTCAAAATTATTTAACAATTTAGGCTTCTTATAATAATAAAAGTATTATACTAAATAACATAAGATTTTCTATTTGTGTTCCAGTCTATATGTACATTTAACTTTGTATATTCAACGCTAACGTTCCCGAGTAACAGACCGTGAAATTAAAATTAACTTTTTACTTAACTTTTAACTTTTATATTATACAAACTTAAGTTTTAACGTATTGTGTGTACTTACCCTAGTACATAAATAAATACTTTTTAAAATATATCCGAATTACTCATAAATTTTTAAAATTGTTTATATATTCAAAATATACTAAAAAAAAATTGCCTCTAATATAAACAGTTTAAATAAATATTTAACTATTTTAAGTCAATTTCCTTAAAAAAAAAAAGATGAAGAGTCTGGGGAACACGATTATCAGGATAAAGAAAAAGGTATACCTTCAATTTATATGTATATATTTTTTAATGGCTTTCACTTTTATATTTCGTTTTTACTGTTATAAAAATATGAAACTTTTTAAAACTAAAACAGAAATCTCGGAGCCTCTTGAGTGCAACAACGGGAAACCGACAAAAAAATCAAGAATTTAAAATATTTAAAAACCGTTTCTTTTTTCTAAAGTTATAACAACTCGCTGAATTATTTTTTTTTTTTTTTCCAAAATTACTTATATACCTACAACACTATTCCTTTTTAGTGTTTTGCGTTTTTGTGGTATTTGTGGGAATTTCAAGGATTTTTTCTTAAAACATGAATTGTACGATGAGAAAACAAAACAAGGCATAAATGTACCGTTCTATTACATAATATTATTTATTTTTGTTTTGTTGAATAAAATTTAAAATTTAGTTTATTACGTTAATATTTTTTATTCTTATTTTGTTCTTTGAAACAACAATATTTTTAAATATCCGGTTGGTTATTTTTTAAAAAAAGAGCGAAAAGAATACATACCGCAAGCACCATCTAGTGTATAAAAACTAAGATATTTTAAATATTGAAGATAAAAGTAGTGATGTAGCCATAAAAATTTACTAAATTTTTGTTAAGTATACCATAAATAATGTAAGTACGAGTATATTATGTCAAAATTTATTTGAAAAACGGTGAGCAGAAATTGTTAAGGATTTTACTAAGTTGTTAGAAAATTAGTTGAAAAGTTAGCAATAGGCACGCAGGAGTTTTTGTTTTATAAAATTCATGAGTACAAAACGTTAAAAATTTTGACTCTCACACTTTTACATTTTTATTATTATTATAGCCTAAGTTTAATATTTGTAAGAAAAACATTATAGTATCATAGTAAATGTTGCAAATTGGTGTCTTGTATTCTTCAATATTGTTAATATTGTCTTGTATTCTTCAATATTGTTAATATTGAAGAATACAAGAATAACTGTAAAAATTTTAACAAATTCATGTTTAAGAACTTTTAATTCACATTTCAGTTTCAATCTCTGTATTTTTCTGTTCATTTACCCAATGGAAACGCTTTCAAAAATTTAATATATGGAAAACTGAAATTAATATTTAGATTTGTGCCAGAAATTGAATTTTCTAGAAGAAATATCTTCTTGCCTTTAAGATTTATACCTAACTATTCAAAATCATTTTTCTACAACTTATTGCTTTTAATTTATAAATATTTGTTTTATATTTAAGAAACGAAGAAGAGTAGCACTTCACTAATTGTCTTGCAAATAATAGTCATTATGACAAATGTCCATTCAAATTTACTTCTTTTGTGAGAGCTATATCTTCTTCCTCTCATGAGCTACGCACTTTGAAATTGGCGAAAATTTTATTTACTGAATCTCAATTCTAAGAAATCATAAATTTTACAAAATTACTATAGAACAAAAAGATGATGTCTTGTTCAATTCCTGAAAAACAAAAAAAAAAATATTATACCTATAATAAGAAATGCATTAACGGAAATACTATAATGACATTAAGGAAATAATCTAAATAATTTTTCTTTTAAATATTTTTCAAAAGAAATGTGCTTTTTTAAAAGCCGTTCTTTTATGTGAGCCAATTTACTATAAAATTTCTTAACTATTATACGATATTAAAAACCACCGCAGATGTCTTTCCATTATAATGTAATTCTATATTAACAACAACCTTTTTTTCTGTACATCTTTCAACACAATCTAAAACATATGGTATAATAATCGTTATTTATGTATGCTATATACATATCATTATTTCAGAATAACTTTAATTAACATATCACCTGTTAAGGTGTATAGTTTAACAAAGTAATTTCTTATAATAAATTGTTTACTATATTAAAAATATTTCTAAATTATTCTGTGTGATTTTAATGAATAATAGTTGAGATTTCCAACAAAAATTATGCCATAAGTGCGTATGTAGACATTTGTTTGTATAATCGCATGTTCATAGGTATTTTTTTTTTGTTAAAAATGAAATATGTACATCAAATCTTTCATTTTCTTGAAACTTATTAGATATACTTATTAAATATATTATATAAGTACATATTTTATAATGTAATGTAATGGAAGAAAAAGAGTACTATTATATCCATAATATAAACAGCTAAAAATCTCAGTAATCCACTATGATGTTCATCTATTTAAGTTGCTATTTTTTTTTATATGGATATACATATATTTCTCACAAGTTTTATTATCATTATGATCACTAGGAACTCACAGATTCCGACAACATATGATATTAACCTGTAGTCAAAATATTTTTGGAGATATTTGAAAAAAGTCTATTTGAAATCTTTAAACGCATTTTCTGGCTAAACTAGAAGAGATAGAGCGATTCTATGTATTTTTTGTGATCACTAAGAATTCAAGAATTCCATCAATCTAATATCACGGTAAATAAAGTCATTAGTAGAAAGCCGCTTTTATTTTTACAAACCTTGCTAGGTAATTTTTATTTTATTCTCTTCTTAGTTTTAATAATTCGTAAGAGCGTATAATATATGTGTATTATGTATGTATGTATATATATTAAAATTTAATATTAAAGTTTTTTACTTATTAAGACATATTAAGGTAAATTACATTATTCTTATTATTATAATATAACTTAAGAGTGTATAAAATGAAAATTTCTTAAATAATTTTTCTTATAAAATCCTTGACATAAGGATAAGCGATCAACTTAACTACCATATTGCATCAGTATAGTTTACCTTACTTATGTATATTTCTAATTTTAATATGTATGTATATATTTATTCATGTAAATAATATAGAAGAATGTAAAGTATAGTATTTACAATTGCGGATGAAAGGAACATCTTTGGGGAAAAATCTTTTATCCAAAAAAAAAAAATTTTCAAAATGTAATAAGATAATTTATATACATACGTATGTAGGTATGTAAGGTAACCTATCATATTTATTTAACTATGACAACATATGCTTTGTAAACTATACTTTTACATATTTGATGTATAGCGTCTTTTTCATTGTTTCATTCATCAAGAACTTGTGTATTTTATCCACATTTTTTAGTTAAAAAAAATGTTATGTAAAATTAACAATTTAAAAAAAAAAAAATTATAAGATAAAAAGTTTTTCTTTTTCATTATTTGATTGCTTTCACTACCAAACAAACAGAAAACATGAAAAAATGAGCTCCATAAAGATTTGCGTTAGTTTATTACTATAAAAAATGTACGGTTATTATAATAATGAAGATTATGATGACGACAATTATCAGATTTAATGATGTCAATACGGAATATGAAAAAAAGAGCATATTGTTCTCATTACTTTCATATCTGTTAAATTTTTAAAGGAAAAAAAAATTGTCTTCTTAGCACTTTTCTAAATTTTCTAAAAAAAAAATTTAAAAAAGTGTTCGTTTGTCCGTCCGTGTACCCAAATTACAAAACTTCTACACCCTTGAAGATAGAAAACATAGATTTTACTAGAAACTCATTTCCGTAAAAGAAAATTTTTACTTATTTCCCTGCCCTCTCTAAAAGTTATAGCTCCCTCAAGCCCTAAAAAATTATCTTTTTTATCTATTATCATTTTTTATCTATTTTCAGAAGCATTTTTAAAATTTTCCAAATGGTTGAAAGAAAAGTAATGGTCGGTTTTTTTTTTATTATAGCATACCATACATGAAATTTAAAAAAAAAAACAAAATGGCCGTTAAAATTTACCGTTATCTAATATTAATTTTTTCCAAATTTTTTATATTATTTTTCTTGTAGACCGCTGACTGCAGGAATCTAAAATTTTAGCAGCTTTCAAATACTTTCGTTAGAAGAAAAGTTTTTTCCACTTTCATCCCCAGTTGAGTTATCACCTCTCGAAATTCGTAAAATTTGAACTTTTGACACCAAATATTTCCAAAACTGAAAGCTTTTCTAAATTTCTATAAATGCGCGGTAAATGCCTTAGCATTAAAAAAAAATATAATTATTTTTCTTAACTCACGCAATTAACTCTCATTTGCTCTTTAAAACTTTTTTCCCTCATCCTAAATATATGCAATTTTTTAAATAGTTTCATATATGAATTAAATTAACTTTAATAATTATAGTACATACATAGATAGTTTTTAAAAGCAACATTTTCATTTACTGAAGGGAAAAGTGCTACATTATAAATTATTCGTTTACCACACCTTTACTATTGTTCAATTCCAGTGATAGGTAATAATACAAAATGATTATATCTGAAATTTTCACCATTCATTTTGGCAACAAAGCTTAAAAATCAGTTTTGTAAAAATATCGGCAAAATGTTTTTTATCTAACAATTTCTAATTAATTTTCTCATAAATTTTATTTACGTTTCTCATTAATATAGTTTCTGAATTGTTTCTGAGACAAATCAATTGAAATAATGAAAGAATATACATTGTATACCTTCATTTAGATAGTAAAGCAACTTTATTGTCGCTAGAGGCTCCAAGCTAGTATGAAATCGTCTTCTGTTTCTGGTATGTTTCAAAAAGAGGTACCTCCATTTGTAGCCAATTGACACTTAAACAGTAGAATCATGGGAAATTAAACCATGGATGCATTAGCAAGAAAGAAGGTTCGATGCAATAAATACTAAGTCATGCTGGTTTTAAACTTAACCTCAACTTAACTTACAATTTACGGGGCTATCTGTAATACGTTGAAATAATTTAATGCAAAAAGTTATTCTTGTGATCAACTAACTTCATAGTTGACTTTACTAAATTTAAAATAAATATAATAATCAAGAATAACGTAAGTAATTACAGTAACTTTACAGGTTAAGATCTTAATTTTTTTTCTTTACTTTTTAAATTATAAATTTGTTTTAGAGTAAATAATAAATGTGAAGAGATTGTTATGAGAATTTCATTACAACCTGTTACGTATAATTCATTTTTTTTATTTTCATACGGTAAAATTTTTAGCTAATTAGGTATGAAATTAGAAAAGTAAAAGTAACATTTTCAAAAATAATGGTTAGTATTCCTAGGTTATGGTTTTTTTCTTAAATTAATTTGTTTAAGAAATTTATAATATTAAAAAAAAAATTTGTGAAAGTAATTATTACGGCATAACTAGCTAAACAATATGCTATAATATAAATTTATATACATAGAGTAAGTGCGGTGATTGTGGCCCAGTCGGTTAACGTGAACCGTCATTATATTCAAAAGCAATACATGTAATGCCCTATCTATGCATGTCGAAACATGCAAATTTATAATAAGAAAAAAAAATTATTACTCGGAAATCAATAATGCTATAGCTTTCAGTTCTGAAGTGATTTTACAAAAAATATTGTAAATTTTTAACGACAGCATTTTTTTGTGTTTTATAGTTTTGCGTACCGTTACGATAAAACCGGTTTCTGCTAAAGAAGTGTTTTCTGCTATACAAAAATTCTGTTTAGAACAATTTGATGTGAGCATTTATTTTGAATCTAATCAATCTGCAGAATATTTTTACCGAGAAAAATCAGAACTCGAACCTTTGAGAATTAACGAGACAGGAACTCATAGATCTTCAAATCAAGAGAAGAAAATGGAAATGGATTGGTCACGCGCTGAGAAGAGCAGAAAACAATATTCAGATAAGGGTCTATTATTGTATATAAAAAATATTCAGGGTAAATGAAAAGTGGGCAGACCAAAAGAAACATGGCGAAGGTCAATAAATAAAAAAATTCAGGAAATAGACATGGCCTGAAGTTAAACTTCCACCCCGCAACAGGGTCAGATCGTGGATCTCTGTAGATGCCCTATGCTTCCAAGGGGAGTAGAAAAGTAAAAAAAAATTTATTTTGATTAAAAAATTTATATTCTTTTCAAAGACTGAAATTCCGTGTATTGTGGTTAAATGGAACTTAGCCCACCTTTACCTCACGTGTGGTCCAAATTTCCCATCCATTTTCAAAACTTTGCAAATTTCACGTTTTGCATTGAAAATGAATTTGCAACAAAACTGTTTAACATAGAAGTCTCAAATTTTGTATTTAAATTGATAATAAAATAATCTATGATTGTGGCTCTTGTCCGGGTTGAAAACATTTAAGATAACGGAGAAAACTGCAAAAACAGAATACGTGGTCCACGATCACCCAAATTACTCTACCTAAGAATAATATGGGTTTATGTAATATTTTTGTTATTATTAAAAGGGCAAATGGTTTGTCTTTTTTTAGTATAAATTTTTAATAAAAATTATTAAATTTAATTATAATAAATCTTGCATAAATTTATAAAAAATTACTTTAACAAGAAAATTAGTAAAATATAATTAGAAAAGTGGCAATGAATAAAATAAATTCATTATAAAATTTGTATAAATATTGCAGCTAAAATATAGGGGTATATATATACAGAAATTTCACATTGTTAACTCATCATCTTGATATTCTTTTAATTAATTTAGAATATAATACGTTTAATCCTGAAAAATATTCACTTTATAAGTGCTATTCACTTTAACATGCACTTTTTATTCTAATATACAAGTAATATTCGCTTAATTTTCATTTTTACAGAATTAATTTAAAGGTTAAATAACTAATTATTTAGTCAATTACAATTAAAATTATAATAATTGACCAAATAACCTTTTCAATAATTTTGTTATTATTTTCATATTGTTACAAACGTATTATAGTTTTATAATTATGTATGTATGTGTATAATTACGAAAATAACATTGAATTCATTCAAAATAATTCAAGTTTAACTGATTAATTATTTGTTAACTCATGCCATGACAATTTAATTTTTTTAATTTTTCCCCTAAAAAAAACAAATAATTTTGCCACCGTCCCCCTGAAAAATCTCAAAAATTTGGGTTTCTTTCTTATTAATACCGTAAATTACCAAAATTTATTAAAGCATAAGAAAAATGTTAAAATAATATAAAGTCCTTTTTAGTCCTCGCCTTCATTTTTTTTTTTGTAGAAATTTTGGAACTTTGAATGAAAACATTTACACACATACAAAATTAATTTTTTTATGTGGTCTTTTATAATTTGCTTAGTTTTTCTAAACAAAGAAAAATACACGGAAGATATGCTATTTTGCACTTTATTTGCACAGCGAGTATAAAGATCCCAAGGAAACCGTAGGTTAAACAAGGTTAAATGAAACAGGAAAAAGTTCCAAATTCTTTGTTATTTTCTTTTCTAATTTTTAACGCCTTTCATTGCCATTTTTATTAGGTTTTATTGAAATATATAAAATTTTATATGATGAAAAGATGAATTATAATTTGAGTGTGTCAAATTCAAAGCAATAAAATAGGGACAACACAGATTTTATTATTAAGTATATGAAGGTACAATAGTATCGATTCTTGATTTTTGGGTTATTAATTAAATAGTTTGTTTCTTTACCAAGGGTGATTTAAACAGCTTCTTTATTTTTTTTAAACCAATAATATTGTCGCCGCAATTAAATTAATTTGTCTATTGCACATAGATGTGATCTTCAATTATAAGTACACAACTGTAAACTGAAAATAGTGTCGCATATAATTGGTTGGAACACTCAGTATGCAATATTATTTATGAATATTACTTTACTTCTCATGTGGTCAAATTAAATCTTACAATAATGTTTTGACCATGAAATTGACCTGGAATTGTAATTAAGGGTGAGTAGCTATGTATAACTAATGTAAACTGTATTAATCCCAATTTGCAAAAGAAAAATTTTTGTTCAGAATTTTATAAAATTTTTAAATTTTAATTTTAATTTTTATGCTTTTTCGTTTTTATTATTTGAAAAAGGAAATTTCGATTAATATTTTTCTCCAAAGGAAAAATTTTTCCTTTTTATATTATCAAAGTATTGGTATTTAAAATTTTGGTAATATTCTAAGAAATAATGTACGGGTTTTACAAAAAACAAGTTGTTTACTGGTACTTGACTTACGTCACAAAATTCCAATTCAGAAACTTAAAATCACATAAAAATTTCATTGTGCTTTTTAAGAATTTTTAAAGCGTTACCAATAAATTCTTGTAATTTTTATGTTTAAATTATTCCCCTTATAATATATCCTTCATCAAATCAACTATATTAAGTCGTCGTCAGAGTGCTATTTTAATCCATCCACCACATTCTTCATTGTTGACTTAAGAAAGCTCTCACAGATTTTTGAAGATCATCATTTTCAATAATCTGTTTTTCGGTATCTGGTTTAGTTTGATAGATATTCAAATATTGCTTTCAGCCATTTCCATTTTTAAATCGATTTTAAGGGCATTTTGTTCCATATTCAACATTAACTTACAAACATGCAGTAAAACGTAATTATAATTATTCAATTTTACACAAAATTTTACTCTTGACAAAATATACTTTTTAAAGTAGTCAGGATCAATTCGTAAAATTTATTAAAAATTTTACAAATATAACAAAATATACCTGACAAAAATTTTTGAAACAAAATGGCAAAAAGTTGCACTTTTGAAATTTCTCAGATATACGGCAACATACACAAAATTTTAATAAATGCAAAAATAGCAAATTTACTTTTCTTATTTTTTTCTGTGTAGCACAATACGATGAAATGCAAAAACATAGTTAAAAAGGTACATTATTTCCTTTGTTATTATGATTGACTGATTTCAAAAGGATTTGGAAAAAAATCATAATTTTCCAAATATATACGACAGTGACAAAATTTAACTTGACAAAATTTGAGAAAATTTGATGTTATGTAGAGTAACATGTTATGCAATAGCTAATTAGGGTTTTTATTAATATAATTTATAAGCTATACGTCTATGTCGAAAATATTTTCCAGATTTAGGACCACGACCCAATTAATTAATAAAAAAAATTGAAAAAATTCTGAGCACCAAGAGTCAAAACACCAGTGTACTATATACTAATAAAAACAAATTTAAAAGTATAAGAAAATTAAAGTAAAATTGTTTGGTGCAAACTGGGCACTAGTTTTAGGACTATGAGTAAAACACTACAGTACAAAAGACTCAACATTAATAAATTAAAAACTTGTTTTAAATGAGAAGAATACAAAATAATAGATATTTTTTCAAATACATATTTTTTCACTGCATTAAGTCACTGCATGGTTAATAACCAAACTATTGATTAAACGCCGATTTTAATAAAATTTTCGTACATTCTCAGCAAATTTTATTCCTAACATTATTTTTCTCTTAAAACCTATAAAATAAAATGTAATTAAATACAACGATTTTGTTATAATTACGAAGGTATCCTTTCTTAAGACAATATCATTAAAACTTCAATCTTTCCTATAACATCAAGTAAATAAAAAAAAAAGAAAATTTTAAAAAGTTTTAAAATGGTCATAAATTTAAAACTTGATAATATTTTAGATTTAAAATTAAGTTTAATTTATTGAAACAGAAGGATTTTTTTTTAATAAAACCTGTTGAAAATCCTGTTTTATAGTTTACAGGATAATAATCAAGGATCTTTTATTCTGAACTAAAATAAATTTTATGATTTCTCTTTTTCCTTTATAGATTGTCATTTAATTCCGAAAGTGTTTTAAGTTATTTTAAAATTTCTGGAAAAATGTTTGTGTACTACACTTGTATATTAGAGTATAAAATTTTATGTTAAGATTATTTGCAATTTCTTAATTTTTTTCTAAGCCAAATTATCCTATAAAATTTAAATTGACGATACGGCAAGAAAAAATAAAATTTATGCTTGTTTTATACAATATAATAATAAAATAATAAAATGAAGCTATAATAATAAAATTTTTTATAATATTTTAAAGAGTTCAAAATATAAAAATTTGATGTTTAGCTATGACACTATAATTTTGAGAGGAATTTTTTTTCTAATACCAGTACGAACGTATGTTCGAAGGGAATACTAAATTTGCCTTGCCGTTTGTAACGCTAGGAAATAATGATCTAAGATATAGATATAAGAGTGTGTTTTTTATCATCGTCAAATTCTGATTTGATTTTATTATGTTTGTCCGTCTATCCGTCCGTCGCAACGATAACTCAAAAATTAATTAAACCAAGCCTGCCAGACTTTCACATATGATTTATAATAGTAAATTGCGGAACACTATTTAAATTGACTGTAATCAGGACAGTGGTTTGGGCAGCTGCCCAACAACTTCACAAAACAACAAAAGTAATTTGGCTATCTCAAAAGTTATTGAAGCAACAATATTGAAATTTCGCACAAGCAAATAATGTATTATTGGGACTGTTAGGTGTGATAAAAGCCGCTAAAATTTCTTGACTTCTCGTGGTAGTAGTATTCAAATTTTTCACTAGCAAATATTCTATTATGGCTTTTATATTTACTGAAACTAGTTAGGATACCTAGACTTGTGGTGGTAGCTACCACACAACTTCGAAAGTCTTTTGGTCGTATATTATGAAAATTATTGAAATTACAGTGCTCAAATTTTGCACATATTAATAAAAAACGAATAGAAGGTATGGAACAGTGCGGTAATTATTACACAGCACTTAAAACCATTCACTCGTATGGGTACCACAGAGTTAACACGATCAACTGTACTTTTTCTCATTTTTTAAAATTTTACTATCACTTTTATGGGATATTTCTTAAAGTTAATAAAATGAATGTTGGATAAGACTTAAGATAACAGACAACTTAATTTTTTTAAACTACAAGAATGTTTTTGAACCAATTTTTAATCAAAACAGTTTTGATTTTCAGATTAGTGAGATTTATTGCAAATATAAATCTAAAAATTTTTTATTTTAAAAATCACATAGGATAATTGGAGATCGAATTGGATATGGAGAATTCCAATTAATTAGAATGGAGTATTGGATATGTAGAATTATTAAATTAATTTAAAAAAAAATTATAGTTCAAATAAATTTTAAAATGTAAAGTTATTACTTCCCAGAATTATTTCAGTTGATGCGTTTTAATATAGTTATTTGAACGCTTTATTGTAAAAGGATTCATCATGCTTTGCTGCAGCAAGTGAAATCTACTCTTGCCTATAGTCATACATTTTAATGAATTATGATTTAGGTACTTCAGAAAAATTACCTTTCGCGATCAATTCGTGAAATTTATTAAAATTCCTTTAAGCATTCCATTAAATACGAAAAATTTAAAGGCACCTAAAATGTTCAAAATATTATTCTAAACGAAAATTTAAAATCTTCATAAACATCTCACATTTTATTTATTTTAGAATTGGTATAAGAACAGCGTTTTATTGCTACGTTCAATATTATTTTATAGTCAAGATTATTCCTCTAATTTTATTGGAATTTGTTAATGGATTACTGAAAAATCTGAAAACCGATACAACAAAAAAAAAATAAATAAATTTAATGTTAAAAAGGAATTTAAAATCCAAAATCGGAAAAAAATATTTCTTTACTTTTTTAGTAATAAAAATAAAAATGCAACTTCTTTTTTTTTCTCCCAGATTATATCATCAGGATCAATTGATTTTAATCTATATAATGAATAAATAAAAATTGATACAAGAAGAATAAAAGAGAACGAGAGAACAAAAAGAAAATTAACAAACAAATAAAAAAGTTTGAAATAAAAAAATTTCTCTTTTTTAAGAATTAATTCCTCGAGGTTTATAAAAATTTTAACGAAGTTTATTTGGGTTTGGAGTTCTGAGTTTGGGATAACCAAGCTTAATTTAGGAGTAGTGTTGGCAAAGACGTTGCTTAGTGTTTTATGAATGTTATAAAGCACGAAACAAATGTTGTCTTAATTTTCCAAAAAATAGAAACACTCTAAACATAGAGAATTTTCCCAAAAGGTATGCATAAAAAGTGTTGCCTTTTGTAGATTGTAACCGTGGAACTTAAATTGCTCTTTTGGAAAATGTGAAGCTGTTTTTTTTCGAAAACAATTCGAACAGTTGTAAATTATATTAAAACAGCTTACTTTTTACTAGATGATTCGGGAATTTTTCAAATGTTAAGCCTTAGGGACGCTTTTTGAATGCTTATATTAAATGAATCCGGATTCCGGTGTAATTTTAATATAATTGTACAATATACAAAATTAACAAATGAAAAATGACAAAGAGGAAGTCTCTGGTCATTGTAATTAAATTTTGATCAAGTTATAACAAACTTTGTCCCATTTGTACAGAATCCTTGTTGCGGATAGTATTATGTTATTCAGCCATTTCTTAAAATATTAATAACGAATTCGATAAAAATTATTATAATACTAAAAAAAATTTTTTTCAATATTGCATATCAAAAGGCGCAATTATTCTTATTTTTTATTCTTTTTGTGTTTTTTTCAAAATAATAATGGCTAAAATTTCAAATCAAATCTTTTGCTTTCAAAAAATTCATCCACCGTTATTATATAATATAAAGAATAATAAGAAAACATGGAAACCCTTATAATACTTTGTTGTTCATCATACTTCTTATCTTGTTTCTTTTTGTATTCACAATTTTTTATATAATAATACGATAATATAAAAATGTTGTAATGTCTGTTACAAAAGAATGAAAATTTCATTTTGTGTTCATTTATATCAATTGTCGTTTTACCAAAAATAACCATTTGTATTCATTGTCATCTAACAAGAAAAAAAAACAAGAAAGAGCAAAAAGAATTATGGGACGAAAATTGTAAAAAGACGATGCGCTATGCTCCTTATACAGATCAGTGTACATATACAGCGGGGAATCCAACACCAGGTAACATTGTATTAATATTTAAGGACTAAAAATATTGAACATTGTAAATAATGTATTTGAAAGAACAGACATATTGCTAATAAAAATTGATTTTAGCTTAAAAACTCATCAAAAAAACTTGAATACAAAGAAAAAGAATAATAAAAATAATAAAGAAAAATCAAGAAGAAGAAGAGTAAAATCCAAAAGGATATAATTTAAATTTATGTTCTAATAAAAAAAGAAAGAATAAAAAGCTGTGTACAGTAATATTTTCAAATGCATATTTGTGTGTGTATGTGTACATATACATTCACAAGATATCCCTTCGGGGATTACGGTGCAACACGCGGATTACTTATGTGTTCTTTATCCTTCCACAAAAACGTATGTTGATTTCAATATTTTAATAAGATTTGACAAAAGGGCGACAAAAAGTGCTAATTTGTTGGAGAAAAAATAACGAGTGCCGGAATTGCACTATTTTCATAGAATTTTTAAAATTAGGAGTTACGGCATCAAATTTAATGTCGTCGTCCATAATTTTGAATATGACATCTTTGTATGAAATCTTAAATATGAGAATAATTTTATTAATAAATTTCATTGTGCATGTCGGCGACCCAAGCGTCTTGTTGTATATTTGCAGTCTTTAATGTTTTGAATAATGTAAGTTATAAAGTTTTACGCTTATAATTGTATATTGGAGCTTATATGTTTACTTTTTTATTTAAAAAAATAGTTTCAAAACTACGAGATTTTGTTATTGTACGAAAACTATAAAAGTCCAGCAAAAATCCAATTCCATTTCCATCTAAATAATACAACCCACGTATTGTATTTTCTGAAAATTAATTCAAAATTTAAAGAAAAACCAAATTTACAGCACACTTTGTATGCGATATATTTATAAGAATATATGAAAGGTGTCTGCTCCTTTTCTTATTTTATTCTTAAAAATTGCAATAATTCAAAAGATTTGTCTTTTGTTACTATTTAACTAAAGGAAGAAATAAAAAAAAACTAAAATCAAAATTTCAATTTTGATATTTTACACATATACAATTAAATGAAAGGATATTTTATAGTTATATAGTTGAATTGATCAGTTTTTGTTGTAATTTAAAAATAAACATTAAAGTTTTCTTTAGAAACTTATAATAATTGAATAGTTTTGTATTATTTGTAATATTTTTTATTATTTGTAAGATTTTTTATTACTAAAATTATAGAAATAAAAGATTTTCTTTAATAAAAATTTAGAATATCAGAAAAAGCATATATTATACAATATAAACTGCCTAAATTTATGCAATTTTTATAAATATTGCATTTTTGTTACTTTACATAGATAGATTTGGGTCCATAAAATGGAGGATCTACAATATTAAAGTCAATATTCTTTTGAATTGAGGATGAGAAAACAGAGTTGATAATTCGATTAATAAAGTTTTTTTAAGGACCACCGATTTGTAGTAGACGATTTGCTAATAAATAGAAAATATATTTGGAGTTTTTGAAATGCCAAAAAATTATATTGTATAAAATTATATTTTTTATATAAATTTAATTAATTTGTTATAACCCATATTGTCGGACACATTCTATCATTTTGTTTCAAAAACATAAAATATAGAATTTTTCAAGATTTTTAGAAATAATAAAAGAATTGCTATGAGTTAAAACTTTCAAATTCGGCTAAGTTTTGAGCTTTCTCTAATAATTAAAAAATTTTATATCTCTGTGTAACAAAACTTATGATTATTTTTTATTGGCCTCTTTACTGCAAAATACCTTACTGTAATCATGTTGACCTTGTAGAAGGGTCAGGTTGTTGACCTTGTAGAAGGGTCGGTACGTCTGCCGCTGGGGACATTCTGAAGAGCGAGGCCTTGTGAGTAGAGTGTCACACGTGTAAGGTGACCAGAATAATGTGCCCCCAAATAGAAGAGAAGAGGACGAGGATGTTCCTGACGTATGGTAGGGCTGATATCAGCATACTGGTGGGGGTGCTGACAATACATTGCCTCTCAGAGAAAATGACCAAGAGGCTCGGGGTAGCCACGACGGGTACATATCGTGGATGTCAGGATATGGTCATGTTCTTTATGCCTGTCCGTTTTTGATGTGGCAGAGAAGACGTGTACTTTCTTTTATGATAGCCTGGGTTCGTCAGGGAAGTTGGTTAGTTTGGGTAGATGGTTTTCAGGATCGGATTCCATGGGAATTGTGGGATGTTTTATTTGAAGGCTGCCGATGGGCCTTCTTATTGGACTAATTCGTTGTCTTCTGAATGCTCAGGTAAGCCCCCCTGTTTTATTACCATTACTACTACTGCAGTTGTTCTTAGAATAAAAAAAATTCAATATCCTGCTCATTTGAAATAATATATAGATCCTTGTTTTATTTGTTACTTATTTACAATGTGCAGATTTTTTGCCTAACTAGCGTAACTCACAATTTCGTATCACTATATTTAGACTTTCGTATACATTTATTTTTACTATTATCAAACAAGGATTTGCTTTTTATAAAAATTCTATTATTGTTATTTCGCGACCAATAAATGTGTGAAAAAAAACAAATTTACCTATAAAGTAAAAAAAAATCCTTCTTATGTAATTTTATTGTATGTGTGCAGGATATCTTTTAAGAATGTCAAATATTTTATAATATTAAATTTTTTTATTTTTACATTAAATTTTGTAAACGCTTGTACCTACAATAAATTTTTTTCCCAGACGTGTTGTATTTGCAATATTTTTAGTTTTTTTGGATTATTTCAAAGGACAAAATATTAAAATCAGTCTATAAAGATTTTTCTGTTCCTTTAGTGATTTGTTGCTGTTGTTGTTTTCATGTTTTGCGAGGATAACCTTGTTATCCTTATCTTTATCGTTGATTTAAAAGTTATGTTTTTTGTTTTTATGTTTGTAATTCATTCTGTATTTAACAACAACTTTGTTAAGGACTCAAATTTATGGATAGAATTAACTTTGATGTTATTAGGAACTTTTTTTTTTATTATTTCTTTTGTTTGTTTGTGTATTTCTTGTTTTTTTTATGAATAAAATTCTTAAAAATGAAAAGTATAAAAATTTTTCATTTTTCCGCATTTTTAATGACAATAACGAAAAGAAAAGAAAAGATGAATAAAGCATTTTCTCTTTGTGCTTTGATTTTTTAAATTTTGTAAAGAGCCGGGCTATTTATTTGTTTCCTTAATATTTTTGTATTTTTAATTCAGTTAAATACTTGAATATGAGCTGCAATTTTATGTTGGAATCGTTAAAACGATTATAATATTATTGAAACCAGTCCAGATAAATTAAACCAGTTGAGTTTCACATAATTACCTTCTTGAATTTTGATAATTAGCAATAATATTTCACTAAAATTACTATTATTTGGCTTTAGTTTTGTTAGCTATTTTATTCACAATAATAATTCTTGAGTTTGCTTTAATCCTTATTTGCCTACTTTGTGCAGGAAAAATATTTATTGCTTTTTAAAATTTGTTAAAAATAACAAGTTCTCTATTTATATCATAAGAAGAGCAGCTCTAAAATCAATTACCTTAAAATAATAAAAATGTTACCATTATAAATCAGATTGACATAAGCTTATCAAAGATGTTTATATCCTTTAAAATTTTGTGATTATATCCAATTATATCCTATGAATTGTTTGGAATATTGAAATTTGCCATACGATTTTTAATTTAAGAATTATTATTCTTTTAATATTTTCCCATTTTCCTTACTACAGGATGTCCTTTTTTGATAGACTTTAAATATGAAAAAATTAAAATAAAAATCCTGGACATTTTTTCCTGGACAAAACAATTTCAGCTTAAAGCCATAACGTCTCGTCAATGAGATATTTTTAGTGATTTTGTCTTAGAATTTTTTTCATTCCCGCGTTATATTGTCATTGTGACAAAAATAATTATGAGAGCTACTCGAAGTTGGGGAAATTTGGTGATAATAATTATCATAAACAATAAAATGAATAATTTTTTTTTTTTGTATTCACCGGAAATATTTTTTCTCTTCGATTTAACAAAAGAAAAGACAAAATAAAAAAAATTCACTTAAAAAAAATTTTAAGCCTAAAAGAATTTGAAACTTTTTCTGTCCTCCTGTTCTACTTTTTCAATATTATAGTATTGTGAAAATCTTGGCAAAAAATACAATTATTATGCCGGAAACATGGATAGGAATTCTTTTAAAAAACAAACTGGAAAAAGGTATAGCATTTTTTGTAAGAAAATTATAATTTTCCTTTTTTCAAATTTTTGTAATTAATTTTCGTGTGCAATAATTTTTGTGATAAAACTCGAATGTATTTTAAATATTGCGTCGAATTTAGTTAGACAAGAGAGCAACAAAACTTAATATTGTTTTGCATCTATCATGAAAATTTTTTCAATTATGTATTCAATGATTTTTCATATTGAAATTCCTGATAATTATATGCTCCTGCCTAAATAGAAATTATTACGAATTATAATAATACAGTGTCTGTTATCTATTTATGCATTTTATGGCGCGATTTTTGCCATCTAAAATTTAATATATTTCAAATTATTAAAAATGTTTCTTAAAATATTAAGTATCATATTTAAAAATCGAATAATATTATTGGACATTCTCTGATTTTTACTGATATCTTTTACTTTGATCCCCAAATACTTAAATGTACGAGCACGCCATTATCATTGTCTACGCTCACATTAAATTGTTATTATCCTTGTATACTATTTCCTTTAAATCTACATATTTTTAACTTAAAAAGAATAAAAAAGAAATTAAGAAAAATGTATACATACAAGATGTAACAATTTTTCGATGTTTTCAAGATTAAATGAAATAGGTAGGATTTAAACAGGACATTCTTTATTACTCAATAGTCTTTTTTATTTTTAGTTAATGCTTTACCCATATATTTTATTTCTAGTTGATTTTCATATACTACATGCTAAATAAAGTACATTATATACTATTAAAGCACTTTTTATATAGTGTTATCTATATGTCCTTTATTAAAAATGTTCATATATACGGAATTACAAATAGCAACAAAAAGAAATTATTATTATATGAATACAAAGAAAATAAGGATATTTTAAAAAATGTTGTCAACAAGTAGTACTAGATTGTGATGGTAGTGGTAGTGGTTGTTCCAGAACTATAATAATGTAAAGTATTCAGTTTACATGAACACAAGAAGTAATTAAGTTTTATATTATTACGATTTAAACATAAAGTATGTTGATTTAAGCATAAAGTTATTATGATTGTTATATACAATATCCAAGTTATTTTAAAAATGAAAAGAAATTCAAAAACTCCGTACAAAATTAAGGTGATGTTATTAATTTTGATTATAACTTAAAATTAATGGTTAAATTATTTCTGGTTATTAAAGCCGAATTAAGAATGGCAAAAATAGTAAAAACAATATTTAGAAATTTTTGAAATTTTTTCTTGAAATAATAAAAATGTTAAGAAAATATTCCATAAAGCGTTCTATTATTGAATTTTAAATGTTTCAAGTTTCTCCCAGAATATTATTGTAGTAAAAAATGGAAATTTAAGAAGTGCTCACAAGTTCTTATTATTGTAAAACAGCAATAATAAACAAAAAATACATGAATATACTTTAGTGGTAATGCAATGCAACAGCAACAAGGGCTAACTGCAAACATCACAAGAAATTTTTTTTTTTTTGTAAGAAAATGAGAAGCAAAATTTTATTAAATTTTCCATCGAATACTTTTATTTCAAAATAGCTACTGTTTTTAATAATCATTATTTAAATTGAATTTACCTAAAACCAAACTACTCTTTAAATAGGTACTTAAAATCTATAAGGTTTCAATTTAATTCTCTTAATTATTCTGTTATTATTTCCCATTATTAGAAAGAGACCAATCTAAAATTTTAAATCCTTTTTGAGTTAAAACAAATCAAATTAGAACTACTGTGAATTATTAATTTACGAAAAAAAAAATTTCCTCATTTATTGTTCTCATATTAAGGACAAAATCTTTTACCCATTTTACTAACAAAGTCTATGTTTGTACCTGTTAAATAATAACTAAAGGATACATAAATTCTGAAAAATGTAAATTTAAGGTTAAACAATTGTATGATTTTCTTTTTTACAACTCTACCTTGAAATAAAAAAACAAAAACACTAAAACAGAAAACAACATAAATGTCAAAAGGAAAACAGAGAAAAAAAAATCCCATAACAAAAATTTCCCTTTAAACAAACCCCCCTTTACAAACATACTTTTTTATTATTATTCCTTTTTTTTATTTTACTTTTTATTTCCCTCTTTTTTTGTTTTTTTTTTTTGTTAATTTGCTCTATGAATCAAATTATTTGTAACTTACTTTTATTTCAACTTTGAAATATCCTTGTAAAACATCACAAGTTTAACAAAAAAAAAAATATGTATACATATAAAAAAAAATAATAAAAAAAAAATAAATCAACCTTTACCTTACTGAACTAGTTCCACAAATTATTTATTCACAACACAAAATAAATGAGCAAAACGTAGCAAAAAGTAAAAAAAAAAACACAAAAATAAAAAAATCTCCAAAATGAATTTTTGTGAGAAAGAAATTGGTCAAATATTAAGTAATTTTAAGTCTCCAAAAAAAAAAGCTTTTAAAATTTTTTTTTTTCTGAAATATTCCAATTTCTATTCCAAAGGACAGAAAGCAAATATAAAAGAATTTTCCAATCAATATTGCCTTCACACTTTCATATATTGAAATCCCACGCATCAACAATTTTCTCGCAATTGCACGTAATCTAATTATTTCAATTTTCACTCAAAATCTCATTCTATATGAATTTAATATTTCTCTTAGTCTCCATAATGAAGAATTACAAATTTTCAAATAAATTTTTCATAAGTCTCAATTTTTTAAATCTCTTACTCTCCTCTCTGTCGCTTTAACTCTCTTTTTATTCTATCTGTGGAAATTCAAAACGGTTTGTTTTTTTTTGTAGAATTTTATAAATTAATTTTCTCTGTGAGAAGAGAATAAATTTGGAGAACAGTGGAAATAACATTGTTATTATTATTATTGTTCTTACTATTCTTGTTGTTGTTGTTATCAATAGTATAGTTAACAAAAGAACGGAGACGCGGGAGTATTTTAACAATATATACAAAAGAATAAAAGAAAAAAAAAACATTAATTTTTTGTATACTTTTAAAACTGAAGAAAATAACAATTTTTGTGTTGGTGTCGTTTTTGTTATACAAAAAAAATGTATGTATATATAAATATATATATAATTTCTTTTCGTTTTATTGTACCCAGACCCCTCACAACTAATTACTTGGTAGAATTTTAAAGGTAGCTTTATATATTGTAATATATGAAATCATATTGAAATGATAGTGAAGAAAATTTTACCAAACAAGTAAAAAGGATATTTGTAAATATGTTAAGAATGTGTATGTGTATTATGTATATTATGTGTCTTCGATATAGTATACTATTATGTAGATATATATTGTATTGAAAATATTATACTAAAATATTTTCTATTTTTTTTTTTTTTTGTTGTCATTTCTTTTCGGTTCGGTTCTGAGAAAAGCAAGAGAGAAAAAACAAAAAATTTTATATTTGATTTTTGTGATTGTGAAATTTTAGAAAATTTTTTATCAGTTGCTTACGGTTATCCCCGGATATTGGATGTAAACGAAAAATTTTTTTCAATAAAAAAAAAGCAAAGAAAAATATTAGAAAATTTAAAGCAAAAAAAAAAACCAGAAGAAAAAAATTAAAAAAAATTTTGTTTTTAAAACGAAAATACATAAATATTGCTGGAAATAAGAAAACAAAAAAAAAATTTTAATAAAAAATCAAATTTTTGATAAAATTTTGGTGTGTTTAAGAAAAATTTACTATAATCAGAAATTAAAATTATTAAATAAAAAAAAATAAGTACTCAGAATTTTGTTATTTACGATTCTAAAGAAATTGAAAGTAATGAAAATATTTGTGGGAAATTTTTGAGTTCTCTTAATTAAAAATTAATAACTTGATTAAAAAAAAATATAAAATTTTCAAAATTTCTTGTAAATTTTCTCTGTAAATTAATATTGAATAATATTTTAACTTTATTAAAAGGGTGATTTTGTGTTTTAAACATAAAAATTCGAAATTTTCTCTTAGTTGAATACCAAAAATTTGTAAATTAATATAAAAATTTTTCAATAGTTATACACTCTATAATATTAATTACGTACATACATACTAACATATTGTATACACTATATTGAAATTATAATTTTTTTTTTTATTTTACAAAATTTACAAATAATCATAAATTCGAAGAATACGCGTTATTTGAATTCAAGGACTAAATTTAAATTTACATGTACAATAACCTTTTGAAATAAAAGAGGCAAAAAAAGAAATTGTTTTTTTTTTATTAAAAATACAACGAGAATAATTGTAATAAAATTAAAGGAAATTATTGTTTTCATTGCATACATACAGCTCACATTTTGAGCAATTGTAAAATAACAATTTCAATTTTCTAAAATAATTTGGTGTCGAGACTTGTGTTAATTTTAAAACTAAATCTTTTATTAATTGAAATAATTAAGAATTCAAGAGTAAAAATCACGGAAATTTACTAAATTTTATTATAAAATTTTTTGTGAATCATAATACTGATATTAATTCAGAAATAATTAAAAGAAAAATAAATTAACATTTCCTTTTAAAATTAAGGACAAAATTTTTATAAAATTTAAAGAAAATTTTCTTCCAATCGAATTAAAATTAAAATTTTAATGTCATCATAATAAAAATAAGTAATTTTATTTATTTGGCATAAAATTTTTGTCGAGAACTTGAGTAATAAATTATAATTAAAAAAAAAATATAAAAGTTTATTAAAAATTGAGATTTTCAAAGTGGTTATCGAGTGGAAAAACAACAAAAAGCAATTGTTAGAAAAAAATTGTAATAAATTTTTAGACAACGATCAAAAAAAAAAAATATTTTTTATTTTCTTTTAAAATTTTATTGACATGTAAAATTTATATGTAGGTATAATAATATAATAAATAATTATATATATGTATATATATGAGTATATGGTTGTATGCAAGTATTCAGAGATGAAAAAATGAAGATATATAAGAAAGTTTTGTTTTAAATTTTTCCGTATTTTTACGTTTTGTTTTTGTTTTCCTTTTGGAAATTCTTTTGTTCTTGTTGAAGTTGCAGTTAAAATTAAAAAGTTTTCATTTGAAATTTTTTTTTGTAAATTTTCTTTGTTATTTTAATTTTTTTTTTTTCGTAATTTTGTTATTACTTTCTTCGATCTTACCTTTAATTTTCCTTTCTTCTATTTTATTTCTTTTTGCGCTTGAAGAGTATTTTCTGTGTTTCTTATAAAAGAAAAACGAGGCGGAAGACCAGCAGAATAAAAAAGAATCATAATGATTATGCGAAAACAAAAAAAATTAAAGTTGAAATTTAGAGGGAATTTGTTTTTTTTTAAATAAGAAAATTTGCTGCCTCTCCTGTTTATCATCCCCTGACCCCGTCACAAACATTTCAACGTTTCTCGCTGTAATCCGATATTTTATAGTTCTTTTCTCTTTCTTTAAGTTATACTATACTTACCTTTATAAGCAAAAAAAAAATCAACAAAAAAATAAGAATAATTTTTCACGTAAATTTTTTTTTTTCTTTCTTAACTTACCTTGTAATTTTCCTTAATTTTTTGTCAAAAAAAAAAGAGAAAACGAAAAGAAGAAAAAAAATTTCCATCATTATTTTCTGAATTTTCCATCATAGTTTGATTTTGTTTTTAGTTTTTTTATTATTCACGAATTCTTATGTCTTCTAAATGATTACAACAGGAATTCCTTAAAGACTTAAAATTACAAAAAAAAAAAAAATCTACTTTTTGTTTTAAATTTTCCTTAAAATTTTTGATATTTTCAAAAAAAAACAACAATCAAAAATTTTTTGTTAAGAAATAAGAAATTAAAAAAAAAATGAAGAGGAAAAAGGAAGCAAACTAAAAGAACGAATGAACAACAATGAATAAAACATAAACAAGTATAAAAAATGAGAGCAGCGAAAGGAAGAAAACAAAACAAATAAAATTCAAAAAAATAAAAATAATAAGGACATTAGAATATCGGAGCCGGAAAAATCATTTTTTTGTTTTTCTTTTTTCCTTTTCTGTGTTTTAAAATTCTTTTCCTTTATTTCTTTGTTTTCTTCGTTTATTTCTTTTTGTTTTAGTTTTTTAAATTTCAAATCAACATCATTATCATCTCTGGATATTAAAAGTCCAACCGGATTGCGTTCGCCTTCTAAAAATTTTTTTTGTTCTCTTTCAGTTATTGTTGTTGTTTTTTCTTTTTTATTTTATTCATAAATCGACACTTTTTACCTTTTTGTTGTTTCTTGTACTTTAAGTACAAAAAACAAAAAGAGAACAAAGAAAAGGAAATAATATTAATAAAAGAAATCCTTAATGAAATTATAAAAATAAGGAGAACAAAGAGAAGAGACAGAAGAGAGTGAAAATTTATAATTTTTCAAGAGGGAAGCAAAATTAATTCATGTGGTAAGTGAACAATATCTTTTTTTATTGTGCTGCCATTTTTATTTTTTACATATTTTTTTTTCTTACCAATATAGTTTTAATTTTAACTTCGTCTCTTTCTATTTCTATATAAATGTTTTGTCTCTTCTCATTCCCTCTTAGAAATATTTTATACTTTTTTAATAAATTTTATATTTGCATTTTTTTACCAAAACATTGTATGCTTACACTATACAAACTCCCACAGTCCTTTTCTTGTGATATAGAAGACATGTAATTTTTTTTTTAAATTCAAATTATACTTAAAGGAATTGAAATGGAATACCTAATGCCTAATTATATGTATTATTATTTTGTAATAAGTAAGAAAGAGAAAATGATGAGTAAGTGGCTGTGTATGGTTTCTTTCTTGAACAATCTTTTTGATTATTTTATTATTTTACCCATCAGTATAAGTTGAAAGTCTAATTTAATTCAAATATTATTCATATACTTGTATATATATATGGAATACATAGCACACTTTAAGGCGTATGTAAGAATAACATTTTATATTTAAAAAAAAAATTATTTTACCAACTCCGTCCATTGAAATTATTTGGAATACAGCTATAAAGGTGGATTTTAAATTAAAATAAATTTTGTTTGTTTTTCATTATTTTTTTTTTTCTTATTTAAATTCCTGGAGGTTTTCTTATACTTAACATGAAAATATTTCTTTTTAAACATATATGTATGGGCGTAAAATGCTGAAACGGAAATTTTCTATATCTATACATAATAAAATGTGCATAGCCATGTAAGTACAATATTTTAATTTAATATTTTGCTGTCGTTTTAAAATTCAAATTAGTAAAAGTTAAATTTTTGTTCTTTTACAAAAATATTATAAAATTAATGTGTATAAGTGTATATACATGAGGTAATATTTATATTGTTTTACAAGAATCGAATAGAGCGTGTAGATACTTTTTAATAATTAAAGAAGAAAATTTTAATCACATTACTGAAGAAGAAATTTATGACCGGAAGCAATATAACAAGTCTTTCAGTTTAAACGTTTTTCACATCAAACTAGTGAGTCTAACTTTATGTTATGTTATGTATGGGGCGAATTTAATCAGTACCTCGACCCATACAGGTACATTTTGTGCATTCCCACACCAGATCATTAGAACTCAAAATTCAGACTCACGATAAATTTTAACAGGTCAACGTCATGTACACCGATTAACGAGAATTCAAGTTCAAGGCCCCGAGACATCGAGTGCCCCGGTCGTAAAATCTACATCGCTGCGTATTTGATCTGACAATCTGATAAATAGTTACTAATAGGCTTTTATAAATCTGATAAATAGTTACTAAGAATCTGATAAATAGTTACTAAACTAAATTTTGCGTATTTTTTTTATATTCAATTTCAATGAGCCACCCTTCATAAAATGTTAAATGGTAAATCTTCATAAAATGTTTAAAATTATTTTCTTCCCACACAGCATTGAATGTTATAAACGATATTGTTAGTGGGTATTATTTTAATAAAGTTTATTTTTTCAAAGTCCATGATTTACGAAAACTTTTTACTGTTATTTCATTATTATACTGTTAATTTTAATGGACGTTGAGAATTTTATTAAAATTTCAATTACGAACTAAAACATGAGACTTCTTTGATTTATTCAAATTTTCAATTAATTTATTTTTTTCCCATTTGTGGTCTTATAAAAGATTAATCGCCAGCTCCTACGCCATAAAATAAAAATCGAATAAACTTTTAAATTCACAATATCTTTTAAAAAATACAAAATATTCAAATGTAATTTTCTTAAAATCAAAAATTATATTTTACAATATTGTTAATTTTATGTGTTCGTGCAATCAAATTGACTTACACATTTCCCGTATGTCCTTTTTGAACAGTATCATTTTTTATATCGTTTCTTAAAGAGGCATATCAAAGTTATGATCGATCATTTAAAATAAAATTCAGATGAGACCATACCTATTTCCTATTTCCTTTTAAAAATGAAATCACTTCAAATATTAGAAATACTATTGCTTGCGTCAATTTCTTAAGAATTTCATACAAGTGAAAGGATATTTTCATAATAATCCTTCATAAATTCTTAAGAATTGCTAGAAAAATGAATCATCACGATGATTTTATTAATATTGTTCCCTACTTCTCTCATGAATGCATGGCTCAATGATATCAGTGGAATTGGTACTCTTGTGGGTTGCACACAAACGCTTTTACAAATAAATAAAAAAATTTTCTTTTGTTATCAGTTTTTTATGTGAAAATACTCATACAAACATACAAAAAAAATATAGCTATTTTTCTTTTTATTATTTTATTATTCTTTTATCTGTCCAAAAGTGAACACACAGATATTTTGATTCAATTAAATGATATTGCACAGAAAAAAAGTAATAAAAAAAAAAGAAAAAATTGAAAATTAGAAAAGAAATATAAAGCCTGCCTGCCACAATGTTGTCGTATTTTTTCTTTTCTTTATTGTTGTGAGATTGAAAAATTGCCGTAAAAAAAGCATCAAATAATAAAAGAAACAAATTTATTCTCTTTCTTCAATTTTTAATAAAAAGAATTTTCTTTCGGTCACTTCGGTATTATTTATTCGGTAAAAGAATGGCAATTTCTGCCGTTCATTTTGATTTTATACAAGAGTTTCTTTTTTCGTTGTAGTTGTAACATTGAAACACTGTTGACAATTAAAAAATTTATTTGATTTTTTTTTTGTTTTTCATTTTAAATTAAATTCGAACCACACAATGACTCTATTAAATGAATAAGATTTTTTTTTGAGAATCTTTTAAGATCAGCGTATTATTGAAAATTGAAGTTAGGAAATAATCGCGCACATGAGCGATTGCAAATTGATTAATATTATACTTCATACTTTTGTAATACTTCTAATTTCACGCAAATGTAGTTTTTGTAAATTGTATTCTAAAATTTAACAAAGAACCGTGACTTTTGGAGCATTATGTTGTATTCAAGCTTAGCCAAAAATTCCTAATAATGAAATTCAGAAAAATTTTCTACACTAAAAAATATTCAAATTACATACAAAATCCTGAATTACTTCTAATGAAGAAATTTTTATATTTTCTAGCCAACCAACTTAAATATGAACATTTTGCTATTTATTTTTGAATACATTGAATAAATCACAAAAATTTTTAAAGCTAAAAGCAAAAAAAATATAATTTTTCAATTGAACAATACATTAAATTTAATATGCCCCAATAAATATGCAATTTTTCAAAACTAAAACATTTTTGATATCTTAGTACAAGGTTTTTTTTATAATTAAATTGCATGTAAAATTTAAAATTTCATAAAAGTTTACAAGAAAAAAAATTAATTTAATTCCAAAAATCATTTATTATTAATAATTAATTTTAATAATCATACTTTGGAATTTATTTAAAATTAAAGTGAATTTAATATCAAGATTGCAATATGCAAAATTATAAATATTTAAATACCATAATTCATTAAAATAAAAGAAATATTAAAAAAAAAAAATAAAAAAAAAATTTCTATTACCATATGAATATTACCATAATTTTTCTATTACCATTTTATACATGAATTTTTATAATGTTTATAATGCTTGTCTTCATTCCGGACAACATTCTTAAAACCTGCATTAATAATATTTTTCTAAATAAAATCAAAGTAAAAATATTGCCGACATAATTTAGTGTTGAAATTTCTTTAATTAATAAACGAAGTATATCATTGATAAAAGGTAAGACTTGCTACATTTTATACTCGTTATATTTTGGAGAAATTATTCACGGCCGGTTAGTTGGTGGTTTACGGGGTCGTTGCAGCAGACTCGCCGAATTACCACAAATATTCCGTTTTGCTACCACTAGATAGTGATCACCAGACCGTCATTGAGACAGGTGCCGCATCTAAATCTTTTATGTTTTCTATGTCGTATTCAGCCGGCGCCATACTTGCTCTGCCTCACATGACCAGTATTACTCCGCCCAGAGTCGGGCACTTGCTGAGATAGTGATTTTATATCTAGTACATAATTATATACTGGCCGCTTTACATTATGATTTATCAAAGAAAGATTAGCGGAAATTAGAAAACTTTTAACTTTAATAATTTTTATCAAACTACGTAAGGTTTACCAATTTTCAAAATATAAAAAATTTTTTCGGAACAGCTTATAGAATTTTTAATTTATTTCCAGAAAAGGACTTGCAAAATCATTAGTTTTGTCTGCACAAACGAAAATATATACTACATCTATATAATATTATACCCTACATTCCTACATTCCGAAGAATTGTTCGTTTGAAACACATTAGTTTTAGAATTCTAAGTGAGTTTAAAGACTCATACATTAATTTGTTTTGAATTTTGATTCATATTTAATTTTTAATTTAATATGATTTCAATTTTGTATTCATAATATTTTTATTTGTACAATATTATATTATATTATCAAAATATTTGTTCAAGGAACTAAGCTAAATATTTATCACACATAATTACATTTAATAAGAGTTCATATTTATTTAAATTAGATTGAAATTTTCAATATCAAAATTCAACATTAAAAGTGTTGGTATTATTATTTTTAAAAGGATTTTAATGTTTCCAATTGTTTGTGTGTTTCAATTCTAAAAAATAAAATTTTTATTATAATTTTCAGAAAATTAGACAAGATTAAGAGAAATTCTATTAGAAAGGAAATATTATGATTATAACATTTGAATTTTAATTGTAAACATCTAAATCTTTAAAAAATTGTTCAAAAATAAAATTTCAAAATTTGTATTATTGTTCCTGACTCTTCTTTATGATACTGTTATCATAAAAATTATGTCGAGAATGTCGAAATCATTAGAAATACATTAAAATTGAATTTGTAAATGAAAACTGAAAAAAATATTAAAAAATTTATTTTTGAATCTTTTTAATAATAATATACATTTAAACTATATTATTATGATTGTCATAACTATTAAATATATCACAATCACACTGTCACTTATTATACGTATATAATACTTATACACGCAAGAATATAATTTACATACTTACATATACAAACTAGGATATTCTTTGACTTAAACATTCTTGAATATTAAATTTTCAAATAACTTTAATAATAATAATTATATTTTAAGCATATTAAAAGTCTACTACATAATATTACACTACATAGTATAACAATATAATAAAATTCACTAGACATTTCATATTTAAATATTTTTTTTTTTATAAAACAAGAAGAGTACATAAGTATAAGAGTATATAAGTAAGTATTCATGTTGACATTATTTATTATGAAGTTCTCGTAATGCAAATGCAAATAAAATTGTGTGGTACAAAGCGAAAATTCAATAAAATTGTAAAATATGCCTGTTGAAACCAAACAAAAGTTTTTAATATGACATATAACACAAAAAGGAATAACATAAGTTTTCAAAGACTATATAAATGTTGTCGCCTGTGAACAGAGTTCATGCCACTCATAAAAAAATTTGTGGGCAAAATTCAAGCACAAAGAGCCAGGAATTGATAATTTTAAAAATTAAATACTTATTCGTGATCTTATTTGAAATTTAATTCAAATTTCATCTTTTTATTTGAAAACCTGAATTTTGAGCAATAACTTATGGAGCCTGAAAAATTTTCGAGATATGTATAACATTTGAAGTGAAATTTTTAGAAAAACAAATATGAAATATGAAAAACTGACAATATAACGTTGACATGAAAATTTTTGCAACATTTTCAGTAATTTATAACTAAAAATACAACCTAATAACAATCAAATGATAGCCTTATTAAAATTCCAATAGTAGAATCATTATACAAAATCTATTTTATAAAACTTAAATTTAAGGTCTTATTATTATAAAACTTAATTTTAAGGTCTTGCTACATCTTTTATAATAAAATTTTATATAAAGAAAGAGAGAAAAATTAAAATTTTCTTCAAGATTAGGGGCAAATACGACTAATTACGAATAACTGCACCGTATGAGGCCAAAATGATTTTAAATAAGAAAATTTCACCATGTAACAATGCTTTTCAACCAATATACACAACCAAAAAAAATTTTTTTTTCAAATTTCATTTAAATTTTCATTTTATTATGATTTTACTCTGGACTATCGAAATAATATTATTGAATTTAAAAAAAAAATCTTTAATATTAAGAAATGAGTATAATTCTTAAATTTATATAAGCACAAAAATATTTTCATATATTTTGATATGTTTGTATAATTTCATTCAAAAAATATGCACTTACTGTCTTGTCATCTTACTGTTATGGTATTGTTGTACCATAGTCTTGTGTAGCAAGAGAAAAAAATAATATCGACTTAAAAAATTTTTTTTGCTTTTTTTCATTTTCGCAAAATATTTTTTATTTCTTTATGAAAGAAAATGAATGAAGACGAAAAGAAGTGAAGAAGTGAAAGAGAAAAAAAAAAAAACAAAAAAAAATTTTAAATTTTTCGTCCTTGACGATGAATAATGTGTCGACATGCAATATACGGTAGTATAGGAGAGATAGATTTTAAGGATTTTTTTTTTGAAATACTTCATTTCCCTATTGTAAAATTTTTTAGACTTTAAGTTTAGTGGTCTCATTTACATTAGTAAAATTTTTAGATTTCAAAAATATTTAATATTTAAGGGAATTTATGAGTACCTATTTTTATTAACTACAATAATATTAATAATAACTGTCAAAAAGTCAGAAATATTATCTAAATTTGATTTTTAAAATAGAATTTTTAAGAAAGAACATGCAAGATACTAGTTAGTTGTTATTAAAGAAAAAAAAATGCATTTTAATGTAAGGAAATTTTATGGTTAAATTTTATGTAATTTTTATATTGAAACGAAAACCATGAAATGCGATATTGCAAGTATAAATTAAATATATCATGATGTTTACTTTATATTGATTAATAATTCTGAAATTGCTCAGTGGAATCTGTAGAAGTTTTCCTAAATATCAATATCACATTACCATTTGAAAATTCCGAGTGTTGCATAACTCATACCAGTTTATTCTGTTATTAATGTAAAGTTTTTAATTATTAGTCTCACCAGATTTTGGCATAATAAGGTATTGAGAGTTTGTAGTCGAATTCCTGCAAGAAATACAACGGTTCAAAAAATATATTAGTGTCTCGTCTTGGTAAGCTCCGACTGAAATTTTTAGTCGAAATCGTAAAATTGCTTTGTTATTAATTGTGTGAGAAAAACAAAATATTTCCAATAACAGTGAGTTATACTTGTAATTTTTATGATATTTTATTAATGGTAATTACTTGTGCTCCTATATTGAAGGAACTATAAAGTTGGAACGCAATATGAAATAATAAGTGAAGTAGATGGTATTGTATTCATATTAACATCGGGCCAACTTAATAACGTAGAGTTAAATTTCATTAGATTGAAGTTCAAAAATTTTTTTCCCATGATTTCCAATAAAAATTTAATTTTAACTTTGTACATTCTCAACTACAAGTTACATAACTTATACTCGTATTTACTGCAAAACATTTATGCAATTTTAATAAAATATTATTTTTTTAATATTAAATTTTCTATTTCCTTTTTGTAGAATGTAAACATATCTAGAATGAAATATATAGAAAAATTTCCCAAGACATTTTCAATACAAACTAAGTTTGTATATGAATATTATGTATACATAAAATATTGTAAATAATATAAAATTTCAATTTTTATGTTTTAGTTTCACATATACACATATACCTTTGCACATATAAATATCACACAATGACAAATCATCATGTTACATAATAAATTAGATAAAAGGAAATGTATATAGCACAATATTTCCTGATTTTCCATAATAATAAATCGCCAAAGGGGTAGTAGTTTTCTTTACTATATAAATCCAAGTATGCATACATATAAATATGAACTATTTTATATGCATAGTATGCTTAAGTTTAGCTGGCAATAGAACCTTGATTGACAGTTCGACAGCAATTAAATTTTAAATTACAAAATGTTATAAATGTTTGATTGCAGATCTCATATATTATCTTTTGATATTTATGAAAAAGCAATGACTGTATGTATAGCATTTGAGAATTAAATATGTTATGTATTTGACTTGATTTATGAATAACAATAATGATAAAAGAGATAAATTTTGAATTGATTTGCGGGAAGTTGATTAAAAATCTTTAATAATAATTTATTTGTTAAACTGTAAAAAATTTCTTTAAAAAATTATTTGTGACTTTAAAGTAAAACATAAGACGTATAGTCTAATAGTGTACACGAAATATTGAGATAGGAATATAAAAAAAGACTGTTAGTGTAAGAGTTATGGCATGAAAATGAAATTAAATAAAAATTTCAATTGAGAATATGATTATATGTTTAGTAGCGACTCCGAATGAGTTTAAAAATATTATGTATGTTTGAAATACAGGGAAAAGTTCTAGTCGTAATTGAAAAATAATTTCTGTTGAAGAGCGGTTCATTCCGCTCACGATGCAAAGTTTGAGATATTCCAATAGATATATGGAATGGCTATACTTTATTACTTAATTTCAGGGAACAACGGATCTGTATTCCGGAATATGAAAGAATTTGAACATTGTATCAGTATTTATCTGAATTAGCAAAAATTTCCCTTTCAGTTTTAACAGTAGAATAAAAAAAATGCTGACCAAGAATAACAAAACAGAACTCTAACCTCTATAAACGTAATGATCATTAAATCAGAATTAATTTTGAATGCAGGCTAGATAGGATAATTGAAAATCATTGCATACATACATAATACTTGTATTACATTTTTATTTTCAAAGTAATATGAGGCAAATATTGTCAGTAAACAAAACCGCATACTCATGTCGATAACTTATATTTTATGAAGTCGATGACATTAATTTTATTCAAAGGAAACAAAAATTAGTTCAAAATATTTTATTTCTTTTAATAACTCTTAATTCTCAATTCACAATATTTCAGTAAATGGTTCGTAATGCTCTACATATAATTCCATATTTTCGTGAATATTATTTTTTTACTTAATTTATAACATTTTTTAAGTAAAATGAGTTCACTACAGTCTATAATTTTTAGTGACTATACAGCTTGAATTATGAATCAAAAGATATTATATCATACGCTCTGGGATTTATAGTTCAAACAATTTCATTTTGTTATACATAGGTGTATAAGAAATAAAATCTGAAACAAATAGCTATAAAATTTTTTATTAAACACATTTAAAGTCTACTTATTGTTTATACTTCAATTGATATAGATGAACTGTTGCAATTCAATAAAGACTTAGTTTGTTTGTATTTCTAGAGTATCTAGTCTAGAGCACAATATTCTGTCACAATAAATTGAAAATTCATTTTTATAACAAATAAATTTGAATAATTAAAAAAAAAACCAAATAAAATTTTTATAAAATATTTTTCCATTACATTTGGGAATTTTTATATTATTCTTATGATATATTTTCTAAAAATTCACTCAGAAAGTAATACTGTTATACATATTGTATTTTCCAGAGACAATAATTTTCATTTTTTAATAAATACATAATTAAAAGGTACAGATACACACACTGACAACTATGCTAGTATATTTAAAATATAAATATCAAATATTTATAATTAAGAAGAATATTTAAATTTCAATGGGATTTTCATATATTTTAAATGAAATTTTAATATAAAATGGGAAAAGGAAAAATTAAAAATAAAAATTAAATGAATTCTAAATAATAGTTATTTTCCAATAGAGCCAAGCGTTGCTGATGACTTTTTTTGGAAATTTTAAATATTTTATTAAAAAATATTTGATATTTTACTATTGTTTTTTCTAAATTTATTAAACCTTAAAAATTCTTGATTAAAAAATAAATTATTTTGTAAGTTGTGGGGTATTTGATATTTTAATAATTTTTAATTAATTTGGAAATTAATTGCAAATGAAAATATTTTACTATTAATTTTTAATTTTGATTTTTCATTGTTGGGAAATCATTGAGTTCTTATTAGTGAAATTTAATTCTACTTATATGTAATTTAATTTAATAAAATTTTATTTTGTAAATTAACTCACAAATTATATAATTAAATTATATATTAAATGAAATATAATTTGTGAGTTCGGTCATAAAAGTAGGGAAAAATGGTTGAAAAGTAATAAAATAGGTAAAATTTAAAAATAATTAATTGTAAAATATTATTATTAAAAAATTAAATTATTGAAAAAAAGAACGGAATTTACAATTAAAAATTAATTTGCGGCTTTAATATTACATGGGTAATATTACTCGTTAATTTTGAATATCGGTAAAAAATCTTTTAAAATTTCTGAAATTGAAAAATAATTTGATCACAAAATACCATCAAAATATCAGAAAATTATGCATAATATTTTTAAACCATGAGCGTTGTGGGAATATAGTGGAGCTGATCTCATCAGCATACAGCGGTGTGGTTGGCGGATGGAGAGGGCGGAGGGGAAAACAGCCATGAGGCCTTGAGTCGCCGGATATATGTCGAGGATGTCAGGATATTGCGGAGGTGGGGGATATGAAACTTATTCTTTGTGTCTGTCCGTTTTTGATGTGAAAAAAAAGCGCATCTTGGGCGTTTTCTTTTATGATGTACTAGAGGATTTGCCGGGAAAATGAAGTTAATTTGTTCCGGTAGATTGTTTTTGCGGTTGTATTACTTGGGGGGTTTGGGGTATTAATTTGAGAGTTTCCTTCTTGTTGGCCTAGTGCATGGGCTTTGCGTAGGTGGCCAGGCGGGGCCTTCTCTCTTACTGCTGCTACTACTAATGAACCTTAAAAGGGTTCAAAAAATTTTCAATTTTATAGAAATAAGGAAAAGTAGACAGGTGGAGGTAGAAAGAAAACGAACTTCACTCTTTTTCCTCAAATAATTGAAGATAAATTTAAAAATATTATGAGAAATGTAAAATTTTTAAATCTTGTTGATATTTATAATACGAAACAGCATAAGCATTTAAAATACGCATATGTGTTTTATGCTGCAATATAATTAAATTTATACTTAATATATAATTTTTATATAAGTATATATTATAGTAATGACTCTTTTAATGACTTCCATACATATTGCACAAAATTTATTAAGTTTGATAATAAATAAATTTTATATTAATTTTTTTATAAAATAAAATTTTGATTGAAATAAGTTGAGATTCTAAATGATTCGTAGTTTTTTAATAAATTGCAATATTTATTTTACAATATTGGTAACTTTAATATTATTACTAAAATTTATCATTCTAATGAATAATTTTAGAATTTGGCATTAATTAAATTCTATGAAAATATTTATTTTTCATTTCTTATATCCATTGTACTAGAATTTATAAAAAATTTCACTTAAAAAAAATATGGACATAAAAAAATTTTTGTTACATATAAAATGCAAATTTTTCAAATTGCACATATACATACGTTTTTTAAATTCTTAAAATATTAAAAAGATTTATTTGAACTACATGTACCATATAATTTAACTCGACATATTTTATAAATTTTTTGAATATTGATTCTAAAATGTTAATTGCCCCATGTAAAACTATTATAATTCGAATTCAAAAATTGTTACATAAAATATGCATCGTGTTAATAGTGCAATATTACTTTTTAATACTTAATATTAAGGCTTTATATAACATATAAGGGTTCAGAAGCAAAGTGGCCTAACTCTCACTCCCAAAATTTTTGCTTTTTTGCTAGAAATGTATATAAAATTAGATCCCAAATTCAATTTTTTCCAGTGCAAAAGTGGCCTAAGAAAAAAATATTATGACAAAAAAATTTCGGAGTGCGTAGTAGGCCATTTTGAGCCCTTCATGATATAAACCATTTTATCACTTCTATAGAATTAAAATAAAAATATTTTTCATTATAATTAAACTGAATACTTGCGTATAAATTCCATTGGAACTTTTCCTTCTGAAGAATTCTAACACATGTTAGGTTATTCCAACTATTAACTATAATATTAAGGGGCAAAGAAATCTTTCAAAAAGAATGAACCATTCATGGAAAAAACTCTATTCTTCCAAAAATTACGGAATAACAATTACAAATAATATTGGTGCAGTTGTTCCATTAAATTTTTGTCTCAAATAAGAAATTTGAATATTGCCAATTTTCCTATTCAATCATGAATCATGAGTCAAAATAATATTTATTTACACCATTGAATTTTTATTATTGAAAATTTATTAGAGTTTTTATTAAACTTAATAAATAAATGCATAAGTAAATTCATGAAAGAAATTAAAAAGCAAACAAATAATTTGTAACTATTAAGTAAAAGAAATATTCAATTATTGACTAATTATGTGTATAAATTATTCTCAAAAAAAAAATATGATTTTTTATTTTCTTTAAATTATTAAAACATAACAAATGTTATACATAATGCATGTATATGAATATAAAATCTAAATACAAGATGTTCCCAAATTTTTCGGACCACAAAATAAATAAAATAATGAGCGATTCTTATAGCTAAAATTCATTTAAGGGAACAGCGAAATCACTCCTGAAACCTTTTTGCCAGACCCACAATGACCCAGAATGACAATAAGGCCGTTAACGAATAATATACATAAAATCATACATCTATTAAGACGATAATGCCCCAAAATTCAATAAATTCAAAATATTTCCCCGTAATTTAATCATAATCCAACGTCTATAACCTAACTGCAATGTTTCTCTAAATTTTTGCTACACGCTAACAAAAAATTTTCACATAAAATTATCTTCCTTTATTTAAGAATGTAAAAGAAAAATAAATTTTATTTTTTCCTCAAAATTACCGAAAGTGATATTTTTTATATTTCCTATTACATTTCTTAATCACAAGTCAGAATATTAGCTGATAACGGTACTAAGTGGAATTCGGATCTACTTCCTGCAGTACCCTACTGATAAGAGTTACTGATATGAAAGTTACATTTCTGTATTATTGCAAGATTAATTCATCTTATGAAAAATGAGAAATTTTTAAAAATTATTTGATCATCAATTCATCAATGCTATTCTACAAATTTATTTCAACTTAAAATTAAACATTACTGTCTCTCTAATAAAACTAAATAAAATTCAATAAAATTACTAATTGATTTGATCCGGAACACTTTCTATAATAAATGTAATTACAAAATATTGTTATCACATATGAAATTTCCAATTTGGACATATAGATTTTCATAAATGAATTCTTATTGAGAAAAAATATATGCTTACTTTATTTGAATATTTTGAAAAATGGCTAATACATGTAAGTATGTGTTATACGTAATGAATATTTAATTATAAAACCGAAAAGAAAAAAAAATTCAATAATATTTCCTTTTATTCCTTGTAATTCTAGAGAAAATATAAAAGAAAAAAAAACAAATCAGAGCAGAAAAAAAAGTTACAAGTCATAGTAAATGAAGACTATTGAACAAATTTCAATGTAATTTTTGCTCCTTTTCTCATTTTTTGCTCGTTTTTTCGGAATTACAGTCCAAAATCATTCATTTTAATAATTGATAAAGGATAAAAAGTTTATATGTTCTTTAAATAAAATAAAAAATGATTAATGTTAAATAGAAAATAGAAAAAAAACATTTTTTATTTTTACGTTTTTTGAATATAAATTAGGTAATTTTTTTTTAATAGAAATTTAAAATACGAATATAATATAGGTTCTTGTGAGAAAAGTTTTAGAATTTTTTTGATTTTTCATTTATTCTATGTAATTTGAGAATTTTTTAACTAAGATCCTATTATTTTAATATTGTACTAATTTGGATATTTCATTAAAGTTTGCTAAAAAATAAAAATCATATTATTAATTATGTTATTCTAAAATTGTAAATAATAACTAATTTATATGTAATAAATTGTATAATATAAAAGATAATTAATTTTTAATCTAAAACAGTAAAATTTCAGTATTTCGGTCTAACAATACAATATAATCCATAAAATCTTCCCAGGGAGGAGTCCGATTTCCACAGCCTTTGTTGGTGATATTTCACTAGGCAGTGCTCAGTGAAGAAATTCACAATAGTAAGCACCCGATTTCAATCCATCACCAACAACTCCGCGATGATCTTTCCCGAACGTGATGGAAGAAACACCTTCGCATAACGACACTCCTTCGTGTTTAGTAAATGCCTAGTATTCGGTGTTACTATTAATAATAATAGTAATAGTATTCGGTGTCCTATGTTTCACCGAGTGCTAGATATTCGAATAGTAATAGGATGAAAAATATGCTCTTATTAGATGTTTCTGAGAGCATTACAAACGCTTAAACTGATGCTCTTTTTAAAATTTCTTGTTCTTTCGCAAAAAATGTGAATACTTGAGTTACTATAGAATGCAGTGATAAATATCATGTAATGCCTTAACATTTGGCAATCTCAAGAAACACACGAAAATTGTTCACTCAATCTCTTCCATCTTAGTTCACTTACCTTAGCTTATAAGAATATTCAGTAAAAATATCAACCAATAAGCTAAAATTTCTCTAAAAAAAAGAGACGACGTTAGAGTCTCTGCTCTATTCTTCTTTAGTTATCGTCATAAATTTTATTTAAACAGAAATAAAATTTCCAATATTTGTTGGAAATAAGGTCATACAAGTACTCAAATTGCCTCAAGTCAGTTGAAATGACAGAATTTGAATGAAACGCTCTATTTATGAGCAAATATTCAGTTATAATTTATAAAATTTCATATATCAATAATTTAACATTAAAACTTTCATGTAAAATTATATAGTCATCTATTTCAATAAATGTGCACAGGTGCATATTTTTGCTACTTCTTATTCCTTTGCACCAATCCTATATGGCTTCATGTTCTTCAATTGATACAAGGAATTGGCTTCATGTTATGCAGTTTTATATGTTTTTGAGTTTGATTTATATGAAATATGCATTATACTATCTTAAAAAGAATTAATTTGCGACTCCGTATAGAAACTTTGCTCGGATAACGTAATTTTAACAATTTTTAACAGAATATTCTTCTATATTTATTGCATATTATTATGCATGTTCTGTTACAAGAACTTTTGATTGTGTCTGTATTTAAAATAAATATTTCGAACTGTTTTAATATTTCCATAAGTAAATACTTTACTGTAAAAAATTCTTATATTAATATTTTATGTACGTATGCAATTTAATTTTTTTTTTTCAAAAATATTTATTATTTGTAAAATTATTATATATAGAAAGATTAATTAATATACCAAATTGAATTGAATTTGTAAAACGTGTTTAAATATTATAAAAAGTTTCCATAATAATGTTTTTATTTTGCAAATCATTTTAAATTTATTCCTTATCATTCATATTGTTATACCAAAATCAAAATTTAATTCGAAAGAAAATATTTATGATTATTAACAAACAATAAATTATTTATTAGTAGAGTTTTATGATTATTATAATTAAGAAAAAATTATGTAAAAGTTCCTCCTCAAACATACAATTATTTTTCTTGATTACATATAAGAGATTATTTTGTATTTGTAGAATAATATGATGTATAACATCATTATTGGAAGACAATGAATGAAATTAATTATGCCTTACGTCCAAATTCCAAGTAGAAATATTTTATAAAATAAGGTAACATTAATGTGTATAGAAAATTATTGTTTTAGTATTCCAAGTGCCCAGTGGTTTCTCCCAATTTTGATAATTGGAATATTCTTTAACTCTTATGCAGATTGTTGTAGGTTATTGTTAATATTTAGAATAAAGTATATTAAAATGTAAATTTCATGTTTCACATAGTATAGATTTAACTTGAACCTATAGATTTGGAAAATTATAAAAGATTTTGTTTTGTCAAAATATACACTAAAAGAAAAAATATTACTACATCTGCCATAATTTTGCATGCTCCTTGCGATAAAAACTGGTATAGAAATTTGGACAGCGCGAAAAAATAATATGTTTTGTAAGTGAATATGTTTTGTTGCGAAAACAGTTATAATATTTAGCTTAATTTTCAAAGTTACGCAGTAATTTTAGAAATTCTTTGTTTGTCATGTATACATATAAAATCTAGCTATACTTTATGAATATGAGAATATCAGCTATACAGAATAATAGTTAATGAGGGGGCAGAAATATTGGTAATTTTGTAATTTATTTTAGAAACTGCAGATGTACAGTTGTAGTTATAATATGTTGGCTACCAGAATAGTGAAACAGAAATTTTCAGTGTATAACAAATTTAATTGCATAATTGTTATACAGCTTATTTCTTTCGGCTGTATTAGGCACCTGTACTTCAAATGCAAGTATTTTATGGCAAAAATCACTCTAACTCGTTATATTCAAATTAATTTTTTCACACATAATTAAATTTATTCAAATTTTTTCCTATATGGCACCTACGAGTATATATGGTACATAACCAATAATTGAAAATTTATGCAGAAAATTATGCAATTCTTTTTTGCATCTGCATATTGATAATAAATTTTTTAATATAAATAAAAAACAAAAAATTAGTGGAATTTAAATTTAAAATTATAATTTTTGTTTACCATATAAAATATAAATATAAAATATTTTATTTATATTACATTATAAAATATGAATAATTATGATTTGATATCAAAATGAAAAATAAAAATATTTCATACTTAATTTTTTAATAATTATAAATTATTTTTTATACCCATATGAACGTATATTCGGAGGATATAGAAAATTTGCCTTACCGTTTATAACGCTAAGAAAAAATGGTGTGAGATATAAACTCAAGTATATTTTTTTGATCAGCATCGAATTTTGAGTCGATTTAATCATGTCTGTCCGTCCGCCCATCCTTCCCAGTTATAACTCAAAAACTAATTGAACTAAATTTACCAAATTTTCACAAATGATTTACTTAAGTAAATGCCAAACCCCTATTTAAATTAGATATGATTGAGTTATTGATTCGGGTAGCTACTATGCAACTTCAATGGTTGTTTGGTCATAAATTTTGCATAAATATGGCAACTTAAATTTATATCCGTCCTATAATCGACTGTAGTATATTTTGTTCTTCCATGGGATTAAAAATTCGATTGTTTATCTCGCTTTTTTTATTTTTCTTTCAATTTCATATATATAAAAAAAAGGCTTTAATTATTTTATAAATTTATGCAAATCTCATAGAAAATTTTGATATTCAAAATAATATTAATGAAAAACGTGTAATTTGCATAATTATGGAAAATATGTAGAGGATTACACCTGTTTTTTTATTATTGGAATTTTTCAAAAATATTTTAATATTTTTTTTTTCATTAAAGAATAAATTAAAATTTAATGTAATTTTTGAAATTTTTAGAATACTTTATGTTTAAAAAATTTAAAAACAAAGAAAAACAAAATTCAAATGACATTTAAATGACCTTGACTTGTAGTATATAAAAAATACGAATTTCGATGTCATTTTCATTATTTTCATTAATTTTCTTTTTTTCATCTATAATTTATGGCCTGATTTAATTGCAAATCTGGACAATACAAATGATATACTTATATATTCAAATTATAACGCTTCGTAGTTGATCTAATTTACTTTTTAATTTAACTTTGAAATTTTATAAAAAATGTCGGTGAATAAAAAATTTCAAATTACATGAAGAAATACTACAAAACAGCAGAGTTTTTCTTTTAAATTCAATTCCATAAGTCACAAAAGCAGCTACAAATTATTTTATTTTTTATTTTTACATTAAAATTTCATCTCTGGAAGAAATTAATAATATACAAGTCGATTAAAACACTGTGAATTATAAAGTACAAAAAATTGCATATTTTTAGGGATTCACTGTATTTGTACGGTACGAAATTGTTTCAATAAAAAAATTCAAAGTTATTAAAATTTTTTAATAAAAAATTAAAGTTTTTATAAAATTCTTCTTTTACATAATTATTATTTTTTTTTAATTATATTTTAAATCCCCCTATACTTAAAATATATTGTACCCTATACCGTGGTTCGTTCATGTTTAAAAATATTTTACATTTTATTCCATTTAGCTATTGCAACTGTTTTAATTTAGTAATTTTTTTATTTTCCCAAATAAATTAAAAATCCCCAAAAAAAATATTGCAATATAGAGAAGTTTTAATTATTGTAGCTATTGTATTCGAATTCATTAAGTATTTAAAAATATATTTTGTTGGGGGAAAAATTTATTGAACGTTGCAAATATTTTTTCGCCTAAAATTGGGGCAAAAATTATAATATACTGTCGCTTTCTATTTGATAATAAAAACATGAATAGTGACAGTCACGTAACAATTATTAAACCAAGTATAATTGACTTGAAAATGGAAGCTTATTTTCATTTTTAATTATGTGTTGTTTGCATTAATTTTAAAGTAGTTACTTTGCTAAAATGATGTTAAAATAGGGATAACATGCCGAAAAATTGTTAAAATAAGGATCTTATAATTACTGCTGGAAAAAAATCTAGGCAATTTTTTTTTGCTATTTTGTCCTAAATTTTTTATACAAATTCAGATAAACTTACTTGTATGAGAGAAGATTTGAATTAAAATTGGTAGCAATTGAATATTTATAATGTTCAATGAAATAACACGCTACACTGTAATTTTGCCACTCTTATTAATTTTCAACATTAAATTTCTTAACTAGAATCGATTACGTAACATATCGTAGAATATTTACCTACATAACGTTTACACTGGTATTTTCTTTTTATATTGTTTTTAATTAAAATTTAATTTATTTCAGGTTAAAATTTTTAGCAAAAACAAATTTATATTATATTCTATAATATTCACAATAGCATCAATTAAATATGTAGTATGAATAAACACATGTAAATATAATTTTTTTAATTCGATCCTATCAATGATAACGAAAGTTTAAGAAAAAACTATTCGCTTGGTCATTTTAACGTGCAATATGCACGTTCAGTGACAAAAAAAAATTAAAATTTACAAATGTTCATACATTTAAATTAATTGGGTTTTTGGATTGTTATAATATCATTAGGGTAAAGTAAAAAAGAATTCTATAATAAAATGAAAAATCGTAAACAGATCCAAAAAAAAATTATTTGAAACCAAAGCAAAAATGGGAAATTTTCTAAACGATTTTACAATGCTTTCGGTCCATACATAAAAAATATTCAATTTACCTTTTTTTCTCTATTTTTATAGGGTCTTTTCTCTTCATTTCTTTATTCATATTATTTTAATATTATATAAATTATTTTATTACACACAAATATTATATATTTTGCTTCCTTTTGTTATTGTCCACCATAGAAAAACTCTAAATAATACTGTTAATATTGGGCAAATGTTTGCAATAGAAGCTTTCTAGAATGAGCGTTATTTTTTTATAACATAAACTTTTAGACGTAAACTGCAAGAAATTGAGTAATATGATACCCTTTCCGTCTATTTACGAGCTATACGATAATCTTAAATTAATTAATCTTTCATCTTGATATTTCATTTGTTGATACAATAGGAAGTTATTGGACTTTATTATGGTCTAGTTCGAGAGTTACTATACAGCTTTTTATAACCAACTACACGCCTTTTCATATATTATCGAGAAATAAACATTGTTGACATTTTATTTTACTATAATCTAATGTCGGTCCCATTTCAGAATTTTGTTGAATCACGAATAATTTAAAACTACAGCAATCAATTTGGAAAGAAAAAGAAATAATTTAGGATTAGGATAAAAATAACTGACTTCGAAAATATTTTTACAGAATAAAATTAAATTCTTATACAAAAAATAAATATTATGCTGCTGAAAGAGAATATTTTCAAAATAAACATAAACTACTATGCCAAAACAATTACAAAGAAATATAAAATAGAATCATTACAAAAAAAAAAATTATTTTCATATTTTGAAATTTTTTCCTGTATCACTAGTTTTATTCATGTTGTTTACCAAGAATATTAGAGTTTTTTTTTTTGAAAACAAAAACTGTGTAAACCATTGTATCTACAATGTGTGCTTGTAAAATAAATGTAATTCAATATTTTTGTCTTTCTTTTTTCTAGATAAAAACAAAAAAATCCTTTTTACCAATTTTAAAATTTAAATTGGAAAAGCGCAAAAAAAAAAATAAACTAAACTTTTTTTGTGGTTTAATGCTTAAAAAAGCTAGCAGATATCTAAAAAAACTAAGAGTAACGAACGAACCTAAGTAAGAACCGAAAAAATTATTTTGCAAAACTCATAAAACAAAAACTATAGAATATAGAATATTACTTAGTTTTGTACAAAAATTGAAAATTCCGAAGCAACTTCTTAAAAATTGTACCAGAAATACATTTTTAAATTGGCAAATATTAAGGCTGAAACTAAAGTAAAAATTCCATTATATTAGAACTGAAATGTAAGGGATCTATTTGAACTTTTTAAAAATTTCAAAAATTTGTATAATATTTGTATAATAGTGAGAATGCTGTAAATTCGCTTGTGTTATGTTTTTATAGCCCATAATATTATAATTTTCGGCAATACATTTTATTAATTTTACTTTGGGTATAAAAAGTGCAAGCAGAAATTTCAATTATTAGTTCCTACCTTGAGAATAATACAAGAACATCTCTAAATTTATAGTTTCGAGTAAATTATTTTCAAAACAACATTATTTTTATATGAGAAATTAAAGGCCGAAACGGTTTTGTTTTTTATTATAGTATTGTTTTTAAAGTTATGTAAATTAAAACGAAATATTGCTGTGTCGTGTTCAATAAAAAAATATCGATTTTATAAATCTAAGACTGCACTACTTTGAATAATTATTGCAGTTTAAATTTTGATTTCTTTTCATAAAATTGGCATAAATTGAAATAATTGTGCAACTGATTTGAGAAAACCGTGTGCTATTTCAATATGTCGCGGTATTAAATTGTAATATTTTTTTGAGTTGAGTTATATCGGAAAATATCACTGTATTGAATTTAACAAAAAATACACTCTAAAAAAAGGCCGAAAACTTAGGTTAGTAAATTTTGAGTAAAACCAGTAATTTGTTGTATGTCGTTTTGTGATTTGGGGTAAAATATAGAGAAATATTTTGCGCTTTCAACTACATGCTTAGTTAAAAAATTAACAATCTTGAGATGTTGTGGATTTATTCTTAAGGTGCAAATTTTATAATTGATTAATTTTAATTATTATTTTAAATAAATATATGAGTATTTTCATTTGAAAATGATAATGAAAATTTAGAAAATATTCTGCTTAGAAGAAAAATCAAAAATCATAAAGAAAACTAATTTTAAATTGTTTAACAGCTCATTGTAGTTATGTGAGACTAATATATCAATATAGCTCACAGAGAAAATTTTAAATTTCATTGGGTTTACTTCTTTATAAACGATATGCTTAAATGCTAATCGATTATGTATTATGCTGTTGAGTATTTGCTCTGAAACAATGATTTTAAGCTATTGAACCTAAACTTTTAAATCTATTAAGCAATCTATGAATTTTCAGCACGTAAAGGGTTAAAATACTTAAATGTTAAGAATTCAAATTGATATTTTTCACATATTATGCAAAAATTGTAAATAATTAATATTTTTATAAATTTGATAAAACAAATTAATTTAATTTTTAGATCAAATATTTTGTTATTTGATTTTTTTTTCAATTTTTTTTATATTATTTTTTCAATTGTTATAAATTGAAATGTTTATTTTATGTGGTTAACCTTACAAATATATAATAGTCAATTAGAAAAAAAAATGGTGACAATACTAATAAAATTTGAATTTTTTGTTATAACACAAACATTGAAACCATTTTAATAAAAATATTAAATACCACAATCATTTATTGAATTAATAATAATGTAATGCAAAAAAAATGTTTTCAAAACTGAAAAAACAAAACATCTTTTACTTCAAATACTTACATTTTAAAAATTAATTAAATTTGAAATATTCAGTAACATTTTATGGCAGCTCGAAATAATATCACACACTTATTATACGTAGTACAACGAAAATTTCAAAATTACTCAAAATTCAATTACAGCAGGTGTTTGCAGCCATAAAAACCACTACTACAATAATTGTACTTGAATCCAGTACATGTTATTACTCGTATTTTTAGTTTTAGTACATTTAAAACTTTTGTATATTTTGTCATTTAATCCTTCTTTCTTGTCTGTATATCCTTTTCATTATGTTAGCAATCACACCTCCATTTATATCTTTAACAATATTGGCAAATTGTTCTCGACGTCGTGCTATGTGAATTAATTGACCTACTGTTCTTACTCCGGTTCAGTTCTTAATATTCCGCAGCTATGACATTCGCTTCCTTCCTATAACTCTTCGACTTTCAATTTTACCTTCAAAAATCAACTTTAATAGCACACATTTCGGATGCCTCATTATATGCCCAAAATAGCTTACTTTTTTTCTTTTAACTGTTAAAAGCAGTTCGCTGTTCTTATTCAACCTCCTGTAATTTAATATTAATTATGTAATATTAAAATTTAACAAAGTCTTCTCTTGGATTTCAACTCTAACATCAGGTATAATTGTTGGCATTAAATAAATTATCCTTTTACCGATACTTTTGAAACTAATGTTACCCTATTTTAAATGCATCTTTGTCCAAAAAATTTTTTGGCAAAAATAGAGCCAAGTTACAATTACAAATAATTGATTTTCTAAAGGTAATGTTCATTTATTTAAAAAATATTGAATTGAAAAATTATTTTTTATTTTTATTGCAAATAAATGACATATCATAAACCCACAAACTATAAGTTATATAGTGCCATACAAAATTTTTAGGATGAAAATAATTCAAAATTACATAACAAACGGATTGTTATACACTTAATGTACGTATATGTATGTAGATGAATAAATTTACCTTGAATAATTTTTTATTGATTAAATATTTTATACAATAAACTCAATTAGCACTCATATTTAAAACATTAATTGAATAAAATTTGTAAAAATTTTTTAATTGAAATAATGCATTCTCCTTTTCCACAATAATTGATTTAACTGATTAAATTATAATTAAATAATAAATTTATTTTACATATTTTGGGTTTCTTATCTTGTTTTTTTTTATTTTTGTGTTAAATAATATGAAATAAAAATTGTTTAATTGTCATTTTTATTCAATAATTAAAATTATTTGATTAATTTGAATTTTTTTTTTTGTAAGTTTGTTTTTCATTATATTTTTTATAAATTATTTGTTAAATTAAAAAAAATTAAAAAATAATTAACTCATTTTAAAAAATTATCGATATTTTTTCTTTATAAATTTCATATCTTTTAATTTCAGGATTTCTTTTATCAATTAATTTTTTTATAAATATAACAATATTGTTCAAAATGAGGAAATTTATTCATTTGTTTATTTGAATGTGAAATTTTATTGAAAGCCATGAATGCCTCTGTCTGTTACATTCATTACGAGTGCAAAACAATAATACTTTTATAATTCTTTAGAAATATATCAGCAAGGCTCTCGTATCGTTTTTTGGACAGGGGGAGGGGGGGGGGGGCCGAAATATTGAAAGAAAGTGAGCCATTTTCAAAAAAAAACTAGAGCCAATTCCTATATTTCATATAGAAATAATTTATTACCAAAAATTTAACCTTATAAAATATGTAATACGAGTATTTTTTACATGAAACTTCATATACAGACTGCATTTTTACACATTCTTTGAAATTTGGCTCTAATGAAAATAATTAGCTAAATTGCAATATTATCGTCTATTGTAAAAATATTCTACACAAAGTATTTTCACAAGTTTGGTTATTTGGCACTTTAACTGACAAATTGATTATCTTGGCTACTAAAAAATGGATGGCGGCCCTTAAATCAGCAGAAATTAATGTATGTAAATAATATCGTTAATCAAGGTTTTGACAACAAATTTATATTGTACAAAAACTTTTTTTTCTATTAAAAAATTATACTTTTTAACTATAAAAATTTGTTAAGAAAAATTATCAATATGTGGTTTGAGTTTTAATTGAGGAAAAAGCAAAACTTTAGCCAAAATGCAAAAGGAAGAGCCATTGACATAAATTTTCAAATCGATCGGCATCCTATGTAACAGCTGTGAGCGAGTCAATAACTGATTTTATCAGAATAATAATTTTTTATAACAACAACTAGCTACGGCAGAACTGTGGATTATTTATAAATATAGTCGCTAGTCTAAATTTGTCGCTTTATATTCAGTGTTGCCAAAATGGTCTGAAAAAAAAATTTGATAATTTTGCACAAAAAATATGCTTTAATATTCAACTTGTAAAAAAAAATAAAAATAGCTTCTTTCGGGGCTAATAAAATAACATGTCCCACAGGTTTCCAAGTAAACAAAAAAAATTAAATTAACCGTACTAAATTTGAAGTATTTCCAAGAGGTCATCAAACTTTTTTAATAAATTTATTTCCTGAATTCAACCCATTTAATATTTTTATATTTTTGATAAAATTCAAATGTTAATTGAAGCAAACAATTATGTATTTGTTTTTCGACAAAAATATTTCACTGTAGAATAAAATATTCCACTTTGACAACACTGTTCATGTCAATCATTTTCTTGTGTTTTACCGACTTCTTCTCTTTTTACTCTTAACAACACCTTATCCTTTTTAGTGAATTATTAAAATTGTAAAATTACATAAACGTTTTGCCAAAAAATTAATTGGAGAAATTGAAATGGGTGTGATTGCATTATGTAGAGAAAAAAATTCTAATCGCAATCAGAACTATATTGCCATTCTTACTTCTTAAAATAATATTAAATTATTGTTGAAAATTCTTACTAGAATATTATCTTTAATATTGTATGGAGGGTGAGTTCCCATAATATCTTAGAAAATTTTAAAATTTATCAATAAACGATCAGTTTCTCCTTTCTTTGTTCCTCTAAAAAGGAACAGCGCAATTTTAAAATATTTTTTGCGCTTAATTACATATACTTATTATGTTTTTATAATTGTGTAAATCTAAAAAAACTTTAAGAAATTAGAAATTGATGTCGTCTCAGTTGAACGCAACATGATTCTCTTAATAACTAGTCTGGTTTTGAAAGTCTCACCACTCTCGTTACTGTCGATATGACTCTGTTAAATACAATAAGTTCATAATAATTTGAGTTCATAAGTAATTTTCACTCAATTCAGGTTTTAAAATTATGACAGTTTTGATTTATAAGAAAAACATAGTTAAATAAGTTTATTATTAAATAATATTTACAAAATTATTTTGGTGTTATTTTAAATTTTCTTAGCAAAATATTGATTTATCGATGCTTTCCATTATTATCCCCATTAATGAACATCCTCTTAGTGTTTATTATCTCAATTTCTTTTAATACTAAAATTTTTTTGTAGAAAAAACAACGAAAATATAATAGATTCCCAAAAAAAAAAAAAATGGATGTGTATATCATGTGAGCAAATCGAATTTATTTTGACCTTGGAAATGATTTATAACCTTTATAAATTAAAACCAAGTCTAAAAGTCTAAAACAAAAAAAAAATTAAAACCAGAAAACAAAGTAAAATGAATCACCATTCACCAGGTGGATCTTTTTATATTTTATTAGTAATTTAATCATATCTCTACATAGACATGAGGTGTGAATTCCATTACTTAAACTATGCCTGTAACAAAGCTTATGCTATATAAAAATCAAAGAAAAAAAAAATAGACGCCGCAGGAGAAAAACAATAATTTTGCAATTAATCATTTCTTAGCTGTTTTTTTTTTTGTCTTTTGTTTTTAGGCACTTGTACATACCAAATATTTCAATACTTACATAAATTTGGTGCACATATGAGTAGACTAAAAGTTGTTTTAAATAAAATTCCATAAAATTTTTTTTTTATAAATTTTTCTCTGAAAACTTGTACAGAAGATTAATGTGTATAGCATGCATAGTAGTAAATTTGTGGTTTATGATAATCTTACCTCTTATATATTATATACATATATGAAAGACGTCACTAATGAGAAAAGTATAATATTCCAAACTTATACATTGAAGATAAATTTGCTTTTATAGAAGATATTTCGTGCAAAGTTGAAGTTAACTCCTTTAATTATAATAAATTGATTAAGAATCATAAGTGAATACGAATTCAACTCTAGATTATAACATTTTGACACCAATAATTATAATTTCATTAAGTAGTTTTTAAAGATGAATTCACAATTTAAAAATTTGAGCGCATTGAATAAATTTAATAAAAATTTCTCGTAAAAATTAGATCTACTTATTTTGAATGAATACTAGGCATATTTTTTAAGAAGTTTTGAATAGTTTACTTTTCTGGCAAGCGTAGAGAAAAATTATTTTGAAAAAATAAAAAACAGCAGAACAGCTTTAAGTTAAAACTAGTAATATAATTGTTCCAGAGCTTTTTTGAAGCTACCAAAAAGTTATTAACCAAAGTTTTTCGAAAAAATTCCAAATTTTTGTTATATTTGTGAAAAAAGTATAGTTTACAAACAAGCATTGTGGCAACTAACTGCTACAAATTACCGCGGAAAAATTTTGAGCTTAAAACTGGTAAAACTAACTCAAAAATATTTTTAACCAGCTACGCCAGCCCACAAATCGTGAATAAACAAAAAAACATATAGAGCTTATAGCAAACATAGTGAGCACCTGCTGCAGTGTAGTTATTTGGACCAATTTTTAAAAATATTTTTGATTTTTTCATGCAGAAAATTTTATTCCAACAATTCTAAAACAAAAGCAAAGATATTGAAGATCTTCAATAATATTAAATAATTTGGAAATTTTTCTCAGTTAGGCCTTAATATCCTAAAGCACTATCTATACTCTACAAGAATTTTTTGAACAAGTTTTGAACTTGTTACACTGTAATTTTTATTATCGCAGGTTTCTCGTTAATATTCCCCATATCAAAGTCCCATTCATGCGCTTCATATTAATAATAGCATTTTATATATCATCATCACCATATTATTATTTTTTTAATGAATATTATTTCAATGTCACGAACAATATTATTAAAATTGAAAATATATTTTTTTACTGTTGTTTTAATACCAAAAATGTTAATTAAAAAATTAAAATTTTATAGTATGTTCTGCGAGAATTAAAAGGATTCGCATATCATATGTCATTCGTATAATGAATGCAATACAAAAAATTTACAATATTTTCAATTGAAAAGTATGAAGAAGTTCACAAGTTTTCTCTTTTCATTAAAGATTAACTTATTATTTAAAACAGAACGGAAAAAAAAAATTATTTTTTCCTTTATTAAAAATGTCCTTAATTTTTGTTTATTTATTTTTACTTACATATTGTTGTTATAATAATAGTGTGTAATTTCATTTTCATTAATTACCCTAAAAAATATACACATGCATTTTCATTTATATTTACATGACCTGAAATGCCGTGAACTTTATATTTTTTTCGCATATTTAATGAAATTTTAGTACTTTTATATAATTTTGAATGTCGTGTACATAATAATTATATTCAAGATGAGTATGAATGGTTGTAGATACAATTTTTATCTTTACAATGCTTATACGACCTGAACATTATAATAAAACGTACACATATAATAAGTGTTTACTACTCATATTTTTAAGATCGCATATAGATACGTTGTTTTCATAGCTCTACATTACATTTTAGTATAATTTAAACAAAAAAAATTATAATTACTATTAATATTACAATTATTTTTTTTTTGTCTGCTAATCCAAAATACTTTTAACATTAAATTTGTGTTTTTTAAATAGTTAAACAAAAATCCATTGAAATATGAACACGTTTCATAACTTTAATTGTAACAATATTAAAATAATTTTTAAAAATTTAATTGAAAAACCAGAATCTAAGTTTTAAAACCTTAATTTGCTTGCCACCTCTTGTATATTCTCACAATAACATTTGTTAAAATATGAAGTAAATTTTTAAAATTATTAAGACAACATTAGAATTTTTAATTCTAACATGACGATTTGAGATGAATAATCTCTAGTTCTGATTTATTGGTAATAAAAGGATTCGGAAATATTACTTTGTTTCTTGAAGTGCCTATTACAAGAAGTAAATTAGGCTGTATAGACATTATTTCTCTATTATATTAATCGCATTAAAGCTATAAATTCACAATCCTCTTCTTTGTCTCATAATCATCATTATGTTCATTGGGAAAACATTTAAAATTATTTCGATTTTAACGGTTTATTGGCAAATTATTAGTGATTATATCAAAAATTTTGCTTCCTGTAATCTTGGTGTTAATGGAAATTAAAGAAATTGTAGGTAAGTTTCAATAACCTATAATCATAATCAAATTGGAATCAAGCAAAAATTTAAGAATTTTAACTTTTAAATCACTTACTTGATATTCATTACGGTGTTCAGTCTTACAACACTTTCATGTGTATCGTAATTAGTTTACAAGATTCAAGTTAGCACAACAATTAGGAATTTTTTAATTTACTTCTTTATTATTGTTCATAAAATTGCGGTTTGGTTTATTAGTTTGTTGGAATTTTACGATTTCAAATGTCATAAACGAAAAAATTTATTTTTTTTTTTTAAGTTTTTTTGGAATCAACAAAAATTTAGTGAAAAAATAATAATTTAAAATTTTATTCAACAATTTTTAAAGGAACCAAATATTTTAGATAGTGTTATATTTAACAGTATTACTTGTGTAGAAATTCTGAGAACAAAAAACGCACATATTGTGTTCCCCGTTTATAAATTAAAAACGTGAGCTCACGAATTTTAACTTTGCCGATAGCATAAACTTGTTATTCTGTTTTTTTTTGTTTTTTTTTTTTTGTATAAATATTATTCTTTTTATATACATTGTATGTACATAACAATAAATACAGTTTTTCTATTACACACATATACAATTTCAAAAAATGTATGTGAATGTGAATTCCTACATTATTTTATAAAAAGCAAACTCACTGTTCGTTAGTGCAACGGTAAATACGAGCTCAAATTACTTGTAAATTGTTTTGTCACATACATTTCGTTTTATTCTTCCGCAATTCTTTTGTTTTTATTTTTTCACATTCTACATTTTCTTTGTTTAAAATAATAAAAATAAAATAAAAAGGAAAAGGAATTTTTTATTTCAATTTTTTTTCGAATGCGAAAAAAACACAAAAAATTTTTTGTTTTGTTTTCGCTGTTGCTTAAGGATTTTGTTGTTTCTTATATTTTCCTATTCGGAATTATTAAAATTCGTTAAGAGGAAAAAAATAAAAGTCGTGCGCACCATTTGTACATTTTACAAAAGTGTAGGAATTTGAGTGGAAGAAAAAAAAAATTGTGGAATAAAAAACAATGCTAAAAACTGTAACATTTTTTTTTATTAATTTTCCCTTTTTTTTTGTTTGTCGTTGCTCCCGCTATTACTTTATACCTTATGTTTTGACATACAACTATAAAAAAACAAAAAATGAAACAAAAATTGAAACAAGCCTTAAGGAAACTTACTTACTTTACTTTTTTTAATGAAAACTGTTTCACATGACGTGTTGTGCTCTAAATATAATTAGGTGTACCTAATGTGCTTTTCAGAATAAGAGTAATATAAGTGGTATTTGAAAAAATGATGAACTTGGAATCACTGATAAGGTAAAAAAGAAGCCTCAGTGAATGATGGAAAGGATGGAACATATGGAAGCAGTATATTAATGCTTTTTTTTTTTAAATTTCAACCGAAATCATTCCAAACACAGAATTAGAATATATTTTATACACGAAAAAATTTCAAAATCTCAAAATTCAAATTAAAAATTTTTTTATTTAAATTTTCTTTTGGTGTTCTAAATTATGAAATATTAACATCATATCACAATATTTAGGTAAAAATTTAAATTTAAATTTAAACGGGACCTGTAGTCCTCGCTTCTATTGAACATTAATAGGGAACGAATTAATTTTTGTTTGAGATTTAAGTTAATGCACGCCAGTTTAGTTATTTAATGTTTCTCTTGGCACGAAAAAAATTCTACGAACGCAAAAAGCTAATGGAAAGCTTCTACTACCATGTCATACTATTTTTGAACTGAATTGTCCGTTAAAATTTGCAATTCGGATTTAAAATCCGTTTTTTTTTTTCAAATTTTTAAAATCATTTTTGTTCTAGACCGCATGCTGTAGAAGCCGGAAATTTTTGCTTCAGCTTTTAATCATCGCCAATAGAAAAGAAAACAATTTTTCTACCTCGGTACCCTCTCAAATGATAGTCACCACAAAATGTGATTATTTGTTATCTGCTATTTCTGAAACTACAAGCTTTTCCAAATTTTTATAAACAAAGAAAGTCAACGGTAAATACCATACCATTAAAAAATTTAATTATTTTTCTTAACTCTCGTAATTAACACTTAAAATCAAGCATTATGTTAATGCTTCTTTTAATTTTTTTTTGTCTCACCCCAAAATGTATGCAATTTTTGCAAAATTTGGGTATATGAATAAAAGTAAATTTAATAATATAGTATGTACATACATTGCTTTTAAAATATTATTTTTACGTGTTGAAGAGAAGAGTGCTTATTTACAAACCATTAGTTTGACCCAACTTTATAATATATAGACAGAATTTATTACATAATTAAGTTACCCTCCTTAATCTATTCAAATTAAGTAATTCAATTATTAAAATTTCTTGCACTTATGAAAAACAAAGAAAGTAATTAAAAATTATAATACTAAGCTAAAAAAGATGGTGTTGATGAGGAAATTTATTTTTATTCCCAAAAAAAAAAAAACATTAATGAAAATCGTGTTGCCAAACTAAAATATTATTTTAAAAGAGGGTCTGAAAACAAAAATATTGCAACATTAATTCAATTAGCAGTGTAAACGTGTATATTAAAATTATTTTCATATGGGTAATTAAATTTTCCATATTCCGTTTCATAATATTTTTTATGGTATAAATGCAGTAATTAAATGATTTGCTTTAAAAAACTTTTTATTTCTATTTTATTTAAAACAAATAATATGTATATATAACACGTATACTTACATATATTTAAGTAAAATCCTCGTGATAATGAAAATTTTTATATTTTCTTGAATATACCTTAATACTTTCATATTAATACTAAGAACCTATAACACTAAAACTCAAATTATGACTTTATTATCGTAATAACTAACATCCAACTCTTAAAATTCAATTGAAAATATAAGGATTGAATTAACAGCAGCAACATAAGTTTGTGCAGCTCGAAATGTTTCTTAAAAATCACATTTCCTATTTCTTTTTTTTAAATCAATGATGTTTGATTGTAAAATATTGTTCAAACACATATTGTTTGATTGAGCAAATTTTTCGACAATTTTGTATAATTTTTCGTTCTGTTAAAAAACTTTTCACTTAAGAAAGAAAACTTAAACTTATTTATATTGTTAGTTTTTCACTTAGTGTGTGTGTTCTTATATCTCACTTTTTTACTCACTTTTCATTCATTTTTAAACCAGAATTCTCAGTATTTTCTAATGGATATTTCATTTTTCCAATAAGATTTCTAATTTTTTCAATTAGATTTTTGCATTTTTTCTCAAATTATCGACTGAACGTGTCACTTTTCGAAATGTTTGCGTTTGTGAATAAATTTTGTATGCATTTTAGAAAAAAACTAGAAACGCAATAGCAAATAATTCTTCTCACTCGAAAATTACATTATACAAGTATTTGATAGTTGTTAATTAACTTTCTTCTCACTTTAGTAAAATAAAATAGTGAGACAGACGATCAGGCCCTTAATAACGCTAAATACATCTCGTTATAATCTGATGTGTTGCGTCCTCTGTATTTAAGTCTAACATACAACAATTTTTAAAATATTCTGTTAATCACAAGACAAGCAGCTAAATTATTAAAATACGATTTTTTTTTTCCCCATTTTTTGACAATATCCTAAATTCATAAAAATTTTTTTTTGTTTTTCAAAAACAATGAAATCATTTAACTGAAATAACAAAGTGAATATAAAAATATATGTAATTTTATATAAATAAAATAAGAAATAAAAGCTACAATGACACTAATAGTAATAATAACAATAAAAATACTTAATAAAAATAAAGAATTGTATGTTAAAAATGAAATGGTAGGGCACACCAATATGAAAAATAAAAAGGAAAAATAAGGCGAGTATAAAAGTGAATACTGCAGAACACGAAAATGTACACACACACACGAACATTAATGTATAGTAGGTATACAAAATAAGAGATACGAATAAGAACGACACAAAAGAAAACATATTAAAATTTTAGTCAATAAAAATGTTTTTTATTATTATATGAGGTTTTTTGAGGATAGCACATCGTATTCTTAATTCTTGCATATAGTCTTCATTTGAACATATATGAAATAATCTTACACAAAAGAGAACCATTCAAAAAAAAAAAAAATTAAAAAGCTTCAAAAAAGAAAATGTAATTGGTACTCAGTATTAAGAGGCACGTACTATTCGTATAAAATTCTAATGTACAGAGTGAACATGAAAAATTAATAAAATTAGTATAGAACAATATAATATTCAGTAATGTCCCAATAAATATGAAAAATTATTAGATTCTTTTAAAATCGAATAAATTATTGTACAAATTTGAAAAGTAAAATCATACGTACAACGTGTTTGATTAGTAAAACATTTGTTGCAAAGGAAGCATATTAATTGAAAAATCTTACTGATAGTAGAATGAAAGCTTATAATTTTCTTTAAAATAAATCACAACTTACTAACTAATCACTCTGTCCGACTGTTGCATTATTCTTTATACAATACGAGTATAATTTTTTAAATTCAAGGGGTTAATAGATCCAATTCTTTGTGTTCAAAATATTACAGGTATTCTTTTACTAAGCATTTTTATAGCATAACTTAGCTGTAATCATTTTTTGTTCAGAATTCCACTTGTTCATTTTCAAACACACTTCACATTTTGGAAAATTCAAAATACCTTGAGAAATAATTTCCGCCTTATTTAAGTTCTACTTGTGCTGTTTTTTACCGTCTTTAATAAAAAAAATGCATTCGTTTTCATTTTATTCAGGTACAACTTCATAAAACTCTTCTCTATTCTTTACGATGTCACTCTCAACTTAAACAAGATGTTCAAAGATCAAATGCAAATGGTTTTAGTTAGAAACACTCTATCGGCCTTTAACTTGCTTAACAATGAAATAAATGTCATTCTTTTTATGTTAAAGTTTATTTTTGCTGATTTCTTATTGTATTCCTGTATATAGAACTTGTTTTATTTTAATTAAATAACTAGATATTATACAATACAATGCATTAATACAATAAGGAAGCAATACGAAATTACTAAATTTTATAGTGTTAACATGATTTGTTAATAATTCAGAAAAAAAAAAATAAGAGCTGATACTCAGAAAAAATTGATAGCACTTTTAGCATATTTTTTGATTATGTCCAACAGATAGATAGATCAGTGATGGGACGATTGAGAAAAATACATCGCAATTTTCTTTAGTGACATACCCGGAGACTATAAATTTAAAGAAACCAGGACAAAATTTAATTATTTTAGTTGAAATTATTAGTAAAAGTGTAATTAGTTGGTTAAAACTAACTTGGACACAGAAAAGTATTAATTTTGTAGAGCTTATGGATCTTAACCCTTTTTTTCATTTACTAATTATACATATTTGTAATTTTGTAGGATATATGGATTGAAATTGATTGCAATTCAAAAAGAATAAAAATAAAATTTATAATAATTTTATTGTTCTCATTTTCAATATTACAGATTTCGAATATTCATTCCAAAACCCCTCATAATAATATTTTACCTGCAGCTATATCGTAAACGACAATTCAAAATAAAAAATTTAATTTTAATATCGAAAAATATTACGGTAAAATAATATTACAGTAACAAACGAAACTTTATTTATCAGATTTATTTTATTTGAGCCTGTATTAGAAAAATTTTCCGTTATAGTGTCTTCAATATATAGTATAAAAATTAAAGTATAACATCACGTATTTTATCAGGCCGTATAAACTTGAGAATTTATTTATGCATGTGTTCTGTTTTTGTTTTTGTCTTGTTTGTTTTTACCAGTTTTTTTCATTTAATATTTTGGCTCCTTTTATAATGTTTGGTTCCCTTTAATGTTTCCTTGCGTATTGGAAGGAATTATAAGTTTATTTTAAAGGTTAACATTTTCTCGAAAAGGTTGAGTTGTTTTTATGTTTTTAGTTTTTGTTCTTTTTTGCATTTGTTTTCATATTGTGTTTTATTATTTTTAAGGGTCTTTACAACTGGTTACTAAAGGCGTAATCTAATGGCTTTAAGATTCTCATAATTTTATTTTTTTATACAAAAATTATATAGGTTATGTATTTTTTTGGCATAGGTATTTAATTATGTAGGTATTGTAGAAATTCTGTTGATTGTTGTTATTGTATTTTAGATTTTTTATTTTATTTTTTTGGTTCTTGGAGGGTATTGGGTGTGATTTTGATACAAAAATGTAAAAAGGGACCGAAATATTTTTGTATTTTTGTTTATTTTTTTTTGTGTATGTTAAGTGATTTCTTATTCAGAGTTAATTCGCTCTTTGTTTCAAGGTTAAGCACATTTTCTAACGTTCACAAATAAAATAATAAATTTCATACCCGTTATTTTACCGTTTTTAACATTAATTTTTTTTTATGGTTTTTTATTGTTTTTAATATTTGATTTTTCAATTTTGTTTTTGTTACTCCCTTTTGTTTTTGTTGTTCACTTGTTTGATATTTTCTTTTACTGTAGTTTGTTTTGTTTTTCTTTTTTGCATTAATAGAATTCTAAAATAACGTTTTTTAAAAAAAAAAGTGAAAATAAGGTTTTCTTTATCTCGTTTTGAGGAAGGTTATTTTTATTGTGATGCTCGTTTTGGAAAAAGATCTATGACATTTGGATTCTGGTTCCTTCTTTCTTATTATTTTTTTTTTTATTTTAATATTTTAGAAATTTTCATCACATAGGCAGACATGTGTTTCATATAGAAACAACCTTTGATTTCTGTTTTTTTTCTTCTGTTCCCTCATTTCTATTGAATGAAATGAGAAGATAGGTGGCAAAAAGAATTTCTTTATTTAATATTTTTTTACTTGAAAATTTTTTGATATCTCAACTTTTGATTATTAAAATGGGTGTATTTTGCTTTTTATAATGCCACATGAAAAATCTTATTATGACGTATGAGTACATATGGATTTTTTTTTTTTGGAAGAAAATTAAAAAAATCTTGATTTGGATGAGACCACCTATGTCAAAATATTATTTTAAATTCAAATAAATTTTGTTATAGGTACGTAAGTACCTGACATAAGACATCAAAAATTTCATGTGAAATTTTTTTTGAAATTATTAATTTTTTTCCTTTACATAGGTAAATTATTGATGTGGTGTTATGGTCAATTTAGACTTTTGGTAAAATTTAATTTCTTCATAATCAGATATAATTTTTAATGATTTCTTAAATTTTTGATCATTTTTTAATTGTTTATAACCTCAAATACAGAATTAAGATTAAATTAAGAATTTGTATTGATTCAAATTAGTTATTACAACTATAATTCTATTTTATTACACTCCAACTCAGTAGGTAATATTATCAGAATAGATACATGTAATATTTTAGCAAAATTCGACATTAGATTGTATAAATTTCAAATCGTGTTTCAATAAGAACACGGCAACGTTTGTAGGTTTTTTTTTCAATTCTTTTAGAATAAATTTTCAAATTATATTATTTATGTTATACTAATTATAATATCGGAGATTTAACATCCCTCCAATGACAGCCTGGTGATCACTGGATAGTCGTAATAAAATTTTACATTTGTGCTAATTGGAGTGCGGTAGACTGGGTAAATATGCCACTTTATCCAACCAACTATCTAATGTCATCGCCAATTTTTTTAAGCTAGTTTATATAGAAAGCTTTGCCAATGAATTGAAAGCTTTTACAATGAACTGTTCTATTTGTTAATAGAAAAGATGGCATAAAACTAATCTTAAAATTTCAACTCATCAGATAGTTAAATAATTTTGTATTAAAACTAAGAGAGTTGTGTTTGTCTTCAAATACCATTCCTACCAGAGCTAGAAAATATATCATAACATTTAAATTAACTGTCAAATTATTTTTTCTGCCAAAACCGATGGCAGATCAAAATTTACATCAAATATTGTGACGAAATACCCTTTACTTATGTATATACGAGATAAAATTTAAAAAAACAACAAAAAACGAAATCCAGGGCAAGTAAAATTTCTAGAAAAGGAGAAAGTTAACAAAATATATTACAAGGTCATTTAGTAAGTCAAATCGACTACTAAATAAGCTTCTTATCAATTCGTAAAAGTAATTTCATCTTAAATACATTTAACATTAATTTTTATAGAAAATCTATAACTTTTTAACAAAAAATACATAAAAATTGAAAATAAAATTCAATGGTGTCCTTTTAATGTTAATGATTCTAATTTTTATAAAAGTATAAAAGTATAAAACATTTTCATATATTATAAAAGTTTATTACTTTCGAAATTTATATTTAATATAAATTTGGAAAATAGAGAAAAACATTTAAATTTAAGGACTTGTAAATAAAAAAAAAATGAGAAGAGAATTATTTTATTAGGCCAGGAAATGAATATGAACAAAATATAATTTTCAATTTCAAATAAACATAAAAGAAAAAAAACAATTGAAAACTCATTATTTCGTTAAATAAATTTTAGTATCTCTATTTTAAAGATGGAAAATTGTTAACATTGTCTGGGCGACTCTGAAAAACAGTTTTCACAGTTTAATTTTGAAAATTTTAGAATTTTGTTTTAGTAAAAAGCATTTTAAAAGTTTAATATAAGGTTATGGTCTAAAATGTACTTAACAATTATTTACTCTTACATTATCAGAATTCTTAATAGAATTTAAGCAGTAGTACAAATAAAAAATATATTAACTTCGGTTTGCCTGTCCATCTGTTTAAAAAAACTTAATTTAATTAACTAAATCAACTGTTACTATGCTGACAATGTGCTGGTACAACTTTTTTCAATAACAATCATTTAAGATTCCCCCTCGCAGATAGTTTGGTCGAATCTTTCTCAGTGTTGCGAAGCTCGCGACCAATTCCTTGTAAATATCTCCGAATATTTGCTTGTCACCGGAATAGAGTTAGTGCGATGTGGAAGGACTACAATAAGCCATGACAGATTGCGGTTTTTGTAGGAGAAAATTCCTTTGCCCATATCTCTCTTCAAAGAAGAGAAATTCCCCCTTAAGTATGCATATGCAATAAAGCATGGCAATATATTAAATTGAAATAAAATGTATTATATACGTTATTACAAATGGAGCTGCAATAATATTTTACCCTCGTGGACGAAGACATTACCCTTGTAGTATGCCATATCAACTCAATTTTAAGTCGTAGGATATTTTTCTCTATCTTTTCTGTTATACTTTATTGTTACAACGTATTGAAATTGACAACTAATGAAAAATAATTATTTTGGGTTGAGTCCGGAAAATTTTGCTTATTATGATGTATGTGTAGATGTAAAATATTTACGAAAAAAAAATTTTTTTTTCCTTCTGATCTTTAAGAATTTAGAAGAAATCGGAATCAACTAATAATAACATTGGCATGGTGATAAAATTTTAATTTTAAAAATGTAAAAATTTAAAATTGAAATTTTTTTTATAAAAAATTTATAACTCAACATTTCGATTTTTTTTGACATTTAATTTATCATATTTGGTAAATTTGATTTTTTTTTTTACGAAATTTTTTTTTTGTTATTCTCATTTTACTTTTGTACATTTCTGAAATTAAAAATTTTGGAAAACCATTACAGTGAATTTTAAAATTAATTTTTTTTTTATTTTAACATATTTTTGTTATTATGTAAATATAGGTATATAATCCCAAATTTTATTAGGTATATTATGGATTACGGTCTCAGTATCTCTGTCTAGAGAAAACTAATCGAAATTATGAGAAATTACTATTGATGGTAAAAAATTTTATGAAAGACAATTTAATATTTTAAATAAAAAATCCATTTATAATATTTTGACATTCACTAAATCTTAAATTACCCGAATAATGGGAGGTAAACTAGTTTAATGTTATACTTGAACACAGCGCAAGTTAGAATTTAGTTCTTAATTAGAAATTTCAAGAAATACTAATATTGTCTTTAATTAATTAATTTCACTATATAAATAAACTTGATAGTTCCGTATAAGTCAATCCATTGAAGCAATATAAATTAAGTTTCCAATTTCAATTGATGTTCTTAAAAAAAACACCAAGTAAAAATTACACTAAACAAGATTCCTTAACGTTGGCACATCAAACCAGTACAAATTTTGATACGGGAATAAAATGAAACCAAGTGAAAATTGAACTAACTTAAAAAGTGTGTTATTTTCAGAAAATTTTCTGAACAAATAAACTTTATGATTACTTTGAATTACTTTAATGCAAAAATATTTAAAACAATTTGCCTGAAAGTGTCATGATCATTTTCTGTTATACATTATGAAAATATTGTTATACATGGTAGAATTTTTGAAAATAATATTTTTTAATTCAATTTTATTATTCATAAGCAAAATCAATATACAAAATATTTATTTTTTTTTTATTTTTTTTTTTTAATTTTTGAGGGAAACAAACCAAAAATAAACAAAAATGTGGCATAAAAAATATTATTGAAATTTCATTTTTATAAAACACATTGCAATTTCCCATTGTTTTTATTTTAAATTATGAATAATTAAAAATTTAATTTAGAAAATTTTTTTTTTAATTTTTACTTCTTTTTCAGGACTTTTCCAAAACAAATTGGAAAAAAATGCTTATTAATTTCATTCTGTCCATCTGTTTGCCCGTGGGTTCATTTACAAAACATCTAAACCCGTTATCCTTCAATCTAAGGAAGCAGAAATTTTATATGTAATAGAATAATTAATATCCGAGAAATAAATTTTTATCTGTCTGCACTCTCCAAAACTTTTAGCTTCTCAAAGTCCTAAAACTGTTAATTTTTGAGTATCTCCACAAACGCAGTTTTTCTTCTAGAAGGTAAGTTGTTTGAAACTTGGCAGCCATTAGATTCTAATGAATGCATACATATTTCGTGGGAAGAAACATTTTTTATACCTCATTCTCTCTCAAATTATCAGCGCTCAAAATTCGTAAGATTTAGACTTATGATATATTAAAGTTGGCTAGGAATAGCATTATTATTTATTTTGTTTTATCTAATTGTGTTAATTTTATCTAACGCCTCTTTCAATTTTATTTCTTGTCTCATCCTAAAAGTATGCAAGCATTTGAAATATTGTTGCATTTTTGAAAGTATTTTAAATATTGCAGTAAATTATTTTTGAAAGCATTTTTGTATCCACTTGCTCAAAGAAAAAATGCTACTTTACAGACAACTGGTTTCATCCAAATTGATTTCTTACTAATTTGAATTATAGAATTACATTGTATAATAATTACATATCATATTAGTAATTTTATTTAATAGATTTAATAAATCAATTTTAATTTATTATTATAATAATTAATGTGGTATATTTAGCCTCATTATCTAATTAAATTTTATTCCCATGTATTAAAGGTTATTCAATGATTTGTGCTTGTACGATATAGGCAAAATTCTGAAATATAATCAGTTTTTGTTAGAATCACTATAATCGAGGAATTAAATTTAATTTTATATTTATTACTTATGCAATTAAATTTTATATAATATATAACATTATTATATTCTAAATATTTTAAATTTGTAATATTAGATCTGACTAGCAATAACAGATCGAAAATAATAATAAATAATTTGAATGGTACATTTTTTTTAGAAGATAAATCTCGGTAGCAAGATCTAATGAAAAAATTTGATCGCATTAATTGTCTCATAACTCTCGTCGGAAATTTTTAATAAATTACTGGAAACAAGACGCTTTGTTCAAAAATTCAGTAAAATGTTTGTTTCGAATTTCATATTCTATGTTAATACACTGGAAAAAAATTTATGGCCTAAGTTAAAAAAAAAAATAATTTTCCAAATAAGCATTTTAAGCATTTAATTGGAAATTCATTTAATTACAATTAATTTGAAATCTTATTAACCCCTTCAATGTGATGCATGTTGCCACATCAAAATAAATTCTATATTTTGCAATGTATTTAAATGTCATGCTTTACAAATCTAGAATTTTTACTTTATGACAAATTTAAATTATATCAAATATATATTAGAAAATTTTCATATTTTACTCTTGTAAGTCAAGTAACTAATAATAGTTTAAAGCCATTTTTTTCACAATAGAGATAATTTGGCACACAGATAATCTTATAATCAAAATCTAGTTTGAATTTGTCTAGCACATAATAACCATTATTCCACACTCTTATATGAAATAAACATTTAAAATTTATTTTATAATAACTACTATCTGGAATTTAGTATATAAAATTTGGCATCTATAGGACCAGAATCGATTAAATTTTAATGCAAATTTTCTACAAAACAATGTTTTTTTAAAATATTTAAAATATGATATTTTCTTTGAAAATTTAAGAAATCTGTTGAAATATTGCCAAAAATTAAATAATTAAACTTTTTATCATGTTCTTTAAGTAAAAGAAAAATACCTCCTACTCTAATAAAACTTTGTTGTTTTGAAATGCTAAGATAATGAACTAAAATGAAAGAAAAAAAAAGGTAGAAGAGAAACTTTTTCCTTTAAACTTGAAAATTATCAAAAAGAGAAAAATGAAAATTTAAAAATATATTGAAGGTGGAAAGAGAAAAATATTCTTATATAATATTCAAATCATTAAAATTTATCATCACCGCAATATGTTGCAAATTGTTTGAATATTCCTCTATAAAAAAAAAAACAGAAAAATAATTTACAGGGTGTAACATTGTATATAGGAAAGAATTATAAAAAATGATTATTATTTTCTATGATTGGAATTAATTTTGAATCGGAAAAATACGATATAAGATACTCTCTCTGCCTTATTAAACTTAAAGCAGCCTTCTGTTCAAAATAGTTATAAAATTTTATTCAATTTCCTTGAAAATTTATGATTCTCTTGTTCATATATGAAATTTTAAGATTTTTAATACACTATCAAATTCGTAATGATACACAGTGTTTAAAAATTCAAGATATAAATCAAAGGAAGAAGAAACGACAGGAATAGAAAGAAAATAAAAACAAAATAGTTAACTATTAAAGTAATTTTCTTTTTATGATTGTGGAAAATTTCCATCCCTCTTTTTCAAGGAATTCAAGGACTTCTACGTAAAACTTTCTAAAAATATTTTATTCCAAATTGTTTTCTTTTTCTTATATTCTACAAACTTATTTTTTATTGAATGGACCAAAGAAGTAATATTGTATGTATAGAATAAAAAATTCAGAAATTCGATCTCAATGTTGTATGCATGGATATAAAGAAAGATTATGTTTATTAAAATATATATTATGTATATTTGGGAATTTCGGGTTGAAAAGAGTTTTCTTTTTGGAATAAACATAATGTATAAATTTGTATATGAATGATCAATAATAAATTGTTAGAGAAAAAAAATAAGAAAAACTTTTACTATAGCAAATTTAATAACTTCTATAACATATACACATGAAACACAATGTACACATACATACATAGAATAATTGAGAAAGTATACCAATAAAATGATAATAGAAAATAAAAAGTTTGTAAAATGATTCAAAAAAAAACAAAAATGAAATATAAATAAAACGAAAAAAAATATAGTTGCACCTTGTCAATTCTGTGATACCCGTACGAATTTTTTATTCTATATGCGAATGGGACTATGGACAGACTATGACTTTAAGCTGCCGTATTACTATATTAATTTATGCAAAATTTCAGTACTGTTTTTTCAAAATACTGTGTGTGCCAAACTACTTTTGAAGTTGTATGGAAGCTACCAGAAAGAGCCAAGAAATTTTAACAAATTTTATCAAGCACATCGGCCCTACTATTATATTCGCTTCTGTGAAATTTCAATACCATAGCTTTTACAGTTTCTGAGATATAGCAAAATAAATTTTTGAAGTTGTATGGCAGCTACCCGAACCGGTACCCCCCGATCATGTCCAATTTAAATAGGGTTCCGGCACTTACTACAATAAATCATTTGTGAAAATTTGAAACAAAGCTAAATCAACTCATAATTCGACGCTGAACAAAAACATACACTTGAGTCTATATCTGAGACCGTTATTTCTTAGCGTTACAAACGGTAAGGCAAATTTAGTGTAGCCTTCGAACATTCGTTCGTACGGGTATAATGAAGAGAAAAACGTAGGCGAGTAAGTGTGAAGGGGTACCAAAAAAAAAAAAAAAAAAAGAATTTAGAGATTGCGAAAAAGATAAAATTTATATTATGGGACGAAGGAAATTTATTTAGAAAAGAAAAAGAAAAACAACAAGAAAAAAAAAGGATTTCATTTGATTCTTTCGTATTTTCATTTTTTTTTGCCTACTTTGTAATTTTATATGAAAAAAATTGTAACAAATTTTATAGACATTGTGTAGATAATGTTGTAATTGTGATTTGTTATACATACCATATATACAATACTACATACAAAATATATATATATATATGTATAAATAAATATATTGTGATTATTCTGTTGTTAAAGAGGTTTTGTTAAACAAAACCAAAAATCCAAAATTTAATTCTTCTATTCTTGTATTCAGAAAAAAAAGAAAATCATGGATATCAATTTTATTTTCTTCATGAAAATACAAAAATATCAATATCTAGGTTAATACCACATTATAAATATATATACATTCATATAAAAATACTAAGTTATTTAAATTTTTAAAATATTGATTTACAATATTATTATAATCGTCCATATTATTATATTTGTCGCATCACTTGAAGTGATAGGATATTATTGAAAAAATTTTGGTTTCTAGTATATAGAATTTCAAAATTTGAAACTAATTTTATTCAGAGAATGACAAGTTTTTGAATAATAACCTATTGAAAATCAAGAATAGTATGAGTGAATAATCTTATTTTATTTTTGGAAAATTCTCGTAAATTAGAATATTTCTATAAATTTAAATGCACGTGATGGATTTAAATAAATATTATTTTTTCTCAAACCTCTAATCAATATTCAGAAATTTTAAAAGAGTTTTGTAGATACTTATACTCAAAATCGTTTTGCTCGTAGCATGGAAGATAATTGTAGCTATGATGAGATTAACCAGTATAAGTAAATATTTCATGAAATTTTCTTAAGATCCTTGTATCTCGAAAACTGCTGAGCTTTGACGACTACTTCTAAGAAATAATATTTAAAAATTGTCAATTTTTTAAAAAAGATTATAGATACGGAAATGTTTGATTTTACTAAACCAGTACAATTTTTTTGTTTAAATAGTAAGGCACTTATAATGTTTCATATACTAACTCTTAACCCGGTACTATCACAACTTACAATCTTTATGGTATTTGTAGAGTCTGATATTGCAGGCACGCTACGGACTTTGCGAATGTAAGCGTTAGGAATTTGAACCGATTCTTGAGGGGCTTGGGCTGGTTCCGATGAGGAGCGGGAGGGAAGAGATCCGGCGGTACCATACAGGCCTAGTTGGCCTATGTGTACCCTTCGGGGAGCCGCGACAACCCAACCTACGGTATTTGTACCATTTTTTAGACTCCTGTTTTGATATATGTACGTGTATAAAAAGATCTGAAATAATCATAATAATGCTGCACTACTATGAGGCATGCATATACCTATATCATTCTATCTTCCTCTTGCAAACCTAATAAACAGGCGGTCTATTAAGCTAGACGTATAAGAATGATATGAAAAGGAATAGAACAGTCTTGTACTAAATTTAATAATGGCAACAGCAAATAAAATTTTAAATCATTATTCTCTGAATTACAATTTATCACACTTGTGTCACAAAAAATTTTGACTTATCATATGGTATGCCAATTATATAATTTTTTTTCTACCATTTTTTATTATTTTATTTTATATTATTTCATTCATTTATTTTTTAAAAAAATTTTTCCTCAAGAAGAAATAATATTGAGGAAAAATTGAATGTACAATTATTAGTAATATAACAAAAAACACAATAATGGTCGTTTTGATATTGGTGACTTTGGTCAATTTAATGGTAATTGCCACATGGATAAATCTGGTCAATGTAAAATTATCTAAATAGTACACATAATATCTTAGTGCATTGGAGATCCACGTGAAATTTTTTATTTTAAAAATTTGAATTTTCCAAAAGAACAATAAGTTGTACTACTCGTACAACTGTCATGTACATTATATGGAAAATAATTGAAAACTTTTATGAATTTTTACATAATTTGAAACTAAAGCCAAAATAAAATAAAAAAAAACTGTAATATTTTTGTGTAATCCAATATTTTTGTGTATTCATTGAATCAATTGAATCAAAGATAATAATCTGATAAAATTTTCAAATTATAGGAAGCAACTTAAGGGCAACTACTATAAATTTGTTATTTATTTTTATTTACTATTAAAAGGAAAACAAACTACAAAAAATTCGTTTAATTTTTTTTTATTTTTTCCGCTTAACACAAGTTAAAGTTGCCAATTTACCTTCATTATTTCAGTATTTTATACAGTTAAATGGGAAATTGCCTTTTATTTTATATTATTTAGTAATAAAATATCGGTCTAAGTATGTATAACATTATTTTTTTAACTGGTTTGTTTATGTTGTTTGTGTTGTATAGCTTTCTGATGATTCACTTATTTTCTATAGAAATACCTAATTTGTAGCATAAATTTAAAAGAAAATCTCAAATCAATAAAAAAATTTACTCTTGATTTTTTTGTCCATTTTGCTTTTCTTATTTTTTTTTTTTTGGAAAATGAAAAAAGTTTAAAACTTTTTCTCCATTTTCTTTTCATCACAATTTATTTTGTCGCCAAAGCAGTTTACCATTATTATTATTGTTATTTTTGTTTTGTATTGTAGACACGAAAATTTAGACTAAACGATTTTACTTTATTTAATTTGTTTTTGACATCATATGCATGAAACTTTAAGATACTGCGCTAAATAATGAATCATTGTATGTGTATATACAAGCAGAAGAAAATTAAAATAAAATAAAATTAATAATATCTAAGGATATTTTCACTTTTTTAAAAAAAGGGGTTCTAAAACACTAAATTTTAGTTTTCTATCAAGGACTATAAAAATTTATGTGAATTTAATAATTTTAAATTAAAATTATCTTTTAGTAAAAATATAAGGTAACAGAAAAAAGTTGAGAAAATTTCTGCTTATGGCAAAATTTTTTAAAATCATTAATTTGACAATTTCTTCGAATCCCTGCAACATGAAAGAAATGACAGATTATTCAAGAAGAAATTCATATTTAAAAACAAACAAAAATGAAGGAAAAATTTAACACTACAACCCCATATTTAAGTTAGTAGAAATATTAATGACCTAAGCAATTCATCAAACAACTCAATTTGAATATATTATGTACTTACTATATTATGTAGGGTATTTTTGTGACAACACTGAAAAAAGCAGATTTTTTTCGTATAAACAATTTTGAAATATCTACTCCCGTATTGCCAGTATGAAAATTAATGCTGCCAATAATAAGAAACTAACATAACCTAAAAATACAATATTGAAAAACTATAATTATAAAATAAAAGTGGAGGATTTTCAATGTTAATTAATATTTTAATTATTGCAAATTTAAATAAATTTTCAAAGGCATTATTCATATTCAGAAATTAATTGTCATTTATACAGTGCTACTAATTGTTTTTAAAAGTAGAGCTGATTCCTTCAGTTCTTTAATTTTATGCTATATAATAGCGCTGACAGAATTAGAATTAAATTTTAAGATCTGCCAACTTGGAAATCTGCCTATTTGGAAAATTTAAATATTCCTTGGAGCATTTTTTGAGCACATGAACTCGCCCGATTACATAGGAACTATATTTTAATAATTTTTTCAGATTATGAAAAGCGAAATTTCGTTTTTTATACTTAAGCAAATTGTATACTAATACTATATTTTTTATTATGTCATAGTGTTATAAACTGTCAATTGATACTGCGTATATCGAATACACATAAAATACATGTGTGCGTTAGTATTTGCGTGTATATGCCATTTTCATTTTAGATTTTTATTAAACTAACTGAAAATGTCTTCATATATGAAATTTATTTTGTTTTTTTTATCTTAAAATGTATCATTCTGTATGATAGAAATAGCAGTAATCAGCTAAATTATAGAATTTGGAATGAGAAAAAGAGAAAAAAAATAATTTCGTTTTAAGATTTTTTTCTTTTCATTACATTCTTTTTGTGTTTTTTTTTTTTTCTTTTGCTGTTCTTTGTTCCATTTATTAAAATATTTTCTTCAGAATTTTGCAATTTCTATATTTCTACTGTACATGTGACCTTTTTTTTTCCGTCTTGCTTTTGATTTTCTTTCTCTTTCATTTTTATTATGTTTATCTTTATCAATTCATATAATAACAATTTGATTATCTTTGATCGTTTTCTGTTTACTTTTGACTTTAAGAAAGAAACAAAGTTAGAAAATTTTTCAAAAAAAGAAAATGAGATATAAAAGAAAATTGACGGAAGGAAAGGGAAATAGCTAAAATTGAGCATGTGGGCGGGAGGTAAACCAAATAAATAAAAGAAAAATGGAGGATATTATTATGAAGAAATTTAAAAATAATGGAAGAAAAATTTTATTTTATTTAATTTTTATTAGGGCGTGAAAAGCTTAATGGAAAATTTTATATAAAATTCAACCATACGTCATCCTTAATGTCAACTTGGTTGTTTCAAGTTATGTAAATGTCCTTGAAAAATACCACTTTCACTAATATTAGTAAGTTTATAAAAATCAATCGCGGCAATTTTTTCTTATAGTTATTTGAATTTTTAAAATTGCAATTGTAAATGAAAATTTTATGAAAACGACATTCGAGAGAAAAAATATCCCTGTAAATCCTTTCGCCTACATAAATTTAAATTCAAGTTCATTTCATAGCATAGCTGTGTAATTAGAAATAAATATTCTGGAATTGCTATTGAATTCAATTTAATTCATTAAGAAAATTTACAAACATATTTGTAATATGGCCTATTCAATTTGTTAAGTATGACCTTAAAATTTGCAAATTTATTTAATCGGTGGAGTAAGGTACTCACTTACTCTCTCAATCGACTGAAAAAGGAGCTTTACCAAAAAAAATTTGCAGAATTCGTTAGTTAATTAATTTAATATCCTTGCGTTGCGTACCCCCACTAAGTATTACAATTTTACTAATTCAAAATAAAATTACCTAAAATTTAATATTTTCATTTACTTTATTACTGGCATTAATTAAGCCAAATTGATTAAAATTTATTGAGTTTGTAATTACGATATTATAAATTGCCGAAAATAATTTCTATCCATAAAATGGATATAATAATATTAATCGTTTTGATAAGTCCACAAGACGATTTTTTGAAATTATATCTTTAATCATGGTCTGATAAAATTGTATATTAGTAAAAAGTGTTATAAATTCATCTGAGCAATAATTTTTTAAACCGAGTCCAACATTAACAACACCTATTAAGAAATGACGTTCACCATATTTTGTTTTTTTATTTATAACAAATCCACCACCGCTATCTCCACCACAGGCAGATGAATGTTTTTCATTTGTTGCACAGAATTTTTCTCCTGTTATTTCTGATCTAGAATTTGGTTTTACAAGTTTCTTACATTCATCATTCGTAATTGTTTTCAAATTAATTTTTAATAATTCTTCACTTGGATTATTATTTTCTGAAGTTGAACCCCATCCAGCAACAGTACCATTTAAACCATTTGGAATAAAATAATATTCATGTGTTTCCCAATCAATACAAACGGATCTGATTTGAGATGAATATACTAAATGTTTTTGCAATATAAGTATTGCAACATCATTCCCATATTCAACTGGATTATAACTAAAATAACATATTTTGTAATTAATATAAGAATTTATAATATTGCATTAATAAAAAATTTACTTTGGTGGGATTCCTATAGCTTTTACTTCTACGATTAAATTATATTTTTCAATTGTATCATAGCTTCGATATATTTTGCCAGCACCAATCAAAAATTTTGTTGCATCGTGCTTTTTACTCTTAGCTCTGTCATAGAAACAATGTGCAGCAGAAATTATAATATTTGAATGTATAATTGTACCACCACATATTTGTTCAAAATTTAATGTTTTCGCATCTTGCATATAAATTCCAACATGCCATGGCACTGATGTAATATCAGTTTTTTCACCTTTATATAGTAATGGAGTAGCGGATAATTTAGGATTTTCATCAATTTGACCACATATTAATTCACAGTCGGAATGTTTACCATAAGATTCCCAATTATTTTTAATACACTTGGTTAATATTGCATCATTTTTGCCTTCTTCTTTCAATTTCATATTTTCATATCCGATTTGACAACGTGTTAAAAAACTTTCAGTACTTTTTGAGCAATTAAGCGATTCATAAGATTCCTCCACTAGAGTTTTCTTTTGTTTAACACATTGAATTTCAATTTTTGAATTATCGACTTCGGGTAAAATACATTTCTCTTCATATGTAGGTAATAATCTAAAAGGAAATTTTATAATATAATAAAAATTTTAAAAACAAATTTTAATTTACTCTTCAGTTTCCAGAATTACGTAACCTGCTTGACCGTCTTTGCCTAGAAATTTTTCTAAATTAGAATCGCGACATACTGGTTGTGTCAATTCATTAAATCTTATGTAATCATTTTGATTTAGAATCAATTCATGAAATTCGTTGTCATAACTGTAAATTAACAAATAAGTTTCAGTTTTAATCAAAAAAATATGTACTTTATTATACGCAATTTGAATTCTTACCTCGTTGCCGAAGATATTTCATACTGCTTTAATGATTTATTTTCTCTATAAATTCTTATAAAAAATTCATCTTTATTAATTTCTGAATTTATGTCTTTTGATTTTACAAGAATTTTTCTCTCAGATAAAATAATCGATGGAAATATGTTGACAGTTGAATCATTTGAAATTTTTCTAACAAGTTCAGCGTACCATTTTGGAAATTCATTTTCAGTTTCATTTAGTAATTGAATCGTTTCGTTTTCCAATAATTCTGGAAATTTACTACACACTGGTAGGCATTTCATTGGCAATTCAGACCATTGATTATCATCTGTACAATCAATTATTTGTTCTGAAATATTACTCTGACTATAATATCTACCATCACATCTAATGTATGCTCGTTTCACAGGATTTGATAAACATGAAATCGAATGTTCAGCATCATTTTCACAAAATGTTTTAACACCAATATAAAACAATTCGTTTTTACTACAGTACAATGAAAATATTTCCAAAATATGCAATAGTAATATAGTATAAAAAAAAATTTTCATTATATCACAACAACAAGACAATGAAATATTTTAATTTTTTGACACTGAATTTTTCTCAATATTTCTGACGGACGACTTATATGCTTATGAAATTCACAAAACTGACAAATCTCTCTCAACTGTTTAGTATGGAGTTTTAAGGTCAACTGAGTTCAATAATTGAAAACAAAATGATCAGCAATTCAGTATAAAAAATTTTAATTGTATTAAAAGATAAAAGCAAAGTTAACAAAAAACGAGAAAAATAAAGTTGACCGTGTCAACTCTGTGATACCCGTACGAATTTGTTATCCTATGTTCCAGTAAATATGACATAGCCCGTACATGACTGATGGCCGGATGGACAAACAAAGCTAAATCGACTCAAAATTCGATGCCAATTACAAACATATTTTTAAGTCTATATCTCAGCCTATTATTTCTTAGCGTTACAAATAGTAAAACAAATTTAGTATACCCTTCGAACATACGTTCGTACGGTTATAAATATCCAAAAATAGACTTGTAATTTTGTTGCGAATAAACAGTCAAAAGAATAATTTTCTTTAATATAAAAATAAAAGCTAGAAAACAAAAAAAATTTCATATATTTGAAAATGTTTTTGATAATACAGAAGGGCTGTATCGCTTTTATCAATACCAGTGTGAATCAAGTTGAAATTTCAGTTTTTAATTGCAAATTAAATATCAAGAAATTTGGAGGAATGGAAAGCGTCTATTAAAATTTCTATTCTCCTAACTTCTTTTAGTAGATTCATTAAATTATTAGCTATGTTATGTCTACATCAATCAGTATTACGAACATATTCATTTATAATACCTACAATATAAAACAAATCCAAACTATAAGTCACAAAATTGCATAATAATATTGTTTCATAATAAAATGAATTGTGCTTCATTTTAGGTTGCGAAAAAAATACAAGAAATTTTTGTCAATAAATTTTATATACCAGTTTTTCGAATGAGTAGTTTTGAAGTCGAGGAAGTAATGAAAAAATTTACAACTTTTGTTCAAAAAAATTTTTGGAACTCGGTTCCATCAGGACGGTCGGACCTAGATTGTAAATTGTATATTTTTGGGAAAACGAGTGGGGTAAAAGGGTCTCCTGCAGGCTACCGCAATCATTCTCGACTTATTTTAGACTCCCCACGTTCGCGCCTATAATATTCCTGTTTCAAGTATAAAGCTGAAAATATCCTTAAGAGAAATGAGCATCCCGAAAGTTTAGGAAACGTTGTCGAAAACAATTTCGATGCCGGACAGCCAGTATCAGGCAGTCGCAAAGGATATGTGCGGAAGTTTTCTTACTGTCAAAAAATCTGCAAAAAGGAAGGCCCGATTTTTCCAGCCTATACCGGTAACATTTTACTGGCAATGCCCAGTGTAGAGGTTCACAATAGCATGAACCCGGTTTAATCATCTCCAAACAGTCAGACCCGAAAACAAAAGTGTAAAATCTAATTACACAATTTATAATGGAAAAAAAGGCTCCATAAATTTTTCGGGATAATTCTGGCAGAAGTCAATCTACAAACGGCTCACCGGCTATCGACACAATCTTCCATTGGAAATAATTCAACCTTACGCCATATTTCTTTCAACCATATACTTTGGGACTTATCGCCTATTTAGATAGAGAAAATTTTTTTTTCGGCGAATCCAGAATAAAAAATAAATGGAGTTATACTATGTATTCAGTTTTTATACTCTATTAGTCTATTAGATCTTACAACAACAACTCCTATATAAATAGTAGAAATTTTTATTGCATTTTTTTCTTATTTAGTGTCATAACGTTAAAATTCCTTATTTTATAATTCAGTTTTTAATGAATTTTTTTTTTCGAATTATTACTTGGTGTTTATGCAATTAGTTTCTTATTTTTTCCATTTTCCATTTTAAAATGCAATAATAAAGAATTTTAAAATATATCCTTAAAACGTGCAAATTGATTTTTATTATACCAACACCAAAAACAGCACATTATACTTATTCACATACTCACATACTCAACGGAAGCACATAAAATTGTCGTATTTTTATATAATGAACTTAAATTACAATTATATATTATTTTTAAATTCACTTATTAATGAAGTTTTGCAAGTACGTACATAGAGCACAACGACAATTTAAAAAAAAGTAAAATAGAAATTTTGAATTAAAAATTTTAAATTAAAAGTTTTATTCTTTTAATTAGTTTTTGAATAAGAATTTGTTGTTCACAATTTGTTTACTTTTTTATTTTTTAAACTGTTATTTAAAAAAATTCAAGTTTATGTCACCTTTAAGAATAACAAAGGAAAGTATACATAAAGTAATTAAAATTTAAAAGTTTTAAAATATTTAGAAATTTAGGAGTTTTATAGTTAATTTCATCAGATTCGCTATACCAGGTTAAATAAGTTCGTAGGATTTAAAACAGAACAAATTAGATTTAGTTTCAAATACATTTACATTTGTCTAGATTCCCAAATTATGACACCAGCCTTTTATATTCAAATTTTCACAAAATTTCACAAATACTTGTAATTTCTGTGATTTCGTGAAGAGATAAAATTATATCCAAAATATAAATCGAATAATGATTTCAAAAAAATTTAATAATTTTTTGCAATTAAATTTTGCTAAGTCTTTCAATATTTTGTGACTTTTGAAATTACGTGCATACTTTGGATTACAAACAAATTGTCATAATGCAAGTAATTGAAATTGTCATAACGCAAGAAATTGACCAACTTTATAAAGATTTAGTTATATTCCCCGAAACAAATGAAATAATAAAGTAGCACTTTTCCCTTCAACGTGAAAATACAATTTAGCTATTAACATTCTACTCAAACAGAATTTAGCTTTCACCTTATATGAGTTAATTTCATTCATGTACTGAAATATTTCAAAAATTGCATATATTTAGGCCTAGGTAAAAATCAAATTTAAAGAAGCGTCAACATAATATTCTAATTTAAGGGTTAATTGCGTGAGTTAAAAAAAAACATTATTATTTTTGATGGCATAGTATTTACCGTTAGCTTTCTATATTCATAGAAATTTTGAAACTTCCAAATTTTCCAAATTCCAAGAATGGATAATTTGAGAAGGGATGGAGAAAGAAAAAAAATGTATTCTAATGAAATCAATTATTTACAAATATCTAAAAACTGATAAAATTTCAGAATGCTGAACTTAGTGCAGAAAAAAAATATACATAAGAAATTTGAAAAAAAAAAAACAGATTTTAGATAACGGTAAATTATAACGGTCATTTTCTTTTCCCATAGTTCAAATATGGAAGGCCGCGGTAGAGGAAGCCAACAGCTACTTTTCGATGTTTTCAAAATTTTGAAAAATCTTTATGGTTTCGCTACAATAAATAGTCAAAAAATGGAATTTTCTGGTCATTGAAGGGTTATAACTTTTAAAGGTGGGGAGACAGGTAAAAATTTTCTACGGAAATAGTAAAAAAAATATTTATTATGTAAGTATAAGGTTTCACCTCTCTATATATAAGGATGTAGAAATTTTGTAAACAGATCCAAGGACGGTCGGACAGAGTCAAACTAATAAACTCTTTTTTTTTTTTGAAAAAGCGCTAAAAAGATCAAATAAATTTTTTATTTCCGTATCTACTTAGACCATAAAAAAACACAATAAACATGAATACAGTTATCTATTAAAGGGCAAGCATAAAATTATATTTTTACTCAACTGTTAGTTAAGATTATGCTATGTCCTTCCATTTATCTTAAATGGTCTAACTTCACCAAATTTTTACAATAACATACTAATTTTAGTTTTATTGTATTGCGATCGAAGAAGTTGTAGGTGGAATAGTTGCCATATTTTAATTTTATAATATTATATTTTCAAAATTAATTTGGTGGCTGCATTTATATCGAAAAACTGTTCACATGTTGATCTGGTCAATTCTACCTATTTTAATTTAAATTTTAAATTCAATTTTGCCCGGCAGAAACAAAGCGAAATCACACAATATAAAATACTCTTTAGTTATTAGTGTAAATTCAAAATTAATTAATCGTCATTTTATCTAATAAAATATTTACATACTTATACTACTTGTACATGACGTATACATATAACATTAATACGAAACATACACTCAAATATAATATAATTAATCATTTATTATTACTGCTCAAATTAATAATATTATAAGTATCTACTTATAGCCTCTAGAAATTCTAAAAAAAAAAAAATTAGAAATCAAAAACAGAAAGGACATTCAAATTAAATTTAATATAATCTAGCTACACGACATCCGAATTTCATTTAAATCTCAATATTATATTTTTTTATGTACTAATTCAATCTTTATTTAATTTTATCGGCCATGTTATTGATATGGACAATAATTTTATTTTAACATAAGTATCCATCCATTTTTATATTTTACTTTTAAGGATACTTAACTAATAATGTATGGAATGGACAAGTACTTAAAATAATCAACAGCTGATGATGATCAATATCATAAATTGGAAAACAAAGTTTTTCATACAAATGTATTTTGTATATTGTCAAAAATGTATTTGTTTTTCATAATAAATGAAAATTATAAATGTATATAATGTAGTAAACTAATTCTATAGATTAAGAATTCATTATACATAATGTATTTTTTAAAAACAAATTATTATAAATATCACCTCGAAAATAAGTACTCAATAAAATATTCTTGAGAATTATTTATCAATTATTAATTAATTATTAATTAAATAAAAAATTAAGCATATAAGCCGTAGGCAGATTGAAATTAATAATTTTATAACGTTAGTTGAAATTGAAAATTTAATGAAATCTCTTTTGCTTAAAGGGAAAACTTTAACATTTCTGATTAAATTTTATGAATATTTCTGTATTAAATGGGAAAATCTACATACGATTCTGATTAAATGGAATTTATATAGGATTGAATCGATGTCTAAGTAAATATAGAATTTATGTTTGCTAAATTAATTGTGAAAAATTGGAACAATTGAAAATTTTTTGTTGAACTATAGGAATTTTTAGTAAATTTTACGATTTTTCCTTGATGGTCTACGCAAAAAACTTTTATTCATTTCAAATTTTACATAAACCGATATTACGTGATACAAATAAAAATTGTGATAGTAATATGAAAGTCATGTAGAAATATATAGGTTTTGTTGCAAATACGAGCTATTTTAAGATAGATAGTTGCAAATACGAGCTATCTTATGTAGATATATAAGATTAAAGAATATTTAGATAACCGACAACACCAGAACAGAATCCGATTATAAAAGAAAACTCACGAAGAATGTAATAATATGGCAATTTTGAAATTTGTAGGTTAATTACTTGAACCACCCGAGATATTTCATTAAATTTTTTAATATTTTAGAAAAATGCAATTTGGGGCAACTCGAATTATAATTGTCGACACTTTTTTAAACTAAATTTCATGGAGTTACCTCAACTAGTTTTATGGAAATATTAATATCTTCGCAAAAAATAACCCAATTTCTGAAAGTAGTGTTTTTTATTTGATTTGTGAGTTATCATGCGATCGAACAGACTGACTGGAAGGCGGACGGATATGTCTTAAAATACGCTGAATCAGAATATTATAACCATATGTTCATACGAGAAACGACTCTTTCAAGTGGTTAAGGAGACCCACAACCATAGATGAAATGTAGAAATATCTCTTAAAAAATACCTTATAATATTGCCTCAGATTGATAGAAATACCAAAAATCAAATCATAATCTTTGTATGTCTGTCATAATAGTATATAGCTTAACATAGCTAATTCTATAAAGTTTGTACAGACATAAACACAATTTATCATCAAAATTTTCTTTATAAACTTAAGATTTATTCTATTCTTATACTACATATCCGACATAGATAACGCATGAGACCTAAAACAATTACACTTACATAGCTAATATATTTCTATTTTTTTTTTTTTATAATAATGTCTAGATATATTTTTTCATTCATCAAAAATACAAAGAAAAAGTTAAGAATTATTTTGAAATCAGAAGAATATTGTGTCCTTTTCTCAAAAAAAAAAAAATATATAAAAGAAATATGTTAAAAAAGAAAAGACTTAAAGGAAACCAAAAACAAGAAAAAAATTAATACAAACACTTTTTTAACAATATTCTTCAATTTATTTATTGAAATTTGAATGAATCCTTACAATATAAAAAAAAACGAGAAGCGATGCCTTAATAAATTCATAGATATATGGAAATTTCATATCAAACCAACAAAAACAAACTCCTTGAATTCCTCGAAATTCTGAACTCAAAAGTAAAAAAAAAAATATATTTTTGTAGCATTTTTAGCACCTTTTAAAAAAAAAAAAAAAAGAAAAGTGCTTATTAGTTTCAATCTGTCCGTCCGGCTGACCGTGGATATGGTTGTAAAACTTTTACATCATTGAAGATAGAAGGGAGACATTTTTTTCACCTCCGGCTCTCTCAGGTTACCACACTCCAAAATTTGAAAAATTTGAATTTTTGGCACCTTATATTTCTGAAACTGTAAGCATGTTCAAATTTTTATAAAAGCCACAAGCTAACGGTAAATACCATTCCATCAAAAAATATAATTATTTTTCTTAACTTACGCAATTAACCCTTCGAATCCAGCATTATGTCAACGCCTCTTACAATTTTTTTTTTTGATTCATCCTAAATATATGCAATCTGTGGAATTTTTTCGTATATGTATAATAATAATTTTAATAAGATTATGTTTATAAGCAACATTTTCACTTGCTGGAGAGAAAATCGCTACATTAAAAACCATTAATTTGACCCAACTTTATTTCTTTGTAAAGTAACTTTTTGGTTTGAATTTGCATTACATAAAATATAACAATATCTTAATACATACAGGTTCGTATATAAAGAATATCTACAAACACAAATAAAGAAATATTCTTGAAAATTTTCTGATCTTTATAACATTCTTATTGTTATATGTGTGTCTATGTACAAATTAAAAAAAAATATGTTTGTATTGTTTTCCTTTAGTTTTCGAAATATTATTTGAATACAAGTGCACGTGAAGGACATTTAAAAACAAAAAGAACATGAACAAAATATTAAAGAGGATCATCTTTTATTAGAAATTTTCCTCTTTTTTTTTTTTGTTGTTTTAATCTTTGTTCTTTCTTATCTCTTTCAATGTATTAAAGTAAGATATAATAAATGTGAAGCAAGATATCCTGTTATAAAATATAAAATGTGAGTATAGTGCACTTACTAAGGCAACAAATTTGTTATATCAGTCAAATTAGGCATATGGAAAGAATCATAAGTTGAAAATCAAATTATTTTGATTTCGAAATTTTCAGCATAGGGTAAAATTATAATTTTATGTTGCTGAAATACGCATCACTTTCTATCTAATCAATATTATTTCTTTAAATTGTTTTTGAAATTATAGAGGTCCGTCTAATCTGATTAATCTCGTATCCCATTTTCTTTTTCTTTCCCTTGTACTGTATCTGTTACCCCGAGGTTGTAATAATTTATAGAGTAAAATTAAGATTCGCAGATATGGCAATTAAATTTGAGAACTGAAAATATAGAAAATTTATTTTTTTATTCATTGAAATTACCTTTCTTGAACCTTTAAACAATATTTTAAATGCCCTGTTTAGCTCAATATTAATAGTTAATTAATTATTCGACCATTTGGAACGAATTTTTTATGAGTTAGGCTTTTTCTATGAAAAGATATCGTTTTGATTTTCAATGGAAAATTTTCTTTTTCTAAGCAACCATATTGGTCATAGGACCCCGATTAATAAATGTTAATGACATACAATTCGTTTTTCAAAAAAAAAAATTGTTTTGAAACATAAACACAACTAAAGTCCCGTAATATTTCGGTTGTTTTTACTAGAACATAATGTTAATTTCGGGATTTGATGAGATCACAGTTTGCATCACATTTTATGAATATGTGCCATCACATCCATATGTATTGTACGGGTACTTTTACGTTCATCCTATTTTAGTAACACATGGACAACAAAATATCCTACTTTAGTAAGACATCGGAGTGGGTGTCTCCCACTCAACCACTTGAATAAATGCCTTTATTTCTCTATTTCACTCATTCACAGTATCATGTAGTTGTTGTTTTCTTTCCGTTTTTTTTTTTGTAGTTGTATGTGCTGTAGTTGTGCCGTCTTGTTGAACATAATAAAAAAAATTTTTTTAGTAACATTCTATCCTTCCTTCCTTGTTTTGTTTTGTTGTGTTTACTTATTCTTACATTTATTTTTAAATATGATTCCTATGAATAAAGATATGTTAGAATGGGCGGTTGGGGATGATTTTTTTTTTCTTCTTAAACAAAGAATGGATAGAAGAACAAAATATTAATCTTTTGTTTCTCTTGTACTTACAAAAATGATCCTTTAGTTTGGTAGCTTGTTAGTAGTCCTTGTTCTTTGTTGAAAAATAAAAAAGAAAAAAAATTTAAAGAAAAAGGAAAATTCTTTTCATTTTTTTATTTGTTTTTAACTTTTATTCTCCCTATTGTAGTTTTTTTTGCTTCTGTTTCTTTCAAAATTTTTTCTTATTTTTTTTTTATTTCACTCAATTTCTTATCATATTCAGGACATCTTAGCTAAGATTTTTTTTTTCCTATTTTGTCCGAATTAAAAAAAAAAAAAACAACGAAAAAATTAAGATTTTCTAAAAGAATTTTTACTCTTCAATTCTTTAAATACAAGAAACGAAAAAAAATTATTATAATTTTGCCTAAGGGAACAACTGCGATGACTTTAATCTATTCAAAAGTAAAATTACAATCTTTATTCTTTAAGGATATCAATGAAAATGGATTGGTATAATTTTAATTTTAACTCAGAAAAAATTTTTTTCTCTGATTGTGACTATTGATACACAATTTTACTTTTTATTTATTTTTAAAAACAAAGAAATAGAAATAAAAATTTACATTGTATATTATCCTCCTTTAAGACACATTTAAGCTCTCAGGACATAATCCCAACAAAAGGTAGACAAGAGGATATTTTGCCATTTTATATTCATTTTAAGGTTCATAGTTCTTATATTCTCTACAATAGTTTAATTTTAATAATAACTAAATAGAAAAGAAACTATTTCTATTGTATTTAGTCTACTAAGCAGGGGCCACCTTTGAGCTATTTGAAATAAAACCTTAATAAGAGATAATAATATTATTTCCATAGAATTGAAGAATTTATTCTATATTTAATTCTTGTTGTTTTTTTTTAAAGTTAAATTATTGGAGCAGATAGATTTACATAACATTTACGATTTAAATATAGTTTTGAAAAAAAAACAAAGTTAAATTAAAAATATTTTAGTTTATGAAAAAAGAAATTAATAAATGGAAATTTATGGGGTCAAAAATTATGTTACTAGTTAATTTACAAGGCTGAAAATGAAATATGAACAATAGAGCTATTTTATATATCTTGTAACTATAAGAGATTGTAAATCAATATTATAGCAAACGCATTTATATTATATTTATTTTAAATGTGGATATGAAGAGATTTTTGGGTCTAGTTTCCAAAGAATTGGATTGGATTCATATACCAAACATCATATACATTTGCTGCCGGATGATGGAAAAACTATTTTTGATTGAGTAGTGGCTGATCTAACAAGTTTTTGTATTGTAAATTCCACAACTCAGCCATAATTGTTAGTTAAAATTGTTAATGATTCAATAATATTTTATAATATGAATTTGATTTACGTTGTCTTCTAGCAAACGATAATTTATTATCTCTACCTGCTCATTAAATTATGACAATATTTTTTAATAGGGACTCCTGCTTCACTAGTACTAGTAGTAGGCTTGCCAATACTATTTTACTAATACGTTTGTAAATTTAATTAGTTTTTACTTTTAAAAAATTAATTTGATCGTAATTTTCTAATGAGAAATTTCCAAAATTATTATTAATTTATGTTTTTTTTTTTTAATTATTTTTAGGTAAGTTAATTCAATTTCAATAAAACCTTATATTGGTAAGTTTTAAGTTCATATATGTAGATAAGTTTAAACCTTATATTGGTAAGCTACATCAAATTCAATAAATAAAAGTAAAATCTAAAATTAAAACTGAAGTGATTTGTCCCTCATATTTTCCTAAATTTTAAGTTAGAATTTATTAAAAATAAATAATATTGTAATTAAATTGAAGAATTATTGGTGGAAGAAAATTATAACAGGCTAATCATACTTAGAGCCATGGCAGCACTAATTCAAACACGACAGCTATGCAATATAATTACGTTTTTGAGATAGTTTATCTCTTATATGCCATATTCGACAGTGATTTTTGTAATGAAAGACAGAACTTTATCTAGGTTGGTGATCGTATTTCCATAAATGTTGTATTTGACTTCTTTGCTCAATATCATTAAGATAGTTATCAAAACTCTTACGAAACTAAATTTAAAAAATAACGAGAACAAAAATAGAGTTGACCTTGTCAACTCTTTGATACCCGTACGAATTTGTTATCCTATGCGCGAATAACTAATGTGCCATAACTAACTATGGGGCAGACTATGACTTTAAGTTGCCGTATTACCATATTAATTTATGCAAAATTTCAGTACTATGTGTTTTTCAAAATACTGGTTGTGCCAAACTACTATTGATGTTGTATGGCACCTACCAGAAAGAGCCAAGAAATTTTAGCGAATTTTATCAAGCACATCGGCCCTACTAATATATTCACTTGTGTGAAATCTCAATATCACAGCTTTTATAGTTTCTGAGATATAGCCGAATAACTTTTGAAGTTGTATGGCAGGTACCAGAAGGAGCCAAGTAATTTAAACGACTTTTATGTGACACATTGGCCCTACTAATATATTCGTTTGTGTGAAATTTCAATACCATAGCTTTTATAGTTTCTGAGATATAGCCAAATAAATTTTGAAGTTGTATGGCAGCTACCCGAACCGGTACCCCGATCATGTCCAATTTAAATAGGGTTCTGGCACTTACTACAATAAATCATTTGTGAAAATTTGGTGAACTTAGCTAAATTAGTTTTTGAGTTATCGTTCGGACGGACGGACGGACGGACGGACGGACGGACGTACGGACAGACGGACGGACGGACGGACGGACAGACAAAGCTAAATCAACTCAGAATTTGACGCTGATCAAAAACATACACTTGAGTCTATATCTAACACCGTTATTTCTTAGCGTTACAAACGGTAAGGCAAATTTAGTATACCCTTCGAACATACGTTCGTATGTGAACAACGTAATAATCGTGTCAAACATAAGAGAATTTACTTTAACTTTGAATTTGTTTTGCGCTCTAATTCTATGCAATACACTCTAATTCTTAAAGTATGAAGTATAAGTCTGCGGCTTGTTTTCCTTGATCGGAAAAATGTAAAGAATCTATATATAACAGATAAAAAAAAAATTTCAAATGGAGTGCAAAATACAAAAAACTTTTATTTTGTTAAAATTTTTTTTGACGAATTTTTTAATTTTTTGCGGGAAACAAATAAATTTTCTACTTAAATAATACCGAAAAAATGCACTCCCATATTTTCTTCCCTTATACAAAAAAAAATTGTAATTATTATTAAAAATTAAAAAAAAAAGATTATGGAAACGAAAACCATCAAAAGAACTAATGCTTCTGTTTTGGAGAAAGAAAAAATGGAAAAGAGAATTTTAAACTAAAAACTTTGCGTTAAACTTGATTCAGTGAATGAAGCTCCAATAATGTTTTTAAAACAAAGAAAAAAAAACCAATTTTAGTCTTACAAAAAATAAAAGTTTTTAATTAAATTCTAAAAGTTTTTACACAAAACGCTTTTATTCTATTTATTCTTTGTATTTAAGTTTTGTTTTCTCAAAATACTAATTGATACCCCCTTTTATTTGACGGTATTAAATTTCATTGCAAATTCCTAAGGATAATTGTAGAACGGAAGTTAATTGGTAAATGAAAAACATCTAAGAGACGTAAAAGACAACTATAACTATTTTTATTTTTCACTTTTCAATTCTCAATGAAATAAAGAGCTTATTTCATATTTTTAGGCAAACAATTAATGTGTCAGCAGTATATTAAAGATAATATAGTTTTTGTTAGAAATTAGGTGACTACAAAATGAATAGCATATTGTGTATGGTGGTGAAATATGTGTATATAGAACGGCGATATTGAAATCTGACCAAAAAAAGGGTATCATAAACTTCATTGTATTTACGAAAACTTATATTATAAACTTTATGCTGTTATGATATTGAAATATTGGGGGAATTTTTAAAAGTCACCACAAACTTCAAGGTGGCCATGTAAAAGAAGAGAATGATAATATTTTGGAAAGTTTTTTTTCAACGACTAGGTCAGAAACTAAATAGAATTTTCTAAATATCGAACCACTAAAAATTTTTTTTTTAATTTGTTATTAAATCAAGAGTGGATGCAAAATATTTTAGGTATACTTTTATTTCTTCATTGTCGACACGATGAAATATTCAAAATTATCATATATTTTTGTTGAAATTAAATATTCTTGCACTATTGTGTATGTGGGATTGAGGGAGAGTTGTAAATTGCTTTGTTTACGACAATCTCTCACTCTTAAAATTTTGTTTGAAATAAATTTTTCCAGTGTAATTGTAAAATTTCTATATTAATCGTTTTATTTTTACTCTAATTGTACTCACTTTTACGTTTGACAACACTAACTTGCTTTAAGCTTCTATATTTTAAATCTATTCACCGATTATAACTCTTTGCCATTTAATTGGTCTGATTATTTTGCATATACCATGAACAATGCTCAAGTAAAACTTCCTTTATTTAGCTGTTATTAATCTGCATATAAAAAGAAAGCATTTTCCAATACCAATGCCCACAAATACACATAAAATATAAGATTATAGCGATTTCATATATCTAAAATTTTTTTCTAAAATAAAAAGTGATTAATGCATTAGTATAACTTTGGTTCTCTATTAAATAACTGTTGTTGGTGCTGTTTTTTCAGTACCGAAGTTCATTTTTGTTATATTCGGTCTTAATTATTTTAACCTTCATTTTAGTATTATTTCTTTTTTCTTCTATATACTTCAACTCCTGAACATTTTTTATCCAGCTCATTTTCGAAATTTAAAATGCCATTAAATAAAAGTCATACACCCAAAGTCTCTCTCATTTTTTCTTTTTCATTTTAACAAATAAATTTAAAAAGTTATAAAATAAAAATAAAAAACAAAAAATAAAATAAATAGAAAATGGAAGGCCCTTAAAGCTTAAATAGAACCGTTAATTACAAGAGAAAATCATTTTAGCCAGCAGCATTTTGTTTTTATTTTTTTTTTTATTGTATTTTTATTTTTTGTTTTTCCTCTGAAACAACAATAATTCTTGTAATGTCTATTTAATGTACGTATGCTTGTATGATTAAACAGTGTTCATGATAAGAATAACAAAATTTTAAGTTACGATTTGTGTTTATTAAGTTCGAGTTCTGTTACTGTTTTCGACATCTTGCATTATGTCTTTCATGCTATGCTTTAAATATATAACTAATATTCTATTTCATAGTAAACCTAGTTGTGTGTAAGTTTAATGCATACAGCAATTAATTTTTGAGCCTCACTTCTTTATACCTCTGCCTTTTTTTCTAGTTTGCTATTGGGTTCTCAATTCTATATAATTATGACCATCATACTATACACATACAGATGGATTTACATGAAATCTAATAATTTTTTGTAGTTCCTGTACATCGTTACACCATCGAAACATGTTAGTATAAAAGTTTCCTTTTATTTTGCAAGCAACCTCTCTATTGTAATTGTCATGTTACTTTCACAAAAAAATACTCTATGATATCCTATAAATTAAAATTAAATTATATACACAGTAAAATTGCCTAAAAGCAACTCTTTTTCAACAAAACCATAATACTAAATTTTAAAAACTGTAAGAATGTCACCTCCTTTTCAGAAAGTCATCATTTAATATAACAAAAACAATGAAAAATAAAGGAAAAATCAATTTCGCCCCGTTGAAAATTTTATCATTTCGAAAATTATTTGCTCCCCATAAAGAAAAAAAAAACAAAATGTTTTAAAAAGGCACTTTTCCTCTATTAGGGCAGTTTTCTTTTTCACTTTGTTCTTCACTTAAATTGCTAGGCTACTTTGAAAAAATTTGTTTTCATATTATCCAAGTTATTTTCTATTTTCTATTTTCTTTTAAGGATATGGGGAAAAAAAATAACAGTCGACATTTTTTTGCTACTCTTTTTTTCCCCCGGCAGGACTCACAACTTTAAAAATACATAAAAAGAAATTTATTGTAACCAAAAATGAAAAACAAAACAAGAGAAAAAAAACTGAGTTTTTAAAGGGTTCCAAATTTTTGTATTCCTTGAAATTTTTAAGTTTTTTTTTTCAATAAGTCCTACAGTATATAAGAAGGCAGAATATCCTCTTTTCAATCAAAGTGGATTTCGAATAAAACTTTAGATTTAATGTTGCATATAATATTTTCTTGGATTCTATATACTTTTTTTGTGACATTAACATTTCACATTTTCATATGGAATGATTTAGGCTATTTTTCTTAGGGTTCTACTAAAGAATTTTCAAAAATTTTAAAGTATAGACTTAAATTTGAATATTATATTTTAAATGAAAATAATTTAAATTAGAAAGAATTAGAATAAAAATTTTGCGTTTTTACAATAGAAAAGTCGCACTTACCTTTTACCAGATGATCACAAAAGACATAAGATCGAAACATAAATTTGACTCACGAAAAACTTAAAATAAATTGTATTCCAAAAGAAACTTCATTCATTTCGAAGAGGAAATTTTTCGAAGACATTATGGTTTCTTCAATGAAGAGATTATTGAAGCAATAGCTAGTTTAATATTGATATTAATAAACTGAATCTCCGCAAAATATGCAATATTTTTATTAAATATAAATTCTAATCATAACTCAAAATTGTTATTAATATTCGACAAATGTGGATGTTTTAACAAGATATTAAAAAGTTTGTGGGTAAATTATAATGCGTTTAAATAAAATATTATACAAAAATTTACGAAGTCGATTCTTGTGTACAATAAAGAATCGCATATAGCATACAAAACAGTACTACTTAAGAAAACAAAAGATTAAAGTTCTCAATCTAGTTTCTCCAAACGTTTAATGGAAAAAAATCGATTTTTATGTTTAACAATATTTACGTTAAATTATTAAGATCCCGTTATGTTGAGTCACAATTGAGTCAGCGATGATTCGTACGACAAGCCCCAGTAAATACTTTAAGAAGCATTACGTTGCAACATATTGAAAACAGTTAATGTTTTCTTGTTTAAAAGCTTTAAACAGATAACCAATATTTAGATAAGAATAAAAATTCTACCTTTGATAACCTATTTCTTGTAAAATAATATTAGCAGTCATGAAATTTCAATCGCCCTCCTTTATTCATTTTAAAATATTATAAAAACAAAGAAACGTTCTTAATTGTTAGCATCAAATAATTAATCACTTGATAATTTTAATAAAAAAAAAAAAATTTACAAAAAAAAAAAATTGGCAATTTTAGCTTTTTAACAAGCCACCAATTCACGCAATATTCATCATTAAAATAATTCATTAATCACCTTCTATTATACACGGATACCAAGAAAATTTATTAATTTGTGCAAATCTTGTAAAACGCATTTAGGCATAATTAATTTGAGTCCGGAAAATTTTCCCTTTTCCTAAGCACATCTTCATTTTTAATATTCGCATTTTTTTATAAAATCTTTTCTTCATAAAAATTAAAATAAGAAAAAACAAAAAAGGTGTTCGTTTTCTTATGGACAACTAAATGCATAAAATTATAATATAAAAGGATGAAGAGAAAATTAATAAGGAATGTAAAAATTTTCATAGAAGAAATTTAGAAAGGATATTCAAATTTTATTTTCAAAAAAAATGAAAACAAATTAAATTGAATCTTGTATGAAAAAACTAGATCAATTCTTGTTAAGCTTAACTGTAAGATTTCATTAAAATTTCAAAAAAATTTATGCTTTCGAATAATTTTCAAATGATAAAGAATCTTTCGCAGGTTTTTAAATTAAAACATAAATTTTGATTTATACTAAAATTTTATATATTTCATATGTTCCTGATAAAATTGAAAAAAATGGAGGCTTATTTCATTAAAATCTGTCCATACGATCATAGGCTAAAAATTTTAGAAGTAAATAATAGTAAAAATGGAGAACCTATTCTTCTGCAGCAAAATGTTTTATCTAAAACTTTGCTATTTTTGAAACCTCTAAAGTCTGGTTAATAATAGGCTCTTTACTTTAAAATCGGTTTTAATCGGAGGAATAATTTAACAAATGCTTGACTCAATGAACTGAATTTTCAGTTTTTCTTCTCAAATTTCGAAATTTGAAATCAAATTGAATTAGATTTGATCCGAGGATTGTAAAAAGTAACGAAAATAGCAACATTATTGTCTAAATACCATAAAGTACTATGAATGAATCCCGAATTTTGAAATACTCTTGTAAATGTTTTGCTTTAATCTCAATGGTAATTTCACTTGATTTGAATATTAATTTAAGAAACTACAAATATTTTTTTTTTCGAAAAGGAAAAAAACAAATTTCCGGAAGGATTTTGATTTTTATATGAGGTATCCTTTTGTTTCTTATTTAAAATTTTTTTATTAAAAAAAATTTTATTTTTTACTTTACATTTTATTAAAAACCAAAAAAAAAGCAAAAGTAAAGCGTCCCTTTTTCATCATTTCTCGTTTTATTCTCAGAAATCACCTTCAAATTCAATAAAAAAATAATGAAAATAAACATGAAAGAAGTGCGTACGGATGAAATGACTGATTAAAAAGGATGAATTTTCTTTTGCTTTTGTTTTACTTTTCAGGCGCATTAAGGTTACAAAAAATTCATTCATTAATTTTTTTAATCGCCTTCTTTATATCTGTCTTGACTAATTATATAATATTGGCTATATCTGTTATATTAAAATTTTGTAAAGAAGATTTCTTCCTCCTTAAGAAAAATGTTTTTTTTTGTGGCTTCTAAACTTCTAAAATAAAAAAAGAAATAATTATTGTTTTCTTTTTGTCATGTTAAGTTGAGGGTGTTTAAAACTTCTATTTTATAAGAGTTTTATTAATGTAAAACAAAAGGTGACAACTAAAGTCGAACTACAGTTAATAAAGCAGGATATTCATGACAAAAAATTATTCATAAGATTTCAATTTTTAAAAAATAATATTTTTCAATATTATAACATTCTTCTTGTCCTACGTCTACTTCGAAGATCTGGACAAAATTTAAAATGAACATTGACATGAAATGAAATGATCTCCAGAAATTTTCCTGATTATTATAAAATCTAAGTTAATGAAATTGCAACTTCTATTTCAAAAATTGTATAACTTTTGTAAATTGAAGCGCTAATTGACGGACATACAATAATTATTTTAAGCAAATTTTAATATTCTCAATTACAGGCTCTATTGAGCCTGTAATTTTTTTTTTGTTCCTGAAATTTTATTAATTTCAGTTGAAATTTTCAGCTTTCTGAATTTTTATCCCATGTAGAACAAAAACCTAGAAATATTTTTAAAAATTTTTTTAATACTCGTATTCCAAAATATGAAATTGAAATTTTCATAGAACATTTTAATAAAACTTCATTTTTTTCTATTATTATTTTTAAGATGAAATATTTTAAGGATATTTTTTCAATGTCCGGACATTTATTTCGTATTTTTCAAAAAAATATCAAGAATAAAATTTGCATTCAAATTAATTTTAATTAGAAAAAATAATCTAAGTGCGAAAAGAAGAAAAATTTGAATTTTTTTTCTTCAATTTCGGGATTTTATTAAAAAAGAATCCTGTTAATCCCTAGCAGTAACAATAAAGGCGAATAATAATTTTGATTAGATTCTAATACAAAAGATTTTTTTCTGGGCCACTCTTATATTTGCCATTTTCAATTTCATTTTAATCATCCATTTGTTTTTGTTTCATTCGCTTACTTGATTTGTTAAGATTCCGTTCCTTTTTTTTTCTGCTTGTGGTTTTGTATTGGAATTTTGTTTAAATAAATTTTTAATGACCGCATACATCAGAAAAACGAAAAGCAAAAAAAAAAACAAAAAAACGGAAAAATTAAAACAAAAAAAATTTCATTTATTTTTGTTTTTATCCTTGAATTTAATTAAGAATAGATCGCCTTCTCATGATAAATTTAAAAAAAAAAAAATAAAAAAAAATACAAAAACAGCGAACGCAACTTTTTAATGAATTTTCCTTTAATTTGCATTATTTTTTTCTTGTATTTTATTTTTTTTTTGACGCCAGTTCATTTTTTTTTTTGCTTTTGCGTTATTTATCCCTTCTAATTTGTAAAGTAGTCATGAGTTTGCAATCTATAAAGAGAATAAATGATATTATAATAAAGGATCATACTTAAAAATGATGAATACGTTTTTTCAAAAATTATTTTTTTTATTTATTAAAAAAATTTTTGAACTCTTGAACCATAAATGGACCCATAATTTGCAAATCGAATTTTTTTTATTTATAAAATAAAACAAAAGTTCGAAAATTTAAGTATTCTGTTTAATCAGCGTAAATTATTTTTAAAATATTCTGTTCTTTACTGAGACTAGGAACAAAGAAATACTCAGTATTAACAAAATCACATATAAGCCTTATAATATCAATTTTAGAAAATATCTGAATTTCAATAGGGTTCGAAAATTTTTACAGCCATTCATGATTCATTTTCGCAACACAATTTAGTAATCATATTCTATGAGAATATCGCCCCTAATCTGTGGTATTGTGAAAAATTTCACCCCTAAATGCGGACTTAGATAATGCGCGTCAAAAAATTAATCATAATATGTGGATAGTATGATTGGTGTATCGTTAATTCATTCTTATATATTTATATCATATGCCATAGTCTCCCCTTTCATTACCTTTTTATTTTAAAAAATTCACCTAGTATAAACAGGGATTTCCAAAACTAAAATATAATATTATGATTAAAATATATTGTTCAATTCCTTAATATATTATCTTTGCTTTTATTTTATAATTGTAATGTAGAATTCACAATCAGAGAGTCTTTAAAGATATTCCCACTAAAAAACTAATAAAGTACCCAAAAACATTTAGAATACATTTACATATGCAATGACACGCCAAAAACTTTAACATTTTAATACTATTATATAATTTTCGCGATACAGAACTGGAAAACATTCACAAATTCTGTAAAAACTTCTTTACAATTGTTAATTTCCAAGAAAAATATAATGATTCAACTATTACTCACCTACTAACAGACGCCCACATGACTTATAATCCGTTTAGTGAATTTATTTTTAATATCTGATGTGGTCAACACATAATCAACCGCATCGTGTATTGTCTTTTTTAGCAAAAAATGTTTCATAAGAGCTTCCCTTTATTTGGAAAGTTTGTCAGTTACTTACTGTAAGAAACCGATCTCAAAAATTAAATTTCAACAAATTCCGACAAGTATTTCCGTAGATATGTTAAGAAATGTAAATTCGGCCCATAGTTATTTATATTTTTGTAATTATAGCCACAAACGTAAAATTGGCCTGTAATAAAGATCTAGTTCAACAGACCTGACATATCTCAAAAGTTGTATTTTTGTGAAAATCAATCCAGCAGATATCAATGAGATATTGATCTGCACAAACGGACTGACAGACAGACTGACAGATAGACAAACCGACAGAGACCTCTCCAGAAATTTGATGCCTTCACATAATTTTCCATATGGTATGAAATGTGATCGGTAAAAATTAATTTTTGTAATATTGTTTACAATAAATTTTTCTTATATTATTTTGGTTATTAATCAAATTTTAACTTAGTATAGAAGAATACTTTGATTTCCCTATAGAAATATTAGGAACATTAATTGTAAAAAATTGTATACCTTGCAAGTTATAAAAAGACTGATATTCAATCCATTAATGTTGAAAATTACAATAAAAAATTTAACCATATTATTTTTTTCTAAATTTAAAATCACGTTGAAGTGAACGTGTCAACCAAATTATTATTTTTTACTTTTATAATAATAATTATTACCTTAATATTAATTATACACACTTAAAGATTACAAAATATTAAATAAGAGAAAATTTTGATATTCTCAACGTGTTGAAAAAAAATTTTTCCGTTTTTGTATTGCCAATGGAAATCTTTAATTAAACAACGCCAAATTTTCATTATACTAAAAAACATACAATTAACTATAATTGAGAATAATATAATTTTTAATTATGCTCATTAAATACATTCGTGACAATGAATTTCTTTTATATTTTATTATCAAAAATTAGAGTATTAAAATTTTATGCTATAGCTACTATTTTAATTTTCAATACATAATTATTATTGTTATTATTATTATTTTTATTATTATTACAATTATTATTATTTTTATGCCAACATTATATAAATTTTTTAATACTTTTGAATCAAAGTGGGTGGAATACAAAAATTGTTGTTATTTTAAGGTTAAAGAACATATTCTATGTACATAATTGCCTATATGTGAAAATTTAATACGCATCTTCCTTTTACAAGTATACAAATCATTTCCGACTACTCCTAAACCGCTTCACACAAAAAAAATTTGACATTTTCAAAATTTATCGCACATTATACAGCCCAAAAAAAAATTAGATTGCATACGTGTTCTTGTTCATCTGTATTAAATGGAGAATATTGTTTTTACAATTAGTTGAAACCGATAGAAAAAATCGAGGTATAAAATCATAACTGTTTTTTGACTTCTATACAACCCTCAAAATAATTTCATCATATCTTAGAAGTTAGAATGCCTAAAGAATTTTTATATTTCACATATATGAGTTGAATTGCAGTGCCATTATTGTAGTACAATTAGATAATTATTCTTTGTATAAGTTCTTACAAGACCAACCATACAAATTTCAAAAAATTTTAACATATCTCAAAACCTGTACAAATTCTCTTTATTGTCATATAATTACTGAAAAATAGTCGTACGAGTATTACAGATTTGCCATGATTACTTGATCAATCGAATTTCGATCGCTCATCCAATTTATATACCATTTCCGCCTATTGATTTTCCGCCTACATCATAAAATTTTAAGTATTCAAGCTCAAGTACATTCCAATCGACTCAAACTAATATTTATGAGAATTTTAATGAGAAATATTCATATAAACAACTATGATTTTCTAAAACATTTTAAAATTTTGAATTTACTTTATTGTAACCCAAAAACCTGTAGTTATTTTAAAAAGCTTCTAAAAAGCCAACCAGAGTCAATTTGAATTATTTCTAATATTTTTATTTTCAAATTTCAATAACGAACAAGCGGAAAATTTTCGGAAATTGGCAGGTAGTGTAGCTAAAAGAATTACTTTTATTCAATTTCGATATCAGGCTCATAAATTTCGGCTCTCAAATACTAAAAAAAAAATTTACATAATATTCTTTCAAGCCGCTAATTCTTAAATCAAAAACCTAAGTTTAATTTTATAAAATATTCTGAGGCCCACTCATGGAAAACAGACAGAGAAATATTCGATAAAAATTCACAAACTTTACAAACTATCCTTTGATATCAAAAATTAATACAAAATTATTATAAATTATGTAAGCAGCCTGATTTACAATTTTTCACATAAATTTTTCTACTCGATAGCGGCAATTGAATAAATTCGTTTTGTTATTTTAATTTCAAGAATATTTCCAAATGACAATATTTTTAATAAAAATGTTTAACTATCAAATGAGAATATTATTTATACCATAAAATTTAAATTTCCATTACAGAAAACAGAATTATTAAAATTTATTTAAAAGTAAACCAAAATATGTAGATTTTGATTTTTAACAAGCAATTGACTAAAATGACTAATTTAAATTATGATTTTTATTAAGCTTTTAAAATAAAATTTCTAAAATGCTTGAATACAAAACGATCTGAATTTCAAAGACATTCCTAAATTTCAAACCAAGTATACACATCAAATCTGCCACACAAACTATAACTATAAAAAAATATGCATAAACATAATATTTAAAATTTTCTATATTTCCGTGAAAAGATGCAGCGCAATTAATTTTAAAACATAAAAATAAAATGTGGAAATTAAAATTGTTGTCATGGAAATGGAATTAAAAGATGGGTGAGTGGAAAGGAGAAGGGGGTCACAGAGAATTCTTCATAATAATTATCATAACTAGGTCAAATTTGACACTTAAATGTTTTTTTTTAAATCTTAATATCCTTGGGAATTTTCATGTTAATGAAAAATTGCATAGACAGGAAGAATTGACTTTTCAGTTTTATTTTTTTTTTGCTTTTCTCATTTTTTATTATTTACGTGCAAGTTCATGGTTGAAATTAGAATATGATTAAAATATTTTGTTTATTTTCATGTTTTTATTTTTTTAAAAGTTTTTCTACAAAAAAAAAAATATTATAGAATCTTCAATATTTTTAATTCCTTTTGAATTTATTATTATGAGTTTTCATTTCGATAAGGATCTCTTAATGATTGTATTTTGTTCTTTTTATGACTTTTATATTTAAATTGAATACAAAATTTATTTTTTATTCCGATAGTATCTAAATAAAGCTTAAAATTTTCAATGACTTGAATTTTGGTAAAAAAAAAATGGTTTTGTATAATTTTCACCAAAAACTTATTGTATTAACAGCAAATACTTTAAATTTCAACAGGTATTAATCATATTTAATTTATTTGGTAAGATTTTAATAAGGATGAAAAATGTTATTTATGTAGAGTATAATGTATGTTATTTATGTAGAGTATTTTTCACTTGTGAAAAGAATATTGCATACTTTCGGGGGAACGTAAATATTAAGCAATTAATTAAAAGAAATTATTATATTTTTTGATGTCATAGCATTTACCCTTAGTTTTTTGCTTTTATAAAAATTTTAGGAAAGGTTGTCGTTTAAGAAAAATAGGAAATTTAAAATTGAAATTTGGGTAATTTTTATGAAACGATAGCTTGGAAGAGGAATAAAGTAGATAAAAAATTTTCTCTAGACAAAATAAAATATTTATTAATATCGGAAACGTGCTCCAATTTTAGAGTTTTTTCAACATACTGCTATTTTAGCATATTTAAAGCAAAAATTTTGAATTTATTAAATTGGCTAAAATATCATAAAATTTGTTATTACCGCAAGGATATAGTAGAAAAGAGAAGAAATAATTTATTATTTTTAACTTTTGATATGTTTGATGTTATTTAAGATTTGTTCAAAATATTTCATGATTAAGCCTGAAATGTTCCAATGACTAAATGATTTTCATTGAATTAAAATGCAAAAAAAAATATATTAATATAGGAATTATTTCAAACTTCTATAATACTTAAATTTTAATAAAAGAAGTCAGACCAAACATACAATAATATTTAAATCGATATATAAAAACTATAAAAATTGCATATCTTCCGGCCTCGCATATATTTTTCTTTTATAAAATAAATTATAATGATTCCTTTTTTCCTATTATATTCAAATGAATATAATGACTTTTTCTTCCCATTATCATGAATCACAAAATATATTGTGCTACAACAGACAAACAAAAAAAGAAAATTTGCAAATCAGAATTAAAATCACATTTGGTTTTCAATTTAAAAAGTGAAAATTTATCAATGTCCTTTTAACTCAAAAAAATAAAAAAACAAAAATCTGATATGAAGTTTTGAATATGGAATGTTAAGAGAAGAAAACTTAAATTGCTTAAAGGATGGAGGAATCAAACGAAAAAAAAAATAAAATGAATTCATGATTGATTGTACTTTAATGAAAATTTTATTCTGAACATGAATAAAACTTAAATTAAATGTAAATAAAAATGCATAAATTTCATGAATGATGAATGAAACCAAAGTAGATAGAAAATATTAGCATAAGCAGAAAAATATAATAAAGAAAAAAAAACAAAAAATAGTATACAGGGATTTTGAATATAATTTTGTGAATGACAGGAAGGCGAGGAGAGACGAAAATTTCTTTTTCTTTCCAATTTTCAAAATTTATAAAAACGAAAAAAATTTTTTGCTTTTCCGGATTTTAACTCTGAAAAAAGGTTCATTAGCATTGATTGTCTAACAAGTTGTTTCTATGTATAAAAATATTGTGAAGGTTTCCAAAATAAACTTTGATGTTTTAATGATAGTTTACATTTAGGAAATCACAATATTGTTAAAAAAAACAAAAATTAATTTATATTTTTTACGAATATTTTTTACCAATTGATTTCATCGACTCCTATTTTATAATTCTTTCCACTGCAACAGTATTTTATATAAGAAAACGTTTTTAGAAATTTATTTTTGGTATTCAAAATTATTCATTCTCAATTACTTCTAAGAGAAGCTTTGTAAAATATCTGGAGAGATCTTCAAAATCTAAGATATCTATGAAATTTTAACTGGAAGTGATTTCTGCAATTACCATAAACTGAGCTATATTTGAATATGTGAATGAGTCAATTAAAAATATGATTTGTGTGTTTGTATAAGAAATTGGAATTGATTATAAGGTTTAGAATTCAAAATATAGAAAATATTTTGAAAGTTTCAGCAAATTTTTCTCTCCATTTTTAAGCTTGAGACACTTGAAAATCAAACACAATTTATTTGAAATATTTTAGCATAAACTTGAAAAATAATGTTAATTTAGTTAATTTAACAATTGAACAGTAACATCGTTTTACAGAGCTTTTATGTAAATATCAAATAAAATCCTTTTTAATCCTTAATTTATTTAAATATTCTACAAAAAAAATGAGGAGTAAAAATTCAAAAACCAAAATATAAAAATATTAATTTTCATAGCTATCACACATTTTTGTTTTTTTTCGAATATTTTTGAATTTTCATAATGCTAATGGTGACATAGCTCAATTCAGAATACTGAAATGATAAGCTTATTATTTTCATTAGCGGATTTTTTTTCTTGAATAATTTATTAATCTCTTTCACTGCATTATTAATTTTCCAGAAATCAAAAATTATTATGGAAATGATAGATTTTTGGCTAAAAATCATGAAACTACCATCAACCAATAGTAATTCCTACAATTTAACAGACATATGTATGCATAGATAATATTGTATATAGTTAGTCAAAATTCTAATGAAGCGAAAACAAAAATTTCAAATAGATTTTTCAATATTTTCCTATTTGCATTAATCAACAATGTATGGCTGTATTTACCATAAAAAAAAAATTGAAAATATTTGATTTTAACGCACACCACATAATTAATTTCGGTAAACAATTTTAGAAAAACCTACTTCAATAAAAATATTATAATTAATTATTATAGGGAATGAAATTTTACACCAAATATAGGATTTAAATAAAATTTATTACCATTTAATTGATGACAATAATAGATCAAACATTAAAATACCAAAATGTTTACCGAAATTAAAAAAAAAATCATCTTCAAATTTTAAAATAACTTTTGTGTTAAAATGAATTCAAACTAGGTGTTAGGATTAGTTAAATAATTTGCTGCCAAAAGTTATTATATACGCGATCGAAACTTAATTCATAATATGTAGGCTACTCTTTAATTTTATGAATTAATTTATTAAAATTTAATTTTATGAATATGAATTTTATGAATCTCGACCATTAAAAGGATGATACCACTTTTCTTATTCTCTTATGAAAATTATTAAATATCAAGAGTGAATTAAAGTACAAAAATTTTAATTAGTAAAGATGCATTTTGTATTTGGCAAAACTGGGGTGGCGGATAATGAGTAGTACGTGAAGAAAATCAGAGTGAGCCTTTTGTAGAAGGTCTGTTGTTCACTTATTTTGCCAGCATTTAAATATGTGAAAATAGTTGAATTCACTAAAATAACCTAATAAAATTTACAAATTCAGTTACCCGTATAAATCTTGTATGAGGTATAAAAATTAAATGGAAAACAATAAGAAATTTTGAAAGCAAAATTTTTAATACAAGTTTTATGCTTTGCTCATAACGGGATTCAACTGTACTTTTTTAATCCGTTTTAATTTTTAAAAAACTATTTAAATGAAATTTCAAGAAATCAAATTAAATTTATTGTTTTACATTCTACTTTTTGAAATTTTAGAAAATCTTCTTCATTACTTTGTTTCTTTGTTATTATAGTTTCTTTATATTTTCTTGCAATTTTCTACATTCTATTATAACGCTACTCATTTAGCATCTTTTAGTTGCAAATTCTAAAGAAATAAAAATGCTTTTTAAGCACAATGAAAAAAAATCAAGGAAAAAAATATTTAAGCAAGAATAAAAAGACTAATTAACTTTTGCAATTCTTTTCATTGTTGCTCCTTCTATATTCATTGCATTTTATTTTCTAAAATTAAACTAAAGTAAGACAATGTTCTTGGGGTAAGAAACCAATTAAATTAAAATTTGTTAGCAGTGAATATGTCTTTAGTTTTGTGTACAGAATTGTAACCTTGGTCATTTTCTGCAGAATTTTTTAATTTTGTTTTGCAAATAATTTCAATTTAAAAATGTAACAAGAGAAAAAAAAATTTTTTTAAGAGAGAATACATGCATTTTCGTGCATGCATAAAAATCGTAAATAAACGTAATAATAAAGTTGGGTTCAGCCAGTATTTTGCGAAGTAGAACTTTTCCCTTCAACAAGTAAAATTACTCTTAAAAAGAATTTTATAATTGACATTTTAAATTACATTTATTCATGTACCAAAACATTTTAAATAATTGCATACATTTAGGACGACATGAAACAAAATTGAAAAAGGCGTAAACAGAATGGTCGAATTCAAGGGTTAAATGCGTGAGTTACAGTTAATAATTAAATATTTTGATAGCAGAATATTTACCGTTATATTTCTGCGTTTATTAAAATTTGGAAAAGCTTGCAGTTTCGGAAATATGAAGTGTAACAAATTCAAATTTTACGAATTTCGAACGATGAGAAAGGATAGAGTTGGAAAAAAAATTGTTCAACGAAATACACAATTTATTAATATAAAATTTCAAACTGCCAAAACTCATACGGTCTAAAAGAAGAACTATACCAAAAATTTTAAATAAAAACGAGCTTCAGACAACAGCTAATTTCAACGGCCATTTTGTCATTCCCATACTCAACTATGTTATACCGCGATGGAAAATTCCAACCATTACTTTTCTATGTTTTCAGAATTTCAAAATATTTGTGGATTCGTTTTCTGAAGGAGCGCATTAAAAAAAACATTCTCTCAATAAAAAAAAAAAATAAAATTATTTGTATTTATCTAAAATAAAATATTAAAAACTAAAATTATTGTTATTATCCAAATTCAACATTTAATTCTACATATAAAATTAAATATTTTTAACTACACTAGTGAAATAGAATGAAATAAATCACCGAAAATATAAACAAGAAGTTCAAAATAAATTTTAATTCTCTAATATTTACTACGAATAGTTTACAAAAGGACTCAGAGTCATCCTTTTGCAAAAAAATTGTAATTATTGGGACTGTGTGTTAAGTTTTTAATCTGCTTACCAACATTATTTGTATAAAAAAACTTGATTTGCTAAAGAACACGCTTTGACATATTGAATGATTACAAAATCGATTTAATCCTTTCTGTTAAAATTTCTATACCATATTGAAAAAATTTATAAATTTACAAAAGTTTTTTTTGTATTTGAATCTAGAGTGTATTTAACGTAGGCGTAGCAGAATTTTAACCTTCCTAATTCTAAATGACTAATATTAACGTTAATATTAAGATATTACTGATTCGCCGAATTATTCATACTTCATACTTCATGCTTGACATTGTGAGATAACTGTTGTGGAAATCTAATTTAAACTTATCTTTTAAGCATAAGTTTTTTAAAGTTCCTGATTTGAATTTAGTTTATAGAAGTAAAAACTGCTTTAATTGTTTCAGGTTCATCTGTTCAGAAAATCCTTTTTATAACCGATTATAGTTTTAATCAATATTCGCACGTTGCAAGTACTTAATACAAAAATAATTATTGTAAAAATGATTTAAATCTGTGTAGCTCTAAAAGTAATTTCCGTTTATTTCATCACTTGCTTTCATAAAGCGGAAATAAAATATGGAAAATTCTATTTATACGAATTAAAATTTATTACTGAAAATATGTAAGCCTTTTGTTTTTGTTCTATTAATAAAATTTTTAAATTAAAAAGAAAATATTCATTTGCTAGTTAACTATAGTTTTGTTGGTAAGATTATTATTTTATATTTATTTTTATCAAAAAATAAATTTTTTTTTTTTTTTGACCTAAACCTAATCAGCGTTATCAGAATTTGTTTGCTATGCTTCGTAATACGAAAAAATTCCTATTTCATAGCTAATCTAGATATTGCAGCATCCTTAACATGAACAACAATTACATGAACAAAGATCTTGAAAATAATGCAAAAGTTTGGACACATTACAGTTAAAAAATTATGTTTTCTTAACAGTTTTCAGGTTCCTAAACCCAAATGGATTAGAAACCCGATGAAAAAAACAATTTATTAAAAAATTCCGTAACATTAATCTATCAGATTGGGAATTCGCAGCTGAAGTGGGTAATTATTGCTAAATAGGTTCAGAAAAAAAGGAAATAAATAATTTCCTGTGAACATATGTAAGTAGCAATGCAATTGAAAGAAAAATCTGTTATAATTTCTGCCATTATAAGGAATTATGAATAAGAGCTTATGTTTTCGCTTACCAACAATTAAGAAATCATTTTCTCCAATATCACAAAAGACTTTTTAGTAATAATTCTCCGTATATACTAAATATTCTATCAATAAAAATTAAATTGAATGCAATTTTTTATACAAAAGACCATCTAGTTTATCAAAATATCTTCCTTATTAACTAAATACCAATTCTACTATTTTTTCACTATTATTGTTATAGTTCAAAAATTATTATTCTTTATTATATTATTAAAATTAAAAGTTACATTGTAGGAATCTTACGACCGGAAATGGCAATTCTATAAGTTAAAAATTTCGAAAAAATGTCAAAAATTTTCAAAAAGTGCAGATATTTCCTTTGAAAGGAAATAAAAATCTCCTTTAATCAAAAAGAAGAAAAGGAATAAAGAAAATAAAGAAAAATTTTTTATAATATTCTTTAAAATCTAAGAGTTTCTTTTAAAGAACATTACGATCTAGAATATTGATTTTACCATTTAATATTGCAAATATAAGAGAACAGAGGATAGGAGAAAAAGTTATTGAACTGCTTAAAATGATATCCTTTTTAATATAATCGAAAAAAATAAAATAAAAAAAAATTTATAATAAAAACCATTTTTAAAAAAAATTTTTCAAATAAAAAATATAATTCAATTTTCTTTTCACGAAAAAAAATTGATTTGAAATTATAAAAAAAAAAAAAAATAGGAATTTCGGAAAATCTTGTTAATATCACTTCGATAACTTTATTACAATTACATTACAACTAATAAACGGAATCCAATAAGAAATTATTACAGAAATTTTTTTTTTTTTGAAATGTTGAGAAGCCATTCTTTGTTATTTTTATTTTTTTCTTTGTCTACATTTTTATTACAATGAGAAACGAATGTCGTCGAATGTAGTAAAAAAAATATATAAATAACATTCGAATTTTAAATAAAATTATTTTTAATAAATCGGAAAATTTTATTAAAAAATTCAATGAAATGATAATAATTTGTGTACTCAAAATATTATAAGATTATTATAATATTATAGGAACTATTATATTATTTTGTTAAAAAAAATCTTAATAGACTAATTATTTACAGCAAATACGCCTACTTGTCGAATAATCTTAAGTTGGCGAATTCGCTCACTTTTAGGATTTTATAATTTTAATATGGCGAATGGCTTTATTAGCAAATATTTCTTATACGAAACGACAGTATTTTTGCTTTAATAATTCCCATATTATTGCTTTATAAATTCACATATTTATCATATCAAATTTCTGGTTACCAGATTTTTTGACGAATTTACCGCGTAAAATTTAAAAACTTTCGGCTTTTGTAGATTTTCGCGTAATACTTGATTATTTTATTTATTTCACAAAAGAAAATCGAAAAATTAATTATAGGAAACTAAAAAATTTGTTGAAAGTATCAGAGGCCAAATTTTAACTCTAAGAACAGCCCCTAAGCAGTAAAGGGAGGAAAAGTTGAGTTAATGAATAAGTAAATAATTATTTTTTTTACTAGGCGTATATTGCATACTTTTAGGTAAAATTTAATTTCATATGCGAATTAACACAAAAATGCAATATTGTTAATAATTTTGCAAAATGCCTTTTCGCGCTAAAGAAGAATGAAAGGAAAGTATTTTAAAAATTGGCGGATTATATTTAAAACTCACATAAATAGCACAGTATTTTCCATGTAATAAGACAATTAGGTTGCATGAATCTTATGTTAACGATACGTTATATATAGCAAGGTTACGAGAGCATGTCCACAACAACAGCATAGATTTGATAATTTTATTGTACAGTGTATAGTCAGTTTCTATATCAATTTAATTCACTCTGAAGTTGTGAACTTATAGTGCATTTAATTTTAAAATCATTTATAAATTTAGTAATTATTTTAATTATCACGTAATTTTAAAACATGATGTAATTTACATAATTTAATTTTTTTTTTTAAATTAATTTTCAAGCAATACACTTATCTTCTCTCTCTAGATTTTATTTACAAAAGAGTACTTTGAAATATTTACAACTTTTGTTCTTTGAAATTTTTCCGTAATATAATGATCTATGATTTTGTGTGCATACATGTATGTGTTCATAACATGTAGACTATTCTTAGAACTAAAAGAATTCGAATTTTCGTTCCATAGTATAAAATAACAATTAAATAACTGAATCAATTATTTTATATGTGTAATTACAGAATCCATTTAATATTTTTAACAGCTAAATATAAAAAATTGAAAAATAAAATATATGACTGTTTTGGAAGGAGCTGCATCTAAATATATAATATATATGTGTGTATGTATTTGCGTGCGTGATGTGTACAATAAATTATTTCCAAAAGATGAAGTACAAAATATTCAACCCATATGAAATATTAACAGTTAAATTAAATAAAATACAAATAAAAAATAAAAAAAAAATTATATGACGAAAAATACTTAAAATATAATATACGTAGAGAAAAGATAGAGAAAAAAGAATAAACATGTTATAATAAACAGTTAAATTATACGGCCCAAGAGCGCGAAACGAGTGTAGAAGGATAAAAAAAGCAATGCCATATACGATGTATTTAAAGTCACATAAAATATTAAATTGCCCCATAAATAAACGTTAATGTTTTTCCATATAAATATCCTTTTTTTTTTCTTACTTATGCGTTCTTTTTTGTCTTATTTTTTACCCCAATGTTTATATACTTTGTCCTATTCTATTCAAATAATATATTATTATTATGTAATACAAAATATAGTGTTATATATATGTTAATGTTGTATGCATATTGTGTTGTATTAAGAGGAGGACCTTATCTCATTTTCTTTTGAAAAATTCAAAATATGTTATCAGCTTTATTAAACTGTTGTAAATAAAAAATAAAGAAATATTGCAAGAGGAAAATTACGTACATATTTATGTTTGTGAAAAAGAAAGAGTAAAATAGAATGTTAAACTGCACATATGTATACATGCATATATAAAATTTGGAAAAAAACGCACATCTATAAGAGATAAGAGCGTAAAGGGAATTTACCTGTAATATTTACCTTGAAAGTATTTTTGTATGTGGTGAATAATAAGTCTAAAGTATTTTAGTAACAATTATGAATGTTATCATCTCATAAAAAATTGAGATCTACGATCATAAAAATTCAAATAAGAAAAATATCGAAAATATTTTCTTGGAAATATTTATAACATTATAAATGTGGTATTGCTAAAAAAGATAACTCCAATAATGTAGCCTTTAAAACTTTCTTGGAACCCTAAAATTAGTTCTTCGAATACTAGTTTTAAAAATGAAATATAATAATTTTTAAGGGACCTTAAATTAAGACAAGGTATAAGAAACAGTTCCAACTGGGTGAAAGAGAAATCAAAACTCTATATTAAATGAAATTATTTCAATTTGTTTTTCATAATATAAAAATGAAAAATAATTTTAACAGTTACCTACCTATTACAAATAAAATTTTTCTTCAGGGGATAAGAAAAGTATCTAGGAAACTTTGCGTTTAATAGTTTTAAAGAGATCAGAATTCTAACAATTGTACGAATTTTAACTCTTCAAATTTTTTCGACTTCATTTACAAGAGTACACACGTACATAATATTTGATACTGTCACGAATTATCGGATCAGCTTTTACAAAATCATAATATTTTATTAGTTGTCACAAAAAATATATTCAAACAAAAGATTAATATTATTCTTGCTATTCAATAAATTAGAACGTTGTTAAAGAATTGTGTACCGTAGGAGCCACTAGAGCTTAACTACTGGAGCTTATTCACCACAAGACATTCACATTTATTAGGTTTATAGTCAGCCGGAGTTAGTTCAGTAAGCTAATTGACTAACAATGAAGTATTCTAAAATTTTATCAATAAAATATATTTTATATGTACGAGTATATAATGTACATACAAAAAAAATATAAAAAAAAATCATATAATTTTTAAGAAATAAATCTCAAACTTTCATTATCCATACGTTAAAGAGTCGTAATTTTTGTTCTTATATTTTTTATAATGAGCAATCTAAAAAATTGGATTTGGTCAGCATACCATCCGACCAGCTTATAGTTAATTATAATCTACTAGTTTAGCGAAACGGAAGAGGGGCATTACTTTGAACACTCTATAGTAATATACACGAAAACCAAAATTTTGAAAATTTTGAATAATTTCTTTTCACTGTTATATTGAAAATAAATAAAAATCGCAAAATTTCTAATCAAATTTATATGCACATGCTACACATTATTTTGTTTTTTGAATTCGACTACCTGAAATTTATAAAGTTCAAAAGTGAGGCAAGAATTAATTAGTTTTTGCTTAACTTCAACAAAATTTAAATTCTTATTTAAATTTTTTTTGGATTAATTACTGATTTAAACCGTAAATATTGTACATAAAGCTCAAAAATCTATGACCGAATTAAAATTGAAAGAATCGACAATGGTGCATACTTTTCTCCTTTAAACATAATTTAAATTACTCCCGATTTCATTTTCAAAATTTTATGAAAATTTCAAATTTTATTATTGTAGCAGAAAACTTCATTTCATTTCAATTTTAAATAAAATCCCCAGTATCATGATTTTAATTTTAAACGTTAACACTTTTCTCATAGAAATCAAATTTATATTATATACTTAGTTATAAACACTTAGTATTCAGCAAAAGGTAGCTATTTTTTTTTTATTATTATAGCCTTAATGTACAAAATTTTTATACATATTAACAAATTCATATGTACAAAATTGTATTCATACATTTTTTCTTAACAAATATAGAAATGAAAATGAAAGAAAGAATAAAATAACCACTCTATAAGATCGTCCATATGGAAAATTTTTCTCAAGCAATTTAAATGAAACTTATTAACACTAAAGGATAATTTGTTATAGAAATCGTTTGATATTAAAACAAATGAAAAACAAAAAAAAAATAAAATTAGAGGAAAACATTTAGAAATGAAATTCAGAAAATGAAATGAAAAATGAAAGAAATAGAAGAAGGGGAAAAAAAACATAGAAAAGAAAAATCAAATGAGAAACCAAACGAATACCAAATAATTTGCCTCTTGACAATGGCCTATTATTATGAATTCGTTTCCTTCTTCTCTGTTTTGTGTTTTTTTTTTTTTTTTTTAGTTTAACCCCATGACAACCTTTAGATGTTAACATTTTATGATAGAGAATAATAAAAACTAAATTCTTATGCATGCACACTCTCATTTTTTTACAATATTTTTCTATGCCAAGCCTACCTTTAAAAATTTCCTGAATTTATTTTACTTTTTTCCTTTCCGTAATTTTTTCTTTTATTTGTTTTTTATTTCTTTTTTTCTTATTTTACTTTGATATTCTTATATATTTGTGTTTTTTTTCCTCAATTTCTTTTGTTTTGTTGCTTTCCCTATTCATATTCTATAATCACAGGGGACTCATGTGACTATTAAAATCAAACTTTTTCCTTCCGATTAAACTTCTTATTATGCATAAACAAATCCTATTTTTCTTGTCTAGAAAAATCCTTAGTTTTTTTTTAAATATGCATTATATTTAGATACATAATATACTTATATTTAAAACGTTATACATACATATATACATACGTATATGACATATTAAAGAAGTAATACAGAGTGGATATAAAGCAGTAAACAATAGCACATGCCATAATAGCAAATTTTAATTTTATTTTTCGATTATAATAATGACACTTATTTTTAGTACTCTTCCAAAAAGAATTGATAAAACAAAGTGCTCATTAGTTTCTTTTCGTTCTGCCCGTTCCATCTCCCCCTTTTTAAAGTTATAGCCGCATAAACTCTTAAAATGCCATTCATAAACTTATTATTCCAGCGAAACCATAAACATTTTTCAAATTGTGCAAACGCAGAAAATTAGAACCAGTCTTCTTCTATCGTGACACACCGTATCGGAAGAAACAAAATGACCTCCAAAATTTACCGTTATATAAAATTTGTTTTAAAATTTTTGATATTGTTTTTTTTTTCTATATGAGTCTCAAATTTTAGTAGCCTATAACCAATGATAAATAGTTAATTTCGTTAGACAAATTTTTTTCTATCTCCATCCCCTGTCAAGTTATCGCCTCTCGAATTTAAAAATTTGAAATTTTGTCACCTTATATTTCAGAAACGACAAACCCTTACAAATTTCCAAATTTCTATAAATCCTGAAAGCTAACTGTAAATTCTATACCATTAAAAAATATAATTATTTTTCTTAACTCTCACGCAATTAACCTTTAAATTCGAACATTACTCTCTGTTAACGACTCTGTAAATATTATATTTGTTTTATTTCAAAAATGGCATTGAATACTCATCCTGAATGTATGCAATTTTTGAAATATTTTCGTATATGAATGATAGTAATTTTAATAATGTAGTATTAACAACTTTTGTTTAGTTATTTGAATAAAATGAACAAAATACAAGCTATACTAGACCCATTTTTCTAGATTTTAATGATTGAATTTTACACGCTGTGGTGTAATATTTTGGTGATCTCAGACTCATTAGCACACCATAAGACAATTTTTGTTATTAAATCTTAATTAGCAATAACAATAGTTTGAAATAATCAAATGTTGTTTAATGCTATTAAAATCGTTCAACTTATCATACTACTCTTATTAATTAAATTTTTGAGTTCATTACATAATTTTCACTCTGTATAATGTGATTGCCATTACATATAGTTCGTTTGTTTGTATTGAAAAGGATTATAATATTATTGTACATATAATTTATGTAGCAAATGACATTCATACATAAACACATAAACTTATTTTTATGAGTAGGTAAAAATGAATAAGAAAGAATAGTCATTATTATTGGATATATAAGCTGTGTAAGAATATGAAATCTGTTCATGAGGAATGAACAACAGAACGGAAATAATTTCCTTTCTTTATATTCTCTTTCTCCTTCTATTTCTCTTTCTCTTTCTTTTTCTTCTTATTATTACTGTATTTTTATTGTTTTATTTCTGTAATTTTTTTTCTATTTCTTTGTTCGGATGTGTAACAATCCTTTTGAGATCTTTTTAAATATCCTTTACAAAAGATTTCCTCCTTTCTAAGGATTCAATTTTTCCGTTTTTTTTCCTTTATTTAATGTTGTTTTACTCTTGTTTTGCATTTCTTTCTATATACTTGATTTTTTTTCTCTTAGTGCATACACATTATACGAATAGTGTATAGATTTTTAAGGCCATAAAAATATTCACAATGTAAAAAATTTAAAACAACAAGAAAAAAGAAGAAAAGAAAAAGGCAAGTAAGGAACTTTTTAAAGAGTTATGTTTAAAACTTTTTTAAACTCATTTAATCTTTAACATGAAAAAAAAAATCCTACTGAAGGTTGAAAAAATTTGTTAAATGAAAAAAGGAAAACTAGTTTTGTATTTCGTCTAATCTAATAAAAATGCAGAAAGAGAAAAGAACAAAACTTATGTAATTTTTATAAATTTATTATGTGAGAACTTTTCAAATTTTACATTACAATAAAAAACTGTAATAGAAGATGAGAGTAAAATGAGAGTTTAGGGCGTATTGTAATTTTTCTTTTAAAGGGTAATGAAAACTCTTTTAAATCTTAGTTCGCCTGTAACGCAATATTTTCTGGACATGTAAATGAATTTGTAAGTAAAGTTCTTCCATAAAAAATAAATAATTTTATTTTTTAAAGTTTTGAAATTATTCAATTTTTTATAACGTTTCCATTTTATAGTTTTAACTTGACAGGAAGTCAGTTTCTACACAGGAAGGAAATTCGAAGAACTTTTACAATGTAACACTGTCCTATTACTACGAAAAGCTCATATAAGCTTGTAACAATAATTGAATAAATTTTGCTTCAATATTTTTGTACAACTACAAATTGTGCTTACAATAATTACGATTTTATAAAAAAATTGAATCATTAATTTTTTAAATACCTGGAACGTTTCAAATACTAAAAATCCTTCAAATATAGCATAGACACAAAACAAGAATACCAAAAAAAAAGAAATAATTGTTATACTGCAAAGATCACGTTTCCATTTGTCTTATATTACTATAGCTTCTTGAGATATATCGAATCTACGGAATTTTTATTTTAATAAAAAAAAATTATTTTATTAAATGAAAACTTTCTAATATTAAACGGCTGCAACTCTTTAATAATTATTTTAATTCCTAACAATAATTATCTTCTAATATAAATATAATCTCAAAATGTGTCAGTAGAAGTAAGTACTAATAGAAATTCGAAGTTCCAAATTTTACCTTAGCTTCATGTAGGAGTACCTAATTAAATGTGTACTTAATAAATAAAGTTTCCAAATAGATAAAAGTCTCATATTCGATCAAAGAATAAGGGAACGGTCACTTTTTTCATAAAAACTACATAAATTCATATTCATTAAAAACGTATTTTTCCCCTTATGCTATTGCAGTTTAGAAAAAATGGTAGGCTTGAAGCCATTGTGCAATTTTTATGGGAACATTTACCATTTCTAGTATATTTTACTTTTGTTTATATTATAGACATATGACAACAAGTGAAAATACTGCTTAAAAAAACAATCAATTACATTATTTAAATTACTTTCATGCATATACCATACTATTTAAAAAAAAAATTGCATACATTTAGGGGCGAAGCAAAAAAAAATTAACATAGCCATTAAAGAACCACTTAATTAACGCTCAAATTTAAGGGTTAATTGAGTGAGTTCAGAAAAATAATTATATTTTTTAATGCCAAGGAGTTTACCGTTAAAGGTTGCAGAAGTAAAGGATCTCAAATATTCAAATTTTACAAATTTTAAACACCTACAAGTTGTGGTAGATAAGAAAAATTATGTCAAAAAATTAAAAAAAAATCGAATTTTAAATGATAGTAAATTTTAACGGCCATTTCGTTTATTTTTTTAAATGACAAGTATGGTATGTTGCGGTTTAGAAGAAGTCAGCAGCTACTTTTCTATATTTGCAAAATTTAAAAAGTGCTTATGGTTTCGCTGCAATTAATAGTTAAAAAATTGAATTTTTAAAGTTTTGGTTGGCTATAACTTTAAGTGGGTGAGAGATAGGTAAAAATACAGAACTTTCTTTTATTCGGAAACGGAAACAAGTTTCTAAAATATTTAATTTCAGTTTTCTAAAACTAATAAGCACTTTTTTTTTTGAAATACTAAAAGGGAAAGACAAATTTGGCAAATTTTCAAATCGAATCGTTCGAGGCTTATCGTTCTTTTATTTCATTAATATTTTAATAAAATAATTATTTAAATAATTTTTTTCGAACAGAAGTCTTTGTCAAACAACATTTGATTGCCAGATAATTAAACCAATTAAAATTTCTTTTTTAAATTTTTCACTTTTCACAAATCACATTTAAAAATGCTCTTAATATTAAATTTTCTTATCCAATACAATCAAAAGAAAAGAACGAATTTCAATTTAAGGTTCTGAACCATAAAGGTTACGAGTATATCGTTAATATTTTTAATATTTAATTCTTTATTCTAAATCTCGGTTACAAATAATTTTAATCAACTTTATAAAAAAAAAAAAATGGAAAAATTGAAAAAAAAGGTCGATATTTTCACAAATAAATTTTTAATTTTCGAATTATTTTCTTTGGGTACCATATGGTTATAAATTGTTTCACATTTACATTGAGGGGCAAAATGTTGAAAGAAAAGAGAAAACCATTTTCAGCCTAACTTACCTTATAATATGTTATAAAAATTACATATACATATACGAGTATGAAAATAATTTGTTAACACAAAAAGTATTCAAAAGTTAAAAAATATACAAAAATTTTCCTAAAAAAACCTTTGTACATACATTCATATACACATGTAGTATATAAACTCATATATAGGATGTACATGCATGGTTGTATGTTCATTCAACAATTCTTCTCTCCCTAAAATGTCTTTAGGTGTTTATTTTTTTTAATAATATTCAAGTTATTTTAGGGTTAAGATTAAATTACACCATATAGTAGAATTAATAACAAAAAAAAAACAAGATGTTTCTACTCGTATGTTCTGTGTTGTATGCAGGTTGTATGTTTTATTCCAAATTCTTAATTTCATATATTCTAAATATATGAGGAGGTCCTGAAACCTAAATGTATGTGTTCTTGTGATTTTTTCAAATGAATTTTTAGTATTTGTTTTTTGTTTAAATTTTTTTTCTCCTATTTTTTTATTTTCGTACTGGAGTCATTTACAATATTAAAATGTACAGTACAGTACATGTATGTATAGATTATTTTCATAACTGTTTTTCCATACATATATGTATTACAGTTGAAGGACGATTTTTTTTGCTAAATATTTTTGTTTTTTAATTTAAATATTGTAAAAATTTAGGAATTTTTGAAAAAAAAAAATTTTTGTTAAAATATTTTTGATTACTTTAGATAATTTAGCCAATATTTGTAAAGATGTTGAAAGTTTAATTTTTGGGAAATTATAGAAAAATTTTCCAAAAATTTTTGTGGAATGAAAACAATTTTTGTATTTATGTATTTAAAGAGTTAAAAATTGTACAATGAGAAACCATTAACTAAAAGCATTGTTCCCAATATTGACTTATTAGCTGCAACAGCGCAATGATATTGAATGTCCCAATGGTGTGTTAAATTCGATGGAATTTGATGTTGTAAAAATAATAAAGTTGGGTCAAACCAATGGTTTGTATTGTAGCACTTTTCCCTTCAACAAGTGAAAATACTGCTTTTAAAAACAATCTATGTATATCCACCACACTATTAAAATTATTTTCATTCATAAACGAAACTGTTTCTAGGATTGCATATATTTAGGATGAACGATTTATGCAGTCTTTGAAATAAAGGAAAAATTAATACAAAGTGGGGTTAACATAATGCTCGATTTTAAGGGTTAATTGTGTGAGTTAAGAAAAATAATTATATTTTTTAATGTCATGGAATTTACCGTTAACTTTTTGCGTTTATAGAAATTTGAAAAAACTTGCGGTTTCAGGAATATAAGGTGTCAAAAATGCAAATTTTACAAATTTCAAGAGGCCATAACTTGAGAGGGGGTGGAGATGGAAAAAACTTTTCTTCTAACGAAATGAACTACTTGTTAATGTCTAAAAGCCCCTAAAATTTCAAGCTTCTACAGGCTGGGGTCTAGAAGAAAAACGACATCAAAAATTTGGAAAAAAAGGACTTTAGATAACGGTAAATTTGAACGGCCATTTTGTTTTTCTAAAGTTTAACTATAATATAGCGCGCTAGGGAAAGCAAGCCGCTGCCTTTCTGCGTTTGCAAAATTTCAAAAATGCTTATGGTTTCATTGCAACAAATAGTTAAATTGGGCCATTTTTGTGGCTTTGGGGGGGTATAACTTCTAGAGGGGGGGAGATAGGTAAAAATTTTGTTCTACGAAAATAAGTTTCTAGTAAAGATCTATACACGCATTAAATTTCAGCTTTCTATCTTTAGAAATGTAGAAGTTTTGTAAACAGACACACGGACAGACGGACGGACGGACGGACGGACGGACGGACGGACGGACGGACGGACGGACGGACGGACGGACGGACAGAGTGAAACTAATAAGCACTTTTTTTCAAAAATTTTTTGGAAAAGTGCTAAAAATTAAAATCCTATTAAATTTTTTTCATCGAGAAATCTAAATTCATCAGCAACTCGAAATCAATTTATTTCGAGCCAAATAAATTTATAATATAAGGCATAATCCTGTTCAAAACACATCTCGTACAAACCAGTGTTATGCTTATTTTCAAATCAAAAATTCACATTGCAAATACCGGCTTCAATTTCAAAGAAATGAGGTTCAGACAAGGGTATCATAAAGTCTTTGAAGTCTCCTCTTACCTAGATTAAATTACTATGAAATCTTCTAAAATTTTTTTAATTAATCCTTCTTACTTAACTTATTATAAACAGAGTAAAATCATCTTATCTTAAATATTTTTAATATTAAGGTCTTCAAATTCTTTTCTCTCTATTTTACTCGTACTCCTATAAGAAAACGAGAATAATATTTCAATATTTTAAATTCAATACACAAAATATCTTTCTTTGGCATCAAACTATAAAAGAAAATTGGAATAGTTAATAATTGCTGTAATATCTGAATATTGAAAATGTCATCCTCTCGTTCTTCTCTTTTTTCCTCTTTTATGACAATAATAGATATGTAGATACTTTTCTCCTCTATATTGATAGCAATGGACAGATTTTTCAGTTCAATGTCCATGTTTTAATATATAAGTTTTCTCACATATTTTTATTTATTCTATATATTATTATAGAACGAAAGATAAAATATATTAAAAAACGTTTCTAAGAAAATAATGAATTGTAATATTTCAAACTGAAGTCAATCCATAAACATCACATCCAAAAAATAAGAAGAAAAATTAGTAAAAGAACACAGAACCTTAAGCAATCAATATTAAATCAATAAGAGGGAATGTATCGTAAGTTTGCAATATTATATAAAAGGAATGCGTCTAAAGTCTAGAGTCTAGACTATAGAATGAGCTCAATATAAAAAGTATAAGAGGTTCTAGCTATATTACACCAATATGTAATTTTACAAAATATTAATAAAAAAGCAAAAAAAAATAGAATAGCATAATATTATTATTATTTTTTACCAAAGTATTTATTCAAAATATTGTAAAAAGATGAGTTTAGAATAATAAAAATGTTTAAAAAGAAAAGAATGAAAAATATTATTAAAAATATTTTTATATATTTATCGTATGAACAACATTTTAGCATTATTATTATATTTTTTATTGAATTCGTTTTTAGAATTTTTTATCGGAAAGTATACAATAGAAAAGTTATTTGAATTTCATATGAGCAATTTTTGTAGATTTTGATTATTTAATATATGAGAAGCGTGTCACTCTTCATATTCTCTTCTTTGCGATATATCCCTCTCTCTCTCTTTCTTTTTATTTGAGTTTAAGGGAAGGAGTATGTAATCTACATATGATACAAGAGTATATGATGATTAACAAATGATAATGGGATCTGATTTCATAAGATTTTGTAGAGGATTGTCTTGCACTATACTATGTATATCCACATTGTGCATAAAATATTATTACGTATATTACTATAGTTTAATTAATTACGTATATTTTATAGGTCCCTGTGAACGTTCTCTTCATAGATGTTAGAATGATTTGAAAACAAATTATGTCGCTGTTATTATAAAATCTCTAAAATAAATTTCAACAGTTTTCAACTGTATTTAATTGTGTTTAAGTAGCTTTAACACAAAATTCTGAACCGACTTTCAAAAAAAACCTACCCATTTATATTACTAATAACCAATGCAGTGTGTTATTGTTTATCTATATTGTTAATTCTTTGAAGAATTATAACTAATGGAAATGCCTTCTTACACCTTTAGAACAGATAGGTGATGGAATCAAAAAAAAAAACAAGTCAAGGTAGAAAAATTAAGAAATTTTTCTCCTCGAACTGGGCTTGAACCATTGACGTAGATACCGCTTTCTAGGCGAACACTCTACCAACCGAGCTACAGCAGTATATGAAGAAATTACCGGGAAATTGTTCTTCATATTGCTTTATACTATAATCTAAATAATTGCTTAGCATTGTTAACCTAAAATGCTATAGTAAAATTTTCTATTTGAAATACACGATCACAAGAATATTTAAATAGGTATTATACCTATTACATAAATGACATTACTAATTATTAATAAAACTTCTAATTATTTATCTTAATTATTGATTCCTATAAGAATAACTAATGGAAATTCCTTCATACAACTACCCATTTATATTTTATAGGACAAAAATAAAAGAAATGCATGAAAATCTGTCAATTTCAACAAATTTTAGAAGCTGAACTAAATATGTACCCTGTCTGTCCCATGCAGATTCTAACGGAGCTTTAAACAGATAACAGTACAGTAATGTTAATTTTTAAACAATATTAATGTTAACAATATTAATGTTTTCTTCTACATTAATACGCATTCTGTCAAAATACCCTCGAAATAATGTTGAATAAAATTCCTATGAAATTGAAAATCCTTTACTAAATTGTATGATCATTCACGCAATAAACGTATTCTAATAACTTAATATTTGCATACTCTGTCAAAAAGTTTAATTTTATCTTTAGCAGATATCTCGACAACACGAAAAGAAACGAAATAATTTTGCTTACTTTTACAAAACCACATTTCATTTGCACAAAATATAAGTTTTCCTTCTTAAATTTCCCTGTTTATTGTGAATGAAGTGTGAATAAAACAAAATAAACTTTTTATAAAAAACCAAGTATCTATTTATCTTTAAATATGACGGCGTTACCACAAACGGTATATGTTTAATATTACAAAATTGTAAACAAATTATATAATGAGTTTATCATTCCATCTATAACTGATGATATAATGTGACCTACTAATCTACTTCAGATTTACTTTCTTTTATTATTTTGTTCTTTAAAACATAAATAAAGGAAAACTTTCTTGATTATCGAATACAAATCTTTGGTAACTTACAACAAATTTTTTTTGTTTTTTACCTAAAATATGAAAAACAAAAATAAGAAAATCTGTTTTGTCAGCATACAACCAGACATAAAATCGAGAACAGGAAACATAAAATACATTAGAAAATTGTTTTAATCCGAACAAACCCCAAATTTTATATGATTTAGAAAACAGAAAAAGAAATAACAAAAAAAAATGGAAAAGAAAAATTTCAAAATTAAAAACTAGAATCTCTTTACAATATGGGTAGGTAGGTGGGAAAAAACAAAGAATGTTGTTTTCATGTATTTTTTGTTTTAAATTATCACTAAAATAACAAGCATGGCATGTTCTTTTGTTTGTATTGCTGTTAAAAATCCTTCTAAATATTATAAACATTTTCTCACATTCTCTCTCATATTCTCCTTCAAGGGACCCATACACTTTTACCCAAATTTTCTATACTATCTATTTATGTTTGTCATGTTAATTTTGTTATTTTGTTTTATTAAATTTTTTTGGGAAAATTTTTAAGTAAACAGAGTGGAAAAAAAAAAGAAGAGAAAAATAATTTCAGCTTACAATTTTCATTTTTTTGTTCATCTGTTCATTTCTATTTGTTATCGTTTCTTTTATGTACCGTCATGTTTTCTTGCCAAAAAATATTAAATTTCTTTTTATCAAAAAAATATAAATAAGAAAAAATAATGTTAATAAAAAGGCTAACACTCAAAGACATTGCAAAAAATTTAAAAAAATTTTTAATTTCACTTTCTTTTCTCTAAACACTAGCTTTCTATAAAAGAGCTAAAATTGAGTAAAAATTCATTAGAGCTTAACTGAAAGCAGGTTATTATTATATATAGGGTTGCCAGTTATATATAGGAAAAAAGTTTCAAACCATTTCGACAGGAACAATAATAAAGTTTTAATATTACCTACGCCCAATTAAATGCAATTAATTTTTATAGGTTTCGCATATATTTTACAAATTTGCTGCATTCGCACATATAAAACAACAGTTTACTGTGATGCCATATATCTTTTAAAAATTACCACAGTGATTATGCTCAATGACATGCAAAATATTTGACAATTTCATTTATTATTTTCATTTAATTCAAATTAAGTGTCGATAAACAGAATAAGCAAGCACTTTCTCCTCAATTTTTTTTATCTTTTTTGGAACAGTTCTAGAAATTTAAAAAGTTCTCAATAAATTAAAGAAATGGTTTTTATGAATCATACAAAAAAAAATATTTTATACGTACTTACCTAAAATCCAAAGCGTAATACAAAATTTTGCCACAAAATAAACCACAACTCTGATTATACGAGTATGACAAAAGAAATTATTGTGGCGGTAACTAACGTCAACATTTTCTTCTAATTAATATTTGAAATTTAGCATTTAACATTTGACATGACATAATATATCACATTTGGCATATGACAAGTGACGTTGGATATTTGACATATTATTTTGACATTTAAAATGTGACACGAGAATATTAATTCAAATAAAGTAATATTAAGACTTTTAGAAAGTTTTACTTTGCGCATTGAATTCAAGAATAGCGCAGATTGCGTTCATCTTAATCTGTAAAAATAATAAAATCTTTACATAATGTTTTTCGAATACTGGGCAAATTTTACAAATCACACTTTTAACATATGTTTTATAAATATAAGGTGCGTATATTGCCAACGATTTTTATATTATAAAAATCTAAATATTCAAGTAACCATGAGTAACGACATCAAATCAAATAAATTCACCATAAGAAATGTTTATTGCCTCCAGCATATACTTTTAAAATATTGAAATCAGATACAATTTCTCAATTATTTCAAAAAATGTTGTCGTTTATATGATTCACAAAAAAAAAATAAGAATATAATAGCTAATTTTCGGGGAAAATTTAAGTTGAATGTGATTGAAAATTAAAGAGAAAGAGAGAGAGAGAGAAAGAGAGATGGTTATGCCTAAAGTACAAAAAGGAAAATTGAATTTTTTCTACGAAAATCATATTTTTAAAAAGAAAACAATTTCTAATGTAGGTACACATTATTATTCACTTCAACGGTTAGTCAATAATATTTTTCTAAAATTATATAGAAAAGTTCTTCAGAAAAATTTTCATTTAGCAAAGATATTTTCTTAAAGAAGAAAACAAGTGAACAAATATTATCTAACATTCCTCTCTTATTCCGGCTTTTCCGCCTTAACCAACATTCTGATATTGGTAAGAGCAGTTTCAATTTTCCTAATCATCATACAATATTCACAAGACTTTTTTCTTACTCACCATATTCATTTTATTTTTTGTTTTTCTTATTGTTTGTTGCTTATTCAGTAAATAAAATATATTTTATGTAATAAAACTGATATACACAATAATATTAATGTAATTTGAAATTTCAACATAATCACTTTCGGTTAAAGCCTAAAAATATTTATTTTTACTGAGTGTAACAAAATATAAAATGTTAAAGTGAATTTATTTATTTATCATGATAATATTTAAGATTCTGTAAGAGAATGTATAGGACATTGTCTATTGTTATAAATTTATAGTGGAATTCCGTTCAAAAGCATTATAGGAACTGGTAAAATTTTTTATATGAAGGTTCAAAGGGTTATACAATTCAAATTAGAAGAATATTGCATTTTATAAGAGGTAACAAGCTTGGTTTTTGTTTCTTCTAATAAATCAATTTTATTCAACAGAAAATTCCGTATTTTAATATTATCAATTTAATTATTATTGAATTTGGGTCTGCAGTACTCAATAGCAAGAAGAAAAATGAATATTGAGTTATAATGAACATTTGATATTATAGCTATTTTGAAATTTCCAATATTCTAGAATAAAGCCTTTCTAAAATTAAGGTAGAATATTTTAACAATACTAATTAAAATAAATTGAAATTTTACTAAAACTACAATTATAAGATTAGACCTTTAATAAGCATTCAATCTGAAAATGTAGTTAAATTAAAATAATCAAATATTTAATTTGCACTATAAAAGCCTATAAACGCTACACTTTATGTATAGTAAAAATGTCCTTCCTTATATTTCAATAGTCAGAATTTCTCATTTATTTCATGTTTATTTGCTAATACCGATTTCCATTAAAAAAAAATTGCCGAAAAATTTCATTCCAAATAATAGTTTTTTTTCCTTTTATGCATATAGTCATGTACACAATTTTTCTCTTTTCTAAATTCAGATAATATTTTCTTTAAATGTGTTCTTTTTAAAGTCCTTTCTAATGAAAAACATTTATATTTCATTTCAATTTCAACATAAAATAGAAAATAAAATAGAAACGTTCAAATGTTTATTATTCAAGGATTAAGTACGAGTATAGATTAACAAATTATTTATTTAAACAGATTTTCGATATTATATAATTAAGAGTTTATTGTCCTATTTAATGAAAATAACAAAAAAAAATATTTTCATTGATTTGCTAAGGGGATTGTCCTTTTTTATTTTGTATCCTTGTTTAGTTTTCGTAGAAATCTAATTTTGGAATAATATCGCATATGAGATTGTTTTAATGTAGGATTTTAAATGATTTTCAAATTGATTTAAAAATGATTTAAAATTTTATTTTTTGGATTTAATTTGAAAAAGAATACGAGTATCAGTAAATTGGAAATAACTAATTCGGAAATTACTTGCATATAAATTATGTAACCTATGGTATTTAGAATTTAAGGAAAGGGAATAAATATTTTATTAAAATTTTCCATCAAATTTTTCATTTATATTGTTTGTAGTTACCAGATTGAATAAAATAAATTTTCCGCCTTGGATCCTGTGGTTTGTTACGATGTTCGAAAATAATTAAATTTGATACTTACATTTTTGTTACAAATGTTGATTTAGATCAGTAAGAAACTGTTGTTTTCTAGATGATTAAGAAACTGACAGGTAATCTAGAGTTAGTCAAACATCTAAAAACCGAACTTATGTTTATGCAAAAAATGCACAGCCGTATGGAAAATGTAGCTGAAATGGAATTAAGTTTTCACGTTAGCTTGTTTCGAGAAGTGAAAATCTACTTTCCAGTGTATCTATAAATTAAATATATATTTGAACTAGTTTGATATTACTATATTTTACAAACAATAGACCAGAAAAATTAATTCTGTTTTAAATTATCTTCTTCCTTCTGACAGATTAAGTTAAATTATTTTAATAAATATCAATGCTCTTGTCTTACAGTATGCTTTCGAATAAAAGGAGAAAAAATGAAGACGTACACGGTCATTTTTAAGAGAGGTGATGGGGAACATAATATTTTTGTATTGAAGAAAAAAACATAATTTTATGTTTGATTTACAAACGCAATCTGTTATAGTTTGCAAAGAATATAATATTAAAAGACATTATGACACACACCACAAAGAAAAATATGATAAATATGCTACTAACCTTAATAACCTTCGTAAAGGTAAATTCTCCGAAATAACACTTCAACAAAGCAAAGTGTTTTCAAAAAACCGATTGATAACAGTGCTGCTGCTGTAAAAAATTGGACATCACACTTTGTAAAAAAATCAAACCCATTTCCCAATGGTTAGTTTATTCAGGAAGTGCATTCTGAAAGGAATAGAAGGGTCTATACAAGTAAAAAAATTTAAAACCATCCCGAAATATCATTGTTAGTCGTATTGATGAAATAGCTAGAAATGAATTGAAATAAAATTACTCCAACATTTGAGACCTATTTTGTTGCGGCCTGTGGTGATAAATGAGTTTGAAACGCCTAGTGTAGATGTATTTTATAACTCTATAGTCTTATTATTATAGAAAGTCCATTAATATACTTCGCAACATTGCAAATTCCCTGGAAGCTTCTACCAATAAAAACAAAAATGTGCCGCCATATATCCGCCATTGATCTAACAACAGTTTTCTCGTATTCTTCTAATGTGTAACAAACAGTAGAAAAATATTAATTTTAAAAAATTAATTCTTAAGAAAATTTCTTAATTTCTTGATGATTCACCTGTCATCAACAAATTTCAGTTTTATATTCCAAATTTTAATATTATTAAAAACACGATCAGAATTTTATTTTATTATTAAAAAAACATAACATTTCTGATAAATTTCATTGCTGAAATTGCAAGATTAAATTTTTACTCCTTTCTTTATCCTTTTCTACCTAATAAATTTCATAGATTTAACAATAAAATTATTAAAGAAAAAAACCATAAAATAATTTTTATACCAACAGGTTTATGTCATAAGATCTAAATTCAATTCTGAAAATTATTACACATAGTAAAATTTTATCGAGATTACCGGTACAAAGCAAATTTTCATTTTATTTAGAAGAAGAAACTTAAGGATTTTACAACTTTTAAAATTATAAAAATCGTTGAAAATTCGTTGAAGAATTTTTCGAACACAAATTGTGTTCTTTAATTTTTTGTGTAACTGACACAAATCAGGATAACTAAAAAATAACTGTATTAGGTAAAGAAAGAGGTAAGAAAAGAAAAAATAAAGAAAGAAAAATATTTTACTTTTTTAATCTCTTTTTTCTCATTCTTTCTCTGATTTGCTCTCGCACTTTTACATTGTAAACGTTTTTGTTTTTTTTTTCGTTTTCTTTATTCTATTTTCTGATCAAAGATAATAACTTTTGACTTATGTTATCCTTTAAGAATTTAATATCCTTATAGCTATAATTTAGTAAAGTAACAAATAAATCAAAGTTGTGTAGGTTTCGTTGTTCCTTCAACTATAATATACACTAAGTTAGAAACGCAATGAAAAAGAAATTTTCGGAATATTCTAAAATAGATTACCTTGATGCACTGCCAAAAACTGATCCAATAGCTAACTATCGTCTTCTCTAGGTCAACAACTTTCTCTGAGAGAAATTTTTCCTTGTAAACAATTAGACTATTCAAGAAACTCTTTGATTAATTGTTGAATATGGGCATTTTAGAGTTGTTGTATTAATAATAAAGGCAACATTGCTATAAGATACAATTGGTGTTGCAGCAGTTGAAAATAATTTTTTAGCACTTCAGAATATTCTTCTTAGCATTTGGTAATAAACTTGCAGTATTTGAAGTCGAAACTCCAAAGAGATTAGAACTTGTAGTAGTATTGTAACTTTGAGTAGTATTTGAGTACAATTATGGACTGTCATCCAAAAGAGCCATACAAATTTATACCAAAGATGGTATATATTTGTGTGAACATCTGTTACATACATATGACTGCTTATTTTTTGTGAGAAACTCAATGTTTGTAACTTTCTGCAATTTGGTGCATCTTTCATGAAGAAAATTTTTGTATATTCCGCATTGAATTTTGATATCCAATCTATTAATTTTGAAGAGAGATTTACTGCATTCTATATGTATTGAAACAGTGAAGAATGTAAAATAACAGATACCTTGGAGCTTTACATATTTAAAAATAAACATTTAAGGGATAGTTCAACATAATATTAGAAGTGCATTTCGTCTTAATTTATTTTAAATTTGCAATATCAATTAATTTTCTTATTCAAAAGACTATAAAAGAAACTTAGTCCAAATTCATTAACTAATTAGTTTTTATTCTAGCGTGCTTATCACGTTATCGCAATGATATCGCATGAAATATTAGTCAAATTCAATATTCAGCTTAGACATAAATCGCACAATTAGACTCAGAAGACAATGCTGCATAGGAAACTAATACAAAAAAAAAAATATTGAAAATCTATGTAAAGTGCGTTAAATTTAATACAAGAAAATTTTTTGGCCAAATATAGATACTTACTATACATTTTTTCAAAATAAAAAGCTGTACGAAATACAATGAAAATACAAGTGGATAAAAGATAAACTTTCCAAGGACCTTTAATTGATTTTCTTAAGGAAAACTCACTAAATATACAAATATATATGTAATATAGATATACATTAAGCAGGAGAGAAAAAAAAAAGAAAAACAAATGTAAAAATTACATTAGAAGCTTTATCTCCTTTTTGCTTTTAGTTCAATTCAGTTCAATTCAGTTTCTTGATCCTTCATAGAAATAGAGTGAAAATTAAGATAATGAGAAAGTTGGTCGGTAGAAGAAAAGCAAAACCACTTACAAAAAATTAATGTTCATTGTATTTTCTTTTTCTTATACAAATAAACAAATATATAATAATTACATAAGTATAACAAAAAACTGAATTTATATTGATAAGCCTTAAAACAAAAACTAAAAAATGTTTTATTGGAATTGAATTATTCTTCAATTTATTATGTATAGATTAATATCTTTTCATAAAAATTTATTATTTAAGATAAAATGGGGATGAAGAAGAAACTATTATTTCTTATTGTGGAATATATACATATATACAAGACACAAATACAAATTAAATCGCAATACATCATAACACCATTAATCTTATACAAAAGGAAAATAATTCTAATTGATAATATATTTTTAATCTTAAGCACAAAAGATAGTTCTTTAGAAAAATCAATAATTCAATTTGGCATGTCAAATTTATTCCAAAAAAAAATTAATATTCATAAATAGCTATTATAAATTTAAGAGAATTTAAGAGAGAATAATATTAATAGGGAATTGCATCTTTAAGGATTTAATAATTGGTATATGGTATTAGATCCCTTTAGAAATTTAACAGAAAAAATAGCAACATTTAATAATAATTAAAATAATTTAAATTTTTTGAGATTCAATCAGAGTTTACACGATCATGAAATTATAATAAAGCAGTTCATTAAATTTTATATAGAATATTCATTAAATTTAATTTAAATTAATAAGATCGCACTGCCACAACACAAAATGAGATAAAAATATTCGATAACACTAAATGTAAGCTTATAATTGACCTAACTTTAGAAAACAACTAATCCATCTTTAATTTTAATAAGCAGTTAATTACCATTATCTTTGAGCAAGTAAAAATATTTCAGCCCGTCTAAACCGACACCCTTGACGATCTGAACATACAAACTTATTTTTGAAATATTTGGAATTAACTTTCATAATTCTATGGAAGTTACTCGAATCTCTCAAACCAATCGAAATTTGGTCATTCATAATTGGACACATGACTTCCAAGCCCCATAAATCTAATTTAATTATTTTTCCAAAAATTTGAAATTAATATTTGCAGTTATATGGCACTCACCTGAACCTGTCAAGCCATTCTACAAAAAATTCACGGATATACATAGCCACACGATTATCAAATTTCATGCGGCCAGCTTTATTATTTTTTCAAATATTTAAGATTAGCTTTTAAGGTTGTATGGCAGTTACGCGAGCCCGTTTTCCGAATATTTTTAAATATTGTACTGCTTACATAATTTTCTCTATCATAACTGAGTAACTTAAATATCGACAGACAAAAAAATCGATTAATTTTTTGAAACTGCAATATTACACATTAATTTTAGAATTTTTATAGATTAATTTTAGAATTTTTGGTCAACAATTTTTTATTTTTGATTTAGCTACTAATAATATTGATAGCATAATATTAAAATGCTGAACTAAAACTTTTTAACCTACATATTTCAAAGTATAAACAGATTTTTTTTGATTATTAAATTTTAAAATTAAATATTTTCATTTTTCATAGAATTATACAAAGTCAACCTTCAATAAATTTATTAATTAACTATATTTACTCATTAATAAATTGATTTGATTACTTAATTCAATTATTTTCTTAATTAATTAAAATTAAATTTCCATTTAAATTTTTAATTAAATAATAACAATTTAATTTTTATTTAATAAAATTTTTACACATTAAATGTTGTAAAATAACAAATTTTAAAATTGTTTAAAAATTTTTAAAAATTAATTTTTTTAAATATTGGAGGGCAGAATGTGGTAAAGAACTTTTAATATATACAAAGTATGAAAGCCTCCAAAGTATTAAGCATCCGGAATAAACAATGGAAAGTGCTTATAGATTGTTCTTTTTTCTAAAACCACATAATCATCTCATATACATTTTTTGCTTGCAATAAAATTATAAAAAAATAAATCGAAAATTCTTCAAGGACTTGTAATTAAATAAATATATATTTTTTTTAATATTCTACATTTAATTTATAAAGTAGGCACATTCATTTGCACCTATACGTATAATCTATGTATAAATATAAAATATAATAATATAGGTAGGTAGGAACCTACAATAAAAAATTAAAAAAAAAAAAATTGAGGTACTTGGATTTACTCATTTTGTATACGTATATCCTTTTTAATTTATGACCTTTGTGGATGATTGTATAGTTAAAACTTTATTCATATTATAATTTTATTATTGTAATTGGGTTTCCGTATACTAGAAAATATTTAAGAAATATTAAAAGTACTCTGTGGATTAATTTAAATGCATTTAGTAATTATAAGTAAACGAAACTTATAGGATTTGTTGGAAATTTATGAAGTATTAGAACATTATACTTATACCTTTAATGAATGTAATAATAATATGAAATTTAAATTACCACATGCAATAGTGTTTGTAGATTGTACAGGCGAGTTAACAGTGCACCTCGGCCAGTATAATATGATCTATTATATGCATATCACACTGGGTATTGAATACGCTCCTATAACACCACCTCGAGACCCACACTCCTAATAAATTCGAATATCTTGAAAAAAATTCGAATATCTCCCTCGGAGTAAATACGTAGTACCCTATTATTTCCCTCCTTCTGCGGGTCAGCAGCCCCAAAATCTCTTGTAATAGTGATTATAAAATTGTAAATTTTGTACAAGAAAATTCTATTTTTATTAAATATTTTATAACCTACTTTTGTTTCACTTTTACCAAGGCTATGCCTTGGTATTGTTTACTTGATAAATTAATTTTCTTAACCGGGATTTTGAATTACAAATTAAAATTAAGAATTTTATTGATAAAAGCTTGATATTGATAAGATTCTTGTTAGTTTCTACAATTTGGTATCCTTACATTATTGTTTTCGTTATTAAAAAGGAAATTACATATAAATGAACAACAAAAATAACAATCTTACATACATTTACAAAAAAACTTTTAACCACTTTAGAAAAAAAAAATAATATTATTAAAATAAAATAAAATTAAAAAATATTTAAAGTAAAATATATAAATGGGTATATTAAATAAAAAAGTATCCGCCTCAAAGAGCTGAATAACATCTAGAATTTAAAGGGAGAGCAATAGTTCTTTTAATAGAACCTGTGTACTATATATGTAATTTCTTAACAAGAATATGAGCTATACCTTTCTAGGTATCAGCAAAATTGCTCATAACTTCGGAACTTTAAATGAGACACATTAATCGAATTTTAATTAAATTAAATAGGATGTCGAATATTTAATCACATACGGAAAAATTATTAACAAATTCTAATTAGGTGATTATTGTTTGTAGCCACAGAATTTATTTGTACGTTTATTTAACAAAATGTTACGTAATGTTTTATTACAAATATTATTTTACTTGTATTACTCAAAAAAAAAATAGGTTTCAATAACAACCTAACAACACAAATAACTTAATTCTACTTGGACAACCTGTCGTCTTAATCCCAAAATGAATATACAAAATGGTTAACCAAATTGTAACATCCTTGAATCCTAATAATAATTTAATTTAAGCAAAAATTTTGTTTTTTTTTACTTTCTGTACAAATTTTTTTTTTCTGCTAGAAATTAATGAAACAACAAAAAAAAAAAACTTGCTTTCATTCATATTCCTTTTATCCTTTAGAGTAACGTAACTATTTTTTTTTCTCTCTTTTCAGGTCAAAAGTGTTAAAGGATTTGCAAAACTTTTTTTTTCGTTAATATTTTCCTTTATTTTTCTTGTTCCTTTTTTTTTGTTTTGTTTTCATTTTTATTTGGTTTTTAATGTAAAAATTCAAAAAACAGAACTAAAGTAAAGTAGAAAAAAAAATCAGAAGAAAAAGGATCAATTGTTGAATGTTAAAAAATTAATAATAAAAAAAAAATTAAGAAAGTTAAGATTTTTTATAAATTGTGGTAATCCTGAATAGCATTTTGTAGTTTCTTTTTTTTTGATATTATAATTCTGTTATTCAAAATGGAAATAATGACGAAAGGATCAAATCAAGAGGATCGTTCATCTCGGAATAGTGGTAAGTGTTCATTCACATTTTATTCTAAAATAATTTTTTTATTCCTCCTTCTTCCTTTTCTTGTTTAAAATTAATATTTTGAATTTGAATAAAAATGCAAAATATAAAAAAAAAATGCATAAATATTCAATTTGAAAATTTATGAGGGAAAGATTTAGAGAAATTTAGAAAATGTATACAGTTTTTCTTTGCTTTTTTATAATAGAGAAATTTTCATTATAAAATAGAAAAAAAATTTAATTTAAAAATTTTTTTCCAGTGTGTGTAACAATTTTGTTTCGCGTTGGAATACAGCAAAGAAAATGCAGAAAAATTTCAATTTGAAATTTAAAAAAAAAAATTTTAAATTTCTGCAATTGATTTCGGAAAATGAATTTTTCGCTTCCTTCATAGTGATTGCTTTAATGAAGGACTAATTTATTTTGATTTTTTCAAAGTAAAAACTAATCTTACTTGCTAGATTGTGAGAGTCACCTTGCGTACTGGAAAAATTCCTGCTTTTTAGTTTAACAATTTCGAAATATTATTGAATAATTTCGCTATTAGATAAAAATTAAATTTTTTACTAAAATTTGTCGATAATTGAGATTGTATGTATGTATATTAGAAATAAAACCGGCTAAAATTGCCAAAAAGATGATCCTGAACATGCTTTATTTACTACAAATTTTTCATAGTCCGAAATCTGCGCTTTAAATAATTTCCAATATGACCTAGAGTATAAAAATTTATGGTATATAGAAACACTCTCTCTTATATAAAATTATGTATTCAAGGTCATTCAATAAAAATGTATTTTAAATAAAATCGTATGACATTCCAAATTTATGTTTGAATAAAACTTATAGACTCCAGTTGCTTGCTATTTTAAGATTTAAATTCGTTTAAAATTATTAAAAATAAAACACTAGAAATATTTTATATATTTTAATTATAAAGTGAAAGTATTAGAAAAGTAGAAAGAGTACAGAGATTTTCTCATGTGTAATCAAATTTTAAAAAAATCTTTCTGCATTACTTTCCTCAAGTTCACGCATTATAAAAAATTTTTCATCTGTATGTACACTTCAAGGAACTTCACTATAGATGAAGTTTCCTTTTGAAAACTTTCCATATCATTACTTCCGCATAATGTTTACTAACATTAATATTTTTTTTTATGAATAAAATATGAGCTCATACGTGCGTGCCTACGTACTTTATGCCTATGTAAATGTAAAATATAACATTTTACATATTCGTAACACTATACCTATGTACACAGTTCTTTATTTTCTCGAATACAAGGAATTGTGTGTGTATTGACAAAAACTTTTCCTTGATTTTCGTAGTTTTTTAATTTTTTTTTTTCTTTCATAAATTTTTTTCTATTTTAAATTTTTTGACAGGAATAGTGTTTTTTGTTTCTTTTTTTTCTATTTGCTCTTTGTTTTCTTGCTTTTTTTTGCAGTTATGACCTTAATGAGCGAGGCCATTTAGATGTCATAAAATATACACCTATTCTTGTTATCTATATGTGTATAACATAACTATACACCACCCCATATTTTCTCTGTTAACATGAATTTTTTAACCTTTTAAAATTTTATATTCACAAACATTATACATATACATACTAAAATATCTAGGTGACAAAAATGTAAGATGCATCAGAGAGTGTTTCACATATTGTGTGAAAACGAATTTTAATATTAAAATCAACTAAGGATAGTTTGGATTTGAAAACGACACGATATTTTTTTTCCATTAAATTAGAAATACGAAATTTGCGTTTAAAGGATTTCTGATGGGAATTTTATATTGAATGACTCGTTAAAAACTCTTTGAAATTTGAAAATTAAGAATATTTAGACAATGTGCAACTCTTTAAAAATTTTATATGAAAAATCAAATAAAATTTAATTCTATGATTTTAAGAAAAAGTACCAAAGGTAGATTAGATTTATGTTTAAAAAAAAAAATACTTAATGTCTCATCCTTTTATTCACAGCTTCGAAATGTATTGTCAAACTCTATATGCCTTTATCATACGTAAATCTATAACAATTAAAAATTTAAATAAGTTATAAAAACGTCCTTATACTCGGCTAATACCATGAAGTTTGAAGTTTGGATTATATTTTTTAAAAAAAGATTTGTAAAATTTTACGCGCTCTTGTACTACAGAATTTTTAAATTGAAAATTTGATTTATATTTTGAAAGAAGAAATATCTCCAATTTTATTTCTCAAGATTTTTAAAATTTCTTGAAATTTACAAACTACCACGCTATTTAAATAGGCGGATATTCGTACATGCTAGAGAAATTGGGTCATCTCTGATTTAAAAAAAAGAATTCCAATTTTCTCGGAAAAATTTTTTAACATTAAAAAATGTTAATCATTTAAAAATAAAGCAAAACAGATTTTTAGCTGATTTGGCAGTTCAATTGAATATTCATAATCTGAATGGTTCTAATCTTCGTTCTTTCCCATTTTAACTGAACATTGTAAGGTCCCCAAAATTATTTAACGTAAAACCCCAATAAATGGTTAGCCCGCAAATATAATTTAATAAATTTTAAAATATTTCATTACAGCTTATCTTAAAAATCGTACCATTAATAGGAAATTTGAAATTTCAAATCTGAGATGCAACAAACCAATCTTTTAAATCAACCTGGCATGACACACAATAAATTATTATCCACTTTTCTCTTACTTTGCTAACATATAAAGACTACTTTCTTGAAAAAAACAGAAGCAATTTAAAACTGTTTCTATACAATATCAAATGTTTATGAAAGTTATCAGAAGAATCTGATTCATTAAATCTGAAAAATAATATAGGTAATAATATGGTCGTTCATTTGTCTGGAGTCTCTAGTTATAATAAATTTCAATTTTATTCCATTTTCAAATTAATATAAAAACTTAATTTCCGCTCTCTTTATTTTAAAATGTTAATGTTAAATATGCTATTTTTATTCGCATAATTTTAAAACATAAAAAAACAAAATTCTTAAGCTTATACGCTCACACAGCCATACTTATACATACACCTACAAGTAATGTTTTTAAATAAGGTTAGGTACATTAAAGATTTTTTTTTTTTAAATTTTATGGAATTGTTTACGTTTAATATTAATGTGTGGCAGAAGATGGTGAGAAAACAGATTCTTTGAAAGGATATTCTCTTTTGAACTCGTTCTTTTTTTTTCATTTTGCCATTTTCTTTCTTCCCACACTGAAGAGCTTTTTAATATAAGAATGCCTTTGTGCTATATATTAATTTATCACTCGTGTGCTCACTCATATCAACAGCAACTTTGAAGTGTATTTTTATACAAACCTACATATAAATGCATACATATATACTTATAATATGTTAAAATGTATATGTACTTTATAATAAGAGTATAAATTTGAATATTCGTATATAGTCTTTCACTTGTGTTTGACATAAAAATGTCGTTAAAAGTATTAAAATTTTTCCAAGAATTTTCTTTTCTTTTTTTTTTTGTCTATTTCTTTCCTTCATTTCTTGTCTTCATTTCAATTTTTTTTTCTATTATTTTTTTTTTGTTTTTATTCTTCTTATAGTGAAACTTTATTGAAATTTCTTTTTCGTGACATGAAGTTAGTCTGAATATTTTGAGAAAAAGTAAGTATACGAAAATAAATCGAAATATTTTTCTTAGACATTTTGAAATAATTTTTCTATCTGAATCTTGTTTCTTCCTCATGAAGCTAGAGAAAAGAATGGAAGTTATAGTTGTCATTGTTAAAAAATTTTAAATGAAGGTAAAAGTTATTAGATATTTCAATAAAATGGCTTTACATATATAGTCTACCAATGACTCTACACTAATTAACGCTCTTAAACTATTAAAAAAATGACTAACTATTGATTTTGTGAATTGTTATAAATCATAATGATTTCATTTACGGTTTTTTCCATCATAAAATTCTGGCTTAACAAATTTAATATAAAAAGTTAATTAGTTCTTGTGTCTCTTAGTTCTTTGGTCCCAGCATAATGAAAAGAAATTTCGTGATATCGGAGCTGTAATAGGGATTATAACTTGGCACTGTCTCTTTAGCGAACACACCAAGAGGATGTGAGGCCCCACTATCGATATCTGAGCTGCGATGACAAGAAGGAGGAGACGGTGACTCATCTTCTGTGCTCGTGCCCAGCTTTGGCATGAGGTAAGCAGAGGTTTCTTGGTTCGTATTTCTTATACGAGTTCTCATTCGGGACCTAACGAACGTAAATACCAGGAATTTAAACCGGTATGTAAATGACTCTGGGTAGTTCACGTGAGGTCGGAAATTTGGAGAACCGGCAGTATTACAACTGGCCTACCTGGCCTATGAGTATATTTTTTGATAGCCGCGTCAACCTTACTTATTATTCATTGATATTTTGTTCATTAGGATCATTACAGTGCTGAGGATTACTGTTAACTTCAAATAATACTAAGCAATACAAAAGATAAAAAAAATCTTCAGGCGTATAACTTGTTATTATACATACTTACATACATATAATTAAATTGATTATTAGAATCTTTTTTTATTAAATCACAACTACGAGTATTAGAATATTTTTTGACAAATTTAAGAAGTTTATAAAAATCAAATAATTTCTGAACGTTTTAATTCTATTATGAATTATATTAGTCGTACATTGTATTAGAAAAATAAAATCTTATTTAATATTAAATTCTAAATTAACCTTAAATATAATTTAATCTTCTGCACTTTTCGTCCAATATAAATTAAGTTCATAATGTGTGCATATACAATGAAATTAAATTTCTCGCCATAGCCGCACAGTAAAATGTGCAAAATAACAATGTGGTAATAAAATAAGACACAAGCAGTATACAATCCCAATTTTCACTAATTCAACGAATTTTCTTTTATTAAAAATTCTTCAAAGCAATTTCGAAATATTGCAATTTCGTATCTCCTATTCAGATTGCTTGCAAATTGTTACATATATAAGCAGAAAGCAATGAAAAATAAATTATCAAAAATATTATAAATCCTTACCTTGATTAATTTGAATAATTCCAAGAAATCATTTATGAAAATTTTTAAAATTACTGAACTCAGATAAATTAAATATTCTTTGTATAACAGCTATATACTTTCAGCCATTAAAAATTACCTATTTTGGGATGTATGTATGCAAGTACACGTATGTACATCACTTGTATTATAAAGTATATTATAATTCGTAACCAAGTTCAACTTATTCAACATTGTATAATTTATATTCAGACTAAATTCCAGTGATTTTATTTCTCTTCATTGTGAAAATGACAGTTCAAAGAACTTTTCATATTGCACGAATAACTAAAAGATTATAAATGAAAATTTTAAAAATTTATAAAAGTAGATATTTTTAAAATATTTTTCTAATTACTTTTTCGTATATATTGAAACTGCAAATTCATAATTCAAAATTTCTCTGAAATTTTTTAGTATTGTGGTATTTCATTTGATATTTTTAATTTTTCACATAATTATAGAGCTATAATAATATTCTTAAAAATCTGAATTTTTCAATTATACCCCCAAAATTGCACTAAAAAATTGCAGCTAATCTTTCATGTTACTTAGTCTCAAATATAAAAAATTCATTATAAATAATGTCCAATTTTATATAACAACAAGTAAAAACGTTTCAATCGGTCTGAACTGACGGGCACTTTGCCAATCTGAGTAACAAGACTTGTTTGCAAAATATTTAGGCAGTTAATCGAACCTGTCATACCATTCCACAAAATCTTTACGAATATGTCTGACCTATAATTGGGCACATAACTGCCGAATATCAGAAACCTAATTTTATTATTTTTCCGAATATATAAAATTAGATATTGAAAGTTGTATGGCAACTACCCGAAGCACTGAAGCTTTCCATTGAAATTTTTAGATACATGTATAAGAAATTTCAGATTTATTAGTTTTTAAAATATTTAAAATAAATTCTTTAAGTTACGTAGCAGGTGCTCGAACTTGTTGGCCGAATTGTTCAAACAACAATAGAGTTCCCCCTTGACACAAAAGAAGATACTTACGTTTGGTAGTATTTCCTGTATTTGTTTTTGAAATATCGTGCAATCGAACGGACGGTTATGACTAAATTAAAGCAGTGATTACAAACTCCATACCAAAGGAAATACACCCTTCACGAAAGTGCAGGGTATAAAAATGAAATTGGTTAAAGTTGCTCGAAATCTGTTAACTCCATTTTTTTTTTTTCAATTTTAGTTAATGGTAGAAATCACTCTAAGTCAACAAATCTAATTTGTGTCAGACCCCTGGGGCTAGTTTAAAACTAGTTAGTTCTGTTAAAACAATTAAATGTAAGAAATTATCATAGTGTTAGTCAACTAAGATTAAGTCAATATCCAGAAATTCTAAACTCCTCAAGTCGGTGAATTAGCAATTTCGAAGTTCTTTAAAATTTATTTTGAACCCTGTACAATATCTTTGATTTTAAAACAAAACTGCTTAATAAAATAATTGAATAAAATGTGACATTTTAAATTAAATTTAAACTTTTATAAAACGAAATTATTTTTATGGCAAAATTATATTTTAAAGACAATATTGAAGACATAAAATTATTAAAATTTATAATTATCTCTTATTTAATAAACTTTATTCAAAAGGAAAAAAAAAATCTTATTTTGACATTATTTTTTTTTTTTTTATCTATTATTGCTTGCCATTCACATACATACATACAATTTTTAATTCTTAGAAGAAAATTAAAGGATTAGAATTTTGTTTTTTTTTGTTTATTTTATATTCATTTTTGCTTATGTATAACACAAAATGCCATAAAGAATAAAGATTTCTTTAAGAAATTGTCTTTTCTGTTCCCCAAAGGAAAATAATATTAAAGCTTTATTTTTTATTAATAAATTCTTTTTCAGTATTTTTTATGTTGGTGTTTTAATGCCATAATAAATAATTCTTCTTATTTTTTTTTAAATAAAATTATAAAATGGTTGATAAATGTGATATTATTTAATTTTCGATGAAATAAAATATCATAATGACAGCCCAAACTTGATTAAGAAGATTATAAAATCACAAAAAAAAAAAAAAGTTCATCTTTTCATGATGGAATTTAGAGTCTCTGCAAATTCTCATACCATCAAATTTTATCTTTCTTTTTGCATTTTGTATATAGATTTTGTTTTTTTTTTTTTTCTTTTGGTTGCTCATAAATAAAAATGTTATATAAGGAAAATTAAAAGAAATAAAAATTTCCTAAAGGATTTGGTTTGAGATGAAATTTCTTACCATACCTCAGGGGCCATGAAAGAATATGACATGGAGAAAAAATAAAATATAAGCTACTGTTATGAAGCTCAAATGATAGAAGAAAACAACAACAAGAAAACAACAACAAAAGATAAAAAAACAAAAAACACAAAGATCAACAGAAACTTTTGTTTTACAATAACAAAAACGACAAAAAAAGAAAATTTCAGTCTTGTTTTGAAAAACTTTTCAATTTTTCTAAACTAAAAGTTGTTATTGTCTTTTTAAGTTTGTCAGAGTTTTTCTAATTCAATTAAAATAAATTCTATAAGAGCATAAAAAATACCTCAATTATTTTTTTTTTTTTCGTTTTTCAAATTCCTTTATTTAATTTTCATTTTTCTCTTAAAATAAACAAAAAACTCATATTTTTTTGTTATTTATTGCGTTTCTCTTTCTTTCTCTCGCTCTATTGTTTAAGTAAAATTTTTTCATTCAGTCTTATAATAATTAGGGATAAAATTTCAATTAAATAATAATAAAACAGATGATCTCAAAATTATGGGCGGTGCTATATTATATCGTATGTAGGAGTAAAAAAATATATTCGAGGACACAATAAACATATTATTAAAGTTTTATGAATTACTAAAATTCTATTGAAGCATAAAAGAAAATTAAAAATTACAATTTAAAAAATTAATTTACTTAAGTATAGGAATCAGTTGCAAAACTTATTTTTGGTAGGGAATTTTTTCTAATATTTCACATTCCAACATTTCTCATTTAATATATTGAGAAAATTTAGATTTACAAGCTTTTAAGGTATTAAAAGGCGATTGGTATAAAAATATTTTTCTTAAATGAAAATTGCATCATGATTAATAAAAATAAAAAATGAAAAGAAAATGTTATAGAAGTTTTAAATTAATTACTTTATAGTTAAAATTTTTCGAAAAGAGCGTGTATTATGTGTCAGTGGATTGCTGTGCTATCAACAATATTCGAATTAAACAATATTCGAATTATTGAATACGGATACTATGGAGAAGAAATTTTTTTTTTGTTAAATAACCAGATTATTCGAACAACCTTTAACGCAAAATTTTATGACAATTTAATTTTTGTTAAAAGAAGGCTTTTGATGACGCGCCTGATATATATGAAAATATAGAGTACTTTTAAGGCTTTAAGAAACTCAATTTCAATTCAAAGCAAGATTAAATTAACAATAAATTTTTCTTTATAAGAAATATTCTCGAGGTCCGTCACTTACCTAGACATTTTTTTTATTAAATAAGCAGATTATTCGAACAACCTTAACGCAAAATTTTATGGCAATTTAATTTTTGTTAAAAGAAGGCTTTTGATGACGCGCCTGATATATATGAAAATATAGAGTACTTTTAAGGCTTTAAGAAACTCAACTTCAATTCAAAGCAAGATTAAATTTACAATAAATTTTTCTTTATAAGAAATATTCTCGAGGTCCGTCACCTACCTATTAAACTCGTTTACGTATAGGGAACTGAGTAATGGTTATCTACAATATCGTGCACTAGCGTTTCTCTTTCTTTCTCTCGCTCTATCTCCCAGGAGCGAAGTAGGAATAAAAAAGAAATGGGAAACATGAAATTATGACTTGCCTTTAAAATAATGTTATTAACAAAATACAATTAGTTCAACTTTTATATAGTTATAGGAAAGTAATTTGTCTGAAATTTTATTTTTGACCCATTAATATTATTATTGCATAAACCTGACTTAAATCTAAGTTTCCATATTTAATTCAAAATATTAACAATGAATTTCTTTGCAAAACTCTTGCGTATATTTTAAATTTTTTTTTTTTAACTTTAAATAGAAAGTCAGTGTTATCACAGGATTAAAAAAGTTATTATTATACTTAAACTTTTTTTTAGCATATTTTCATAAGAACAAACACCTACTGCATTCAGCTCATAGTATATAACAATATAGTAAATTACAAACACCTATACTAATTTATATAGACTGCAAAATAAAATTGTTATACTGTAAAAATTTTTTGTTTATTATTTTGAAAGTTTTAAAAATATTGGAATAGAATGAAAATTTTTTAAAAATATTTTCTTCATTTCAGTTCAAAATAAAAAAAAAAAAAAAATTTGAAAAAAAAAATTTAAAGTTTTTCAACTTCTTATTTTAAAAGTTCGTAACTTCTATTCGGAGCGTATATGTCAGAAAAAAAATTTTTTTTTTTTCAAAAGAAAAATTATTTGTATTAAAAATTTTTTTTTTACATTCTCATATAATAAGATCGAACTCACATTTAAGTTTTAAATAAAAAACAAATTTTATATACTTATGTTTGTATGTTTGTGTAGTAGAAGCAAAGTTTTTAAGGATATCAAGAGAAATCAGAAAAAATAAAGTTGGGTCAAAGCAATGATTCGTAATGTAGCACTTTTCCCTTAAACATGTGAAAATATTGCGCTTGAAAACAATCTAGCCTTGTACTGCATTAATAAAATTACTTTCATTCATATACCGAAAAGTAACAAACATTGTATACATTTAGGAGTTAGACAAAAAAATTTAAAGTGATGCTAACATAAAACTCGTACTGAAGGGTTAATTGCATCAGTTAAGAAAAAAAAATTATATTTTTTGTTTGTATAGCATTTGCCGTTAGTTTTCTGGATTTATATTAATTTTGAAAAGCTTGCAATTTCGGAAATATATCGTGCGAAAAATTTGAATTTTGTGGAGTTGAAAAAAAAATTTCCTTCTATTGAAATGAACTATTTAATAGTTGATCAAATTTTAAACTTCTACAACTTGCTGTTTCAAAGAAAACAATATCAAAAATTAAAAAAGACTGGATTTTAGATAACGTTTAATTTTAAGTGTCTTTTCGTTTTTCTAAAGGTGATCAATAATGCGCCAGGGTAGGAAAAGATTGCTATTACATTCATGCGTTTCTAAAATTTCAAAAATTTTTATGGCTTAGTTACAATTAATAGTCAAAAAATGGCATTTTTACAATTTTGCAGGGGCTATAAATTTTAAAGGGGGTCAAGCAGGTAAAAATTTTCTTCTCCGGAAGTAAGTTTCTAGTAAAGATGTACATATGAAACTTCAACTTTTTATCTTCAAGGGTGTATAGAAGCTTCGTAAACAGACCCACGAGCAGCCACACGGACAAACAAAGTGAAACTAATAGCCATTTATTTTCAAAATTTTTTTGGAAAAGTTCTAAAAAGAGAACTCTACCCGTAGATTAAATAGGTAACCTTAAATTTTTAAATTTTCTTAATTATATTGTCTAAAATTATATTTTCTATTTTTGAACTCACATATATACTTGCATTCTAGAGAAAAATTATGGAAATTCTTTGAAATTATTGGGAGCTTATTATATGGTTGAATTATTCAAATATTCAATCCATAAAACGAAGATGTACAAAGAAGTTTTTGGAAGTATTATAAAAAAAAAATTTTTTGTTTTTTAAATTAAAGTAGTAATGTCATATTTACTCGGGATCAATATTAAAGTTCAAGAATATTATAATAATATTCAATAATGTATATAATTTATACATAAGATCAGGGACCTCACAATATATAATTCGAATTTCGAATGCGGAAAAATTATTAGATAGCATTAATAAATTTGTATATTAGATAGCATTAATAAATCGAACTATATTTAGTTAGGTCCGTGTTTTGTTTCCAATACTACTTAATATTTTTTGAATATTTAATTTTAATAGACATCCTTTTGTGTTCTAAATTTCTAAAATTAATAATTTTGTGTTAGCAGTTGAATAATACAGTTGAATGCAATTAGTTTTCTCAGACCATAAAACATAAGATTATTTTAAAGAAGTTCACTATTTAAATAGCTCAAATATGCACTAACAAATAACTATTTACAATAATAAGTGGCCTATTATTTCTTAATCTTATCTTTAGTTTCAATTAACAAAGTTAAACAGCCTAATATATGTAAAGTTGATTTTACATAAATCTCATTTAGTTTTTGGTATCTCAATAACAAAACACAATCATATACAATACCTTATGCATCACAAGTTCACACGTAATTGACAGCCCACTTTAAAAAAGAAAAAAACAAAAAAATTTCAATGTTTCAAATACAAAGAATAGTGAATTAAGAAAAAAAAAAAATTTTTTAACACCTCTACTTTTAACAATTTTCTTTTTTATTAAAAAACAAAAAAAAATATTCTTGTCACGTGATTGCCATTAAAAAAGTAGGTACATTTTTAAAATTAAAATTTTTATTTTTCAACCATCCTATTCTCCCGTTATAATTTTGTAGGAAGAATGTTTTAATATGTGTATGTATGGGTTTGGCATATGAACAACTCTGATAATTTATGTTAAAGCTAGAGCACTGGAAATTAATTCTTCAAAAATAAATCATGAAATTTTTAAATATTGTTGGAGACGAGATACCTGATGAATTTCGAATTTCTTTAAAATACAATTTAAAATACAAAAAAGCACAAGTAGTCTTAAATAGATAATTGGGTGTCCAAAATAGCCAGTCCTTCATTGTTACATTGTTACTATTAAAATTGCTATTAAATAATTAAAAATTTTTAAGAAAACTGGCATAAAACTGCATTATAATATTTGCTTGAGTAACATCCAAACAAATTCAAAAAATTTTTTAATAGTGCGACTTTCAAAACGTATAAAGGACACAACTTATTTTTAAACTGCACTAATCGGGAGAATAACGTCGATTCATTATTTTTATTCTCTTTTGAAAATGTAAAAGTGAATTTTATTTCTGTTGAGAATTTTTGCACGCTCAATAATGAAAACGAACCAAAAACAAAAGCAAACACTAGACGATAAACAAAAAACAGCAACAGGAACATAATTAAAAAGAAACGACTCTATGTTGAAAATTTCTATGATATTTTCATTCTACATGTACGAAATTTATTTTCTTTAACAAAAAAAATTATAAACTAAGAGAAAACAAGAAGTAAAAGAATGGAGAAAACGGAAGAGTCCTTAAAAATGTTTAATAATATAAAATTAAAAGAATATTTAAAAACCTGAAAGATAATTTGAAAAACAGAAAGAGAGAAAAATAAAAATCGTATTATAAAAAAATACGATGGAAAAAGAATGAGTAATAAAAGGTCTAACATACCCTCTTTAATATTTTATTTGGTCTTAAGTATCTACCTACTTATAAAATGAGGAACTTTGAAAACATTCTGTTGTTAGTACACAAAACAATTTAAAAAAAAAAAAAAAGAAAAGTACCAAAAGATAAAAGGAAAAATAAATTTTTTATTTTTGTAGTTTCTTGTTTACTTTTGCAGTCTACACTCTACAGTAGCACTTCTCTAATATGAAACCGGAAAATTAGAGGGCAAAAATGTTGACTTGTTTTACTTGTCAGTAATTTTTTTTTTTTTTTTTTTTTTTTTTTTTTTTTTTTTTTGTTGAATTTTGTGAAAAATTTTAATGAACCATTTTTACTTTTATTATTTTGTCATTCATTGTTGATGTAACATGAGTCGTTCTTTGTCTTTTACAAAATAAAAATCTCAATTCACTACATTTATTGTCATTTTTTTTACGCAATTAGTTGTGGAAGTTACTTTATATGTACATAATTATATGTATACAGGGTGGTACGCATAAGATGGCAAATAATTTCAGGGATGATTCTTTGATCAATTTCCAGTAGCAAATTGTCGGAGTGGGGTAGAGTACAGATATATTTGCTTTCGAGCTACAGACTGTTAAAAAAGAAAGGTGTCAGATTTTTCCTAGATATAAATAAATGGTTACATCTTCAGAACGATGCGACATAGAGTAAACATAGTTTTGGAGAGTAAGCTCGTCAAAAATCAGAATTTTTGTTTTCCACCTTATGTGAAACACCTTGTATATAAATATGTTTTTATATATAAAAATAGTTACATAGCTTAATTCATTAGTTGTAAATTCATTAGTAATATTATTATGGTTATGGAAGAATTATTATATTTTTATTGCAATTTAAACAAAAGAATAATTATTAAGAAAGCGTTTTCGGAAAAGATGAGGCTAAGAAATTCGAAAATCACTCCCTCTTTAATATATACTTTGAGTAATGAAATTATAAATGTGTCTTGAGATCCAATTCAAAATCAAAAGAACCAATTTTCCTTAGTATATTTTTGAGTGGATTTCGTAAATCACATTGTTATTCGCACTCTTCTTAAACTCATAACTTTTAAACTCAACGTAGTGTCAAAAAATCAGTTCAGGATTTTACTCACATAATCAAACTACCATGCTTTAGTTGTATTGAAAATTCATTTTGAAATTGTTCCATAAATGCGTTCCAAAAAAATAATGTTTTTCCGAAGTTCTTATCAACATGATAGGATTTAGTATGATAGGACAGTATGATTGCGCATTCATACAATAATTATAGTTTTTTTAATTACCAAGATTTTAAGCACAACTTCTAAATTTTATGAATTTTTATTTTATTAACACACGCAATCTATAAGCTCCATAAAAAAGGCTTTTATCCTTATTACTCGAAATTTTAAATTTGACAAGTAAGAACATAATTACACACCCTTAAAAGTATATACTTATAATAATATAACTAATAAATTTCCCGTCTAGTGTTTACGTGTTTAATGCATACAATGTATACTTACATCAGCTATAATCTATTGAATTATTTATTTTATGTTTTCTGTATGTTTTTATAATATACGTAAGAATTATGACAAAAGAAAGAATAAAATTTGAAGATCTTAGAAGATCTTATAGTGTTAAAACAACAAAGAATAGAAAGTCTTAGTTAGTTTCCGTCAGTCCTAGTCATTTTATATAGTTTAACAGGAAGCAATTTATCATAATCAAGAAGAACGACAATGACAACTTTAACAACATGAATTCATCATCTTATTCTTTTGTATATTTTTATTCTTACGTACATAACGTACATATATTATGTTATTATAATTGTTCTTACAGTGTATAAGAAAAACACGAAAAATTGTTTGTATTAAAGTAATAAAAGATTTTAAAGGGATCCTTGTCAGAAATTTAAAATTTTTTCTTGTATTATAAATATACGCTCTATTATGGTGTGTGCGAAAATATGTAGAAATTCACAAAGAGTTAAGAAAAATAATCGGGAAGTAACTGATCTATAGAAAAATGCAGAATTGCACACGCAATTCAACAAAAATTTATTTATATCAAAAAAAGAGTAGAATTATTCAGTGCCGTCATTAGCTTTATTAATCTATTCATTTGCTATGAAATTGTACTGTAATAAAATTTCGTTATTAATACCAGTTTCATGGATAATTGAGGCAAAATTTTCTTATACAATTTCAAAGTTCTAAGATTTAGTAAATATACTTAATTGTCAGTTTCGCACAAAACTAACTTGATTCCCGCTTTTGCCGCTAATATAAATTAAATTGCTAGAGATTAAGGAATGTGTCTTTTTTAATTCAAATATAGTAATTCATGCCTCAAAATTTCGTTACCCAGGTACTCTTATATAGGTCACTGTATATAGCATTAATTGATGATCTAACAATTTAATGTCAATTCATTTCTTAACTGATGACATACACTAATTTTTATTATGATATTATTTGTGTAAACATCCCTAGTATTTTGTTATTGTAATATTCTTTAGAATATATGTGTGGTACTTTGTTATTACGTTATGTTTTCTCTCTTATACTAAATTTTACAATTTCCAATAATGAAAATTTTTCTTTTTCTATGTGTTAAATGTATAAAGGTATACTAACATATTAACGTGGTACATATAGGATTAAGTTTATATGAAAATCAAATTTTATAATAAATAATAAAACCAAGACAATATTATGTTAAATTGCAAATCTTAAAATATTTGTGAAGACCACAATTTACAAATTTTCAAAGAAATCACGTAGGCCACATAGAATGGTTTTTATTTTTGTGGTTTAAAATTTATGTCGGAGCTTTAAATTTAATATTATTGTAGATCAGAAAATAGAATATTGTATAGGATATTGTAAATTGAATTTTAACTATCAAAGGGGAATTCGTTATACAGGTACTTGGTGCTAAAATCTGAAAATTATTATTGAGATTTCAGATATTAAATTTAAACTCTAATAATTCTAACGTAAAAGCTTCGTGCTTTTATATTAGAAGCTAATACAAATGTATTTTTCGTCTTTTGTAGTTAAAAATTTCCAATTTTTCATAATATCCTACTAATAATTAAGTTTTCAATTTGCATTTTCATTAAGATTCATAAGCAAAAACAAATATTTCTCATTTTAGGGAACCATTTGCTTTATTACAATGCACAGTCCGTAAAGTATTCTGAAAACTTTGCATTAAAACAAACTACCATGATTGTGTTAACAATAAAAATTTAAGTTATATAATTTATTTTTAAATTCATTTTCGTTTGCCAAAAAATACATTTATTACAAGGAGAAAACCTGATAATTAAAATAAATAAAGTTGGCCCTAACCACTGGTTTGTAATGTGGCACTGTTCTCCTTCAACAAATCAAAATACTGCTTTTAAAAGCAATCTATGTAGATGCTACATTATTAAAATTATTTCCATTCATATACCCAAATTTTGCAAAAATTGCATACATTTGGGGGTGACACAAAAAAAAAATTAAAAGAGGTGTTAATATAATGCTCGAATATAAGGGTTAATTGCAGTTAAATTAAGAAAAATAATTACATTTGATGGTCGCATGGAATATACTATTACCTTGCTGCATTTATAGAAATTTGGAAAGGATTGCAGTTTATTAATATAAGGCACCGAAAATTCAAATTTCACAAATTTCAGAAGGCGATAACTAAAAAAGAGGTGCATTTATTAATTTCTGAATGGTAGTAAAATTTCAAACTACTACAACTTGCGGTCTAGAAGAAAAATTATATCAAAATTTAAAAAAAAAATAATTTTATACAACGGTAAATTTTAACCCCCATTTTGTTTTTGTTTTTCAAGTTCAAATATAGAAGAAGTCAGTCACAACTTTTCTTCGTAGACCGACGCACAACAGAATGAAACCAACAAGCAATTTTTCCCAAATTTTTTTTGGAAAAGTGCTAAAAATTTTAAAGTTATAAGAAAAACAGAAAGTGGTGGAAAAAAATTCCAAAAGAACAAAAATATAAAAAAAAACACAGAAATAAAAATTTTCAATGCAAATGAGGCGAAAATTAAAAATTTGAAAAATGTTAAAAAAATGAATTTCAACAAAAAGAACAATAAATTACAAAAATAATGAAAAATTTATTACCGTTGCATTATGTATTATATCTATGTACGTACTCGTATGTATAAATATTCTATTTAAACAGAATTTCGTAATGTAATGATTTTCTTCAGGGTTTCGCAGCATTTTGTACCTGCGTTAAGTACCAAAACAGTAAACATTTAAAAATCATTGAAAGAAATTTTCTCATTTTTTTTATTGTATAACAAAAAATAGAAAAAATATTTGCAAAATAACGGGAAAATTATAACAAAGTCACTTATTTTTCTTCTTTTTATTTTTATATCCTTAAGGAAACATGTATGACATTTCTTTTTCTTAAACTTTTTTTTTGTGTTGTTTAGAAAATTTTTCAAATATTTTCCGCACAAAATTTATGATTTTTAAAAAATTTTTCTCATTTTTTTTATTACAATTTTTTTTCATACCTCATCTGCGTTTGGTTTTTTGTAGCGAGTTTTAAAATTCATGCTAATATACAGTTTTAAACAATTGTATTTGGACCGCTAAAATTACTGCAATATTCAAAGAAAAAAAAAATAATATCTTCAGTAAAAATTGTGGACTCAAATAAACAATTCCGTTACTGCAACCGAAAAAAAATTGAGGTCGAGTTTGTTAATTCGGAAATTTTTAATCTAAGTCGTAAAATCCTATTCAAAAACTAAAATATTTTAAATATTTACGGATTACATTACTATAGAATTCATGAATATCAAATCTTCGTTTATTTCATATAAACGCATATTACAGAAATGACGAGTTTATATAATAAAACTTTAGTCAAAGAGAACCTTTTTTGAATAATATGTAGCTAACCCACGAATTGATTGAACCGGGATATCTTCATAAATATCTTCATTAAAACAAAAACATTACGTTAAAATTTTCCGAAACCGAAGAAGACTTTTAAAAGTTTTTTACACTTAACACATCCAAAAATTTCAGCGATTTTCACTTCCAATCGAATTAATATGCAATTAATTAATTTAAAGTCTATTAAGCTTTATTAGATGATAAATTTTGCCAGACTCATTGTTTGCTCTTATAAAATTATAATATCCCATTAATAAAGAAAGAGCCAGTTCGATATTTTGTCAAATTTTTAAAACTAAAAAGTAAAAAGTACTCGTAACTTGAGAAACTATATAAACAAAATCAAGATATTTATTTGTATTACATTTCATGTCCAATTTTGAATTAAAACATTTGTTTGAAAACTCTCTTACAAGCTAACCTGCACATATTGCATAGCATCATGATCGTGTCTACATAATAATTATGTAATACGTTATATGGTTACGTAAAACTTTGGGTATCGTTTCCAAAATTTTTAAAAATCATTGTGTTGAATTTATTATTATGTCATTAACATTTTCCACCTTTATAAAAAGAAAAAATAAGGCAAGTTATTTATTAAAAGGAAATTTATTATAATATTTTGCAAAAACAACAAATGGTGGAAAAAGGTGACAGAAATTTCCTTAATTTAATAATAGCACATATACAGAGATACTAATGTTTCGTATTTTTATATAAATAGGAATTCAATATGATGTTGTACAGGATATTAACATAAATATTTTAAAATAAAAGCTTAACACGTTGTCGAATCTTTTAACATTAAAATTTTAAGGTTTTTTTCCTATATTATACCAAAAAAAAATTGTGTAACTTTTTAAGTTTGAATTAAAAATTAAGTAATTCAAAATATGATTTTACTCGTAGACCGAAGTGTCATCTGCAATTACAAATTTCAAACTTATTTTTCTATTAACGCTACAGCTTACACGAGTAAACTTAAAATAAAGCTGGCTTTTAAAACAAACTCGAAAATAAAATAACAAATTAAGGATACTATTAATATTACTGTTAATGTAATTCAAAAGCAAATGGAGATTCTTATTTAAATGAAAATGTTTGAGAACCAATAACATAAGACTATAGCGTAATATAATAAAATTCCGAATTACTTGAAAGTTTTCTATAAACTTCTGTGATTATGAAATAAGAGTCTAATTTAAAATTCATGTTTTAAGTATATACTAAGCCTCAAATTTAAAAGCACATCAACTGGGGCATATCACCTTTTATAGGTGATAAAATAAAGATTATAGTCTCAAACGTTGATTCTTGAAAAAAACTATTGACCAGATTTTTTTGCGAATGTTTTGTATCAAAACCATAACTAATTGATCGCCATTCACATTCTACTGTAATTCATTCTATAATCATCGCCACTTGTTTATTTGTACTTTAATCATAAACTTTTCTGACTCATAAACAACTAAGGTTTAGTTTAGCAGCATGTATAGGCTTTAAATTTGATTAAATAATATTCATTTGCGTTTACGTCATCACAGTCAAATATTAGCAATACTTTAACCCTTAATTAGAGACATTGGATCAACATAATTTCAAATTGGAAAAAGGAAATTTTAAAGAATTAAAATGAAAAGCAAAAACAATTTATAATTAACCTTTCTCATATTGTATACCCATACAACATTATTACTTTCGCAATTTTGTTGGAAAATTCATTAACAAAATGGAACCTTTATTGTATATGACTTTTAAATTAAAATTATATGAGAAAGAATTTTAAATTTCCTGTCGTTCAAATTCAACCATAAAATAAATAAAAGATTAAAAAATTGAATAGAATTTAAAACAAAAAGAACAGTTTACTATGTGTTGGATTATAACAGCTCATCAGTACGTTGGCTTTCCTCTCACCTACGTAATTTTCTTAAATTATGGTTTTTTTTTTGTCTTCTTAATATTTTTTTTAATAATTTTTCGCAATTTTATTGCGTTCTTGTTTTTTTGTATTTCATTTTTAATTGGAATCCTGAATAATTGCTTTTATTTAAAAGAATTATTCAGGATTCCAACAGAAATAACAAAACAAAACGAGCCGAACACCGAACTACCGCCAACAGCACCACCACCTTCTTAAAAATAAGTTGCAACATTAATGATAAAGGCAACATTTGAAAAAAAAACACAATAAAAATTATATAGGTTTTATTTGCCCTATACACAAAAAAGGATGAAACCTTCAGATTTTCACCTGGAAATAAATTTTCATTATATTAACGGTAATAATAAAATATTAATTTTCATTAAACAAAATAACAAAAAAAAAACATAAAACAAACCAAAAAAAAATTAAAATTTTTTCGCATCTTTTTTTTTGTATTATTTTTTTTAATTATGCAACGATAAAGAATATTTGAGGAAAACATAAATATTGTATTGTTATAGAAAGAAAATAATAAAGAGATAGAAAGAGACAAAACATGTGATTATAATAACGGTAATAAGGTGATTAATTTATTTTAAAAAACATTAAGGTATTATAAAAAAAAATTATTCCCGATTATTTTTTTATTCATGATTAAAGAAAGACAAGCGAATAAATTTAAAATTGAAATTTTGAAAAATTTAAAATTACTAAATTGTGGCATATTGTAAGGATATGCACGCTTCTCGCTCTTAAGAATGAAAAATTCAAAAAAATTAATTTTCACTTTAACACACACCAACTATTTAAAATTATTTTTCAATTTCAATTTAATATTTATAAAGGACAATTTGAATTTAAATTTAAAATTTATATAATTTATGTTGATTGGTTTAATATGGAAGTTATTAGTAATAACATGGAAGGAATTGTTGTCATAAATTGATTTTGTAATTGTTTTCAATAGCAAGAAATCGTAAATATTCTTAAGAACGTAACAATTTTTGCCCATGAAATTCTAATTCAATTTTTGTAAAAGTGACTCTACCACTGTGTTAATGAACATACAAAACATTCCTTTAAAAAAAATCATACGAACAATATTTTAAGAAAATTTATGAAAATTTAATGATTCTGTTTTAATAAAATTATAATATTCATTAAATAATTAATAATTAAAAATTAAATTAATTAAATAGAAAAATTTCATGTGAAAATTTCGGTTTCATGCGTAAAAATTGTGATGCGTCAATGCAAGCGCATATAGTAATTTTTCAAAATACAAGCAACTTATAACAGTAAAAATAAATATAATAGTCAGTGGGACATATTGAAAAAATTTTCAATATTATTCATTATTATTTACATAATCAAATTCTGAAGAATATAAAACTTTTTAATATGTTTTTTTCTGCCTCACCCCCAAAAGTATGCAATTTTTGCAAAATTTTAGTATGATTTAAAGTAATTTAAAATAATGTAGTATCTACACAGATTGCTTTTAAAGCCAGTATTTTGATTTGTTGAAGATCCAACTTTATTTCTAATGGAGCGAAATAGAGGTTTACTTAAATTATTTCCCTTTGTATAACAATAAATTTTCGAAAATAAGATCAATAAATATATTTCAATTAAAGCTTCAAAAAAAGGCCTTTGATTTTAAAATAATATTTCATATTTAATTCTTTAATCTCATTAATTTTAATGGTTTATCTTGTATATGTGACACAATCAAATATTTAAACGTATTTGTACATTTTAGGTACACGTACCTACATACATATAAATATATTATACAATTAAAGTATTCAGTAGGAAGGTAATAAGTCAATACACCTAGAATAATCTGACTTAAAGTTATAAATTTCATTTTATATGTTTTTTTCTTTATTTCTTTTTTTATAATATAAATCAAAGTTTTACTTCATATCCTTTTGATTTTATTTTCAATTTTATTTTTCATTTCTCATTTTTCTACTTTGATTTTCCATTTATCTTCAAAATTTTTGTTTTCTTCTGTTTTGTTCTGCCTCCATAAAATCTAAAACGAGAAATACAAAATGAAAAAAAAAAAATAATTTTTTAATCTTAAAAATAAACTTTTCTATTTCAACACGCCCAAGGACACTTAAAAGCCCCAAAATGTTCTAATTTATTCTTTTAACTTTAACGATTTATTTTATATTGTGTCACCAAAATATAGAGCATAGGACAATTTTGATAAGATCACAAATTAAGGGAAGGTTATATAGAAGGTGGATGAATAGAGAGATTGGGTATTATTATTTTTTTTTCTTAAGTATTTCATTGTAATCATAAGGCAAACATTTATATAACATTCGCGCTATAGGCAATACAGTCATTTGTAATCATTTTAATCTAATATTTTGCAGTTATTTAATATCCCTACAATATATAATGTATATAAAACCTATTTAATATATAAAATTTTTAATATTGATTTACAACACTCTTGATATGAAAAAAATTAATTTTTTTTTTCTTTATTCGACTAGCTACACTGCCACATTTTCGTACACACGTCGTCTTCGTTTTATTATACTTAAGGTTTCAATAACAAAAAATAGAAAATGTAAAATAACAAAAACAACATAACAAAAAAGGGCATTGAGTTCAGACTTTGATTTAGCAAAAAAAAAAACGGAATAAAGACAAAAATATTTTTTTGTTACAAAAAAAAAAAAGAAATAAATTTATTCCCCGTTCTCCTTATAAATTTCACTCCCTTTGGCTTTCTAAGAATTTCTTTTTCTTTAATTTTCATTTTAGTTTATTTTGTGCGCTTTTATGATATACCTACGCATATCTACGTATATATTTTACTTTCTTGGGCGGAAAGTGGGTGGCATACAACTTTCATGATTGCCTTTTGCCTTCTTAGTAAAATAAAATAGCTAGCGTTGCAAAATCAAAAAAAATTAAAAAATAAATAAATAAATTGGCGACAAAGAGGATGTTATTATACACACGCACACAAATTTATCTTAATTTAGAAAAAAAAAAATGTCTGTGTTAATGGAAAATTTATATGCAATATTCGCTAACCATTATCGGATACACAATATGAGACGAACCCTTACTGATCTCTAATAATCAAATTAAATTTTTTAATATACTGTAGAGCAACGGTATCAAAAGTTTTCCGCTTATAGAAGTTAAAAAAGAATATGCAATTAGTTGACACGGTCCGAATTAGTCACACTGGCGGCTAGAACTAAAAATTTTGCTTTAAAGTGGCGATTTTCGGTTTTAAGCAACCATTAATAACAACAACAAAACGTTTTCTAAATACACCCACACTCTCCGAATAAATTTGTATTTCTTAGGATAAGGGAATGACTGATGATATTAAACTACGAGAATGCAAACGGAAGGATTTTCTTCCTCTGAATCAGCACTCCATAAGACGTTGTTATCGAAATTTTAATATTATGTAGTTGAAAGCCCTCCAGCCAGGATATTACATTAAAATATGTACTATTACGATATAGAGATTAATTATAATAAAATTCTATGCTATTTAGAACTGTCCGTTTATTTATTGCCTCTCCTGTTTTTATTAAGATATGAGTTATATTTAAAGACTGATAACTATTTTCCTTTCTTATTATAAAAATTCTTATTTATTAGATCTTAAGTTCTTAAATGGCTTAATTAAATTCAATTTAAAAAAAAAATTTACTTTACAAATTTACGAATGAAAAAAATATTTTAGAATCTTAAAAAATAAAAAATATTTCTAGGTGCTTCTTGTATTTTTCTGTAACTCAAAACATTTCTCTAATAAAGACGAAAATTTTATCATCCGTAATTTGTATTTGACTGATTTTAAACGAAACTATTTCAAAAATTCTTTTAGTAATTTTGTATTGGGTACCAATATGCAATTTGTAATGTCGCCAAGTGAAATTTGTATCTCATTTGTCATATTTGTTGAAATATTATTTGAACTCGAATTTATTGGCTTAAGAAAGTACTCTCACGATTGCCCAAATTTTTCACCAAAAATTTTTCGATTCTTTAGGTAAAATTGTTTTGATTTGAGAAAAAGAAAGTTACAAAATTAATTTGACTTATATAGAGGATAAACAAGAGTCCATTATAAGTGCGCCATTGAATTGTTAGAAAAATTTTATTGATAGTAAAAACTACTTCTCTCTCGTTCTAATTCCACTTATCTAGATTCAACTGTATTTAGTTGTAAATTAGGCTGTCCCATTTCGATAAAATTAAATTGTCTTCTCTTCTTATGCTACCTATAACTTAAGGCTTGTAGTATTAATATATCAAAATGTATTTTGACATTTATAAGTATGAAAATATTTTTTTTTTGTTTTAAATATAAATTACAGTTCTTTTCTAAACTTTTACAAATATACATGTATTTTAATACTCGTATGTAAGCGTATATTGTATAAGAACATAGTAATCAAAACAGTCGAAACATAGTTGTATTAATGATATTAAAGATCTATGATACAAACATACTTAAATTTTCATAGAGTGATTACTTTCTTTAATATTATATACAATAAAGCGGCATTCTTTTCTCATTTTCCATCGTCTTTTTTTCTCTACAAGTTATTTTAAATATCATAAAATGGTCTTCTAATATTGAGGATGGCTTCGATATATTAAGTAATGATGATGACATAAGTTTAGTACAAAAATATTGGGCACGGCATAGTATAAGAAATGATGATGATGAAAATTATACTGATTATGATAATGATTCTATCGCTGATTATGATGATAATTTAGTATATACAATAATATTGATAAAGATGAATAAATATTATTATGATGAAAGCCACCACCTTATACGTTTTTTCATTGTACAATTTTGTTAGTTTATTCCAGAAATATAAAATCATAACAAAAAATTTTCTTAAAAGGATCTTTAGTAAAATTTAATTTTTGGCAAAAAAAAAAAACTTTAAGGATATATTTACTGATTGTGCCCTGCTGTTTTGGTTTATTTCTTTTTTCTTATTATAGAAATACGTGTATTTACGTAAATGTTTTCGAGATTTAATTATCGTTTTGATAAAATGAAAAATTTAGTAAATACACAACAAATTAAGATGTAATATAAGAGATTTGTAAGTACAAAGTTAAATGTTGTATACATACAAGCGAATACATGCGTAAATTTTGGAATTGTTATGTCCAATATCAGCAAAAACCTTATTAAAGAGAATTGTATAACAATAAAATAAGATTTCAATTATTAATTTAATTTTATTTCTTTGAACTTTATTTTACTTTAATTCCTATTAATGGCAGATACTATTTTTGAAATTGCGAAAAATTGTATATAGAGAAATTATTTTTAGAGATTTGTATGAAAAATGTATGAAAATGGCAAAGCTCCAATAATAAAATGGTCTTATTTTCTTACAATAACAAGTTGTTTTAATTAAAATATGGCCAAAGATAAAACAGAATACTTTATATTGTTAGCGTTTCCATCTGAACATTGAAAATATTTTGTTGGAAAACGTAATCAATCTAATTTGGTCAACACATAACCGACTGCAATGAACATTGCTTAGTTTAGTAAAAGTGTTACAGAAGATTATGAAAATGTTTTTTAAATTCGGCTCTTAGTAGAGCTTGGCTTTGTACTATCTGAATTTTCTTTTGTGCAGTAGCCAAAACTCAAATATTAAATTTCAATAAATTCCGCTCCGCAGGTATGTTAAATAAAGCAAAATTTGTACGGATAGTTTTATACGAATCTAGATTTTAATGGATGTTTAGAATTATTTTATTATCAGATACCGCTAAAGAGTCATTTCATAAAATAAGAAACTCCTATTACCCTAAGGTCATGTGATGTATGGCGCATATATTGTTCATATAAATTAATTAAAAATGTAAAATCTCTTTTTCGCTACCTATACTACACTATCCTAAAATTATATGAAAACCTGAATAATTAATTAATATTTCTATGAGATATATCTAAATATTTATTTTTTATTAAAATTGTATAAAAAATAAATATTTTATTCTATGTAAAAGTCATATTTTTCATATTTAAATATAGAAGAATTATTGAACAAAAATATCACCCATGCTGATAATATCCGTAAAAAAAATATTATTAAAAAATATTTTTAAAATCAAAAATATAAAAGGAAATAAATCCTTTGAACTTCATATTATATTTTGTGGTTATTATTTTTAAAGCATGCGTGAAATCAGAAATTAAATATCCGAAATTAAATGTACAACATGTAGGTAGGTAACCATATAGAGTTGGTTTTGTCATGTTCATTATTGGAATATTTTTAGAACAAAATCTCCGTATTATCATTACTGTAAAAATATTACAAAATAAATTCTATCTTCAATAAGAATGTATTAAAATGGCGACCGAAATGAAAAATTTCTACTACACAGTAGAAAGCATGGATAAATACTACACGGCTCATTATGACAATAGAGTTTTGAAGTCGTTTAAAATTTTAAAATTCGGAAGTTTAGAAAGGTTTTCTATATGATTCGTCATTAAAAGAAGCTTTTTATATATCTAATTTTATAGCAGTCTAACTTGCTAACGACATCTTTTTGGAACGGTTGTTATTTTTTAAATGGAATACATACATAAATACATGCTTGAATTTTCTGGAAAATTACTATGTTTGAATTTTTAAAAATGTAAAATTTTCAATGTTTCAATTAACGTCTTGCCGTTCTTATTTCTCTAAAAATTACTGGCATTCGCCCACCTTCTTACTTTACAGAATTCTAATTTTATTAAAATTATTGGGATAATATTGTAATACTTATTATTTAAATTGTATATATTGTACCATATTTATTAAACAGGTTTTACTGTACCTATAACAAAACATGACCAATTGCATTCACACATATTTTGTGTTTATGCACGCGGAAATAAATTCAGTTTTTGTTTTAATTTTGTATAACACTATGATTTTGAAATATTTAAAATGTAAATTATTTCCTTATAGAGTCCTATATTTCCAATAAGTACACTATTTATTTAAATAAACTATAAATCGCGGTTTAAAATCAATTTTTTTTTTTGTATTTGAATAGTCAATTTCAAGTTTCATTATCATAAATTAATTATTTAATGCTATATATGCATACGTTTATATGTATACGGTATGTATATGCTTTTATATTTATTTATAAAATGAAAAATAAAATTAACAACCTATGATTTTTGTAACCTATGATTTTTTTGCATAAATTTCGGGGTTTTATATGAATTTCAAAGAACAAAATGTTGGTACCTAATTGAAAATATTCAACTCATATGGACTCAAATTCAATTTAAAATTGTAGTTAATTATGCAAATGTAGAGGTTTTAAAATTGATGAAACACACCTGTAAATGTGAAATTTATTAAAAATATATGTAGGTTTATATAGTATGTATATGTACGAGTATAAACATAAAAATTGAACCTACATAGATAAAATGAAAAGCAAACACACTCGTATTATGTTTGATATCCTTAATATTCTAATTTATTATTCTGATTTTATATTATATGGCAAAAATTTAACATTGTAATTGGACTCCCGCTTTCTGGTTTAGTTCAAATTCATTAATGCTAAAAAATTTTCAATTTTTCTTCAGTAATATTAAAAAATAGAATGAAATTTTTATTAAAATTGTTAATGTCAGTGTAAAAAAAAAAAAGAAAAACATGCATTTTCAAATTATTTTCGTTCTAGTGAGCAAAAGATTTCTTCTCTATTATTGTAACAAGAGTTCATTACCCGAAAAACAATCTAATAAAAATGTAGCACATAGGAAAAAAAAAAATAATATCCTTTTATTATTTTAACTTTTTAATTCGAAATATTTTTCTTTCCTTTTTTTTATGTTCTTTACACTCAAACAACATGAATAGAAATAAAAACACTGTAGAAATTAAATTTTTATTACCTTAAGCACATACTGTACATACCAAGTAATATATAAGATTTATATATATATATATATATATGTGTATATTTATAAAGAAACATGTGTTCAGTCATACATACTTTAATATGAATAACTAATTTATTTGTAAAACTATGAGCAAATATTGACTCTTATGTAGTATTCTTCCATTTTTCTTCCAATAAAAAAAAACACTTTTCTACTTCACAAATATTGAAAAAAGAAAATAAAAATAGAAAAACTAAAACTAAAATTGCTTAAAAAAATAAAGCAAACCAATCAAGTATTCTTTTGAGGACCACCTCATCATTTTCCTACATTATTTTCTCCACAAAAGTTTACATTGGTTAACACAGTTTTCTTTACTCACAATTTTTCCTTTTCACTTATTATTTTCATTGCAAAAGTAAAATAGAAAATATTTTGATGATCCTTTTTTAGCACATTTCTTTAGTCACAATTTAATGATGTTTATACGTGAATAGCTGAGGAATTTTACGATTTAAAACACTGCACTAAAGGAAAATGAGAAGAAAGCAAAATAACGCAAAAAGCATCATGAAAGCCGAAAAAATATAATGGTTAAAAACAAGAATCAAAGCATCTATTATAATATTAGAGGATATAAGCTGTAACATTTATTTCAAAAATTGTTGGTGGATTGCAATATTTATAATGCTCCGTTATTGCAAAACAAAAATTGAAATTACTACAGTTTCATCCAAAAGTTTAAAATTTTTGTAAGTTGCCTTTTTATCAAACCCATAAAGCAGCAATTTTTCCACGAAGATGCTTTGTAATACGATGACGGAGTTCTGTGTTATATAAACTGACCAAATTTAAAAACATTTATATTGGTTCAAATCATATAGGAAATGTGCTTTTAAAATGTGTAAGAGAAAAATCCTTATTAAAGTTTTCGAATCAAACAGTTAATTTTCAATTTTATTTCAATTTAATGCACTTTTCTTTTCCAAATATTGACAAAGGGAACCACACATACATACATATGTACATCTATATAATATAAAAAGGACTTTGTTTAAGCAAAAAAGAGAATTAAAAATATTTTAAACGGCATATATGAAAGAGACGAAAAACTTTTCAATTCAGTTATCTTTGAGATTGATCCTTATGTCACAATTATACTATGAAATAGGAACTATACTGAAGGTAATATTCTTTTAATAAATAATATTGTGTTATTTCTTTGTGCACCATATAAAAGGTAATAGAGTGAAAACTCTAACTGTAAATAATATGAAAATATTACTACTCGAATCTAAAAAACAGTTTTATATTAAAGTTAACTAAGTAGATTAAAAAAATTAGTAAAATTAGGTAAATTAAGTTAAAATTTTTGCCAATTGCAGACAAAGTATAGACTTAACTGAAAAGAATTAAGATTGCAAACATAATTATGAAGTACCAAACTTGATTGGAAAAATTTTGGCATAACTCAAAAAAAGTGGCCTAAGCCTCACTCTTAAAATTTTTGAAACAATATGTAGTTTAGGTCACTTTTGCATTAGAAAAAATTAAATTTTGGTTTAAGAGAAAAAAATAACGCAATATGGGAAATATTTGACGTTTTAGTAGATAAAGTTAAATTTGAGACCTAATTTTATAATAATTTCTAGCAAAAAAACAAAAATTTTGGATGTGAGATTTAGGCCACTTTGCTTCTGAGTCCCTCTTTGTAATAATTAAGCAAGAGTTAATAAGACGTCTACAAAAAACCTGTAAATTTAAAATTGCCAAATTTAAATTTGCTTATTTAAAATGATTTAGTTTAAAGTAATTTATTAAGGCTCACAATTAAATTATGGTAATCAGAGTGAAGTGCACAATTAATTTTACTTTCTTTTGATATAAAAAAATATTTTCACCTATAATTCTGCACCCATTTAACATTTTAAAATAAGATTCACCTTGTACAAAATTAAACTACCCAAACTTATAAAATATAATGAAACTTCTAACCATCGAATCAAAAATTAAAATTCAATTTTTCAACTTAAAATCAAAAATATTGAAATTTAACAAATTTTGAACTGAAAGGGTTTATAAATTTACTTATTAAGGCGTTAGTAATATTAAACTTCTTACTATTCACGTTCAAGGCTCAGATTTCCTTTATTTTTTTTTAAATACTTTAATATTTCGCTTCTAGTAATGAACACAATAAATCCATTTGAAATCTCATTTTAAGAAATCAATGTATGGCAAAAAAAAAAAAGAAAAAATTTCGATTTTTCAAATTACTTAGAGGATGGTTCGATAATTTAATAAAAGTAAATGAAAATTAATATCCTTTTAAATGTTACTATATATAACAGTATACATTTGTACTAGCAGAATAGATTCATATTTTCTTCTTATTATAATGGATTAGATCTCAAAAATAAACTTAAAAATATTGGAAACCTTCACCATCATACTAAAAAGGTTGAGTGTTTTTAATAAATTAAATTAAAGAACACCAAAAAAAAATTGATAACCTTCAACTAAAGGGAAATTTATTTTTTTTCCACTTAATTTAAGTTAAAATTTAAGAAAATATAGTTTTCTATATCAAGAAAATATAGTTTTTTTCTATATAGTATTTAACTAGAAAAATGAAAGTTATAAGAGGAAAATGAAGAAAAATTATACTTGAATTTTATTAAATTTCAACTAAAAAATTTAAATAATATAGAAATGAAAAATCAATAACTTAGTATAACAAAATTAATTTCTGAGTATAGTTAGAATATAATTACAATTAGGAATTTTTCTTATTACACATATTATGATAACGAATTCTTACATATTATGATAACTAGCTCTTAAAATATCTGAGAATCAACGAAAATTTGTTTAAATTCAAAGTTCAAATTGATTTTAATCCTTCAGTGTATCACCTAGAATCTAACCAACGGCGCAGTGGTTTTAACAACTGTCTTTTAACCGAAGGGCCTTGAGTTCAAACCCTGACCAGCTCTCTATAATAATTATACCTAATATTATAAAATAAAATATTAATATAAATTTAATTACCCAGGTATCTGTAATATGCGATATTGTACGCCAACAAAAATAAAACAATAAATATCAATAACCTTCAATATTTAATATGAATAAAAACTATAGCAAGCTGGTCATCGTCTAATTAACTGCAATAACCTGTAAAACTAATACTTGAATATAAAATCAAGTGAACGGTCCTATTGCTCGCCAAATAGCGTAAGGGAGAAAAAAATATCACTGAAAACAGAAGTGATCAAACTTACATGGCAAAGATTACAAAGTTCAATACAAACACAACAAAAAAATAGTTGAAAACTCAGCATTTTTAGAGCAACACAAAAACAAACAATCAATATTGGGTAATTATGATAGTGCAATATTAATTTATATTTCTAACTTTTTACTAAGATCAATCCCTCGAACATATAGTGAAGAAATCAATTCTCAGTATTATACTGTATGATAATGTACATGGAAAATTGTACATTTTCCAAGAATAAATTCAACCTCACTCAGAAAGACTTACAATATTTATAGTCTAGTAATACAAATTTGTTAAAATCGATTCTATTAAAAATTTACCTTTGCCACCTGAAAATTTTTCAATTTTACAAACTAAGATAAAAAACAACTAACCCAAAAAATGCATACATTAAATATTTCTTTGTCAGACAGAATAAATTTATCCTTTTTCATTTTTTATTTAAGGCAGTTTTTTTTAAGTTAAACTACTTATCTTTAATACTGCGACATTGACATACATCCATACATAATACAAAATCTTAAAACTATTAGATTCTTCATTAAATATTCTTACCTTTTCAAATATTTTATTAACTCTTACAACTAGTTTTTTTTTTTCTTTTGAACTTTTATCAAACTTTATTTTCTTTATACTTCAATTGACTTTGTAACTACATTCCAAATTTGATATAAATTATAATAGAACAGCATTTCATTTTCAAAACCCCCTGCTCTCTCTCCAAAATCTGCTACTACTCTTTATCATCATTTAAAATTTTTGATATCCTTTTAGGCTTTATAAAATATATTATATTCGCTTTCCGTATAATTTTCGATAATTTATCTTGTTAAGAAAAATTTTTTTTTCTTTCCTTCTTATTTAAAATCCTTTAAAAAAAATATGGTTAAATTGGTATAGATGGCGTTTTATATATACTTATATTTTTTCTCCTTTCAATTTAATTTTAAATCAAATACAACACCTTTCGAACTAAAGAACAAACCTATATATAAAAAAAAATAAGGGAAATTAGGAAAAAAGGATATTAGGAAGAAAAATTAAATGAAAGAAAACACTAAGTGTAATAGGAGAGTAAAATCTGGAAATATTTTGAACCTGAGAATAAGTACCATACCATAAGAACCAGAGAAAATATAAGAGGAAACATATTGAAAGTTTTTTTTTTTCCTTTCAATGAAATTGATTCGAAATATTTTGATTTCTATTAAGGGTACATTCTAAAAGAATTTTTTAAATAACCAATAAGCATGAAATTCTTCTAAAAAAAAAATGTTGACATCGATACGAATGAAAACAAGTGTTTTTTTTTCCTTCTGATTTTGTTTGTTTTCTTTCTGTTTTTTTGTATTCACTTTCCCTTCCAATATATATTGAATTGTATAAAGTAGCGAGACAAAACAAAAAAACCAAGGAAAATCTTATAAAAAAAAATTGTTCAATGAACAAAATCAATAAAATTTGAATTTACGGAAAATATTGGAAGGATATGACAAATTTATCAAATCATTCATAATAGAAAATTATAAAATTCAGACTCATATCAGAAACTATTCAATTCTTCAGTTAAAGCATTACTAGAGGATTTTGCTTGCGGTTAAAATAAGTTTCGATTAAAGTTGAATGAGGTATACTCGTCGAAATAGGTCGCATCTACCATTTTTTTATAATGTGGAGGAATGGATGACGGGCCATAGTCCTAATATTCTTATAACATTATCATTCGTGATCCAATCTAAATGAATTTCCATTTATTAATAATTTAGAATTGAGTAAATATATGAAAAATTCTAAGAACTTTAAATTTTTTATTTTTGCGACAACCTTATACAATATTATATTGTATAACACTATTAATTTCGAAAATTCGATCTAAAAGTCCTTATTATCATTTGATTATCGAAACCTATACTTTTTCGTTCAAAATTGATTTTCCCTACTCTCTAATATCCTTAAATTTTAATTTTATCCTTTTTTTTTTGTCCTTTAAATTTAATTTAACTTAACTTTTTTTTTTCTATCATTTAATCAATTGTGTATTTAATGTTCATTCTCCTTTTTTTTTATTTTAGCTTTAATTTTCTAAAACGTTCTATATTGCACAAGTAAACACACGACACGTATATGTATGTATGCGAATGTAGAAATTTAATTTGCCCTTTAATTTTATCTCTACATATTTTTTTTATTTTCCCAAATAAAAATGTTTAGTTTACCGTTACATATACACGTATACTACGTATAACATACGTACATTTACTACATGTAGATACAACATTCATCCCTCTCTAATTCCTCCATCTCGCCCCAAAACACTCCTAATTTTGTTTTGATAATTTCTTTGTATTAATTTTTTTTGTGTTATCATTTTTATTTTAGTCTGTTTTTAACTTTCATACCCGATACTTCGAAATTTTGAATTTTTACGCCAATTTAATAATTCCAAGGGCATCATGTATTAATATTGTATATCTGTGCATGTGTAAAATAGTGTGTGTGTGTATATACAAATTATAATACAAGTAAAGTCATTCATTTAACATTTTGCTTCGAATTTTTTTTTTGTTTTGTTTTCACTTCCAGTTAAACAATCAGTCGTTTTCATTTTTTAATCCCTTAAACTTGATTTAGGTTTGTATACGTTATTTCAATCTTATACATAGCTTTATAAAAATAGCTATCTATCACAATAAAATTTCAACGATATCAACAGACAAGCAAACAAAGAATGTATGTATAATGAAAATTTTGTATATAGCTAGTATAAGTGTACAAACACAAGAATGAGAGAAAGAAATCCTATCCTCAAGCTATTTAATGTTATGTGTAGTGTGCAAATTTACGTTGCTATTCAATACGTATGTGTATGTATATATGTAATATAACATATGAAATGGTGACCTATATAAATCAGTCAGATTATGAGAAATAAAATCCAAATAAGTCAACTAACTGTGTAACAACTAAGTAATAACTAAAAAAAAAGAAAAACTGTGACGTTCTCAATTTTAAATATAATAATGTACGGTGGATTACATACAGATAAATACAAGGTGCTTCTGTTATTATAAGTCTAGTGTATTTCAGTTCATTACTTAAATAATGCCATCACTATTATTAGTATCTATATATTATAAATTAAGTCATTATTTTCGAAAACCAGCTATTGAATTCAAACTTTAACTTATATGTTATAAGACTGCCTCAGTTTGAGATTTCAGAATCTCATTTTTCGATTGTTGGAACCTAGTAAGCCTAGAATGGAAATGTCATATATAAAATTCTATCTGCATATTAGAATTTAAAATACCCTGTATGGTGATTGTTTACCTATTTCTAGATTTTCGAAAAATACATATGTTTGTACTAGAAAATTATATTTCATGAGTACATAAGCACATAAAATATTAAAATTTATAATTTACTTTAAACTACTTTATTTTAAATATATTTTATAATTTCAACTTTATGCAGTTGAAAATTACTTTTTTGAGATGAAATTCTATTTACATTGACAGTACAAAAATTTGACAATGACACTAATTCTGTATAAGTAATTTTAAATATTTAAAAACTAAATGCGTCATTATTAGGAGTATTCCGAAATTCATTGAGAAAAACCTTCAAACTTTGACAATGTGTGACGTTTCGTTTTGCATATCATGCGTTTTTGAAACACAAAGAAAAGCAAAATAAGAAATCCAAATATTTTGGATGCACTTTGAAAAATTTTACCGAAAAATATCACAAGTATTTTGCTATTTAATATTTAAATTGACACAAGGCAAATATTTGACTTTTTGCACTGAATTTCGGCTTAGAAAATATTTTAACAATGGGTTGCTTATTTTGAGGAGGATGATAATGATGAGTTTTATAAATACCATGAGTCATAAAAAAATTCAATAATCAAAAACTTGCCAAAGATATCTTGAGCATACCATGGAACTGGCTCAAAATCTTTTTGAACATTCTGTCTTCTTTTGATAATATTTTTCTTCTCTTCTTTTTCCTCTTCTATGTTTCCGTAAATGTAACATGATCATCAGCATCATGTGAATTTTCATCATTTTATTTCAATTTTATATTGGTGTATCTCTCATTTATTGACAGAAAGCTTTGTGTTCATATCATTCTGTTTTATTTTCTGATTTTTGTTTTTTTTTTTTTTCGTCTTGACACAATGATATACGATTACATAAATTTTGATTTTTCTTTTTCTTTTATATGAAAGTACAGAACAATACCATTAGTGATGCTTTAAAATGACACAAGAAAGTTACAAATATTATGAAGACGAGGGAATAAAAAAAAACTGTATCATACGTTTGCATTATTTTAAAGTTTGCACATATACGTTCATGTTCAATAAGATTTAAGGAAAAAAAAATTAAATTTTTGCTTAAAATTGGGAATTACTACGAGTATAATATAGAGGGTCACATATATTTAACGAAAAAAAACATTGCAATGTCAATGGATGCCGCTATGTATTGCACTAGTCACCTATTGCAGGGTAGTTTGTGGTAGAGCATGGTTATCTATGATATTTCTGGGTGAAGAAGAAAAAAACAAAAAAATGTACTACTTTTATTTAAATGCTATATTTATAATAATTTTATAAAATCACCTAATACGAGCGCAAATCTAAAAATATTGAAATCCAAAATTTATTTTATGTTATTCCAAGACTGATATGAAATTACTAAATTATTAAAAGCCAATTAATACATAGTCCAGGACCAGCTAATCTGACCTAAATAAACCTTAATAGTCTTAACATCTTAGTTCCAGACTCAACTCTACAAATAAGACTAGTTTTAGTTTTTTTACACAATTTTTGTCCAAAGAGATGATTTAGAAGAAAATTGATTAAGATTTTATGTTTTTATTCTTAATTCGTTAATAAATAGCGTATTCTGGACATAACTTTCCGAAAAATGCTCCAGAAACCTATTTGGAAAATTGAAGTCTCTGTAGATTGAAGTCATTCCTACATCGAAATTCTTTAAAGAACTCATAATTTAATAAGTAAAATTATATATTCTAATTTCAGCTATTTTGGATCAAATTTGAACAAGTCTCGAAATAAAAGGTTAATACGTTAAAAAAAGCAATACATTCTTAATCCATCATAAAAGTAAACTTCATAAGACTTGACGAGCTTATTTAAATGAAATTTTCTCCTGTGATCCCATATATAAAACTTTAAAATAGCTACAAAAATTTCAATTTATTCAATTTATTAGAAAATCTACCAAAATTCCAGTTTCCATCGAACTACGTGATCTTAATGAAACAAGAAATGAAATTTCCAAGGTGAAAAATCATAAAATCAATTCGAGAAGATGAACACAACCACATTTACCAAAATATGAAAAACCTATATATATAATGAAAAATATACAAGAACAAATTGAGTAATTATTTTGAATAGAAAAAGGATTTAAAAATTCATGGAATAGAAATATGTCAACTATATAGTGATAAAACTACTAACAAATTAGAAAGAAAATGAAAACTAAAACAAAAACTTAAAGTAAACCGATTAAAATTTCAATCAAACAAGACACACCACACCAACTTTAATATTTTTATAGTTTATTAATTGAATTTTTTCTTTCATTTTTAATTGGTCATTGGAGAAAGAATCAATATGCAAATGAAATCATCATCAAATTCAATATGCAAATCGATTTGTAGAAAAAAAATTTTTTTTCTATTTGATTTATTATTATTTTTTTCCCAAGAATAATCCATAAACTCTTCAATATTTCAATTATTATTGAAAGGACATTTAAATTGACCTATAGCAATTATCAATTATGAAATAAATCTAGAATAATCTTTTGATTTAAGGTATATACTCTAATAATATTGACCTTTTATTCTTAGATTCCAATTAAATGATATCATGTTATCATCCATTTTCTAATTCCTTCGAGTAATATGAAGCTCAATTAACAAAACTCATCACCATTTTGCAATAAATACTTTTTAAAGTAATTAAATTTTAATTTATATTAAAAAAAGAAAAACAAAAACGATTATGAAAATTTCCTCTTTTCCATTTCCTAATCTAATCCTAAAATATTTATATAGGAAAAGTTTTCTTATACAAAAGAAAATGAAAAAAAACAAAAATTCAACTTCAAACATAAAAAAAAAACATGAAATTTTATTTTGAAGAGATTTACAGAATGACATTTTTAAAACAAGATTTTTCGAAAAAATCATGCCTACATCATTATTTATTATTAAGTAAATACTTCATTATCCTTTATCCTTCATATACTTTTGATGGTTATTTAAATGTTTCTATTGCTTTGTCTATAAAAAATAGAAAAAAAAATTTTTTTTTTTTTCGTTTACACTTATTATTATAAATATATATGTATATGTATAATATTTAATTTAAAATACGTGCTTAAAATTTTCAAAAAATTATTTCCATTTCCAAGAGAAAAAAAAAATATATTTTTTTTTGTTATGATTGGGTTTTGGCTTTTTGGCTTTTGTAAAATTTATAATATCCTTTCTTTATTATTTAGCAAATGGAAGCTAAATAGAGAGAAGAAGAGAAAATAAGAGATAAATGTAAAGGGTGACTCAGTAACAAGTTATAAGAAGCATATGCCTTCTTGTACACCGAGGAAAATGAATAATATTTTTGTTGGGTGAAATCCGAGCCGCTTTCGAGCTAAACAGGAATTTTGAGTAAATTTAGCGAAATTTTAATATAGCTTAGTTTTCAATGTAGAAGCTTCAAACAAACTATTTTTAATGAAATTATTTACGAAAAAGGAAAGTTTAAAATAAAGTAGAGCACGTTATAATAGCAATAATAAAAATGCCATATTCCATTCAGGAAAATAGGCTATCTATATAAGTTTTCCATTCCAAGAGCACATTATTTGGATTTAAATGTGATTTTACAAATACAAGCATTAAAACATTAGGACAATTTTCAATTATTAATTAAATTGAATAAGATTCTTTATTTTTTTTGTCCTAATAGTTTCCAAATGAAATTTTTTGAAACTTCCTAAATGATTTTAACAAAATTTTTTCCCAGCTACTTAAGCTTTAATTTAACTTATTAAACGGTAAAAAACCATTTTTTAGTCAGCCAAATGTAACGAAATTTTAAGAGACAAAATAATTAATCATTTCAGCAAAACTTTTACTTATTTTTGACCGTCTAACCCTAACGGATAATATATGACTTCTAACTAGCTGCTGAATTATACTCGTATTTAACTGTATATTATTTACGACAAGAATAAAATTTTGAGTGCTTCAATTTAATTTTCTGAAATAGTTCCCGTATTATTCCCATATAGTAGCAAATTATTTTTTTTAACTGCTTTAAAATCTTAATTTGAATCATACAAAATTGTTAAGCGATATCACAATACATATTCATATACAACTTGATAATAATCTATTTTTCAGCAAATCAAACAAATTTTATGAACAATTTTGGAAATGAAATCCTTTGCCTAAATCAATTGATTTTTTCTAAAATAGGATTTAGGCATAAAATATTTCTTATTTTCTTGAATGAAAAATATTATTGCAAACTCTCAAATAGCCCAAAATAGAAATGTGATTTCAGTAAAACTGAGATCTTATACAAAATAATTGTATGTCATGCAGATAAATTTCAATAAAAATTATAAAAATGTTTTCTTGTATGAAGCATTAAACAGTTTTCTTGTATGAATTAAAAAATTCTTTATAGATTTTTAAAGTTATACAATTTTGATAGCATAACACTTTGCTTATATTCGCATTTCAGTTCATAAACTCTAAAACAAAATTTAGTTTGATTGTACTCTTTAAATACGACAAAATTTTTCTCTCCAATTTTTACATATTTTCATTTTAATAAAAATATATAATTTTCAAAAAAAAAAGCAAATCCATAAAGGTGATGAAAATAATAAACCAGATTTAAACAATAAAAGAAAATACCAAATGTGTAGAACAGAAATTGTTATACCGCGCTTTCAATTTTCATTTTTTTATTTAACATTCTTAAAAGGTGTTATGTTTCAAGTATTCCTAAAAGTTTATTGATACTTTACAAGTATCTGTTTTTTATATCCTAGGTAGACATACAGTAAATGCCTACACAATATACGAAAAAAATCATACCATTATAAATTCAAAGAACATCATATTTTTACAACACTCTTTTATTTACTTTTATATACTGCTGTAAATAAACCAGAAATAGGAGTAGCATAAATAAAAAGGAAAATGTTAAAATCAAAATGATTTTGTTTTTTTTTTTCTAAGAAAATGAAAATCTTCAATTTATACTACTAGAACAGCAAATATTATGAAAATTTTGATATACGAGTGCTACACATATATATAGAAAAATAAAAAAATATTAAAGTACTTTCACATACAAATGTGATACATAAACTGTGATATAGGAGAATATACGCAAAAATAAATGTAAAATGGGCTCAAATCGATTACATACATTTTATGTAATCTGTGAATCTCATAATATTGATTTTGAATTTTCATTCTTTTTATGTTTTTGAAATGGAAATATTGAAATAAAAATATTAAACAAATCCTACAAAACGCATTTATACCGACCTACATAGTATATAAGACAAATATTTTTTTTTGTCGGACACATTTTATATAATAAGGGAAGTACGTTTTATTTGTTCTAAATTTATCATAATAGCATTTCAACGAAAATGATGTTTTCAATGTTTGTTTGTTCGAGTAACACAGTTAGTATTTTTATAGCGAAATGGATATCGATCCCTAAATCTGTCGGTCTATTATTCTTTGTACAATTCTGAATTGCAGGTGAACATATTGTCAGGAAACTTTATCTTGGTGGTCACTTTGTTGAATATTAAATAAACCTTTGGTTGAACGTCAGATATTGCAGCACCCTGTTCTTGCTCTAGGGTTTTTTTTACATTTCCTTTTAACGAGTTCGCTAATAAAATTACAATGAATTTATTGAAAATTTTATAAATATCATTTGATATATACATACACATAAGTTGATCGATCGATGATAAACTATTTTTGGTTTTAGTCCTTTGAAACATAACTTTATTCAGCAACAATAATTGCCAGCTATGCATTATACAGGTTGCTTCGCATAAAGTAGCAAACTACGATTTCGTGAAATTTTGAATTTTTTAGAAAAAAATAAATATAAAAAATAAATGTTCTAACTTTGAAGAGCTTTATTTTGAAAACTGTGACTTCAATTAAATTGTTTTTCAGACAGAAAATAAAGAACAATAAATTTCCAGAAAAACCAGCCCCCGATGGTTACTCTATGTTAAATGGATTTGAAGTTATAAGCATCTATTTATATGCAGGAAAACATATGGTACTTCTACCCGCCCAAACTTTTTCTTTGAAATTGAACAAAGAATCATTCCTGAAGAAAATTTTTTGCCAACTTATGCGAAATAGCTCGTATATTAACATTTATAAATTACTTCATTTTTGGTGCGTGAAATATTTTAAAGATTCCATGTTATTAATATTTTATGTAACGTTAATAAAAATCAGCTACTCCAAATTATTAACAGTTTGCTAGATTTCAAAGTATATAGGATTCAGCTTTTATTTCGAATTTAAGCCGAACTTATAACAAATACACAAAATTTATTAAAAATTCGAATGGAAATATAATATAAGTTTAATAAAGAATATTTATTTATTTTAAAAAAGAAAACCGCAAAAATGTGTGTATAATAATAATTCATCCTTCCTATAATCATTCATTCATACATAATTCTTAAAAAATCAATATATTACAGACTTCTATAGTTCAACAAGAAATAAATTCAAAAGTTGTGACAACAAATGCAAAATATTTCATTTTAAAAATATGATGTATTTTTGGTTTTAGGAGATTGACTAAAGAAAATTTCAAATTTATAATATTTGTTTAATTAACATGAAACATACAATACCCTAAAATTTTTAATTTTCTTAATAATAATTCAAATATTTTCTACTATCTCAAATTGTTTACTTAGAAAAATTAAAATATAAGATTCGTGGATTATTTTATTTGATGTTTGCTTCCTTTGACTATATCGATTTCCAACCTAGAGTCACACAATGTATTTATAAAGACAGTGTATTTGAAAACTTAAATTAACCACAAATGATGAATGCATAAATAACCAAGAGAAAGTATTTGCCAATATTTTGCATTAATGTATATATGTGTGTGTTTTTTTACATTATAATAAAAAAAATATTATAATATTATGCTTAAAAGGAAAAAGTAACGGAGAGAAACTGTATATAATAAAATATAAGTATAATATGCCTGATGGGAATAATAATTTTCCCTACGTACACAAACACACAATATAATGCAATATAGAAAAGCACATTCGAATATCCTTTTACTAATCTTCCTGAATAAAACAATAAAAGAGAAAAGCTTTAAAGAAAAAAAAAAAACTTTTCAACGAATTCTCATTCAAAATTTTTTTTTATTTGTTTTGGTTTTTATTATTGGCATATAAAAACAAATTTCAAAAATTTTCATAAATACTTTCTCTTTACATACATAGCCTTATAAATAAATAATTTGAATACAAAAGCAAAAACAAAAAAAAAAATTCCTTGTGGAATCCTTGTTATTTCTTTTCTCTGTCTTGTCAATTCGTTAGGATATTTTTCAACATAAAAAAAAAATTCACCGATAAATTCTATAAAGTCTGAGTCTATAAAGTTATTTTAACTTGTTCAATCATTTAGAATTTTTTATTTTAAAAATACTACATAAAAACAACAACAACAGCAATTTAAAAAGTTAAAAGCATATGAGTAAGGGTATTGGTTGCAGTGAGCAATATTATTGCTGCTATTGAAGGATTAAAGAATTAAAAAATTTGTATGGCAAACCATTAATTTTTTTTGTTTATGTTTTTTTCATTTTTTTTATCTTTTATGATATTATTTTATCTAGACATCTAGATCGAATTTTGAGTTTCTTTTTTTTTTCTTTGGGATATGTTTCGTGTCTGATTAGCAATTTTCTTTTATATAATTTTCTTTTTTTAAATTTAAATTTTCTTGCTTCAATTAATATTATAAAAGAGAAAGTTGAAAAATTTTATATAAAAAAAAAATTATACTTAAATTTTGTATTTTGTTTTTATTTTATCTAACATTTAAGACTGATCTGTATCTGACATTGAGAACTTTAGTTGAAAACGGCAACTGAAATTTACATTGCAAATTTAATAGCAAAAAGACTTTAAAATATTTTCTGATGTTTTATAAAATATTCATTCTCTTGTATTTCAAATAAATAATCTTGAAAAACTTACCAATTTCCAAAGCAAAACAAAAATTCAAATATTCTTCAATTTGAGCTTAATTTTTAAGTAATTTTTAACCTAGAATGTTGCAAAGAACGACTAATGTTAACGTAATCTCGGAAGATTATATATTAAGTAATATAGTCTTTGTATAATCTGCATTGAACCAAATATTAATGATGATGTTTGATTTTTCAAAATTTCCATGTAATTATGAAAAATTTTGTACGTTGCGAATATGGCATTTATTATAATTTTTGTGCTTAAAGAGTAAATAGTGCTTAGTGCTGCATTAGTGCTTAAAGAGGTTAAAAATTTAAAAAATTAGCTTGGTACTCAAAAATCTAATTTAGTTTTTTCTTTTGTTAAAAAAAATTCGCTTCCAAATAAGTTTCAAATGTCATCAATTTAAATAAGTACGATGTTACTTAATCTAATATAATTGCCATCTAACATCAATTTAGGCAAAAAAAAAAAAACAAAAAATTCAAAAAATGAGAAATATTTTTTTTTTTGATTTTCCCAGACAGAATTTAATTTTTTGGAAAAATAAAAGCGTAATTTAAAGTTTTTCAATTTTTTTAAAATGAATGTTTTAAAAAAATTGAAAAAGTTTTCTAGAAAAAAAATTTTATTTTTTGGAAAGGCAAAATAACAAAACATTTAATTAGAAAAGATTCGTGTGAAAATTACAAAAGATCCCGTTTAAATTCGCTTTTGTAAAATGAGGTAATTTTCGATTTTTTCTTTTGATTTCTTCTTTTGTTTCAGCAAAGAAACAAGTGTTTTCTCGTTAGAAAACTTTAAAATATTTTTTTTTTATTTTTTTTTTTCATTTAACGCTAATAACAACAACCTATAAAAATTTTCAAAATCTCATTTATAAATTTGACTAGGTATTCTTGTTCTTTCTTTTGTTTTCCAAAAAATCTATTAAATTTTAATTCTTCAGTATTCTTAAAAGAAATTAAAATAATTGACACGTTTTTTTCTTAAAACTCTTCATCTCCTAATATTATGAAAATTTAAATAAAAATTTTTCGGCTTCTTAAAGGAAAAACAAAATTTAACTAGAAAAACTTTTAAAATTCTTTGTCTAATAAAGTTTATAATTTTATTAAAATTTAAACTAGATTTTTAAAAAATTTTAATAAAGCAAATGTGATTTGATATTTTACTGAAAGCATAATTGCTGATCCTATATTACCATAATTTTCAATAAATTTGTAAATTACTTTAAAAAGTTTAAAAGAACAAAGTAGTCACTTTTGCTTTCAAATAATTTCGTACGCGACTACAGGCTTGAAATTTATTCAAGATTATCCTAATTTGATTCATAATTATTTAATTTTGATAGATTATTAGTCTTCTTGGGTCTAAAAACTAAAATTCACTTTAAAAATAAAGATAATAAATAAAAAAAAAATTGCATATATTCAGGGGTAGTAAATTTTGAAAAATAAAAACATCTGCTCCTTAAATTCGGTTTTGTTTAGACCTCACTTGCATATCAATCAAAATCAGTTACCAATATTCACAAAGATTTTATTGCAACCTAAGTGATATTCAGCAGAATAGAAAAACTCGTTGATGTGGGCTTCATAAAACGTCCTAAACGGGATGATTTTTTTTAATTTATTAATTTGTTAATAATTTTTAACTAATTGTGCTAATAATTTTAAAATAATATGGCTCGTCTAGAACAGCATGTAAATATGGAAGTAGCTCGGCTGCTAGACAATGGCGTTATGACAGAAAAACTTAAACGAACAAGACATTTCGATTTAAAACAAAACACCGTTTCATTATGGAAGGTATTTAATTCCTGAGTACGGAAAAACCAAGTTAGCGCGGAGGCAATGGTTAGTCTGTAGGACCAGTTTTATCCGTTTAAAGTTTTTAGGTGATATTTTAGGGTAGGAGTCACGCTCCCCCACTGTCGGAGGAAAAAGGCAGGAAGCGCCATCCTTTTTGGTCTTTCGAGATTTTTTCACCTTGGAGAATAAAAAAAACAAAAAACTTTAAATTAATAGAAACTAACTTGTATTTATCTACGTCTTTTAATCGGATCACTAGATGAAGTACTAGGTGTGTGTCACCTTCATTGAACATTCAAGATAAAATCTTCGGTTACACAATATATTAACTTTATATTTTAAATTTGATATCTAAAATATACAACGTAACCTCATCCGTTCTTCTATATTAATGCGCAAATTAATTTTATCTTAAATGGTTTTTACCTTAATTTCTGATGTCGTCATTTTTATTCTAGAATGTAGAAAGTATTTATAAAAGTCAACTAGAGTGTCACGTATATAAAGCAGCTATAATAAAATAAAACATTTTTTTTTTAATATATTTTTGATTTAGAACCCTAAAGGCATCTTAAAAAATAAGTCTTTTCGTAAATAATTCATGGTTGAAAAGAATTATTTATATACAGAGTGATTCAGATATAAGTGTTATAGCATATACCATGATTTAGAGCCTCCAAAATAAAAAAATTTTTGTTCAAAACTAGGTATCAAATCTCAACGATTTCCGAGGTGCGAGTATTTTAACAAATTTTCACATAATTTCTACTAGCCCAACTGCTTACAACTTTTGTTTTAAAACAGATTGAGGCTTCAAACAAATAGTTTTACGTATTCCATGTACTTTCGATTTACCAAGTATTCGAACTTTAGAAAAATATCTATTTTTTTTTGTATTTTATTTTATTAGTTTTCTCTAATATTACAAATTCGCATGTAATTTTTAGAAATTTTAAAAACTTGGTTTTTAACAGAATTTTGAAAATTTTCGAAAACCCATTTCTATGTCAAGATTTTAAAGGCCCTAGTAAAATTTTTAATACCCTAAATAATGGCAGATATTATTTTATGTTACTGATTACTGACTTACCCTGTATAATTCTAAATAAAATTATCCATAAATAGTGAGTACATTACATTGCATATTTTTAATGTGTGTAATAAATAAATGCATAATAGCTATGTCCTATTTCTTTTTTTTAAATAAAATAATAAATACTGTCTTTTTTGTTATAAAAATACAAAATATTGTTACGTGAACAAGGATTAAGCAAAATTTATTCTTTTATAAAAATCATCTACTAAATTGCATCCACTATTGTATAAAATGTTCATTTTTCTTCAACTTAAATGTCAGCACAAAAAAACAAAATAATAAAAATATAAAAGAGAAAAAAATAGAAAACGTAGAGTCTCAAATATCCTTTAGAATTTTATTTTTTAATTTTTTTTTTTCCTATTTTGTTTATTATTTAAAAATAGAATGTTAAAAAGTATGTTTACAGATAATTTGTGAAAGAATTCTGAAAAAAGAATGAAACGCTCTTATATTATTTTATTAAAATTATAGTTTCCAGCTAACAAGCGCATAAAAACTTTTCTTTTTTCGAACAAACAAAAAAACAATAAACAAAAACAGTGCATCATAACACACACATATCATTAATTTAACAGCGTTAACATTTAACTGAGTAGATATCTTATGGCAGTAATTATAAAAACCTTAAAGAATTTTTTAATAATGAGAAACTTTTAAAATTTTTTCTTTTTAATTTTGTATTTGTATGTTTTAAGGTTATTTCTTGTTTATTCTAACCACTTTCGGAAATATGGTGCATTCTTGATATTCAGAAAGAGATTCGACGCTTTGAAAAATACATTGACAAATTTCATAAAAATTTTCAAGAGAAGAATTTGTTGCAAATGAATTGGGAATATTTGAATTGAATTTTGTATGCAATTATAACAATAAAAGAATTCTGATAATTCATTATTTTGTAATTTATCAAAATGAATTAATGCTGTAAAGCGTTTTGGCATAATGTACCTAAAGAACAGAAGACCAGGAAAATCTTAACAACGAATTTAAAAAAAAATCGCCAAATAATAAAGAACAGAGACCAGAAAAATCTTAAAAACGAATTTGAAAAAAATCGCCAAATCTTCACTCTCGGTTCAAGCTGAAATGGTTACTTTGCTTAAAAATAAAGTAGAATAATTTTCTAATTCCGAGAAATTTGAAATTATCAAAAGGAAAAATGAGTTTCTAGAAATGAAATGTTACAATTAAAACTATCTAGTTTGATCAAAACTCTCTAATCTGCGTTTATTCTACTCATTAATTACAATCAATGAATTAATCAACCTCAAATCCTACTCATTAATTACAATCAATCGAATTAATTGAAAACATTTTTTGTCAAAATTATTATACATGAATCCTATTTGTAATGGCCATAATTTGATATTAAGCACTTTACATTGTAAAACAGCCAGACGAAATTTATATCACAAGTAATTTAAGCAGTATTTGATCTTAAGAGAAAAGCAACTATCTTCACATTAGAAATAAAATAAAATCTCTTAAAAACTGCTTTTATTTTTCGCTTATTGTATAACAATTGCAATAGAACCAAACCTCCTGCGGAGATTGATAAATATTTTTTTTTTGCATTATTCGCATTTTATGTAAAAATTACAGAATGATTCCTTTTTATTGTTTGAATGCAAAATGTGATTATAAACAGTTGCAATTCCACTATAAAATGCTATTATACGGTATATACGCTAATATTATTTATTTATATAATTAGAATTATACATTGCATACCCTAAATTCTATGTATTTTCCTGTCAAAACTTTTATGATTTCATATAAAATACTTTTATAGCGTTCTTATTTTATTAGTCCATTTAATAAAATCATCCATCATTTTAAAAAACTTTTATAAGATTTTTGTTATAGTTTTACTTCCGTCCTTCTATTAAAATTTTTATTTACTAATTTTATGTGTTGCCGTTTTGACATTATTACAAAAAAATTTCTCTTGTTAATTTAAATTCTGGAAATACATATGTCAAGGATCATAAGCTTTTTTTTACACAAATTTCATCCAAAGAAGAAGGAAAATTATGTTGATAAGTATGTCGTTATTATTTTTGTCTCAGAAATTAGATGGAGATAAGAAAACCGTTTACTCCTTGTTAAACACTTGGATTGCATTTAAGATCAATACGTTTTCTTATCAACGACTACTAGATGTAATCAACCAGATTGTTGTATTCACCTGCTCCCATAGTTTTTACTACTTAAAATCACCATGAGGCACCCAACAATATAATTCGAATGTATTGCATTTCAAAAAAATATATTACAAAAAACTTTAAGATAGATTTATATATTTTGGTGATCAAATACAAAAAAACAGCAAAAAAATTAAATGAAGCCATAAAATCCATATAATGCCCTTGGAATTTCTTTAAAACTAAATTAAAAATTATACACTTATAATAAATTTCTTATGTTAGATTTCGTTATCCTTGAATTAAAACGAATACATTAAAAATACCATCAAAGTTATTTTTTTGTTTATAACCTGCGGTAACACTGTTTTTCTTTATTTTTAAAGAGAATATTTTAGAAAGTTTTTCCCCCTTAAACTTTTATAATGTAACCATCAACCACATCAAAAGGAAAAAAATTTTTCATTCTCCTTCAGGAAAATTTTATAAAAACATATGGAAACTTTCTCCTTTCACCTAAATTTTCTGTTTCTTTTTTCCTTCTATTTTTTGCTTTTGTATTTTGTTCTCTTATAGAAACGGAACAACAATGAAGATTTTCATTTTATTAAAAGACATACGAGTAGTTTTTTTCCCCGATTTCATGCAACTGGATTCCAAAGCGAAACTTTTAAAATTTAAGTAAAAACTAAATTTAAAACAAAGCAAAAAAAATAAATTATAAAACAAGAAGGCCAAAAAAATTTGCCTTACGATTTTGTTTTATTTTTATATGTTGCATTGTTTCAGGTGACTGCATTATAGTGATAATCAGATTTGGTGAAAAAAACGATTTGAATAGAAGAAACAAAAAAAAAAGACTATTCAATGGTACCATTGCCAACTCAAAGAAAGAAAGTTAAAAAGTAATTAAAGTGATACGAATTTCAATAAAATAAGGACAGAAAATGCAAATCTGGAATATTAATTAAATAATTCAAAATTTTAAAATTAATTTCCTTATGAAATTAATTTAGGCACCAATAATTTAATAAAAAAAATAATTAGCGAACAAAATTTAGAAATTTTTCCGAACGAAAATTTAAATTAAATTTTTGCATAAAGTAAAAATAAATTAAATTTTTGTATAAAGTAAAAATTTAGTCGTGCCCCTAAAAATATGCAATTTTTTTCAATTTAGCAAAAATGTCTTTTTTAATAAATTTGTTTATAAAACAATAAATATAGAAATTTTGTCTTAAATTTTTACAGTCTGTTACATCATTTCTAGTGTAAAATAAAAGAATATCAAGGTATTAATGTAAGAAAAAGGAAAGATCTCAAAATTTTTAAAAGATATTAAAATTCTTTCTATCGATGTTGCTCAAATTAATCAGAGGAATGGGATTCATGATGCAGCATTCTTCTAACTATAAAAATATTTACAGCTGGACATTGAATTTCCTGAACGGCTGTAGAAAGAAATTCGAATTAAATATTTAAACAAATTTAAATAGTATTTGAGTTTTGCGGCATATTATCAGATTACGAAATTGTATTTAACATTCGGCCAATCAAAATTTTATATTCCATATTATTTCTTAATTAATTTTTCAGTTTGTCATATAATTTTATTTCCATAGTATAGTGAGCTAGAGCTCTTTAGTTCTAATATTTAAAATTTAAAATCAACAAGTGTTAAACAGAAACCCTCAAAAATATTATAGAAAAATTCATCTTACATGCAGTTTTTTTTTTTTATTCTGCAAATGATGCACTCATAAATATTATACATACATATGTTCATATACCGCATGTAAAGTAGCATGTAAGCCTCAAAAATCTTAAGGATGATAAAGTTCACACTTCATATTCTCCTTTAGTATACTTATATTTTTTAATGAAGATATCCTATTATATTATATCAAACTAAGTGAAGTTCTATGTCACCTTTTTAAGTTACAACAAAATTTTTAACCTTAAAATATTTTTACACAAAATGATATAAAAAAAAAAACTTGTTGAAAAAGTAAAAGGATATACGTGTTAAGAATCCTAATATATCCTTGTAAATCTAAAAGAAAATATAATTACTGTTTATGTAATGCACATAATTTTTTTGAGCTTAATATTTTTCACTGCAAAATAATTTCAACCCTAATTTAGTGTTGGTACACGTACATATTATAATATGTTGTGTATGTAGTTTTTATAACTTTGATAAAAAATACTCTTTAAATATCTGTTAAATCTTTTAACAAAAAAATTTATTAAATTTTTCACTATTATGTACAATTTTTTTTTAATAATTCCGCGAAAATACCTTAAATATTTTATTTCAATGTTATAGATTTTTGCTTACAATCAAAACCATTAATTTATTCTTGAACCTTGAAGAGTAATAGTAAATATTATTCGTGTACCAAAAAATGAAATTTTTTTTTTGAAATATTCAGAAAATATTTATTAACATTTTCGCACTATAAAATACAATATATGTAGAGCATTAATTCTTTAGTAATATGAAACATGAAAATTCACTTTAATTCTGGCTTAATTTTTAAATTGGAAATCTGTATAAAAAAAAAATGAATTTGTAGTTAATAAAAAAGAAAAAAAGAATTTCAGATTTTTTACATATTTAACACCATTTTGTAAAAAAAGACGAAAAAAAGAACCAAAATAATTAAGAACTATGCATTTTGTATAAAAGGAAGTATGACTATATAGGGTGTTTCACATTGAATGTCAGCTATATAGAATAAGAATTTAATAGATGATTGAAAAATTTGTGAGAAAAACAAAGTTATTCTAGGCACAATTTTACTTATTGAAGTTGGTAAAAACTAGTGTCACACATTACTTAAAATGTATTCATTTTTCCAGGCTTTCAAAGAAATTAGTTTTAAATTTTTATTTTATGGTAGTTTACTGGACCCTATTCTTTTGTTATTTATGGTTTTTATTAATGGTGTTTTTTTGTTATGATCAACCTCTAATATAGTGCACTATGAAGCAATGTTAGAGTATATTTTTAATCTAAAATAAACTCGGTGCCAATTTTCAATCAAATATTCTAAAATTTCTCTTAAAATTATCATAGATTCTAACATATAAGACCAAGATTTTGTTTATACATCTTGTATATCACAAAAATTCTACATAATATATTCATCTTAATACCCGCAAATTTGAACATAATTTTAATTCCTACATGCTAAATACCACTGTATTTGTACGTATATTTTACAAAGAATAGAGTACATAATTGGCATATTGATTCGGCAATATATTCTCGTTCAAGTAAAATATACTATTGTAAACATAATATATATATAAGTATGTGTCTAGGTGAATATGAAGATTAAGGGTTAACCATACAATTTTTTTTTTTTCATTGAAAACACTATAAAACAAAATTAAGTGAAAATTGCACTAAAAACGGCAATAAATAAAGGAAATTGGATTTTTTCTTTTTTTGCTTTTGGAAGGTATTTTAAGCATGTTGTGTTGGAAAAAAAAATTTTAAATGAAGAAAAAAAAGCACAATTTTAGCACATTTTTAAATTTTTTTTTTTAAACAAAAAAAAAAGGAAATTTTGTTTTTTTCGCAATATTCACAAAAAAAAAACTAATTATCATTGGAAAGAAGCCTCTACTTTTTTTGAAAGTATTTTCATGTTTCATTGTTAGATTCGTATCATTTTTTTTCATTATAAAATTAAAATTGCTATAGTAAATTTTTTAGTAAAAAATTTTATAATAAAAAGAATTTCTGCTAAATATGCTCGTTATTTACTATTTGTATACCAATTTGGTCAGAAGCTTTCAATTCCTTTCTTTAACACTGTATGTATTTATCCAGATCAGAATGGTTCACATTCAAATTGCAACAAATTCTATTATTTTTTCGACAAAGTTTAATATCTTTCATACACGAAGTCGAAAATTCAATTCAATTTTAAGAGGAAATATCAAGTAAAATGATTGTGTCGAACAACATATAACAGTTATTTATAGCAAATATTCGAGCCGTTACTAAGCTCATTCTTTTCCAGATGCAGATTAATGTGAGATAGGTGGATTACATCATTCACATTCTCAACAAACGCAATTAAGCCCAAAAATCGAAAATCTTTTGCGGAGATCTGAGTGGCGTTCAGAAATTAAATTAAACGGTAGTTATTTAAACCACTTCGCCCTTGAATCGGCAGCTCTTTGACCTCTTTACCTTGTAAATCTGAATCTTAACCAAATAGCCAGAAATTTTGCTTTTTAGAGTGCGTTTACTCCTTGATTTATCAATTTTCATTTCAAAATTCATTAGGAATGAACACAAAACTATGTCAGACTAAAAAATAACCCTTTATGCTGAAAGTACTCTGCATATTTTACATATACTCGTAATATGGAAAGGATTAATGTATGTGTAGCTCCGTTAAACCACAATCTTTTGTAATTTAACTAACGATGAAAATTCAACCTCAAAACAATATCAATTTATTGTTTATGGTTAAACTTTTAGTTTTATTGTATAAAAAACCAAAAAAAAACTTGTTTTTGACTTCTGTAACAAAATTAAATGCAAATTGCTATTGTTTTGAATATAAAATTTTCCGGAAATTTTTTTTTCATTTTCCATTTTTCTCTTTTAAATTTTGCAATATTTAATTTATTGATAAATAGCTCAGAGGTGTTTAATTTCAATTAAAGAAACGAGGTTATGATTTAAAAAAAAAAAAAAACTTTATAATGAAATTCGTGATCTACTTTAACATTTTTTTTTTGGGTTTTTATCGATAAAATGTTGTTGGGCAAAAATAACTTTGATGAAAAAATAACAATGGCGGCTTATGTAATATTAGTTTCACTACAAATATGAAATCCATAAAATGTTTAGTGCAAGTGCATTAAAAAATAAAAAAATCGAAAAAAAAGATGAGAAAAAAATTATTTGGAAAATTTTAAAAGAATTTTAAAAAGTTTATATGAAAATTTTAAAGTTTACATGAAATTCAATTTTTGAATTCATTTATTATACATTTTAGCAATAAACTTCAAAATTTAAAGATTTTATTACAATTAAACTTATATTGGTTTTTCTATATCTTTTACAGGTAAGCTCAAAGGCTATGTACAAATTCATGTTCAATTTAAAATTTTAAAACAATCGCGCTTGGTAAGAAAAATTAATTATAATTTTGTTTAAATTTTACAAAGAAAATTTTGAATATCCAATTAAAATTTTTGTTGTTCTTTTATATCAATGCGTAACCTTAATTGTGGATTGTAGATTATTAGAGAGATATAGGCAAGAGCATTCCTCCCCTCCTTTCACCGCAGCCAGCGATGACTTATTTTACCCCTCCCATATCTCGCCCCGGTTCCAACCAAATATCGGAAATATCCCTCAGGGAGTTGAACATGAACTCTCCAACACCGAGAAAGCCCCACTTAAACATTTGCATCTTCCGACGGCTAGAGCAGGACAGTCACACAGAATATATGGGGCCATCTCCTCACCGTTCTGGCAGAATCTAAACAAAAGGAAATTCGATTTGCCGAGTTTCTGGAGGAGATATTTCATCGGACAGTGACAAGTGAAGAAGCCATAATAATAGAAACAGCTTAGCACGATGATATCAACCCAGCGAAGACTTGACTTCCGCTCAGGCAAAACGCCAAGTCTGTCCATAATGGCAGACTATTAAAGTCTAACAGACTTGGCGAAGAAGAGCATAGACCAAGCGAGAGGGACTTCAGATCATTGCCGCGCCCAACTCAGGCTTAACCTTAATAAAATTAGTATTTGCAAAAATTATATCCTAAGTCCTCTTATACAAACCAAATTCTTGAAATCAAAATTTCCATACTCAACTTTTGATAAATAACATTGATCATCTTTCACCAAAAAACCTTCATTAATTTTATTTATCCCATTACTCTATAAACCATAACATAATTTTCAGGAACAAATGAATGAGTCTTATTTTTATCACATTTTAAAATTACGTATATTTTTATGTAATTTAAATTAAGCAAAATAAAGGAAATTATTTTGACTGACAAAATTACTCTTCCTTTGTTGATTTTCTTTCCTTGAATTCAAAAATTAATCAAATTAACAAAATGGTTTTTATATTTTAAAAAATACAAAAGGTATTCGTACAACATTTTATATACTTGTGTTAATGTACGGTCATACTACATTCTCTCTCTCATAAACTCTTTAATGTGAAAACATTTACTATTTTAAGAATAAAATGTCCTTGAAATACAGTTACAATTTTTAATAATAATTAGTGTAATAATGAATATAATAATAATTAGTGTATTTGTCTATACGTCAGCAAATGAAAGTGATTTTCAAATTACTGAAGTAATGTTATTATTATTTTTTAAAATATTATCGAGATTTCCGGAAATTTAAACAAGCTAATTGAAATCAAAAATTAAAATCTCCAAATGGATCATGTTATAATGCATATATGTTACAATACAATATTATACAATATAATTTAGAAAACCGTGTCTGAAACTTAAACAGTTTATTCCTGTTTCCTACATCTGAGTCGCGGTTGTGTTCTCTTATATTATAATATTCTTTCAAAATTATTAACAAAATTATTGAAGTCATTTATTTTATTTTATACACCAACACATCATTATTATTGATTGAATATATGAGCTGAATCATGAAATCTTTATACAAAAAAGAAAAAAAGATTTACCAAATAAAATTTCATGCGGTATTTCAAGCAAAAAAACATCCTTTTTTCTTTTTGTTATGAACTATGCAGGTAGTCTTTAATATAATGCAAAATCATTTTACTTAACCAACAATTTTCATGAAAAAGAAAAAGTACGATCATTAAATAAAAATTTATCACACATGAAAGAACGTAATTCCATTAGGAAATCATTTACACTTTAAGTAGTCAATATGCTGTGCACTGTATAGTACCAATTTTGATTTTCATTAATTCGAGTTAATGAAAATTCAAATTGATAGCGTTTGCATAAAAAACATTCAAAGGAATGCTTTTGCTGTACTTTACTTTTTTTGAATAAACTTTCATTTCTTACAGTTAACAGCAATGAGTTCTGCTTTAGTAGAAGACCATTCATATTTTAATAAACACGCATGGTTGCTAAAATTTTTTCTAATAACTGCAAATTTTGAAAATTTAAATTTAATTTTAAAAACTTGCTTACAATTTGCATTAGAATATTAGATTTTGATAATCACATTTCAGAATTCACAATTGTATCGAACAATATAATCGAACAAGGATCTTATTCTAACATTTCTTTAATTAAATATTACATTAGTATTCAGCATACAATTTTTGTTTGACCGCATTGCATACAATAAGCGAGGCTATTGTATGCAATGATGGTGACAAATTTTGCATATAGAGTTTTCTGTGGAATTGCACTTCTTTATGCTGGACAATAAACACTATTTTCAAAATCTTGTTCAAACCTTTCGCCAAACTATTAAGCATAAAAGAATAAACTTCTTAATATTATTCAAAAAATATACAAACTTCACTCGGTTATGTACTGGATCACATCAAATAATTTTACTTTTACCCACAAGGTTAAATGAACAATAAAAATTTACACATGTATAAAAACCAAAAATTAATTATAAAATAAAAGAAGATTTGAATTTAATCTTAATAACACAAGTGTATACGAACATGCGGGCGCATATAATCATGTACACCCATATTCTTGCCCCTATACAAAAATACCATAATATGTGCTTATAATATAAATATTTTTTTAATGGAAAAAATTTTATCAAAAAACTTATTTTAAAATGGCGACAATAGTATAATAAAAATTAATTTTTATTAGTAATTTTTGTCATTTTAACAATAATAATAACAGGAGCAAGGAGAAAAAGAAATCAATTTTAAATGTGACCACACTTAAACATATAAATTGAATTAATAAAAAAAACATAACTGTAATTATTGTCAAAGTGTCTTATCAGAAAAAACCAAAATTTTATTATTTTAATAATTTTGTATAAGATGAAGTGTAACGCTTAATATGAAATTTTTACAATTTTCACAGATTTACAATTCGAATATTTTCATGCTCAAATCCTCATATCTGATCTAAAATAAATGAGAAATTTTTCTTTTATAATAACAACCATGTAAATAATAATTATTCATTCAGAATTAGGTGGAGCGGCAAAAATTCTAATAACATAATTTTTTTATAATCTAAATACTAAAATTTATAATACCCTTAATTTATATTTCACAATTATATATGCATGTTCATACTTTTAATTACTATAGAACCCGAATATGTTGAAAATCTTTACCTTGATTAATTTCCGTTGGAAATTGTGAGGTTTGTTATCTAGCCCAAGAGTAAAGATTTTTTTTAGAGTGTAATTATGAAAATTTTTCAAAACTAGCTATTATAAAATTACTTAATATTTAATTAAATGCAATATACTATAGATACAGAATACAAATCACAATTTACATATTATTATTATTCAAAATATTTGGTACAGTTCCTCATTTATCCGAAGTACAACTACATAAAAAATGTATTTTTTTAAAAATTATTAATTTTCTATAAAACTTGCGAATTTCTATAAAAGACACACAACATATTAAGTATGAAAAGAGATAATTTCCTTTAATATATAATTTTATTACTCTCTTGTGTATTTACTATAACATTTGAAATTATCATTTAATTTCTATTCTGCTGATGTCTGAATGATTGTTTCTCTAGAAATGGAGCAAAACTACTTAAGTCATAATATATAATCATATAAATTAATAATATAAATTATTACAATATTTGAATTATTTGGTCAAATTATAGAAAAACAAACCATAATTTCGAGATCCCCATGAAGATAATGTTAACAGCAACTGATTTGTTGTTCCATTATTATAGGTATTATTTTAACTTTTAAGCCATGTCTATAAAGTGAATCATCCAAGAGAAAATATTCAATATATCTCCAAAGCTTTTATTTTTGAATTTTACCATATATACGCAAAAATATGTTTGAACCTAAAATTTTTTATTAATATTGTAGTTATAGACTTTAAGATCTCCTAGGCCTAGTTTTGAAAAATTCTTAAAACTGCAAAAATTTCTTACTTCAAACTTAAGATGATCTTTTTTCAAATTCACGGTATTTTCTATTATACAGAGAATAAAATTAATTTTTGCATGTGTAAAGTTCATACGTCTATTTAAAATAAACAAATAATATGCTTATGGTAGACAAGATAAATACAAAATTTTATGGAAATGTGGAAATCATAAAATTTATTGTCAAGTAACTTCGTAAAAATTAATGATATAAAAATTATTATTAATAATAAATATTTGGGTAGCATTTTGAGATTTTTTTTTTATATTTATATATACATACAAATATTTATATACATATTATACTTATAGCAATAAAATTTCACAGAACTAATTTTTATTGAAGTAATTATTATTATTATTAATTATATGTGTGAACGAAAATAAATCATAAGAGACTTAAACCGCACATGGAAAATTTTTAATAAAAAATTCTGATTAATTTTTGAGCCTTGAAATTAAGAAGAGAAATAATTTTGATTTTCATCATAATCACATTTAATGTACGTACAACAACTTAATTAGGGTTCGTATTCCTTAAATATGTATAATATCTAAATTAAAAAATTCTTGGACTATAAAATAATAATTTTCGCACATTTCGTAATTTTAATGCGAAAACTATCCTAATCCTAAAAATGTAAATTTCATTCAATTATTGTTTTTAACAAACTATAAAATCAAGACTGATATCAGTAATATTAATACCAGATAATTCAAATTATTTGTAAATCAAAGCCAATTTGTTAATTATCAAAACCAAATCCTTGATTGCTCATCGAATTACAAAAAGAATGTGTGAGAAAAATGTGAAATCGAGAAAAAGCTTAGGAAATTCTAAAACCATTTGACCTGCAAATGATGTTTTTTTACATATTGAGAAATAATCACTTAAAAGCCTTGCAATAGTCACCTAAATAAAATTGAAAATATTTCAATTTTACAATACTGATTTTGGTTGAAAATTTTTAATATGAAAGGAAGTAAACGATATCATATGACAAATATTTCATCCATTTTACAAATTAGTTTTTCACGATTATCTGAAAAAAATAACAAGACATTTTATATTATTGAATCATCTAAGGCTCGCTCATTACACACATACACATAAAAGCAATAAAAATACTCATACATAACATAAAACAATAAAAAGTTAAAAGTATAAAGACATGGACACTCACATATTATAGTATGTTTTTATTAATAAAAATGAACCGCCCAGTCTATGTTAAGTGTGATAACTTATTTCATGTACTTTATTAAAATGGACAGACAGTTTTTTTGCTTTTTATTTTATTTTGTCACCCGAATATATCTTTCTTTTTTCTTTTATTATTATTTTATTTATATGACATACTTATTTAAAAATGTTAACAGTGGAACCAGCAATATACATGTAATTTATAAACTATATCACATTATATTATATATGTATATAGTGAATTTTTACTTTAATAATGTGTAGTACTATAAAAACAAAATCCTCCACTAAAACATGATCAAAAATAAGAAATGAAAATATCTGAATTACTGTTGTTAAACATCCTCTTGTCGTCGTCCAGACAATAAAGGGACTTTATGTTAAAGAGAAAAATGTTTTAATAGAAGACAAAAAAAAAATAAAACATGAAAATTATGTAGTTCGTTATCCTTTTTACATTTTCATGTACATTTTAGTTAAACAAACATTTTACTCTTTACTTATACACACATAAGTATATTATTAAGTTTATATAAATGTACATATATTAAAGGTAGACGCTGTGTATATAGTAAAATCCTTTTGTACCCTTATTAAATATTTAAAATTCGAAAACTTTTTTGATCTATGAATGAAAAATAATATACTGTTAAACTGATTAAATGTCTCCCTTTATAGACTATAATAATATTAAATAAAATAAGAAAGGTAAGAACTGCCTTGATACGAACGGATTGTTTATAATCAAAAGAAACAAACAGGAGATTTCTTTACTTTATTTTTTTTTTTTTGAAATTTTGTGAGATCAAAAAAATACACGAGACAGACTATTAAATTTAAAAATATTTGAATTTTAAACTTTTGAAAAATTTGAAAATATTTTAAAAAATCATTGCTATATTTAATAGCTTCAAAGTTAACGCTAGCACGACTTTAATAGTCGTATGAACTCCAGAAAATTTTTTGTATTTGTATGTACAGTATTTACCCACAAAACCCACACAAAATTTTATTCCCATTTAGAGTATCTTTTTCTACTATACTACTCCCCTGAAAGATTCAGTTTGATTTTGTTATACAAACTATTCAATACTGCAGTATATGCGGTGCAAATGTTAATTGCAATTTTGGTTCAAGTGTTGGTTGCAATTTTAGTGCATGTGTTCAACATCAACTTTAATTTAACAAAAAGTAAATCAGACTCTTTATCAAATCTATTTCATGTTGACTTTTAATTTTTAACACTTTTTTAAAAAAAAAAAATTTTTAAGAATAGTTCTTATTAGTTTCAATTGCCCGTCTGTCTGTCTCTGGACATGCTTACAAAATTTTTGCAGTCTTTGATGTGCACATAGATTTTTACTAGAAACTTATTTCCGTAGAAGAAAATTTTTAATTATCTCTACCCATTAAAAGTTATAACCCTTTAAAATTCTAAAAATTATTTTTCTTGTAATGAAACCATAAAAAGTTTTAAAATTCTGCATTTTTCTACCATGACACAGCATAGTTGGTCTTTAAGAAATCAAAATTTCCGTTAAAATTAACCACTATCTAAAATACATAAATTCCAAAATTTTTAATATCGTTTTTCTTATAGGCGTCAACATGTAGAACCCTAAAATTTTGCAACTTTTCCAAATTTCTGTAAATGCAAAAAGCTAACAATAAACGCCATGCCATCAAAAAATATAATTATTTTTCTTAACACATTGAGTTACCCTTTAAATTTGAGCATTATGTCATGGTTCTTTCAATGTTTTTTTTTCACCCTAAAAGTATGCAATTTTTTCAAATATTTGGTCATGAAAGAAATAACTTAAACAATGAAATGATTATGCTAAACTAAAGTGAAATATTCAATAATTTAACATAAAATCTGGATTACATCAGATAATAATAGTGAGATATAAATCGTGATCGGATTATAATAGCTAGTACTGAAAAAAATTTAATATTTAATTCAATATTTTCCGCTTACATAGTTAGTTGAAAAATTAATAAAATTTCAGCTCCTTTTTAAAATTATTTTTCTTGTTTTTTTGAAAAGCTTAACAAAATTAAATCATGAAATTTCCAAAATATTAAAAACTATTTATGGAGCAAATTAAGAACTACATTAATTTTTGCAAAGTACTTTAATTAAAAATGTTGACAAAAGAATCAGGAAATAAAATTCATAAAAAAGAATAAAAGGAGGTTTTTAATATGACAACATTTTGAAGGCTCACATTTTTTCCCATATTATCCTATTGTTAACAAGAAAACTTCTACTTAATTATTATTATTATTTTTAATTTTACAACTTTTCCTTTTTCTCATTTAATTTTTCTTTTTGTTTTTGGTTTTTTTTTTCACCATTTCCTTTACAGTAATTTTTTCACTCCATTCACTTAAAGGATAATTTATATTTAATGTCAAAAAGTCAATTTGTTTAGTCAAAACAATTTAACATTACCTAACTTTACAGGTGTATATGTATGTATGTATGTATATTATTATGTCTATATACTTATAATATTCTCTTACATTAAATATAAAATAAACATTATACATAATACGAGTATGTACGTGTAGAATATTACATTGATAATAACAGAGTTGACATTAAGGATTTTTTTTTATTTTTTCTTATTTTCTTTTTTTTTTTGGAAAATTTAAGGAAATGATTCATTTAATTTTATATAGTATAAGGTAAAATACCTTTAAGGGTACACACAAGTATACATATGATTATTTAAATTACATACACGTGTTATATAAAGAAGCTATTCTAAAATTTTTCCCTCAACATTATTGTTACCTATACCCTAAACCATATAATAATTTTAATAGTGATGGTATACCTATATAAGAACTTAATAATTATTAAAGTGGTGGTGTTCTATACCATATTATTGAGTATATTTTAAAAGAAATGATGTAGAAATAGGAGTAAGAGTAACCAAATTTTTATATAGCCCTTTATAAATACATACATGGTTAGTATATAGTAAAATAATTTTTTAGGGAAACTTATGATTTGATTCATAAAATTATGATTACTTGTTCATCATAGAAAAGAATAACTGAATCTCTTTAACCTTCAAAATTTAAAAAGCAAGAGAGTTAAATAAAAATTTGGTTCTACAATTTTCTTGGGTAACTCTATTCAACAAATTGCTTTTAGAATTTAAATTTACTTACGTCTTAGGTGCTTAATATTGCCCTTTAAACTCTTTAGTCTTAGAAAGCTGATATTCCATCATTCTTCATGGGACTTATCTGTTCACTTAATCTTACTAAAGTTTCTAAGAAAATATGAATAAATCTTAGCCTTATGCTTAATTTTAACCATAAATTATTTATTTTTATTCTTTAATTTCAATATTTTTTAAAAATATAATTACAATTTAATTGAAAATCTATTTAAAAAAAATCTATAACTTTCAAGCATATGTCTATACATCTGGTAACATTGAAAAACTTTTTAAATCTGATTGATAAATAAACATAGAATAAGGTAAAAAAGAAATGCCAAAAATTTCATTTTAAAACATGAAAATTCATTGAATTGAAACTGTTATAGGTTAACAAATGCCACAGAACTAAATGCATGATGTCTGGTTAATATACTTGCTATAATGATAATGAAAGATTATGTAAAACACAAAAATATCCTTAAGCATTAATTTTGTGAATGAAAACGAACGAATCTTCCAAATAATTTTTAAATTGTGGATTCCTATTTAGGTTAAGATTATTTATTTTTGAGATTATTTTTAGTTCTTTTTCTTTTTTGGCTAAAAGGATAATTAACATTGTTGATTTATATGTAGACTGAAAGTACGTGCATGTATGTAGAAGAAAATTAATCCTTTTTGTAAATAGTGGAAACTAAATTATATTAATTGTCTTTCTAATTTAATTGTTCATGTTCTTATTGACTATATTTAAGAAGATATGGTGGGTATAAGATTCCAACATGTGGAATAACATCATGAAAATCTTAATTTTCCCTAAAGTATATAGGCTAGAGCATATTTAAATTTTGTTTTTTAGACTGAATTTAGTATAATTAAGTTAATGCCTACCGTAATTAAAAATCAAAATTAATTATTTAATTTGATCAGCAAAGAGTAGTGTGACATCTACATCCTTCTTTTTGGCATAAATACTTAAAAAATGTTCTTCTAACGACTTCATTACACCATTCTTAATAATTATAATCATAATTATTATTGCAATTTTTAATATTATTAACAATCGCTTATTAATAATGATGAGATGAGCTAAATTAATTAGAATATTGCGTGCAACTGTATTCGGTTAGTCTTATGCCGTTCAATAATTAATATAAAATCTTTCGATAACAATTTCGATCAATCCTCTTTCACTAATATCTTGGATTTCAGAACAAGAGTTACGAATTATATAAACAGCAATTTAATTAAAATTAAATTTCCAGCAGGCCGTAAAAAAACCCTCATACATATACAGTTGCAAATCAAATTTTTATTTAATAAATTTCTCCTTAAATGACCCGTTTATTTCATTCTCTTCGTACACATAATATAACATCATTGCTTGTTTAAACTTCTAAACAGTTTACAAATATTGCTATAAAAAAAGATTCTTAAAGCTAATGATATTTTAACTAATGAATCCATTTTAGAATGCAAATATAAAAAGTTAATGTTATTCATATATGAATGACAATTTATCAGAATTAAATCTGACATGTGGCTGTCAGCAATGCAATCGTTAAGAAAAAAAAACATGGAAAATTTCTGATTTGCATTCATACCATATAGAAATTGCAGCTAATAATACACAAATGGACAATCGTAAACATTAGCTCATATGGAAATAATCTCAGTAGCAAAAACAAAATTTTTTTAAAATAAATTCTGCATATCACGTATCCTTTCAAATTTCTTTTAAATGGTGAAGAAAAAAAAAATAGTATTAAAACAAAACCCTATGAAATCCATGTTTGTTTTTGAATAATAAATAGATTAAGGAATTTCGTTTTATTGCTATAATCTAGTGAGTCATTACTGCAAGAACCCAAACTGTCTCTGACATATTTTTCTATAAAAATTCAAATGAAAATGGTTGTATTGCTTATATGAGCAATAAAATTTTTTGGATAAATTAGGAATTATTTCTTCGATACCTAATTTACGCTGAATATTTTTTTAAAATTTGTGCGTTCTCATGTTGAATCGCATGTTTTTACCGTATAGTCCAACAGTTACAGAACGTGTATTTTTTAACCTCAAATTTAACAACTATATGCAATTTTTCTTAAAGAACTTACTATAATAAAACTCAAATTGAGTTAATTTGTACCCAATAAGATGACTTAGTGTAATAATTCTATAATAGTTCTTAAAGAATGGACACATTTTTGATACATTTTTTTGCCAAAATTGGATACATTTTGCTTTCACGAGCGGGAACACTGGTACTCATATTATGAAAAGATATTTTCATATCATGGAATGTCGTAGGGTATACCTCATTCGTGAAATAGCGAGCAACGATTTCATATGCGTCGTTGCTAGTTTTATTCTCAATCTGCTAAGAGACAATTTACTTTGTTATTACTAACTAATTGGCTTTAATGCCTGATCATCGTTATTATTTGAAAACTAATTTTTTTTCTTAGTTTATATGTGATATAATAATAACATGCATAGATCTATATAATATTATAATAGAATGCTTATGACAAACTCAATTCACATCTGGCAGTCAATAGACCTAATTATATTTTTGTACAATTATAGATCAAAGGAATGTAAAAGAAATCATAAGAAAATTTTACAACAAATATCTTGAAAAAAAAAAATTATCATTTCTGGTTCCTGATTTCCTTTTCCTTATTTTTCTTTTATTATTTTTTCCTTTTTTTTGTGTTAGTGGTGTTTTCTTTTGTAACAAGGAATGATAAATGAACTTAAAAGATTTTTATTTTAATTTCTGCTAAATTTTACAAAGGACCAAGGCAAAATCCAAATAAATACACAAAAAAAAATAAATGTACATATTATGTTATAAATGTTTCAAATGAACATAATATGGAGTCATCTATGGAATATGGTATAACATCTTATAGAGTTAAAAATATTGAGTTAACAAATGACTATCATTATATTTTTGCATAACAAAACAATATGGAGGAAAATTCTATTTTATGTTCTTCTTTCAATATTAAATTTATCTTAAAGTTCGCAACAATTCTAAATTGTTTCGTACACGGAAAATTACACTTTTCTGGGCCTATGCATAACAAAAAAACAAAAATTTTTTTTGGAATAGTACGAGTATAAGTGAACACGAACAACTAACGTTGCTTCCTCAGAACAACAAAATAATTTTGTTAATTTTAATTATTTCGAAGAAATTTTTTCGGAAAAAGTATTGGCAGCTTTAATTATTAATAGTTGCGTATTCGGACTTCCGAAGTCAATAGATTTGGGCGGCTACTCTAAACTTTGAAATTCCCTAACGATACTCAGATGTATACTTTCTGAAGTATGAAGAACTTAGCACGTTGACATTCAATTAATTTTTGATAATGGCCGTGTAAATCATATGCTTTAGCAATGTCGATTTAATGTGTAAAATTTAGCATGCTATACCCAATTGAACCATTTTTGCCATGCGGCAACACTTTAACCATTCTGGTTTATAATTTATGAAAGTATATATGGACAGTATAACATGATTAATATGAATGACAATTCTAATTAGATGTTTCGGGGTCATAAAATTGGATTTATGAAACTCTACTATGCTTAAATTAAAAGAACACACAGAAGAGAGAAAAAAAAAATAAGAAAACCAAAAAAAAAAAAACAATTATAAAGTTCTAAATGTATTAATTATATGGGGTAGGATGAAAAATTGTGTTGTGGCTCTTAAATATATTTTTAATTTGGTTCTCCCTCTCCTTTTTCTGCTTTAAATACAATTATTGTACATTAAGAATATTTATCTACTCTCAACTTTAGTTTACTTTAAATATAGAAAATGTTAATGTATATATTCCGACAATCAATTATATAATAAATGTATATTTGTATGTACTTTAACATAAAACTTCCAAAAACTCGGTAAGAAAAAAAAAAGTAAAATAATTGTAATAAGAAAACAAAAGTTAATTAAGAAATATATTTTTACTTTTTTATAACCGATGTTTAAGTAATATAACTTTGATTTAAGGCAAATATTTCGACCTAAAATATTATATATTAATACGAATATACGATGAACTTATATCTTCTATAGGTATACAGGTTATTAAGGTAAAATATATGTCCAAGAAGAGGGCTATAAAAAATTCATAATTATATAGAAATAAGATAAGCAAAAAGCAAGCAAATAATTTAATAATCGTAATTTTTGTAATGAGAATAAATGTTAATGGAGATCAATGCCCAGTTTGCTAAAATTTTAGAAAAATTAATTTCAACTGGATTCAAGAGTCAACAATTTTAGAAAAATTATACCAGCAGCATTATGTATTTTTGTTTTTTTTTATAACCATTTTGTAATTAAGAATGTATAGTTCTAAATTTCGTGGACAAATTTGTCAAAATAATTTGTTAAACTGATTAAAAACAAATATGATGAATAGTTCGTACCCGCTCTTTACTAATAAATTTATAAAAACGAAGATTTTTACTCAAAATTCTCTTCACACTTCAAATAATAAGCAAAATATTAGATAGAATTATAATGTTTAGTATTACAGCATTAAAATTTACGGTAGGAATAGTATTAAAAATGAGACCCAAAAAAATTCTTAATTTCGACCTCAACCTTAATTATTTTCTTATATCGTAAATTTTCCTAATTTTCGAATTTGAATCTAATAAATTTTCTGATTTCTTCAATTTCAACCTCAATGTTGACTCTAGCATTGAGAGATCTTGAATTAGCGATCCCGATTCTGAAGTCGAGAATATATGAACTCAAAATTCATGGTCAACAAAAATAATACAATAAAATAATTTTTTATTTTTTCAGATCACACAAAATAGTTATTAAATTTGAAATTTAAAAAATTCAACACAAAAATTTTCAAAAAATTTTTTAAAATTATTTTAAAATTTTTCCGAAAACTTTTACAGGATTCCTTGTTCATTTGATTATAAATGCTATTTCTAACAGCTCAGAAATCATATAAAATTTGTATTCCTATAAGGATATAGAGAATCCAAGTAATTTTTTTAGATGCCATTATTCTTCTTCTTTTTTTTTTGTTTTATTAGATTATTGTATTTTTTTTATATTTTTTCTTCTTGTCTTTTCTTGCTTATAAATGCCTCCAGTTTTATTTCTTCTTCTCTTATGTTTTCTTAATTAAGATGAAGTAAAAGGTAATTAATTGAGATAAAAATGTAATTAACTAGAAAATATTTTGACTTAAGAAACATTTATTATGATTTTATGAGAATTAATAAAATTTTCTTGATATTAAAGACCAGAAACAAAAAAACAAAACAAACAATACAGAAAGAAAAAGAAAATACAAACAATACGAAAAACTAAAAATTATTACATTAAAAAAATTGAAATCGTTGAAAATTGTAATTTATTTAAATTGCTTAAATGAGCAATTTATATAGGGGAAAAGTATAGACAGAATAAAAAGAAAAGGTTATAATTTTTGATAGATTTATTGAAAAAGGATTAAGAATATATAAATTTTTTGTTCAACAAGATAAATATTAAACCTTTTTGATATCATAATAGAAAGGTTGTTTGAGTCAATTTTAAAGGGTTAAAATTGTAATTGCTTGCTATTATCCTTTTCCAAATATTTTTGAACATAAGATATAAATAAATTTGAAAGTTTTACGAAATTTAAGGATCTACATATTTTAGAACATATTCCTTATTTTAGAACGTATTAAATAAATTTAGGGAAGTATGAAATGAATGTGGCATAAAAAAGAGAATATAATTTGCTTAAAATTTTAACAGTCTACATTTTACTTAAGGTGCGGTACTGAAATTTTGTATAAACAAACACGGTAGCATGGCCACTACAAAACTAGTTGAGATATCATTAGCGTTTTGATAGCTTTAAAAACAAGGTGGTATGAAATAGTGTACACTTATTACAATACAACTCTTAAAATCATTCATTCGTGCGGGTATCTTAGATTTGACCGGATTAATTCCATTTTTTCTCCTTTAAATAGAAATTTCTATTCATTTTTAAAGAATATTTTATTGTTGTTTCAATCTTTGAATGTTTAAATCGTTATTCTCTCATATTGGAAATTATATTTGGAAACAACAATTCAAAGCCCATATACTGCTGAACAGAAATTTTAGGCAATAAACAAAATCAAAAACAATGTCTAAAATGATTTGCTAACAGAATCATATTGCTTTAGGATATAAGAAATATACAAATTGAATTAGTTATTGTCTTCGTACTAACATTCGTCGAAATATTGTTAATTATGATAATTAATTGTTTTAATAAAAACTATTTTAATTTATCAAAATATTTTAAAATAATCGCAAAAGTCTAGAAATATTCATCGATTCAATTTGTGTATGGTAAATACCTTAAAGTAATTATTTTTGTGGACAAATCATTTGTTATATTATTTTTGAAAATTTTGCCAACTATTGCTCAAGATTTTTGTGAGCGGGGTCTGGCATCTTTTTCTAGAAGAGGACGAAACAGCTGATCACTTATTGTATGAAAGCAAGGCGGTGACCCTTTTACGGTTGAGATGTTTCGAAAGGGGTTTTGTGACTACGATAGAGATCTTGCGACTTGAGGTGGCTTCTATACTGCAATATTTATCAGTAGCCTAGATGTATTGCTAATGTAGACGAAGATGAGAATTCCAAAACATGTTATACGTCGACGTAAGAAGGGTCTATTGTTATTATTTTTCAACATTTCATAAAATCTCTTTAAAATTTAAAATAAACAATATAATGTACTTGTTCATTAATTTTTTTCAAAGTAAAATTTTTCTCCCTCACCTAAATCGAAAACATGATAACAGAGCGTAATCATCAGTGTTATATTGTTATAAAATGCTTATGTGGTCGAATAAAATTTGAAATTCACGAATGCTTTTTGATGATAAAGCAAAAACAAGTAGAAAAAAAAAGGATTTTCTAAATTATTTTACTATTTTTGAATTTATTTTTATTTTTTTCAAAATATTTGAACACAATCCAACTTATAATATTAAACTATAAATTAAGTTCCTTAAAAATATTATTATAATGGAGTTGCTACACGTAAATATTACATATAGGTAGTATATAAGTGTAACAGCTGATATTTTATTTACCACATATTTTAAAATTCCAAAAACTTAAAATGAAAATTTTCACTTAAATTTTTCCTCTATATTCTCTACATAATTTATTATGTAAGGGGTAAAAATTTTATTCACCTTCATTTAAAAATATTTAAAAAATAATAAAAGAAAATATCCCTCCGTTTCAGAAAAATTTTCAAATCGGTTTGAAAATTCACGCGTTTTATTTTTAGATTTTTTTAAGAAATATAAAAATCCTTAAATTTAATAATTTAAAATTAAAATGTTGAAATCAGCAAAGAAAGTAGTCTACTGAAGTAGTCTTTTAATTTGAAATAACTCGATAATGTAATATAACATGCTCCAATGTTTCACTTCAAAATTAAAAGCTTCCATTTTAAAAATATCAAAGGTAAAATTGCTAGTCACAAAACAATAAAAAATTCTAACATAGTCGCACAACAAAATAACAAAAGCAGATTATTTATGCTAAATAGTAACATGTTTAACAATAACTCTTTGAAAATTTCTTCAGAACTATACCCTGCCTTATACTTTTAATAAATTGAATATGAAATAAACAAAATAGTTAAAGGTACACAAGTAGAATAAAACATCTTTTCATATGCTTTTTTTTTGTTCTTTTTAAAATATTCTCATTTTGAATAGCAAGCGAACAGAATGGCATATTTTTTACGTTTTTAACATTTTATTGTTCATTTTTCATTTTCCCACTTTCCTATTCACTATGACATTTTCTAATAGTTTTTCCTTGTTTTCGTTTTATTTTAAATTTATACTATTTTCAGAAAAATTTTCAAACTATTTTATTTCAGTTTATTTTTTTTTTTTTTGTTTTTCTCATTTCCTTTCGCATTCACTTTAATTTCCTATCTTGAACGCTAAATTTTCCACTTGAAATGAAAAGAACAAAAATTTCTCACAATCGTCAATCTCTTTCGTTCTTTCCCGCTTGTTTTTTTTTATAATAAAGATAAAAGATAACAACCATAATAAATTTTTTAGTATTATAACATTTACAAATTGTATAGAACTTTTTATACTGTAATTTATTTTATCTAGGCGTGTATATGGTATGCAAAATATTTTTATAATTCAAAACTAAACTAGGTATATACTTAGGTGAGGAATGAATTTAAAAGGAAGAAAACTTTTTGCAAAATACAAAATTCTATTGGGAATTTTTGAATGAATGAAAAGTTCTTAAAAAAATTTAAAAAAGAAATTTCCAATATCATTATAGCTTCTACGTTAATAATGTAGAAAAATATTAAGTCCTTTCTCTGCTTGACTTTACATTTATATTCTGTAGCATGTTTTTATTTAGAAAAAATTTGGCTTAAAATTTAAAACCGTACCAGTTATAAATTGAGAATCATAGAAACATGAAATCAGAATTTTATTAATTTCACTGAAAATTTGTTAATAGAAATCATTAAAACTTTGTGTAAGCCTCAATATTTAAAATAAATTTTATTCACCGATTTTGAATTAGAAAATATGTTAGCTATAATTTGTAGTCGGAGTAAAATAATTAAACAGAATGATTATCCAGATTATGGTTGTCTAAAAATATTACATATTTCATTAGATATCTTTTATTCATCCTCAGAGACCTCCGACTATATAAACAACCCTATCTCAAAGATAAATGGAAATGGGCTTCTTTCAAATACCATTGGTAAGATCAACGTTTTATTCCTTTTTCCCTACATATCCACAGGTATAAGGTAAATCCTCAATGTCGCTGGAGTAAAAACACAAAAGAAAAATTCAAATTTACTTTCATTTCTCTATTTGCTTTAATTTTTTTTAGATGTTCTTTCTATTTCTTACCTTATACAATAGCAAATTTCAAAGAATAAGAAACTAAATGAATATAATAACTTTTTAGTATATTTTTTACAATTTTTTAGTATAATATAGTAATAAAATATAATATACTTACATTTAAATGTACATATACCATAAACTTAATATATACATGTATTTAATAAAACCTTTTTTCTATACAATAATAATAATGAAGTTGGTAGTTCGGCCTTATTAAATTCTTTGAATTCTAACATTTTTGGAAGGTGTAAATTAAGATTAGGCAATTCTACTTTAAATAACTTATAGTATTGGATTAGGCAGTGTTGTAAAATTTGGGAAGAACATTATTTCAGGGACAAATAACTTCCTACACTTCAATGGTATTAGTTTTTCATATTTTATCTATAATTTTAGATTTACTTAATATCTGACAAAACATTATAGAACCTTTTGTGGCTGGGCAATGTATCGATAATAATCTTCAACAAGAATCATTATCTATTTAATAATCAATGTATGTTAAATGAAAGACTAGCAAAATTAGTTATGATAGTCTTTCATTTAAACTGAGAACCTGATTTCCACAAAACGCATGAAATTGAAAGCAAATTCCGCTAATTTTTGGTTATTCAAAATGAAATTGAAATTCTGTACAGAATCTATACCTTTTTAAGCATCCTATATAACGCCTTTTCATATAAATAATACAAGATAATTTCTTAAATATGGACAAACTTCCTATAATTATTATTTTAAATAATTAAAATTTAAGAAATATTTAAAAATCGAATTGTGACACTCTCAGGAATGGAAACAAAACGCCTAAGTCATGCGACGAAACAATTTGATTTAAAAGTTAAACTACAAAATTATATTTTAATTTTATAAAGGATTTCTAAGAAATAAAAATCCTTTGAGAACCCGTAATATTATTATTCTCCTTCACAAATTTTTAAATTCTTTGATATTCTGATTTTGATTTCTAAATTATTTTTTTTTTTAATACTATTAAATTAAAATCCTCTTAGTGAAAGCTTCCTTTTATTTCAAATCCTTTTATATTATTCAAATCTCAATTTCATTTCAATTTAATATTTTTAATAATTATTCTTAGAATTATGCAGAATACCAAACTATCCTTAAAATTTTGTTTTATTTATTTGCAAAAAATTTTAATTTGCTGGAAAATGTTTTTAGATTTTTCTATTCTATCATAATTTTAGGTTTTTTGTTCTTTGCATTTAGGAAGTTTGAATTCTTTTAAGCACTCAAAAATTCTCGATAATCGTAAGCAGCAAAAAAATTTATTATTAGAAAAAAATTGGATGGTCATAATTATTACCGACCGTATTGTGTAAACAATAGGTAGGTTATGTGATGGCAACAAATTTTGCATATCGAGTTTTCGGTGGGAACGTACTTCTCCATAGTAGGGAAGTGTAAATAAACTATTTTTAGCAACCTGTCGGTCTGTCGGTCTGTCGGTCTGTCGGTCTGTCGGTCTGTCCGTCTGTCGGTCTGTGTGTGCACGCGTGTATCTCAAGTTCGGCTGAACCGATTTTGATGAAATTTTATATGTAAGTTTGTTTCCACCATGGCACGGATCGATCAACTTTTGGTATATATCAGGCCTCGGGAACTGCACTTTTTAGCGGGCCTGTTTTACATTTTTGAACATTTTGAAGAAAGTATTCAACCGATTTACTTGAAATTTTATATATAAGCTCAGCTCGACCGTCCGCAAAAATTCGTATGTTTTGGAAGAAATCAGGCATCGGCAACTAGACGTTTACTACGGGCCAAATATACATTTTTGTGTATATAAAGAGAAATAATCAACCGATTTCATTGAAATTTAATATATGAACTCCTCGTATTAAAACAATGAACATATAAATTTTTTGGAAAGATCAGGGCTCGAAAACGGATTTGCGGGCCGATTTTATATTTTTCACCATTTTGAAGAAAGTATTCAACCGATTTACTTAAAATTTCATATATAAGCTTTGCTCGATCATACGCAAAAATTCCTAACTTTTAGAAGAAATCAGGCATCAGCAACTGGGCGTTTACTACGGGCCAAATATACATTTTTGTGTATATAAAGAGAAATAATCAACCGATTTCATTGAAATTCAATATATGAATTCCCCGTATTAAAACAATGAACATGTAAATTTTTTGGAAAGATCAGGCATCGGCAACTAGACGTTTACTACGGGCCAAACATACACTTTTGTGTATATAAAGAGAAATAATCAACCGATTTCATTGAAATTTAATATATGAATTCCTCATATTAAAGCAATGAACATATAACTTTTTTGGAAAGATCAGGGCTCGAGAACTGATTTGCGGGCCGATTTTACATTTTTCACCATATCCACAGAACAAATTGATGGAATTTCTTGAAATTTGATATTTGAGTTCCAGTTGTTACCCAAACTAACTGGCGAGCATTTCAGGGAATTCGGGTAGCACAAAGCGAAACTCTACTAAGAGCCAAATTTACATTTTTCTAAGTATGTTAACTATAAGCTTACTAATGTCCTAAAAATTGGAAAGAAGTATTTAAAAGACATTTTTATAATATTCTGTAACACTTTCATTTAACTAGACAATACACAATGCGGTCGGTTATGTGCTGACCACATCAGATTTTTTTTTCAATATTCTTATGCTTTTATAATATTTAAATTTTTTTCAGTGTGAATTTTAAAAATTTATGAGTGCATACAGTGTTTTTATTATTACTCTTATATTATATTTGCCACTAAATTTTCAACCAAGAACACCCAGATGTTAGCGACACACAAATATTAACAACTAAGGCTACAAACACAATATAAAATTTCATCTATCAGCTTCATGATCATGTGACATTGCGTTCGCGACGCTGTAAAAAGTATTATCATATTAATTTTACATCAGAAATTGTGGAAAATTTTGCCAAAGACACTGAAAAAACTGGCAACATAAAAAAACTGGCATAACATCTGATAATAATACCAGCTTTAATATTTAATTCAAGAATATTTGAAATAAATTATTTTTTTACTAATTCTTACATTTCACTGTTTTACATTTAAAATGTAGCGTCATTTGTATAAACACAATAAAATCAACTTTACTTCACAAACAATGTCAAAAAATCAAAATCTGTATTCTGTTTGTCAAGAAAACAGTCAATGTCTATGACAAAAACACAATGCTAGATAATAAGCTTCGGAGTGTCCCAGGGGTAAATTCATTTAAAATAAATTTCTTAATTAAAATTTATTGATTTTTGAAATACTGGATTACCGTTTGAGTAATAATTATTCAAGAAACAAGAAATTTAAAAAGTGGTTTTTCAGATTTTTACCAAGTAAGTTAAAGTTAAAAACATCCACAGTTAAAAAATCTGTCATTTTGGGTAAGAAAGGTGGTCATTCGGCAGATCTTTGAAAAAACTGAAAATCAGACAAATCTAGCAATATGGCAACGCTAGTTGTAATGATACTTTTTCAAAGTTAAATATTGTTAGCATAATCATGATATTGCATATGTAGAAACGTCTATTAAGAAGATTTCCCACAGAGGCTAAAAAAAGACTATTCAAAATTCCATCACTCAACATATTTCGGGTTTTGTTCCTGTTTTTCTTTATTTTAGGCATGCAATTAATATTTTACATAAAATGTGTAAATCCAATTTCAAACTGTGTTTGAAGAAAAAAAAATTTTGCTTTCATATGACAACAAAGAGGATACTAAAATGAAGTTTAATTACGACAGTTTTCAGATAGATTTAACCAAAATTTTCCTGGTAGATATCATAATTGTTATACTTATATACTTAATATAACATTTACATATAGTTATTACAGCTATTAAAATATTCACCATAAAATAATTTCTGATTAAAAATGATGGTGGTTTCCAACCATATGTGGTTAATATTTTTGGATGGCCATAATTATTATTTTCTCTGTGAATAATGGCGAAATTATGATATTTTTCTTTTATTAAATTTAAGCAAATTTAAATGTATTAAATAATCAATATTTTGGATTCTCAACATTTTGGGGGAAAAGTTTTACATTTGTATTGTAAAAAAAACTAAGTACATCGTAATATTAAACTTTGTTTTTCGCTTAATTATGATTAATTAAATTTTAATATTTATCTATAAATAAATAATTTGCAAATATTTTTAATTAAATTATGCTTTAAAATTTTTATGCTTAAGAAATATGTCTTGAGGTCTTTTAACTCAAATTAATTTTTTTGAAAAATTATAAACTCCACGGGTTATTGATTTTATTTGATTATTAAATATTATTTAAAATAAAATACGATTGTATTATTATAGTTTCACTTAGTTATTCTAAAAATTTCCGAATACAACAAAAGCTTTACTACAATTTCGTTTCTGGAACGGATGGAAAGGAATTATACAAAGCAATCTTGCTGAGGAAACCTTATCATCTCCATTCCGCTATTTGAAAATTAAAATTATGACATTTATGACAAAGTTAAGTGTAATTTTTGAACAATTTGTTGTTGCATACTATCACAAATATTTACCGACTGCATTGTATACATTAAGGGAGGTTATGTGATGGCAGCAAATTTCACTTGAGAATTTCCGCCTGAAATGTATTTCTCTATTTTAGGGAAACATTAATAACCTATTTTTATAGAAATATCTGTCGGTTTGTTTCGTTTTCTGTCTGTGTTTAGTTTTGTATCATTTGAATTTACCACCGAATTTTTAAATGTCTATTTATCATAAAATATAATGAAGTTCAATCTAATTAATAAAATTTGATATTTCTGTATGTAATTATAATTGAGAGGAAAAATATTTTAAAAAATAGCTACATATAAATATATATTTTCATTATTACGAACCATAGGTTTTCATCTGAATTTCTTTACTATCAATCAACTATACAACAAAAATGTTATGCTAATTTTAAATTGAAATTTTTCACCAGCAATTCCTATGAATTCTATCGTATTTTTGTAAGTAAGTGGTACTTTTGCATCTCATATAGCAATATGCATTTCTATTGATTTAAAATGTACATAAACACATTTAATTTATACCTATGTATTGAGAAAAACTTTTCTTCAAAATTTAAGTAAAAAAAAAAAGGTTTTGAATTTTGACACGACGTGCTTTTTATAATTAAATTGTCCTTTAGAGAACCAATAAACAAAAACAACATGTTCAACTATATTTATAGTACGACAATGTGCGTACTGATAGGGCTACGCATGGAATTCATAGGTTTTAGAATTAATTTTAATGGTATAATGAAGACATTAAGTTGTTTTTTGTTATTTTCAAGTTAAAATTGTGAGTCCTTTCAATGTTTCTGTAAGTGAAATTTATTCGTAAATTCATTATATTAGCTTATTGATTGTCTATTCACTTTCTTTGTTATACTGAAAGAATGTTAAGTCGAACATTTACTTATAACAATCAATATGCAAATTTGGAATCGTACTTTTTTTTGAATATAGTTGGATATATTATTAATTAATTCATTTGTTTCATTTTTTGATATTGAATTTTTACCGTACAATAAGACAATTTCGCTTCTATAGTTTTCTTTTACTTTGATAATTATTGCAAAATCAGAACTGAAATTGAACACGAGCGCAAATTCAAAAAAAATTTTTGCAAAGTTCATCAAAGTAATGAGGATAAAAATTCATCAACAATATTAATTATTTATCTGTTTAATTAACCCGAGATACTGATAAGTTTCTTTTTGCGAAAATACCCGAAAAATATCCTTAAAGTCGTCTTGGAATCTGAGGCACCCCATCAAGGTGAATAATGTCTAAGAGATTTAGATTTTAGTTTTTTTTTTCATTGGAAACATATAAAGTACGAACGCTATAAAAACTCGTATTTGAGTAGAGTATATACTATACAGTTTATACTCCTACTACTCGTAGGAGTATAAACTGTATAGTAGCATTCCTACACCTTACTTTTAAATTATAAAAATTTTGATGGTAGGAGTTTTGTAATTTTCATGACGTTGTGTTTAGATCTTCTAAGGCAGTACCAAGCTCTGTAGGGCAAGAAACAATAAAAAAATGTGCTTATTATTACGATGAAGACGATAACAAAATTTCCTTCTTGTGCAAATTGTGCTTTTGAACCATTTGTAATTTACCCATAGAACCTATTTACTCTGTTTGCGAAGATAAATTATGAATGAAGTAATTGGCTTTCAAAATAAGAAATACAATTGATATTGCAGGCTGTACTTAATTTTTTTAAAGAAATTTTTACAATATTAGACATTGGAGTTTGATAAACCCATAAGGATGAGAAAATTATTTCACAAAAATAAAAGTGAGTGTAGACGATTAAAATAAAATTTAATAACATAATTTTAAACCCATGCAATAATAACTACCATAAAAATTTTGGTAGGTACTTTTACATTCTTCAATATTCATAAAATTCATAAAACTTTTTCATTATTGTAATGAGTCTTTAAATTATTTTTATTACTATCAAAACACTTTTATATTCTTGTAATTATAAAATAAATCCTTATACATACACGAATATCAAAATATCTACGCATACACATACGCACATTAATTATATTTTTTAATAAATTTTAATAATTTTTATGTTAATTAAAAATTTTCTAACAATTTAACGATAAAAATTTTTAGTTAAAAAAAAAAAATGTTATAAAAAACTTCGAAAAATAATAATGTTAAGCAACATAATAATTAAAATAATATTAAAATTAAATTTTTATGGTATTGGTTTACAATACAGCCATTAAATTAAATAATAAAGTAAAAGTGTGAGCACATACGATTTGCATAAAAGTGTAAAGTAATAAAATTTTTTAATTTAAATTTATGAAATTTTATGTACAAATTTCACAAAATGAAAAAAAATATTTTATTTGGAAATTTTCAAGCTATAAAATTAATACAAGAGGCAACCAAATTTTTAATAATTTACGTTGGTTGAAATTATTAAAAATTAAAATATTTTTTATTACTATACGACGTGTTTATTAAATAAACCGAAAATTCTTTTTGATCGAATTACCCTTCCTTATATAGAATACTCATTCGTCTCTTCGAAACTTTATTCGCAACCCACCAGAACACCAATATTGTTTTGGGAAAAGTTAATAAAATTAACCCTCCCATTTCAGTCTTACAACATTGCTCAATTAAAAATTCTGTTAACCATTTTTCTATAACCATTTTCTATAGCATTTATTCTTCGAATTTGCTAAGGTGTTATTTTTAATGAGCTACAAATAGAAAAAAAAATATTTTCGAAATTAAATATTTTCTTTTTCAACTTGAAGATATTCAAGATAAAGAAGTAAACAAATATAAAACAATTTTTTTTCTTTTGATATCTTCATCCTTTTATAAAATCATAGCAAAAGTCCTTAACATTCACTGATTTATAATTTGATGTATGTATACAATATAATGCCTTTTTAACTAATTTTATCCTTTTTCTTGTTAACCATATTAGATGTACTGAAATAAAATTTTATACAAAATCTCAGCCAATTATACATCTTAGTAAAACTTGTATACATTTTGGTAGCGGAATATAATTTATATAAACACATGTGTTAACATTTATGTGCACATACTTGCTTTTACTTACTTATTTTTAGCATTCATACTTATATATTTTTTTTCTTGAGAAATAGCTAAGAAAGAAGGAGAAGAAGACAAAAATATCAAAAGTGTCTTCAATTGTAACCAATTTAATACTTCAAAACTGTCTTAACTTTATATTACCAGTCTTGTATATAAGAAGCGCATGTGTTTTGTAAACGTGTATGTATAAATATGCGAAGTTTTTTTTTATTTTGTTATTTTCTTTCTTCTTACCCATAAAACCCGGAAAAGTACAAAGTTTTTTTACAGCCTTCTCAGCCTTTTTCTTCTTATATATAAGAAACACCAATGTATTATTATAGTTGTACTATATAAAAGAAGTTATAATAAAATTTGAAACAAGAACAGAATAATAAAAACGGAAGTTTTTAAATTTTAGTTCCGGTTTTATATTACTTTTACTTATTATTTCGGGAAATAAATGCAATGAAACTTTATTATTTGCTTACTGGGAAAATTTTTTTTTATATCGCACTCCATACGCTTTTATTTCAAGAAACTTTTGTATACTGTACGAAAAATATTGAAATATTTTTATAAAATAAACTAATTAATAAAATAATGACCATCTGTTGTTTTTTTGGAAAAATATGATATTAAATATTTGATATTTTATAATATTATTATGGAGCCCAAACTCTGTGTAATGGCATTTTAATTAATAACCTAAATTTTAGAATCTTAAGTAAAATGAGTGTGTCCACAACTACAGCATTTACAAAATTTCAATATTCCCAACAAAGCATCATTATAATAAAAGTAATACGCTCCTTATTAAATCATTATAATAAAAGCTCCAATACGAATTTAATTATTTTAATCAAATTTCATTTCTTATGGGATAATCACAAACTTAACTTTGACCTTTAACAAAGTTCAAAGCTAAATCAACTCAGAATTCGACGCTGATCAAAAACATACACTTGAGTCTATACCTCAGAACATTATTTCTTAGCGTTACAAACGGTATACTCTTCGTAATACAAATTTAGTATACATCTCGAACATACGTTCGTACGGGTATAAAAATATCGTCATGTGTTAAGTTGTATAAAAAATTCACTTACCAATGTTTCTCTTATACAGAAAACAAAATTAAATCAACATGATTTTTACATTGTTAAGTTTTCATTCTAAACAAGAAAATTACGTTGTTATATTATCAAAGGAGCTTGTCAAGTAGAACATTCTTTATATATTATATATACATGCAAAAGAAAAGAGAGTGATAGATTTCTTAGAAATGAAATTTTCTTTTCATATAATATAGTTGAACAAAATTAATTCTTATTTTGTGAAAAGAATAAAATTTGTAGGAATTCTCTTTCGTTACTTTATTCGTTTGTGTTTAGTTGTAATACAATTAATTAATTTAATAAATTTATTTCAGTTTTTGAAAATGTTAATGTAGACATATTATAATTTTGAATATATTTCGTATGTATGTAGCTACATACATACACATTGCGCAATATATACAAAACTACAGGATAATTTCTAACTAATCTCAAATAATTTTCACATTATTATTCAAAGCATTTGTAAGTTTTACATCGATGAGCAAAAAGATCATATATTTCTCTTTATTAAAAATTACTAGTGATTCCACTCATTTCTTCAGAAAACTCCATTTCAAAATAATTTTCCAAAAATTTACATTATTTTAACAACAACTCTTATAATAATTATTAACTTCTTACAGAAAGAAATACCATAACATCATATTACTTATGTATACACTAAACTTGACTATATGAAATTATTTGCAACACTTTCACCTCACTCTTGTTCTCTTTTACATTATACATTTGAACCTGAGTCTCCTCCTCATTTATGTATTTTCTCTTAATATAAATTTTAAAATTTTCATCATCATTTTTCTCTTCTAAACATATCATTGACTTTCTTTATGAGTTTTAAACAATTTTTTTTTTCTGTTTTTTTTTTTTGAAATTTTACATTTTCTCTTACATATGCAAAAGAACCACATTGTTAGCATGGAAAAAAATCCACAGGCTTTAAAAATAAAAGAGAAAAAAAAAATAGAAAACTCATAAAATATACTAGAATAATTTGAAATGGAATGAGAAAAATTTATTCACCTTAAATATTTGAATTTAAAATAGTAAACAAAATGGGAAAGAATAGAGAAAGCTATAGCACACACATACATACTATATTATGTGAACATATTAATAATAAATAATGATGTGAAACAATATAACTGACACAGAAACGGAACAAAATTATTCACAAAGAATCTTTGCATATTTTAATATACACATAAACATATTCAATATGAAATTCTATAAAATTTTTAGAATGTAATAAGCCACAAAATGTGGAAATTCATTCATAACATTAATAAAAATTAAATGGATAAAATCTCGTAAGAAAATTGTCTACAAACCTTGATTGCACTGATTATTTAAGCAAACACTCTCTCTCTCTCTCTCTTTTCTTTCTCCGTTTTTAGTAAATAGAAAATATTTAATAGAAAAATATTGATATAAATTTAATATTCATGGTTTGAAATGACGACATTATTTTTTTTCTGGCTACTAGTGGTATATGACCCAGAAAATATGGCATAAATAATCACCATAGATATAAAAACTCTTGGAAATCGGCTCAACATAATTCTAAATTCCGCAATGCCGTGTCACTCATATCGGTCATGCGAGAAATCAAAAACTTTTAATTTGGGTTGGCAACTTTTAATCGGGGTTTTCAAACATTTTGTACGATCATACTCATTTATGCAACAAAAAATCATTGTTTTTCGGCTTCCTCATAAAGCCATATTACATATAGTACCGGCCATATTACATGTAGTGTTCATAATTTACTTGAAAAACACCAAATAAATGAATATCAAATTATTTTCTAAGCGGATTGATTTGCCGCCTTACAGTGGGTATACGTTTGACTGAATCAAACTTTTACGATATTATTTTCTTTTTCTAACAGGAATTTAAATATTGTTAACTTGAATGGTTATAATTTTTTGCTCATACAAAACAAAAAATAACATTATTTTATGTAGACTAAGAAGCTTATGCAAATTTTTTCTCTTTGTGTTTCTCTATATTTCCTGGTTTAAATTCTTTGAAATGCATTATCTTTTCTCCTTCTCAATTCCTTTTTCATTTTTTTCCCAAAAAAAAAAAACATATTACAAAATTTGTCAAAGTCCTTATCTTTTTTTAACTTTTTTTTTTGAAATGCATAAAGCTTAAAATATAGGTTATAAAAGAAAAATATTCTTTAAAAAATTTTGGTTTTTTGAAAAATCAAAATAAAAGAACAAAAAAAAAATTCAAAGGATATGGAGATATGGAAAGAGCGATAAAATAGAAGTAATTGATTTTTTAAGGACTTCATTTTCTGCCTCACAAAGATAAATCAGTGATAATATTGTAAGTCCTTAAGTTTATTCTTTATTCTTAGTTATTAATTTTGGAAATTTTCTATAGCGTTTATATTTTTTTTTTAAACATTGCAATAAAAGCAATATACCTTTTTCAGTCTAATAAATAAAGGAAATCAAAATAAAATTGATTTAGCTAAAATTGGGGTTGTTAAGTATTTAATCAATCTTGAATTTCTATGATGGATTTCGTATTTTAATTCAATTTGATAACTTAAAAAAAATAATTAATTTTGGAAAACGAAGTATAAAAAGCATTCAATTAATTTACGAAAAATTTGAGATTTAATCACGACGAGACCTCGATCTATCATCATTGGATCGGTTGAAAATGTCGACTAACGATGCATTTAATAAACTGTTCTGAAATTAGAAAACTTTAATGGCTTGTGATTTTGGTATTTTATTCAATCTGTTATTGGCTGCAGTCTACTGTCGACAATATTACTTCAGTCTACCGTCACGCATATTACAGTGCGATGGTTGTTATCCTTGAGACTTACAATACTTTTATAACTAAGATATTGTTTACATAATACACCTCCCAGTAATTAAATTTTTAGAAAACTTACTTCTTAAATAAATTAAATTTCAATAAATTAAATATTAATTAATTTTCCTCTTCATAAACATCTAGTACATTCCATTCAATCAATTATAAAAAGATATACAAAATTTATTTTAATAAATTAAATTTAATTATTTCTAAATTACTTTTAAATTTATGAACTATATCTTATTATTATGAATTTAATATTTTTTTACATAACAAGAAAAAAATTCACCACAATATATTTGAAAATACTTTACTCCTAGTAAAAAATTCATTTCCAAAAAAAAAGAACAAATCTGTCCATTTCTCAAAAAACAAAAATGCAAAAAAAAAAAAAAACACTATAATAAAATTAAAATTTATAATTTATTCTCATCATTTGAACAACTATCAAGATTCAGAAATCCACCAGGCCCAAAAATTTATTTCTTGAAAGATTTTCTCACAATACATTTTATGGGTAGATACTTTATTTTCATTTATGAATAACTTTCGACTTAGAAAGACTAAAGACAGATCCTTTTTTTGCTACCTTATCCTTAATATTTTATACACATATGCATACATGAATATCTTACATATGAAGATACATACATATTATACACAAATTTTACACATATTAACAAGAAGGATATCATATTTAATGCCACATACAAACTGGAATATCCTAAAACTTAGATATTCTAAAGATTGTACAAATATGAAAATTACATTCATTCATCTTGATATTATTATTTTTCATTTTCAACTTGTGTACAATGTTATGCAAAGAAAAAACTAATATTTATGATATTTTTGTTATACTACAATGTTATACGTATATGTTCCTTAAGTACACTTTTGTTAACTTTTTTGTATAACTACATAAGTATTAGAAAGCTTGCCAACAAACACCAACATAAATTTATTTCAAATATTAATTTTTTCTTTCGGATAAACTAGCCATTAGACTCTGGGAACTAGATTTGAAAAAATCCCGCCCGGAAAAAGTTTTTTTTCTAATGAAATAAATAATATTTGTTGGAACGCCTGAAAGCTGGCAAAATTTTATATTTTCTATTACTGACTTTCTAAGAGAATAAAGAAGTTAAAAATTTCAAAAAACGAAATAAAAATAACAATTAATTAATTCCCATTTTGCCTAGTTTGTCTATACTGTAATAGAATAAATAAGCTGCAATTTTTCTGCATCTACTTTCATCGAACATAAATTTTCATAGTTTCGAAACAAAATAGTAGAAAAAATTGCATTTCTAGGACTTTGAATTGTCATGATTTTAAAGAGTACGGGAGGCGGATAAAAAATTTTCTTCTAGAGGAATAGATTTCTTGGAATGATCAGAAGATATACGAACTGAAATACGAACAGGCAGACTAAAACGAATTAGGTCACTTTTTCTCTCCAATTTTGTTGTAAAGTAAGAAAATCTAATTAATCATTGATTCATAGCTGTCACAAAACTCATAATTAAAGATTATCCAATATTATGTCATTTAATTCTCAAGTGGAACACCTTATAAAATATGATGATTTATAAGAAAAGGCTCTCAAGTAAGAAAATAATTTTATCCTTTTTTTTCTCTCTTAATATTTTCTTCATAAATCTACTAAATTATCTTTCATAAAATATAATGTACATTTGTATATATACGAATACGAGTATATATGTATAATAACATATGTATAAATATATATATATATATAAGTAAAAAAATATCTAATATTATATTGTAATATAACTTTAATATATTTGTAAAATATAACTAAAATATATTGCAATATATTTTCCATCTTAAGGATGATGAAATAAGAAACTACAAAATATTTATGCACACCCACACAAGCACCATAGGTTCATGTACGCCATTACGTATAGTGTATAACAGTTTGTATACATAGTATGATAAGAATTTTCTTTTCAAGCAATTTTCTAATATTTTCTTATCTAAAAAAAAAAAAGAAAACTTAGAAAAAGTAAAAAAAAAAAGAAAAACAAAATAAAATTACAAACAAATAACATTAAAAATAGGAAATAAATAACTAATAAGAGTAAAAAGCAAAATAAAAAAAAAATAAATTTCATCATCAAAAAGAAATTATGAAAGAGAGATGAAGATGATGAAAGAAGTGGAGAGAGGTGAAAAACTCTTATTTTCAACTCTTAAATAATTTATTTTTAATTTTCAAGTTAAGTATATGCTTTGATGTTTAACCATATTATTTACATATAAAAATTTATGTATATTAATATATTAAAATGTATACAACATATACATTCACATACATAGGTACTACATACTTTAAATCATACAATCAACTCATATATAAATACATTATGTACATATGTACGTGCAGACTTGAAAATTCAATTTTCAAATATTATGGTTGTTGATATAATAATAATGTAAAGATGATTTAAAAAAAAAGATGGGCGATAAGAGGATACTCGACTAATAATAATTATTTTATGCTTTTTGCATACTTAACTTAAACTTATTAAATCATTAATATATTACAGAAAAAAAAAGGAAACAAAAAAAATTAGAAAATTAAATTATTAAAGAGAACAGAAATGGAATTCACTCACATACACGCGTCTGTACTTTGTATATGAAGTTAAGAGAAAAATTTATAAAAAGAAGAACTTGAAAAATGACTATATAAGTCTAAAAGTGAGACAAAGATAAAATGAAAAATTAATTTATATAAGAGGGAGAAAAAAAAGGAGTATGAAATTTTCTTTTTATATTGAAAACTTTCATTTTCGGTTAAAATACGAAGGCTTTTTATGAATGATAAAAAAAAGAGAAATCAATGATAATAGTTGAAATTTGTTTTTACAATAAAATAGGACTCGGGGGGTATATTTTTAAGAAACAGCAGAGAGAATAAGTTTTATATTGGAAAAATTAAACTAATTTAGGTGTCTGGTTAAAAATATTAAAAGAAATGAAAAAAAAGAACACTTAAAAAAATGATGCACGTAATGTGAAAGAATATGTGGGTCCTAAAAACAAAACTAATTGAAAGTTTTAATGTAAACATGTAAAACATTAAAACTTTGAATAAACTTTTTGGATTCTATAGTATTATAAGCCGTAATATGTAGTATGATAAGTTAATGGCATGGTAATTTTCTAAGTGTGTATTTTATTGAAACAGAATTTTAATTTTAATATTAATAAGAAAATTGTTTAAGAATATTCAAAGATCTAATTCTTATTTTTTATTGAAATTTAGTGCAATTATATTTTATTTTTCTCACTATCTAATTGCCTACTTAACTTAATTAGTATAGTCAATTAATTATATAAGAATTAAAAATTAAGGTATACGTGAAATTTAAGCAATTTCTTATACTGTTTTTCTTCCCTTATAGAGAGAATAATAGTAGTTAAATTTTTATGTAATAAATGTTATAAACAAAATTTGTATTCTATCACAAATTTTAATTTTAAGAATAAAATTTTTGTATTTTTTTTTGTTCAAGTAAAACTTTTACTTGAAATTGAAAGTGTGAATTTTTTTTTAATTGAAGGAGAGTATGCTTCCTAACGAAGCTGAAACTACCTTAAACTGAAAGAAATCAAACACATAGAATGCAGTTGAACCTTTATCAAAGACATTCTAAACCCAGGTTATCGAAACTGTGAAAGAGTATTCTTAATTTAATGCATGAAAACTGTGCAAACATTATAGTAAATTATGTAGAAAATCTGCAATATCTTCAAATAAAAATTGTCTCGGCAAAAAATTTAAAACAATAATATTATATTGAATAATTCAAGGCTAAATATCTTGTAAATTTTTTATAAATTCCAGGAAATTAAATCTAGGATATACAATTTTTAATCAATAATATTATAATCAAATTATATTATAAGATCCTTGAGTATTTTCTCAACAACGTATTTATGTAAAAAGTAACAAAGATTAATTTTATGAATATATTCCAAAAACCAAATATAATTTGTGTATAAGTAAGAAGAAGAAAAAAATATGTTTGGTAATAAAACCATTAAAAACCCTTATGTACATAAATTTATACGAATTTTGTTGTTTTTTCTTATAATTGTGTACACACAGTATAAAAATTTAAATTAATATTAAAAATAAAATATTAATATAATAATTAACAAACCATCAAATATATTAAACGCTTAAATAAAATTAAATCCTTAAAAGGAAAGTTTAAAACCAATTTAAAAAATTTTCTTGTGTAGTGTTCACTCTTATCATAAAAGTTATTCATCATAAAATTTTTTTTAATGATTACATAGATGGTATTCATACACATTCATAGCTAACACCTATATTCATATATATAATATAGTTAAATCTATCAATAAGTGGAAATGTAAGATTTATGTTATTTTAAGCACGTTTTTTAAAATTGATGTGGGTGTTAAATGTGCATACTAATTTTATTTATTCCTCCATTCGTCTGTTCGTGTATTTATTTACGAAACATCCATAAAATTATTTGGTCAATTATTTCTCTAGAAGAAGACGTTTTCCTACCATCCCACGTTGAAAAGTTATAGAGACTTAAATCCTTAAATACAGAAAATTAACGATTTTCTTCTTTACATGAAAAGTGCGAAACAGAATAGGGAAACTTTACAACGTCCAAATGGCCATTAAAAAGAAGCTCTACCTCTAGACCGGGGTTTTGATTTTCTTCTTCTCATTTCTTTATAAGAAAAAGGTTTTCTTTCTCCCGTTCCGACTTTTTGGTATTTCTCTATTAAATTTCAATAAAGGCAAATGAGTAATAGAAAGGCCGACAAGCTGTCCTAATTAATTATATACTTCCATTCATTTTTCTACGTTATCGGTTAAAATGAAATATAGAGAAAATGAAACATTTTAGAGAACAAAAATTTTAAATTTTGAACAAGTGTTCTCACTTGGAAAAGTGCTACTTTACAAATAATTTAACCAAAGTTTATTTTTTTATACATATATAGTTTGATTAAATGGGTAAATTGTGTTTTCCCATTAAACTTTTACTGTATTCTATTTGTAAAAAACATTATGTTATTGATCAGGTGTTTGTGTAGCTTTATTATTGGAAAATATTTCGTTAATTATTATCAAAACAGTTCGGATAAGGTTCCTTAAATGGAATATTTAAAAAAAAAAATGAAAAATGTTTAAATTTAAACATAACAAAAAATGCCTTGTAACAATAAGTTAAGAGCTAACTTTTTTAGAGTGCTAACATTTCAACAATCTAACAGGACATATGTAGCTACATATGTACATTAAGTTTTGTGAAACTTAAACCCTTCCAATAATAAAATCTGTAATATTCATTGTATTTTGTAATTGGTTCTGTTTTAATGAAGTTTGCCCGAGAAATGCCTATAAAAATTATTTAATAATTTGAATGAATAAACATAATAAACATGTAGTATATAAGGACAAAAACGAGGAATCGATTCACAAATTTTTATTTTTATTGTTTTTGAATTTAATAGTTGTGTCCAGTTTTATAGTTAGATTTCATTTATATATAGCCAGAGAAACCGATTATAATTTCTTACTTATTTATTTTATTCTATATCATAATAATTTTTAACAATTTAATAATAATGAACTAAATATAAAGTATATAATATATTAATGACTACATGATTACATAACGTCTATTTACAGTTAATTAAAAATTAATACATAAGAACAATAAATTTTCCATCATAAAATGAACGAAATTTAAACAAAAAAAAAGAAAAGATAATAAAAATTCATATAGGAATCTTACTTATTAATAAATTTGGATTAAATTAAAGTTTTGTATATAAGCACATTACTTTAACCCTTACGACCAGTCTGGTAAACATATGAGCCAATAAAATTCAAACGTCACCAAAAATTAAAAATGGAACTGTATTTGGTTCTTTTCGTTGTACCATTTCGTTTTTACATGATTGGGCACACTAAATTTTAATTCGAATTTTTTCATCACAGGCAGTTTATTTTAATGAAGGTAATAGACCTCAAATATGAAGTATGTGCTAATTACAATATTCGGGAAAAGCAGGGTGAAAAGGGTTAAAACAAAAAAATATATGTTTTGCGATATTAAATGGTTCCTTAATGTACGTAAACTATTAATAATGTCAAATATGTTGCATGGTTACTTATTTTGCTTTAAGCTAGATTTGACTATATTGTTATTGAGCACGTCAATTAATTTGAAAACCGTTTGTTAACAAGCTGTAAATAATGCCGTTGTAAGGTAAGCAAAAATTTTATTCTAGCAAAGACATAATGTTTGTTAATAAAAATAATAGCTTTCCATTCCAAAAGGTAAAGAATTTTTGTAAACATACGAGTGAATGAACGGGTAAAATGGAATTAGTAAGCATATTTTCAAATTTTTTCAAGCATATACCAATAATAGAAATTATTCCCTTTCTATACATTAATATACTACAATATATATATATATATATATACATATATAGACTACATTGAGTTATGTAAACAAATGACTTGTATAGAAAATATTCGTATATACTTTAAAGATCAGTATTGTTAAAGATTTTTCCAAGAAAATTTTTTAATTTTTACGAGTTAAATCCCTTATATTCCCAAAGTTCTTAAGTATAAAAAAAAATATAGTATTAAAATGGTTTTCATAGATGGAAAGAGAAGGTGAACACTTTTATTTATTTAATATAGCTTGTTAACACATACATACTCATGTACATAATTATAAACTTCAATATGGAGGGAAAAGATTATCAGATTTTATCAACTTTATTTTGTTTTATTATACATAAAAATTTCTTGTATTTTTTTTTTTCAATTTTAAAGGATAATTAAAATAAATAATATTATAATAATATATTATATATACACACTTATGTACATCTACATAATTTGAAATTTATTTCAATGTAAACAAAGATAATAATATTGTTATACCGGGTGGACTACGAAAATCAGATTATAATGCGTTAATGATGAGATTATCAAATATTTAGATTTTTATTCAAACTTACACAAATTTATATGATAGGCTTGAATTTCTTGTATTAATTATTATGATATTGGTCTTGTTCGAGTTTAAAATCAATATAAACTACCTTACAATTTTGTGTTCAAGTATCACTTAAAGCCATTTTACCAGGGCGGCAATTCGTTTTTGTTAATTTCGTTCATTTTACATAACCAAACTTCTATGATTCTCTAGAATTGTGCTGTATAATCGATCAAAAATATAGAGAATCAACTTAGCACACCCTTCCAATACTATCCGACATAATATTGCTATCTACCCTGTTTATATCTGCTTCTTCTATACGATATGTATAGTAATATACACATAGTATAGATATTGTATATTTTTACATCTTACAACTTTATTCAACCAATATGATGATTTGTCAATTACTTGTATAAAACGTGACTTCTATTGAGTAAAAATATTAATAATAACATTATTATAAATTTTAATTAAATCGGAGAAAGTAATAATTTTATGTAAATTTTGTGTATTCTTATGTGTACATCACTCTTATATTTTAATAGGTAGACACATACATAGAGCTGTAAATTACATTGTCTAAATAAATTAACATATAGTATATAGAAATAAAAATTAATAATATTAAAAGAGTTATCTATAAGATTATTGTAATGAAATCTCTATAAAAAGTTTAAGAATTTAACTTTGAAGTAAAAAAAATAAAGGATAAATAAAATAGAAAAAAAAATCGTAAAATGAAATTAAGTGGTTTTAAATTATGGAATTAAAATAAAATAAAAAATTCGCTGTTTACCTTAAAAACGTGCCTTAAATAAGAAAAAAAACGATTGAAATGAAATGTAATTACATATATTATTTTTATACCCGTACGAACGTATGTTCGAAGGGTATACTAAATTTGCCTTACCGTTTGTAACGCTAAGAAATAACGGTGTTAGATATAGTATGTTTTTGATCAGCGTCAAATTCTGAGTTGATTAAGCATTGTCTGTCCGTTCATCCTTCCGCCCGTCCCAACGATAACTCAACAACTAATTGAGCTAAGTTCACCAAATTTTCACAAATGATTTATTGTAGTAAGTGCCAGAATCCTATTTAAAGTGGGCATGATCAGGGTACCGGTTCGGGTAGCTGCCATACAACTTCAAAATTTATTTGGCTATATCTCAGAAACTATAAAAGCTGTGGTACTGAAATTTCACACAAGCAAATATATTAGTAGGACTGATGTGTTTCATAAAATTGGTTACAATTTCTTGGTTCTTTCTGGTAGCTGCCATACAACTTCAATAGTAGTTTGACACACACAGTATTTTGAAAAACAAATAGTACACACATTTTGCATAAATTAATATGGTAATACGGCAACTTAAACTCATAGCCTGTCCCATAGTCAGTTATCCCATAGTCAGCACATAGGATAACAAATTCGCACGGGTATCACAGAGTCAACAGAAAGACAGGGTCAACTCAATTTTTTTGCTCGTTTTTAATATAAATTTAGTATTAAAATCGTAATTTTATTTGAAATATGAAAAAAAATAAGCAAAAATATTGTATAGTAAAAATCACAATATATGTTAACAAATTTATCTGTATACCCTATCTGTATTTGGAACTATTCTTTCATTTATAGTCCGAAAGAGAATGTCACTAAAATACTAATAAAATTGGATCAAACTATCTCCTCCTCTGCCCATCTCTTTTTCTTGGTATATAAAGCTGAATATTTCAATTTTATAAATTTAACAAATGTAGTTCGATAACCTAGTATTTTTCCCACATAAAAATGTTAATTGTTTTTAAATTTTCTTCTCCTTCCTTACATTATGGTTTCAATTTGATAAAATATAATCGTATATTGCATACACTTTGGAAGGAAATCAAATATTAAAAGGAACTTTAAATTAAAGATCAAATTAAATATCTAATTTTTTTACTTAAGACTTTTGTTTTACGAAATGTCCTATATAACATGCTATTGTCAAATGAACAGATAGACAGACTGAATTAAAATAATAAGCATCTTTTTTTTCTATTTAATTAAAAACCTGTTTAAAATTCGTATTATGAGACAAAACGAAAATACGGACAACATTTTTTGAAAAATCTGCAACTAATGCTGTTAAGAAATTATTTCGACCAATTATTTCTGTTCTCGACTTATTATTGGCGCTCATTTCATATACATACAATGATTCATTTATAGTAAAAAACTAATTGAATTATTAGCAAATCTAAAACATTCATATGTATATGTGTTCCTTGTTTAAAATTATAACATTACTATTAAAATGATAAAGTTGTGGAAAAAGTATTATTAAGAGATATTTGGAAAGATTTTTCGAAAAATTTTAAATGCATTTTGTAGAAGATATAGAGCGCTGAACTAGAAGATTTAGAGCAAATCAAAGACTCCACCAATATATTATTGAGTGAGTTCACCAGGTAGGTACTCATAGAATCGTCCTATATAATACAAACATTAATGTATACATTAGCTAACATACACTATAGCTTTAATTTAATACTAAAATATATTTAATATTCTAATCATAGCTTTCTACGTCATTTACTTTTATTATACTTTACTAACTATACCTATATATCATATCAAAATATTTCCTATTAAATTTTCAATAATATTCGGAAAATCTCTTTTGATTTTAACACTTTTCATATATATTTGTTATAGCATTAATAAAGAACAAAAAAAAGGAAAAAAACAAAGTACAATTTCACTTCCTGTGTTATTCTTTAATTCTTTCCTGTTGTGATCTCCTGTCAACCAGAAATGTTTATACCATGTAATTTATTTATTTACACATTTCATATGTGTATTAGTTCATATTCTACACAAGTGCTTATTATTATTGTGAAAATAGACCTACTATAAACACAAAAACTATACTAATAAAAAAACAAAACAAAATATTTTTTTTTGTTTTGTTTTGCGAAAATGCCTATTTTATGCCCATTGTTGTTTTCAAAAAATTGTTCTACATATTCCTTAATAACCCTAAGGATATTTCCTTTTGAAATGTACCTACATATGTAGAAAAGCAACCTTTTTTTCCCATTTTGATAACTTTTTAGGATTAATTAAAATAATTTTGAAAATAACAATTTCTATATAACATAAGTTCTGTATAAAGGTCCTGTATATACCTACAACAACAAAAACAAGAGTTTTTCAAATTTACGGTTCAATCGATTTAATCTCAGATTTGTTCAATCTTCTAAATCCTTTTTTTCCAATTTTTTTTTTCTTTTTTATATTTGTAATAATACCTTCATTTTTACAAAACAATTATATTTTGTAATTTATTTTTGTTTGTAGTTTAATCCATGATGGAGGTATGATTGATATTATATTGTAATCCTAAAAGTTCAGTTTGGAAAACACTAGGATGGTGACATGGAAAATTGATTTTTGCGAAAAAATAAAGGAATGTCAATCTTATGTTTTATTAGGAAAAACTTTTTTATATAAATGACTAGCGATTGATATAAGTAAGAGCATAGACGATGAGTAAATTATGTTAGCTCATTAATACTCTTAGAAATCAAGAATATTACATATCACATATATTTGCGAAATATCTTTGAGGATGTCACAAAATCTGCACATTTTTTTTTATGAAAATATTCACGTCTGTTTTTTTTTGTTCTAGTGAAAAATATCAGCGCAGCAGCCTGAATGATTTTTACATTATGGTCAAATTATGTTTGAAATTGGCTACGACTCGGACTGCTACCTTGATTATACACTGACAAATTATTGCGATATAGAAAATTCACGAGATTTACCGTCTAAGTAACTTATTATGTTTAACTTTTAATTTTCTGGGGCAAACAAACAAGCATGTATAACTTAATTAACTTAAATTTCTAACTTATCAGGGAATATAGCAGTAAGCTTTATACAAGTTTCAAGTTTAAATATCAGGTCCAATAATGCAAATACATGCTCTTAATAAGAATGCTCGTAATAAACGTTATCGCTACATAAATTTTCAAAATTTGAATAAATTTTAAAAGTGTACTGATTTGATAAATTTGATCTAGTTTGGGATATTCATCACTATCTTAATTCTTTTATTAAAAATATTCGCAATTTAGTGAATATTCTGCCTTTAAAAATAATTAAAGTTCAACTCGGTTACAAAAATTACAAGAACACAAAATGCTTGTAAAGGAAAATATATTTAAATAGAATTCTAAAAAACGTATTTATACATATACACACACACAATAAACTTTCAATTCCTCTTCATACAATTGCATACAATTTCCCTACGTTTTCTATTTTAAAAATCTAGATAAAAAAAAAGACAAAATTCAAAATTTACATAATGTCATTATTGCATTTCCTCATAAATTTCCTCTAAATTCAATAGCAATTGAAATTATTTTCCTATATATGAAAACTAAAAAATTATGATGACATTTTTAATTAAAAAAGAGGAAAAAAAAAAGAACAAAAAGAAAAAGAGGTTAAAAATTTCACTTTTATTACTATTGTTAATGGGCAATGTAAAGCATAACACAAGAGTGTAGCATTAAAAATGAAAAATCAAAAAAATAAGTTTAGCTGATGTTAATTTTTTTTATCCTTTATTTCTTTTTTTGTCTTTTTTATTTTTGTCGTATCCTGACATTTGTATTTCAAAAATTATGTATCATTTTCCATTTAAATTTGAACATTTTTTCATAATAAAATCTCTTCCTTCCTACATTGAAGCGTTCTCTTTATAAAATTTTTCTTTATGTTTCATTCTTTTAACTACTCGTACATATTATATGTAAATGCTTGTTGTTTTGAGCCAGATATAGTCTAGTTAGTTGGATATGAAAGTATACATGGCACGATATAAGTTAAGTGCTATAACAGTCTAATTTCGCTTTGTTTGCTCGTAACTTCAATACCGGTCTTAAATTACGCCATCCTTCAATGTCAGTCACAAGTTCTTTAACATTACTTTCTTTCATCTTTTGCATTTTTGCCTTACAAATTTCTCATATATATACATACATTTTTATGACCTTTCTAGGGCTATAGTAAGTTAATCAAGATTACGCTTAAAAATATTAAAATTCGCAAAGACTTTCGTTTACGTTTTAATGGTTATTCAAAAATATTGTGCCAAATACCCATCTAAATTGAAGATTGAATAGATCCCAAAAAAATTATTTTTTGCCTTAAAAATGTCACTTAACTTAATCATTCAAACTAGTTCCATTTCTAGATATTTTACTACTTCGTCTAGACAGCTTTGGTGAATAACTGAAATTAAAATGTGATGGTTTTACTAATATTTTCTTAGGGATGATTACTGTTTCATTCCTAGATATCGCAAATTCTAATACATTGGCATTCATCCACATGTTTACTAAACTATTAAAAATGTGCTAAAAATTACTTAAAAAAATCAGTTTCTCCTGCAAACATTTTGCTGTCAAGTCGGAAATTCTGAAAAAAATTTTATAATTGTTTTATTCATTTCCCATTTACTATATGTACATATTATATACAGATTAATTCAATTCAAGGTTCATTCATTTGTGATTTACATTTTGCAAATAAGAAGAGACATGGAAAATCAAAAAAAAAAATAAATCTAAAGAACCATTTGCTATTTAAAGTGCGCTTTTATAAAATTTCTTTTTTTTTGGAAAAATGGGAATGGAAAAATATTCATTATAATATTTTTTATATACTTATTTTTGAAATTATTTCTTTTTATTTTTGAAGGATACTTGTTACTATTTTTTTGACTGACTGACTTATTCATTATAAAAAAATTTAGTCTTTAATATTATTCTTATTTATGATGGCATATGCTCTTAAATAGTACTACAATAATTTAATGAATTCAGGACTTTAACATACGCGATACTTTACGACACATGCGAGTACAATCTATTTCATAATCTTAATGTAATTTTTACTGAAATTTTCTTAGATTTCAGAGCAATATAAAGCTAAAATCGTTTAAGGAAAAGTTTTAATATTCTTTTGTAATACTTTTAGAGTATAAAACGATCGCTGTTGTTAGACACCCAAAATGACTCGTCTTTGTATAATTTTCTGGCATTTTCTACATTTTATAACAAATTTTGGTCGCATATCTTTACAAGCAAAAATGTAAATGTAATCTAACAATATTGTGAATCTATTAATATGTTTTGTTGTTAGTTGTCCGATACGTAATTTTATATTGACAAAACCAATTTAATTTAAAATTTATCAAATTCATTAATTTTACTGCAAATTTTAAGAATAACTAGGAAATTTTATCCGGAAATGGCATAAAACTCTAACTGAACTGAGTTTGCCTCATATTAGGAGAAAACTATTTCAGAAAATCCTTCAAATTATTATTGAAATCGTAAATTGCAGGAAGTTAATTTAACATATATTTTTAATGTACAATAAATTTTAAAAATATATAACTTACTACTAAATTTAACCTTTTAATTACTATGCACCAGAAGGATGAACGGCCCTGCGAACGGTTTCTGCAGGGATTATTGTGAAAAAGAGGGGAAGGAAATGGCAGGACACAAGCGGAGATACCTTGGGTTAGTTTTCTTTTAACGAATTACGAATTTGGCGATTATAAATGCAAATTCCCTTAGCCTACTTGTCAAAAGTTCGAGCTGGTTCTAGCGAGGGCGGGCGATTCTGTGGACCCGGTGGTATCACAACAGGCTATCCTGGCCTATGTGTCTAATTCATTTTGATTTCTCATTGTAACAATATTTTAATTGCTTTTAAATACCTTCTATTCTAATGTTGTAATTTCAATATTACAACCTTTTATTTTAGTTTACATAAAAAAAAAACCTTCATATTCGCATTTATATTAGCATTTTAGAAGCGTATTGGGTTAAAATTAATTTCTATTACAAGAGTCTCCAAAGAACCACTTACATGAATTCATATTTATTATCTCCGTCTGTAAGTATCATCAATTTTCACCAGTAACATATGTGCGTATTTTAAATACAATTATTCAAAAGTGTCCCAGAAATACGTTTTGAAAGACCATGTATAAAAACCTTTACAATATGAATTTTTTTTAAAATTGTCAGAATCATGCAAAAAATATTTATAACTTTAAAGGAATTAAAATTCAAAGTTTAATTAGTTTCTTAGAATTTTTCATCTCACATACTTTGGGTGCTAAATTTAACGAATAAGCTCTTTGAAAAGTTTCTTAAAATATTAGAATTTAAAAGAATTATTGAACTCAAAACCCAACCTAGTCTTAGATATACTAGTGCAATTCACAATCTTATGTTTCTATGAAACAAAAATTTTATCACTCTAGTTTATAGAAATTACCAATAAATTGAAAATAAAAAAAAAGTTGTTTATTTTTTTCTAAAATTTATTAAATTATTGTTGTTAATTTTTTTTTAAAAGAAAATCTTTTAAATTTTAAATTTTTCAATATTAATTTTACCTAAGTATATTTTTTATTTACAATCCTTTGATAGGCTTTATAGATAGAAGAAGAATATTTGAGCATTATTTACAATCCTTTATTGTTATTGATTTGAGTATTTGTTTTTGCTTTTGTATTGTTGGAAAATAGAAAAGTAGAAAAAAACAAAAATCTTCTCATCTCTAATGACTACAGTACTCTTATAGTATTTAAATTGAAAACTTTTTGAAAAAAAAAATTTACTTGTTTATTTTGAATTATGTATTTAAAAATTTCCTATATTTAATTTTATTTTAAAACCAAAAAAACCAAATTAAAAAACTCTTGTATTTTTTCAAATAATTTTCTTTGTTTTTTTTATTTTAATTTTTATTGTCCATATTCAAAAAATTTCCAATATACCATTTTGGCTAGAACTTAATTACTATGAAAACAAAACAATTTTTGTTTTGATTTTCTCTTTGTATAATAATTTTTACCAAACGCATTGCATATAGTTAGGGAGGTTATGTGATAGCACCAAATTTCGGATACTAAGTTTTCCATGGGAATGCACTTCTCCATAGTAAGGAAGAGTAAATAAACTATTATTTAGTTTAAAGAGATGTCGATCTCTGTGTTTGCGCGCGTATCTCAAATTCGGTTGAACCGGTTTTGATGAAATTTTATACACGAGTTTATTTTGGCTATGACGCCGGATTAATCAACATTTCTGATACATCAGACTCTGGGAACTGAACCTTTTTCCCGATTTTACATTTTTGCGTATATAAAGATTAATATTGAAGAAAATTTTGAAGATTAATATTTCTATTCTGATTATTACCAAATCAACTGATAAACTGTTCAGAGAGTTGGGGTCGCTTTGCGCCATGTTCTACCAAGAGCCAAAATTTACATTTTTCTAAGACTGATAACTTAAAGCTTACTAGTGTCTTTAAAATTGTAAAAAATTATTTAAAATGGATTTTCATAATATTCTGAACTAGACAAAATATATATTGTGTTCGGTTATGTGCTGGCCACAACAAATTTTTTTTGTATTATTATATTTAATCTTTAAATAGAGTCAAGTACCAATGCAATACATAAGTTTGCATAATATTTTTATATAAAAATTTTTACAATTTTAGTATACTTGTTATAATGAATATTGATTTAGTTTTTTTTTTGTTTTTCAATTACTGTTCAAAAACAATAAATTAATTATTAAAATAACTTTTAATATTTTATTCTATATATGTATATTGATATATTCGATTTGCAATCAGAATTTTTTAATTAATTCGAATGAAAAATGGAAGTTGTTCAGGTTTTTAAAATAGTTTTAAACTTCAAAAATTTTAATGTTCTTTTAAACAAAACTATGTTAGAAATTAAACGATTTTCTTAAGATAGATTTTATTTTTCAAAAAAGGCAACAGCACAAAAAATTAGTATATAGAAAGTAAAGATATGCAAAATAAATTATTAAAAATGTTTTTTATTAATATGAGTATATTTTGCACAAAGAGCTATAATCGCCAAACTACCAAATCACACAAGAGAAATTCAGGAGATTAATTAATATAAGCATAAGAATCAAGTATGCAAATCGATACATAATTTTTCATATATAGCAAAAACGGAATGTTGAGTTAAAATTCGGAGCAGAAATGCAACAAACGCTTTTAAATTTTCACAATATCCACATTATACTCGTATAATTTAATATAAACATTAACATATAAAATACTTGGAGTGCGTATAAAATCTTGACCTGCGCTTGAAAGCCTATCATGATTTAGTAAGATAATTATTTATTAAATATTCCTTAGAAAATTAAGAATCCTTAAAAATATTCTTAAACATTCTTATAAATAAACAAGATTATTTAAAATTCTACTGATAATAACTATTAAAAGCATTATGTAATATTTATAATTCTTATAATTTAATTACAATTTTAAAATAAAAATTACAATTTTCTTCCCCGTGAAAACCATAAAATGTAAGTTTATAAATTTTATAATTTGAATAATGCAAAATAAAAATTTTTCTCTTTTTCAAAAAAAAATTGATGTGGTCAGCACATAACCGACCAGAATGTCTGAGTTCTAAAAATTACTAATTTTTAATTGTTTAATAAAAGTGTTACAGAAAATTATGAAAATGCATTATTAAAATTTCTCTAGAATTTTAAGGACGCTAGTAAGCTTTTAGATAACTTTCCTAGAAAAATATAAAATTGCCTCTTAGTTGAATTTTGATTTGTGCCATTCAAATTCCTTGAAAAATTTGGCGGTTAGTTTCGGTAACAACCAGAATTCAAATATTAAATTTAAATAAATTCCGGCCTAATGTTCAGTTTCAGAGCTCTAAAAGTATCGATTTTACATTTTTTAATTTTTATTAAACTAAATATAATTAAATTTTAATAAAGCAAATTTTAAAAAATTTTTCAAAAAATTTATAGGTCCATTGTTTTAACATTTTGAATTAAATATTGAATGTTAAGGAAATTGCAGGTTGATTATTATTGATCCGCGATGTAACCGAAATAAATTCACATATAAAATTTCATTAAAATCGGTTCAGCCGTTATTAACGCTTCCCTACCATAGAGAAGTGCGTTCTCATCAAAAATTCAACATCCGAAATTTGGTGTCATCACAGTATAACCTCCCATATTGTATGGAATGCGGTCGATAAAAAAACATATAGCTAATCATAAAATTTTTTAAAACAAAAATTGATTATTACCATACAAAATTATTCAGAAAAAATAAAAACAAAAATTTTCTTTTTAATAATAAAAATGAAAAAAAAAAATAAAATTATTTATATATTTCGCCAAACATCATTACATTATTATAATTTACATAATGTAATTTGAGGAGTAGATGATGATTTCACGGAAAAATGTTTTAAAAGAATATTTCATATTACAATATTCTTAGTAATAATAAAGGACATAATTTTCTTGTTAAGAAAATGTCAAAGGACAATAAAAAGTTTTGTGTCTTCTGTTACTTTTCTGTAATTTTTTTTGTTGTTGTTTTTATTATTGAATCATTATAATACACTTAATTATATGTTTTAAAAAAAAAAATTTTTTTTTTTAAACTTAATTTATTATAGCTTATTTACAGTATGATTTAAAAATTTTTCATTTTTTATATTATTCCACTTAGATTTCCAGGTTTTATAGTATTTCGGTCGAGTTTTGCAAGACGGTGTATTATTTTTATATCCGACTGATTTTTATACTCATTCTTATATACATTTTAACTGAAAAACTGCTGACTTTATCTATGTAAAATTATTCTTATACATTATATAATCAAAATATATATACTTACTATTCTAAAAGACTATAAAATTATCTTGTGCATAAATACATATAAATAAAGTTTAAATAGGTAGAAGAAAATTTTCACAATTTTTTTATATCTTTTCTCGGAAAGTTTATAAAAAAAAGAAAAAAAATGGCGACAACAACAATAATAATATATTCAATTTTTTTTTTTATCTAGATTTCTTTTTTTTTTTTTTTTAATTTTACTTTCAAATTGAGACATTATTAATTTTCGATTTAATATAGAAAGAAAATAACTTTACAATTACCCACACATTCTCTATACATTGTGAATTTTGTTGTTTTCTAATCCAATCTAAATGGAATTAATATTCACACACGCATACACTCAAGCATGAATAATATATGAAAAATACCTTTCTTTTTTGTTTGTTTGTTTGTTAAAAAGACAAAAATGCTTTTTTATATTTTTCCATTTTTTTTTAAAAGATTTTATTTTTTTGCAATTTTGTTCTGATATTTTCTTTGTATTTTAAATAGGTATTCCTTATAATTTAATTTTTTATATTATCTAGATTTCTAGAATATAGCGGATATACACTTTGTTTACAGTATATTCTCACACCCATTCTATATATACACAAACAATATAATTTGTATTTTTCGCATTCATTCAATTCACTTCCAATTTCTATTTTATTTTCATTTTTTTTTTTTGTTTATTTTCCATTTTAGGATTAAAGCCTCCTACTCCCCTTCCTTATCTATTTTGCATTCTTTAATAGGAAAATAAAGTAATAAGACCTATGCTCACTCTTTAAAATGAAAAAAAAATTAAAACAAGAAAATAATAACAAAAATAAAAAAGACAAAAAAAATATAAAGAAAATGTTTACCAATTCCGCCATCTTTTGCATAAATAAATAAATAAAAAGATACAAAAAGAAAACAAAAAAAAAAGCGAAAAATTACTTCTTTTTTAAAAATGTCCTTTGACTTTGTTTAGTTTTCATAATAAGATATATACAATATCTACATAAATATAAAGTCTATATTATTGTAATATAAAAATGTTATGTAAATTAATTCCAAGGCCATAAAACTCGAATAAGAATAAATTAAAATTAGAAAATGAAATTAGGTATAAACAAAAAACGGAAAAAAAGAAATAAAGAAAACATTATTATAGTTTTGCCCTTGACAAAGAATAAGGAATTAAAAATATACTTTCTTCATAATAATACGGGAAGGAATGAAGGATAAGTGAGTGAATCTATTCTGAATTGAAATACGAAAATTGTATAAAAAAAAAAGTCAACATAAAGGTAAACAGATTAAATCTTAACTTTATTCAATTTATTGTATATTCAAAGTACTTCAGGATGGCAAAAAAAATGGCAAAAAAAAAAAATAAAAAAAAAAAAAACAGAAAAATAACAATTCTTGTTTATGTTCCGGAACTCATCAAATATGATAAGAGCTTTCTAATTTTTTGTTTTTTTTTTTGTTTAACTTAAAATACATAAAAATGCTTTTATAATATTGAAATTTTTTTTTTTAAGTAAAAGTGGGCTCGCAGTCCAATTAATTAATATAATTATTGTGATCTTAAATGGTAAATTGTTGATTTGATATTATTTTTATTGCGTTATTGTATAAGAATTTTTTTATATCCCTTATATAAGTATGAGGTATATATTTTGGCCTAAAGAAACAGTCTTTTTCTTCAAATAGATTTTATACAGTAAGTGCAGTTGGCCATGGAACAATATATATGAACGTTTGGAAATTTTTCAATTTGGAATTTTAAAGAAATTTGATCTATATACAGCAAAGATTTTCAGTATAGAGAGAATAGAGAGAAATTCGTATCAAAAACTGAATGACATAGCGAGAAATGGATTTTATATTCTGAAAGATCATTATTGAAACTTAGATCATTATTAACGCCTAGATCATTATTATAGCTAGATAAACCTTATTAGATCTAGATAAAACCAAGATCGCTATTAAAACTTAGAGATGTTTTTAAGTTAATATGTACCGTAATTGCGTATTAGCCAAAATTATAGTTGCAAAAATGCAAGTTTTTAAGAGTGTCTTGCAATAAATTCTTAATAGATTATTGCATTTTAAACGTTTGCAAGACAATTTAAGTACTGTTAAATTCAATTTGTTTATGTTCATTTTCAAAAATATCATAGAACAAATATTATTCTTGTAACTTGAGCAAATAGATTTTATTTTTCCACATATGCTAGTAATTATCGTAACATTGTAGAAGACTTGGTGATTTAGATTCGTATATTGATTTCTTTCCTTTTCAAAATCTGTTCAAACTTTATTTTTAATAAAATTCATATGTTTCAAAAAAAATTCTACAAACTTTCCGCAAAACACCCCTTCTATTTTGTTATTTTCTCCCATTATATTAATTTAGTATTATCTATAGCAATACATTAATACATTACGTATATTTTACAATATTAACACACAGCAAGTATAATCAAGTATATTTTATACCACATCTAAATAATAATCAAAATCTCGGGTGAAATCAAAGGATTATTTCTAAATACAAGTAAAATATTTGCTCACACAAGAAATGTGTACACAATTATATATCAAAAAAAAAATTGCCTGCAACTAGGTTCAGATTTCTTTCTTTTTTCAATTCATTAATTTTTATATGTATACAAAAAGGCATACACAGGTAACAAGCAATTACAAAATTTATGAAAAGAAAAAGTTTTAAATTTTAAATATCTAAAAGTATTATACTGAATGCTACATATATATATATATATATATAATGTTATAAAATATACCAAATTTATTTTTAACTCTAGACATTATTCCCCTATGAATTTTCGTCATAGTCAGCGATCTAGAAATTTTATAAAAATTATAATCTTAACACCCTTAGGGAATATTACTCATCTACATTAAATTGGTTAAATTTTGTGGTATTTTACCATAAAAAAAAAAATTATACATTTAGTTTAATTTTCACCGACCTGGCATTGAATACAATAATGGAAAAGTTGTAAAATTTTGATTTTAGTAAGATTTAGTGAGTCTGTCTCTCTCTATATGTGTGTATCTCAATTTAAGCTGAATCAATTTTAATGATAATTTATATATAAGTTTATATAGGTTTTAATGATGAATTTAGTAAATATTGGGATTCAATTCGATATAAGAGAAAAATTAGACCAAATGCAATTATCATTTTGTGTCAAAATACATAATTTTTATATTAATCCAGCCTCTTAACTGAGACCATATCATACATAATAAATATCGTAGTTACATAAATTCTATAAAATTTTTTTTTTTTTACATTTTGAACAAAATATTATGGCATTAAGATAAGAAAAATAAAATTTTTAAATAAGGAAAAATTGAATGAATAATAATAACCTTGAATTTTACATCGACCTAAAAAAAACCCATAAATTTATATATATATTTACGCCTACCTATATACAAAATATTCTTAAAAAATTTTCTTTTTTTGTCATTTATTTTAAAATTTCATGGGAATACCATACACGTTATATTAAAATAAAACCACCATTTCTGATTTATATTATTCATTTTTATTTTCAAATCAAAGAAATTTTATATCCATTATAATTTAATATGTCTGATATTTTCAATTCGTGTCCTTCATCTGTATAACAATATATATGTGATAAACGTGCCTAGTAATTTAAATTCAATTCAATTTTAATTCAAGATAAATTTTTCTTTCACACTATAAATTTCTCCCTTTTTTTCCTCTCTTCTCTCAAATATATTATATGGGTTTGTCATTTATAATGATTTATGGTTCGATTTAAAAAGATCAAAACAAGAATAATAATAAAAATTCACATAAAAAAATAAATTTACTATAATTGAATTTAATTTCAAGATTTTCACCCAAAATGAAGCAAAATAAAAAAAACAAGTTTAATTGATAATATACCCATTATATACATACATGTAAAATATATGGTATGTATACTACATTTTACATACAGTGTATACAAATATACATTGATAGATAATTTAAGTGTATATATGTATACTAAGTGATATGAGAGAAGAAAACTTGATTTAAATTGATAAAGAAGAAAAATATTAAGAATTGAAGTGGAAGAAAACGAACAAAAAAAAAGTCATTGAAAAATTTTTCTTTTATTTGTTATGAAAATTTAAAGGAAGAAGAAAAAGGATCAATCTATGTCTACTTACGTTATATATTATACTTATGCCTTATATACTTATGCATTATGTATAATTTTTGAACACAAACCATGTGAACATTATGTGGTGCACCTTCATATATTTGTGGATTTTAATAATAGAACGTTTTCTGTTATTTTTGGTCTTTAGTACTTTTATTTACTCGTTTTGTAATCTTAAGATCTGATTTAGTTTTTTTTTTACAACAGAACTTACAATTCTTTAAAAGATATGAATAATGAATAAAAATGGAATTCATTCTGCAATATTGGCGTTGGTGATTTATAGTAAAATTCCAACTCGAAATTGAATAAGTAAAAACTAATTTGAAACCGCTATGAAACATTTTAAACGGGAATGTTGAATCTCACTCAATTCAAAAGTTTTTCTTTTCTATACCTCTTACTATGAAAAGAAAGAATTATATTATAATTTTTTAAATTTATGAAAAATTTAAGAAATCATCAGCAAGGTGTTTTAAATTATTAAATTATTCGTTGTTGATATTTTATTCTATATAATGTTCTCAACTTAATTTGACAAAGAAGTTGAGACTATTATATAGAATACACACAATCCGAAATATTATGGAATAGTATCCGGTGTTCCTAAGGCTCTGGCAAAAAAAAATTTAAATTTCTTACAAAATGCCATAAATTTTAATAATTTTTTACCTATACTTTTAAAATTACTATTTCTTCTTATTTTAGATTTACTTGAAATATCCTTTTTAATTATAAAACAAAGGATCGTGAAAAATTATTGTTATAATTATGAAACGTTGCAGCAAATTGAATAACCAGTTATCAAACTATTATCTCTTTTCATCCTGACGCTTTCAATGTCAATAAAATGAGGAAAACATAAATAATTAGACTATTTGTTACTATTTGTATGTTTTTTAATAATATTTTTTTATTGAAATCATATTAGTTTTACGGCACGTAACTAACCCAAGATCAAAATGAGCAAAAATTAAAAAGGAGAAAAAGTGCATAGCATGTTTTTATTTCGAAACTGAAAATATTAATAAGATACACAAAATAATTAATATTCCGAAAAATGAGATAAGGTTTTTTATACAAATAAAAAAAAATTGCATATCTCTAGGGGTTTAAGTTTTAAAAATCATAATGAACAAAAAAATATATTATTAAACGTATTATTTGCTTAATAATATCAACAAAATAAACCACAAATGACCATGAATTTTATTTTGGTCCTTTAAGGAAAAAGCCAATTACATAGCAATATTAAAATATAGAAATAAATAATTTTATTTGTAATAACCAAACGAAGAATTTTTCGAAACCACATGACCAAATATTTTTTAAATTAAACAAATCCTTTTACTTCATAACTTCACCAAATACCAACTGAATCATTCTGAGAAAATCACATACAACTTTCCAATTTTATGTTTTTCTTCTTATAAAATGACACAAAAAATCAAAAACAAACTACATATTTTTAATATCTTAGAGCAAAATGTTGTAAAATTTTTAAAATTTAATTATTTTTTACAATTTTTTCCCTATCTCTTTCCTTGTCTATTGCTTTCATTTTAAAAACCTATGAAATTTATATTTTATATTTTTTTATCACTCATACACTTATGTTGCTAGAATCAGTATGAATTGTTTAATTAAACTCAGTAGTATTTTCTCCCTTACGGAATTTAATAATATCGTATACAAATCTATTAAAAAACAAGTAAAAACGTTTCAGTCGGTATAAACCGATTGAATTATACCCTGCACCTTTCGTTGTTGTATAGCAATTACTCAAACCTGTGAAACCATTCTATAGAAACTTTACGGATATGTTTGACCTATAACAGACACACAACTGCCAAGTTTCATGAATCTGACTTTATTATTTTTCCAAATATTTAAAATTAGCTTTTGGAGTTGTATGGCAGGTACCCCAACCTGTCAAGCAATTCCACTAAAACTTCAGAAATATATCTGACCTATAATTGGACACATGACTGCCAAGTTTCATGAATCTGACTTTATTATTTTGCCGAATATAAAAAATTTGCGTTTGGAGTTGTATGGCAGCCACCCGAACCGGTGCAGCTATCTCATTAAAATTTTTAGAGCATATGTAGAATATAATTGGACACATGTATACAAAATTTTATATTTGTACCTTTATTAGTTTTTGAAATATTTAAAATAAACTATTTGAGTTGTATGGCAGCTACCCGAACCTGTCAAGCAATTTCACTAAAACTTCGAAATATATCTGATCTATAATTGGACACACAACTGCTAAGTTTCATGAATCTAACTTTTTTATTTTTCCAAATATTTAAAATAAGCTTTTGGACTTGTATGGGAGTTTCTCGAACCTACCAAGCAATTCCACCAAAACTTCAGAAATATCTTTGACCTATAATTGGACACACGATTGCCAAGTTTTATGAATCTGACTTTATTATTTTTCCAAATATTTAAAATAAGCTTTTGGGCTTGTATGGGAGCCACTCGAACCTGTCAAGGGATTCCACCAAAACTTCAGAAATATCTTTGACCTATAATTGGACACACAACTGCCAAGTTTCATGAATCTGACTTGATTATTCTTCCAAATATTTAAAATTAGCTTCTGGAATTGTATGGCAGGTACCCGAACCTGTAGAGCAATTCCACTAAAACTTCAGAAATATATCTGACCTATAATTGGACACATGACTGCCAAGTTTCATGAATCTGACTTTATTATTTTGCCGAATATAAAAAATTTGCTTTTGGAGTTGTATGGCAGGTACCCCAACCTGTCAAGCAATTCCACTAAAACTTCAGAAATATATCTGACCTATAATTGGACACATGACTGCCAAGTTTCATGAATCTAACTTTATTATTTTGCCGAATATAAGAAATTTGCTTTTGGAGTTGTATGGCAGCCACCCGAACCGGTGCAGCTATATTATTAAAATTTTTAGAGCATATGTAGAATATAATTGGACACATGTATACAAAATTTTATATTTGTACCTTTATTAGTTTTTGAAATATTTAAAATAAACTCTTTGAGTTGTATGGCAGCTACCCGAACCCGTTGTCCGAATTTGTCCAATAACAATAGGGTTCGTCCTTGGCACAAAAGAAACAACTTGTGAAAGTTTGGTGTCGATTGCATTATTCGTTTTTGAGTTATCGTGCGATCGGACGGACGGACGGACGGACGGACGGACGGACGGACGGACGGACGGACGGACGGACGGACGGACATGTCTAAATCGACGCAGAATTTTACGCTGAGCAAGAATATATATATATGTCCATACCGCAGATGACTCCTTCAAGTAGTTACAAACTCCATACCAAAGTTAATATACCCTTCACGAAGTGCAGGGTATAAAAAAGGAGAATAAAAATAATAGAAAATTCACAAATAATATTGTACCTAAGGACACGTACTATAGTATCAACAAGAGATCGGTTACTTCAGATTATTCAAGTAAGTTGATTCAACTAAATGAGTAAATGAAAAATTTCTTATTTTAAGTTTTGTGAAAGAAAACAAGAAGGAGGACAAAGAAAGATAGCAATAAAAAAGAGAAAAAAGCAAAAAAAAAAATTTACGATAAAAATATTTTTTAATTGAAATTTAGGATGACAAGTACTGAAAGAGTGATTTGGGGTAGGAAAAAGACGAAAAAAAAAAATATAAAGAAAAAGTTTTTTTTTTCTTTTTTGTGTAAAAAGTCTTCTTTAATTGATCCTTTTTTTGAATTGATAGCAATTAAAGAATTTTTTTTTTCTTCTTCTTTGTTGTCTTGCCTTATTTGTTGACTCAATTTAATGTACATGGTTATATTTATATAAAAATTTTATAAGAAAAGGACTTGTATATGAAAGTAGTAAGAATTAAGATCTTTAACAAAGTTCTTTTTAGAACGTCTTTTACGTAATAAACAAAAAATTTTCTATTTAAAAGTTTACTTTGTAGGTGGGTACAGTTTTTGTCAATGAGAACACCCCCAATATTTTGAAAACAGCCAAGTTGTAAAATTTAGTACAAAAAATTTTATAAAAATTAATTCTTATATAACAAGATGTACAAGTTTAAAATAAGAATGTTTAATTCGGAGCTATTCATAAATGTTAGAATTTTGACAACTTTTAAAATTTTAGATGAGAAGAAATTTGGTAAAATCCGACAGAAAAGGCGCTAAGGTACATTTTTTTAAAGTTGCAGTATTCCGTTTTGAGTAAGTAGACAACAATGTTTTTCAGTCTAACTGCAAAAAGTTTTTAAATCTGTATTTAAATTTTTAAAAGATTGCTAAATATTTTGTTAATTTTAACAAATTTTGTCATGCAATATTAACTAAAAATGGAACACTTTTTATACAACTACATAAAAATATAATGTAATAAATCCCAAAACCCAAATAATATTGTTAGTGTGATAATTAAATATATTAAAAAATGAGAAAAAATAGAGTTAACCATGTCAACTCTCTGATATCTGTACGAATTTGTTATCCTATGCGCGAGTAAATAAGCCATAGCTGACTATGAGACAGATCATGACTTTAATTTGCCGTATTACGACTTTTGTTTATCGAAAACGAAAAATTTCTTTACTGCGATTTCAATAATTTGTACGACATGGCCTAACTACTATTGAAGTTTTATGGCAGCTACCATAAGGAATCAAGAATTTTCAACTCATTTTATCACATATAGTACTAAAGCTCTAATAATACACTTATTTTCACGAAATTTCTATATTAGAATTCCAATATAATTACTGGAACTGTAAATAATTTTCGGTAATGTATGGCAGCTATCCGAACCTCGATCAGATCCAATTTAAATAAGATTCCGGCATTTGCTATAATAAATAATTTGTGAAAATTGGGTGAACCTTAATTATATTTTGAGTTATCATTGAGACGGACAAATGGACGGCTAGATGGACAGACATTACTAAATTCACTCAGAATTCGACGTTAGACAAAAACGTACACTTATGTCTATATCACAGACCATTATTTCTTAACGTTACAAACGGTAAAACAAATTTATTATACCCTTTCAATATACGTTCGTATAAGTATAAGAAACGAGTATCTTTTATGAGTATTCTTTTACTTTGATTTAATTAAAAAAAATATTGTTTTAAATTCTTTTAATTTTATTTTTACAAAACTTTATTTCAACCCTTTAATTAAAATATCTCTCCTTCAATTATATTAATTTTAATGAATATTTTCTAAGTGAGTGATTTAAAATATAAATAAGGCAACAATGGCTGTAGACATAGAATGGCAAATTATTTTATATGCTTTATTATATATAAAGTTATATACGGGTAATGTAAGCTTCAAATAATTTTTAAAAAATTTATTGAGTAATATTATAAAAATAATTAATTTAATTAGTCTCATATTTAAACGGTCTCTTCCAGAAATTTTTAATATGAATGAAGTTAATAATGTTTCAATTTGAAAGCAATTTACATAAGGATCAAAAATTAAAATCAATTTTTTCTGGAAAAAAAAAGAAGGAAACCATTTTATGTTACTGTCAGCGGATCGCAATTTAAGAGTTTTCTTGCAATATTTTCCATCAATATTAATCCTGATTCAAATAAAGCAGTCACACCACCAATATGGCAACACCAATATACTCCTTATGTTACTCTCTTAACACAACTGAATGTTATTGCCGCGTTAATTTTTCTTATACCTTTAATATTCTTCAATATTTTCTCGTCTCACTTTCATAAACTCTTGATTTCTTTCTTTGTTCGTTGTTATTAAACTAAAGATTGTTACTACTTTACTCATCTTTGCACATTATATTATATTATTAATCAAAAAGTATACATATATTTTCGGATTTCAACTTTTTTTATTAAAAAAAAAAATAAAGTTGAAAATTTCGCAATTAAATATAAAGAAAATTTTTACGAAAATAACAGGAGTATTCATATACATACACATATACAAACAGATGCAATTGCTAAGTTCAAAGACCGATATGAGATATGAATTAAAAATTCAGAAGAAACGTGAAAATTTTTTGTAAGATAAATGTGTAATATGCATATACATATATGTATATTATAATATAAGAAGCAGTTACTTCTAAAGTTGCTAAAAATAAAGTTTTTAATTAAAAACTTTTATCGAAAAAATCTTAAAATTCTGCAAAAATAAAATCGATAAAGCTTAACAAATTGTGTTCGGTTTTTTTTTGTCTCGCTCCCAAACAAGATTTTCTTATATTAAGTTCTCAAATAATTGAATACACGCATATGCATTCACCATTTTATTATTTTAGTATTTGTTATTTAAATTCTAAGATAAAATGTTTCTTTATTTATACAGTATTGTAATTAACCCGTTCATTAGTATAAAAATTTATGCTTTATGATCACTCCAAATATCACGTTACTACATAGCAGATTTAGTTGTAAAATCCTGAATGCTGCAGTATATTGCTGGAGTGTTATTAATAGTCTATAAATTTATATTATAAAGGGATATTTATTCGGTTCAAATAAATGGCGTCTTGATTCCGTCAGCAAACACGGCGAAGTATTTAGGAATGACGTTGGACGTAAAGAAAAACATAAAGCACATAAAGGAGCACATAAAGAAAAAGAGATCTCAACTAGAGGAGGAATACAGAAGGTTTAAATGGCTTTTGGGGAGGCGTTCTAAATTGACAATATACAACAAAGTTTTGATATATAATCAAATATTTAAGCCTGTCTAGGCTTACGGTATTCAGTTATGGGGCTGCGCTGCGCAGACTCATATCCAATCTATACAAAGATTTCAAAATAGAGTATTACGGGACATTGTAAACGCCCCTTGGTATGTCCGTAATGCCGATATACACAGGAATCTCACGATCCTAAGTGTCACAGACGAAATTAAAAAGCAAGCATCCAATCATAAAATGCGTTTATCCAATCATGTCAACATCGAGGCGGCTCGATTGGTTGACAATCAAAACTTTGTTAGGAGACTTAAACGTACGAGACCTCTCGAGTTAGTTTAAGGCTTTTTATCTGGAACAATGAGTACTTAGAACGCTATTGTGCCATATCAAAGGCTTGTAAATAATCAAAAAAGTTAGAGCAAAATTAATGGTTAGCCGTTTCCGACTACTATTATAGTTTATTTTGAGGAGGGTGTAGATTGAAACTGAAATCAGTTATTTCATCCTTAAATAATCATTTTATGTACACCTTTATATCTGATACCACAACTGAATTTTACTCTGTAATGACTACAAAATTTTAAAGATTTTTTCATCTTAAATAAATTATCAAAAGATAAAAATTAAATCAGACCAACAAAATGATATTGTTTTAACAAAATATATTAATTTTATTTTCCTAATCAATATTCCTTACAGGATAATGATTATTTATCTTTATTTTTCTCTTTCTCTTTTCAATTTTTCATTCATCAATTCCATTTTGTTGTGGATGTTTAAATGAACGCAGTTCATTCGGAAAAAATTAAAATGTTGGACATAACAAGAGATAAACCAGTCAAAGTAGCAGTTAGAGTAGCAGTTCCAGTCAGAGATCATCCCAAAGTAAGTATAGTAAAACAAAATTTATTTTTATATTAAAATTCATTCATTCACATCAAATAAATAAAAGGAATGGTAAAATTGAAAAGAAAAATCCAAATAAATTAGAAAAGTAAAATAATTTTTTTTTTTCCACCATTCATTTTGCAAACATCAATTAATTTTTTTTTTATTGCAATTTACAAAATGCGTAGGTAATTTTGTTTCAAATTAAAAGTTTTTTTAAAGGTTAATAATACTTGTGACATTTATCACGTAATTAGAAAACAAAAACCAAAAAAAAAAAGGAAAAATAAATTAAAATTACAAAAAGTTTAAAAAATTTTCTAAAAACACTTCACATTCATTTAGGCACTGTATATGATATCTGTATAACAATGATAATGTTAAATATAAAAGTTTATTGTTTGTATATAAAAAACATAAAAATAGTTAATAATAATTAATGTTAATTACAATTTGATAAGACAAAAAAGTTTGTATGAGATCCTTGTGGCACAAATCAGGCATTTTACTAAAAATTTTAAAGAATTTCACGTAATATGAAAATTCGAGACATGACAAATTGACATTATATATGTAGAATATACTTAGTTAAATTTTTCTATTATCAAGAATAAAATTTTCTGTTAGTAATTTTTAATTAGAAAACTTTAAAACTACCTACATTTCTGTAAAAATTTTTCAATCCTCCCACTCTTTATTTTGTTGTTGCTTAATTTTTTTAACGAAATTATTATCGAATAAAAATTATGTGAAAAGTTTAAGTAGAATAAATAGATATAGACAATTTATAGCATGAAGATTAAAAGTAGACTAAGAATATAAAATTGTTATTAATTAACTATGTTTTACGAATTTAAGGATCATTAAAAAATAGTCAGTTTTAGTGTTATATATTTATGATATACGCAGCATTATTCTATTATTACATATGTTTGAAAATAGCTTAATAATTTTTTAAGAAATAATCGAGCTCCTAGAAATGTTCAGATTTAACAGCAACTGTTTTAAAACTAAGTAAATTATTTGCAAATTAAAAAAATCAAAAAATACGATAAATTATGGCAGTTTAGCCTACAACTCATTTGCATGGAGTACTTGTTATTTGTATTCTTTACAAATATCACATCAATACTTTGGTAAAAATTGATATGGACTGTAGTTAATTTAGTTTGGAAAGTTGTAACATTGTGGTAGGTAAGATAAGGTCAGGTTAACGTGACACATAGGCGACTGTCTACCCTTCGGTGGACCGCGTAATTTTAGTTACTTCAAAGTTATGTTAAATATGTAAGCCAAAACATAATATTCTTCTGTACAATAATTTTTAATTACTGGTTCAGGTCCTCACATTTCAGGAACAAAAAAAAAATAATTATTACGAATAATTTTTATTTTATCATTGATTAAAATTATTCTCGTTTATGTCTCCATGACACATCAAGAATTCCTTTTTAATTTTTAATTCCTTTACCGTACGGTTTTTAGTCTTTTGGAATACCTAGGGTTTTAGTTTTATCAATATTATATTCTTCTTTCAATTGTTTTCTTTCTTAATCCTTACACATCAATACATTACTAGATTCGTAATTGTCAACTATTTCATTTAATTCTTCATTATGTTTCTACAAGGATTAAAGTTATCTAAAATTATTCTATAAATTTTTCGACATCTTTTTATTTTTAGAAGAGTTTTTCATTCAAATGTTACCTTAATATTTTTAAAATGTCTTTCTTAAGAATCAAAGGAAATTTTCCCCTAAAAATATGCAATATTTTATGATTATTTACTTACAAATTGTAATCTTTCAATTCTACATATATACACATGTGCTTAATTGTGCTCTATCATTTTAGTAACTTTAATTTGAATTTTATCGAAACATTGGTTCGAACAGTGGAAATTCAGTTTTAGTAATTAAATAACTTCATAATCTATAAAAGCCACGAGTTTCATATGTATTTTTTACAAGAAATTTATGTAGTCAGTTAAATATTTATCAAATACATGCATTTATCAAAATTGCAAAATTTTCTTAAAAATACATGAAGAAATTTCCATTAAGATAAATACTTAAAAATACAGTTGCATGAAGAAATTTCCATTAAGATAAATTAGTAGTGTAATAAGCACATTCTTATTAATTCGCAACTATGATGTTGTATTAGTAAAATTCATAACAACAATCTTACTTCATCAATGGACGCCATAAGAAGCAAATTATTTTTTCAAATTATTCATTTAGTTCAGTTTATTGAAAAACTAATTTCTAACAATAACAATTTATGTAGACAAATTTAAACTCCAATAATAATTTTTTATAACAAAATTTCTAAATTTTAAAAGTTTTAAATTTGTCGAAGAATATTTTCAAGTAAAGATTTACAATACTATAAGTATATAATAGAAAAGTTTTAATTCAAGAAATTGTTATATAGGCAAACACTTAAAACTAAATGAATTGCAAAATTTTTAGATTAAAAGACTAAAACCCACACAGATTATATTATTTTAAAATAATAACTTTAAAACAAAAAAAAACTTTTTTTTTTAAATAAAAACTTTTCGATTTCAATTAAAAATCAAAAGTAATTAAAATATGCTTTCATATGCAAACTATTCATCTATGATAAAATACAAAAGATATCCTTATTTTCTAATTCTTTTTTTCTCTTACACACCATATTTTTATTATCTATTTCATTACCATCTCATATAATATGCTTGAACTATTAAAAGTTATAATAACAAAAGTAATTAGAGTGTTATACATGCATACTCGTATAATATTGCATGTACAATATATATTGTATATAAGTTAGCACAAGTTAAATTATCAGTTTGAAGTTCGTGATTTGGTAAAAAATTTTTTAAAGTACACCAATTATTAATATATTATGTATGTATATGTATATTTGCATAGCTGAAGATACAATATGCGAGTATGTTAATGGTACCATGTATTAAAAGATAACTTTACTTAATGTTTAAGCTTCATTACAAGAAAATTACTTAAGTGATAATATCCTAATAGAAACATTTAATATCCTTTGAAAATTAATGTGTTTATATTTGTCTTGAAGAGAATTTGCATATTTATATCCTATGCTCTATGTACTGTTATGGTATGAGAATGCTAGTGGTTTTATTTGCACATACAAATTCACATTATCTATTTCATTATAATAATGTGAAAAATATAAATTGTAAATTACATGTTACGGGAACACCTTGCTTACGCGCTTGTTGAAAATAATAAATTTGAAGAATATATAAGTTGGAATAGTATAATGGAACGATAAGTTGTAACAGGTTTATAATAATCGGAACAAGAAGCTATTTAAATGTGCTATAGTAATAGGGAAATTAATCAACATGAAAATATGGTCACAATGGAGACTACATTCCGTTCCGTCATAGGACATTTTCTTGACGTTTTATTTTTTTGATATTTTATACGTTTTGTCTGAAACTATTTGGCCTTTATTCAAAATAAATTTTACTTGGAAAATATTTTAACAAAAATAATTTCAAAATTTTTTATTTGAGCTTATTTAGGAAATATTATAGCAAAGTCAGATTGTTTAAGGCAAATCTTCAACTCAAATTTCCATTTTGGAAGTATTTGGGAGATTAGTAATCTTTTTAAAATTACATTCACAAAACTGTTCAACATGCATTCATGTACATGATCCAATCAATTTTTTGATACATAACACCAAAATTCATAATTTTCTATGCTCAAATGTTCCGGAAAATATCAACAAATTCATTATATCTACTACTTTTATACGTTTACCGATTCAAATTCATAAGTTACAGCAGCTTCAATTCAAAATGTTTATTACAGTTTGATAAATGTTCAAAAATTATAGATAATTAAGCGTATTCGATAAAAGTTTCTATGATCTAAACCCAATTTCCCATTCGTTCTCTATAATTTATTACTTTTTATTGAATTTCCTCCTATATTAACCGTTATTAATTCGTATACATAGAATACTAAAATTATAAGAATTTTATAAAAATAATGAATAAGAAAATTATTTTCTATTTTAAAAATAAATAGCCAAAAATATCTCAAATCTAAAATAATAGCAATTATATTTCATTTTATATTTGAATTATTCAAAATTTTCTGATTGAATGAATCTTTTCAAATAAAATATACAATTTTGAATATATTTTGAATATAAAATAATTATGAAAGAAAACAATATAAAATTTTTTTTCGTATAATATATAAAGCAAATATTTATCTGTTTTATAATAAAATTTTGATTATTAAATTAAATTTAATTAAAAATAATTTATTTATTTTTGAAAACTATTGATGACTGAATTTTCATTTTCCATGTAGCTTTATTGTATTGTTTCTATATAATATTATGATTAAGTTAATTTTAAATTAATAAATAATTTCAAAAATTTTCAACCGAAAATCATAATCAATAAACAATAATGTTCTAATTGTACAAAATTAATAAAACAATATGAAAATTAAATTCGATGTTTATAGTTCACTGTTAAAAATTTAAATATAAAATTAGTAATTTTTTCAGTAGATCAAAATAATAATGAATTTTTATATAGTTTTGTAAAATTATTAAAATATACACTTGTTAAAAATAATGGATATAAAAAAACATTATTCAATCAATCAAACAATATCGGAAATCGATTTTAAAATCGCTTGAAAAGTGATTTTTCAAATTTCTGCACTCTTCAAGACAGAAAGATAAAATACATAGATATATACATAGATCGTTACTATAAACTTATTTTCATAGAAGAAAATTTTTATCTATTTCCCCGCCCTTCCAAAAATTATAGCCTCATAAACCCTTAAAAATGCCAATTTTTAAGGGTTTATGGGGCTATAAAAAACACACATATTTTAAATTCTGCAATAGCAGAAAAGTAATGACTTGCTCCTCCTACCAGGTAATACAATATTTGAACTTAAAAAAAAAAACAAACTTGCCGTCAAAGTTTACCGTTTTCGTCTAGACGGCAGATTTTAGAAGTGCAAAATTTTAACAACTTTTAGACCCTAATAAATAGTTAATTTCATTAGAAAAAAATATTTTTCCTCGTCCAACCCCTCTCAAGTTATAGCCTCACGAAATTTGTAATCTGTAAGCCTTTCCAAATTTCTATAAATACAGATAGCTAACTGGAACAAAAAATATAATTATTTTTCTTTAAATGACGTAATTTACTCTTCAATTCATCCTAAACCTATGCAATTTTTGAAAGATTTTCTTATATGTATGAAAATTATTTTAAAAGTGCAGTACATTGCCTGTCTTTAAAAGCAGTATTTTCATCTGTTGACTTGACCCATTTTTTATTTCATTCTTTATTTCTTATCTTTATTGAATATTATGAACAATATTTTGTTATACAACAATGAAATGGCATTTCCATTTAAATTGTATCTTCATAACATTCGTTTTCTTGTTTTATACAGGCGTGCTTTATATTATTATAATATTGTTATTGAAGCTTATAAAATCCCCCCTTAAGGCGGTTTTTAAGGAGGTATCTTCCGACTAAAACATTCGTCTTACAACCAACATAGTCAGGTCGAAATTAAGTCACAAAATTCATATAAATTTTGTTACACTTATTTATTTCTTCAATTTGTTATACTTATGGAAATTAAATGCGAATTTTTCTATTTATCTTACCCAAATATTCAAAATTAACTAGTTTAGTAGAAAAAATGTTATTTACGAAAAGCGTACGACAGTTTACACATAAATTTTTAACAGTGTATATAATTTATTATATGTAGTTTTATTTGTATTATAAGTACAATTTATGCAATATGTTGTTTTAATAGAATACAAGATAATCTTTCAATTATTATATTTCCAAAATGTCATCATATTTAAAATAATATTTAACATTTTATACTTATACAAATACGCATAATATTTATAATGTTGGTTTTAATATTTTCAGCGAAATTCTATTCATTTATTTAAGAAATAATATTTTTTTTACTATAGATATTTAATTTAAATTCTATATATAGCTATAGAATGTTATTATAAATCATATTTTATTGTAATATATTTAAGCTTATAAATATGATTAAGAGTGTCGAGTACAATATTTGCAAAAAAAAAAAATCATCAACTCATTCTTTATATAAATTTAAATTTCAATTTCCTTTAAAAATACACAAAATCATCATTTTTAAGTGGTATAAATTATGCATTATTGTATTGTATGAATAATACACACACACCTACACATTTAATATTGTCATAAATTTTATAACTTAAAATAATATTTTAAAAGTGGTCAAAAAAAAATGTTTTTTTTTTTTTTTTTTAACTAAAATGATTATTAACTAAATACTGAGAGAAATCATTTATTTTTATTTTTTTTTGTATTTGTTGGTGTCACATATCACTAAATGAATATTTATTTTTGTAAGTTGACAGCTTCATTTTACAAAATAACTATTTTATGTGTGTATAGGTATATGTATTTTAAAATAACAATAATTTGATATACATATTATGTATATTGATATATTACAGTATATATATGTAATAAATATATGAGTGAATAAAAATAGTGAAGAATAACTGTAACCCATTAATAATGTCGCCAAAGAAAATTTTGAGTTATGACATGTTTTTTTTTTTTAGATGCATACATATACATATATACATGCATGTATTTGTTAAATTTATGGTGACTATTCGAAAACTATTTTGCACATTATGAATATATGACTATAAGTCTATCTTAACAGATGATGTAATTTCCATATATGTATGCACTTACTACCTACATACATTTTGAATAAAAATTTTTGAGTCATTTTTTATGATAGATACTGGGGGGTTCGAGTAAAAGAGATTTGACTGTACATATTTTAAAAATTTAACATTTTAAATTGTTGTTTTGCACTTGTAAGCTTTATGAAATCTGATATTTTAAAAATTTTTAAATAAAATTTTTGTCAAAAATTTTCCCAAAAATTATACAAAGTCGAATTTCTATTCATTTTATGAAAAATTAAAATCTATTTTTATGAGTAAAATTTTAAATTGTATCACTACTATCCAAAAAAATTATAAATTTATAAAAAATGTAAAAATTTACTTTATAAAATAAAATTCTATGCAAATAATAAGTATGTAAAAAATTCCATGATAAGTTTTGACCTCATAAGTAAGGGAAAAACTGCCTATGAATTACTGAGTACAAGAACTAGTACGTATTACCAATACCATATCCAAATTCTACATTCATACCAAAATGCACAATTTGTGAAAATTTCAAAGACATAAAAAATATTAAAAATACGATTATTAAAAAAATTAAAAAACAAAAATTTACGTTTAAAAAATTTATACAAAGACTGTAATATTATTATTTGAATATCAATACATGAGTTATAAATGTTAGGATAACGTAATGTTCAACTAAACACCTATTAGAATCACTCGCTCTCTCTCACATAACGAATTATTTCGAATTTCATTTCAAAGTTTCCCTCTAGATTTCTAGATAAAAATTCTCTATAAAAAGTCTTATTATTCTCTGGATTAATTGCGACTAAGAAGAATACCAGTGTCACTTACTAATTTTTTATTTAATAAAATTTCATAGTAATAAAAATACATAATTATTTTCAATTAAAATTCATTTATAAACAAAATACTAAATAATTTTTTTTTCTTTTTACTTAATTTTATTAGTTTAATTTTGTTGGAAAACTCTTAGGTCCTAAAGGAAATTCAATGAAACGTTTACAGGAAGATACAATGTGTAAAATGGCTGTATTGGGTCGCGGTTCAATGAAAGATCGAAAAAAAGAAGAAGAATTACGAGCAAGTGGTGATCCACGTTATGCACATTTAGCTGAAGATTTACATATAGAAATATCAACATTTGCAGCACCAGCTGAAGCACATGCTAGAATAGCATATGCATTAGCTGAAGTTAGACGATTTTTAGTACCGGTAAGTCAAAAATTTAAATAAAAATATCAGGCAAATTTTTATTAAAAATTTTATTAAGTTTTACAATTCGCCTTCTTATATTTTATATTTAATTTCCTTGATTATTATTTTGGATAACAAACATAAAAACAAGAAAAAAAAATTATGCACCCATAAACAAGATTACTTTTTTCTTTTCTTCAACAAAAAAAAAAAAAATCCCAAAACTATAAAAATTGATTTTAAATGACAGAATCCTTAATTTTTTTTTCCATACCTACCAAAAAATTGTATCCATTTTTTATAACTTTTATTTTATTTTCTTTTAATGGAAAAACTTTTATAAATTCCAATTTTATTTTATTTTGAATATATTTTGATATATGATCTACATTCCATTCTCAAAAATGAAGATATTTCAAAAAATACTTTAAGTCCTGAGTCCTGAGTTCATTTTCATATTTACACAATGACACAACCATAATATATAAGATTTTTAAGTTCATAAAATGTCGTAATATTATTTTTTTTAAAGTATTTTATGACATAAAAAGGATAATATTTTTTTTTGCAATTTTATGTGTACTATTTTTTGAGAAAAATTTTTTAAAAATTAAAAACTATAAAATAAATACATATAAGGTTTTTACATAAATTTGCAATAAAAATAAAATAATAAAAAAAAATTTGGAAACTGAAATTGGTGATGAGAAATAAATTTTAAATTTAAATTTTTGTGACTAAACTTTTTGTTATTCAAATTTATTGTAGTACAACCGCAATTAAATTGATTATTCTGTTAATTCGACCTGAAAATTTAACATTGTTCTCTATATATTCATTAAAATTATTGGACCAAATACATAAATTACTTCAATTACTGAAATTCATTACAGTTTTTCACTCTTATGATGCGATACGAAAAGAGTAAAATTTGTAGAGTAAATTAAAATTAAACTATTCCAAACTATTCCAAATATATTTTATTGAATTTCTTCTTTCAAAACAAAAAAAAAAATTTGTTAATTAATATTATGAAAAGATTTTTGAACAATCGATTCATTATTACAGTAATACTGGTCCCTATAACAAAAAATTTGGATTTCAATTTCAAAATTTAAATATTGGATACGCCCGAATAGGCCTTCAAATGTATTAAACTATTCAATTAGTGAACAGGTTATTAAACATTCATTATCATACTCTTTGATTCACATCTCTGAATTATTTTCTTTGTGAGTAATTTCAGAAAATAATCTTAAACGTTAACGAGATATTGAAACGGAAAACGTTGCAAAAAACTCGTCCGTTATTGAACAAAACACCCTATAAATTATCCTTTATTAATTAAATCAACATAAATGATCACAATTTTAATCTGCTTAAGCATTTTTTTTACCTTGCTATTGTAATAGCCTTCATATTTAAAAATTTAAAAACTATTTTTGACCTTTGGTAATAAATCGTCAAATTTTCTTAACTGTAATTTGTTTTTTGGGATAAAGAAAATATTTCAAATATAAATGAAAACCATTTATAAAAAACTGTACAGAAACTCAGTTCCAGTAATCATTTGATTTATTTTTATTTATAATTTATAAGCTTATCGTATATACGAGTAGAACGAAAAATGTTAATCTTAAAGAAGTTTCTGTATCTTGCTTCAATTCTCATTGTAAATTTATTCGCTCTTTAATATTTTCAAATCAAAGCCATAATATACATATGGTCACCGATCAAATATGTACACATATATACAAACATATTTATATTTTGGAATACATGTATGTATAATATGTAAATAAAATTCTTACAGTTGATTATACATTTTAAGGATAACAATATAATGATGAGAAAAAATTTATTGTTATACAAAAGTCATTGTCAGAATTTATACACCGTAACACATGCATAACTAACTATACTTATATTTGGGTATACATGCTTAAAGTTGTTTTTTTTTTCGCTCACCATGCGATTGTTAAACATTTTGACAGCAGCCTTGTTTATTATAAATATACATATTTATATATGTATGCTTGTATGTTTATATTCATAAATTTGCGTGTAAAAATTCACTCAAATTCACATATTATTCATGGATATTTTTTTTTTAGTTTTTCTGTTATATTTTATTATGTCAGACAAGAGAGCAAAAGTATTCTCAATTTCAGAAAATCCATACAAAAATGTAACGGAACAAGAAAAAAAATAAAAATTAAATAAAATAAATTTTTGTATTTGTATAAGAGTAAGTAAGTATATAAGGATGTATAGAATATATTGATTTAATAAATGGGGTTGCAATGGGCTACATTAGGATGTTGTCATAAATAACATTTAAGACAATCCTATTTATTAAAACTTAAAGGATACTTTGTTGGCCCTTAAAGTAATAAATTAGTGATTTACATTAGAAACAGTCAAAATATTCACATATTATGATTAGTTACTTAATGCACCTTAATTTCCCATATAGTGAACAATTAACCCTTCATCTGCCTTAATATGATAAAGTTAACGATGTTGTCAGAATATAGACGCTCTCATTTCTCAGTAAATTCACATTTCTCTATTAATTATATCTCGCTTTTACTAATCTTACGAAATTCATTGCATTTTCTCAAATCGAACGTGTGTTTGTGGTTAACAGGTTACAATAACAATTAAAACAAATGGTAATCATTGGTAGAATTCGCCTGATTCATTGGTAAAATTAAAGAACATGCAATATTTTTAATAAAATCTATTATTGTAATTAAGTTGATTATGTTATTTAATACAGTCAAAATACTTTAAATTCCCAGCACTGCTATTCTCATAATCGTACAACATAATTGTAATGTACGAGTACGTCTAATAAAATGTTAATAATTGCAACGGAATTCAATATATAAATGTTATTCAAAATAACTAAATCGCTCAATTATGTAAATTAATAAACTATTGAATTCTACATTACAAACGAAATTAAATAAAAGGTACGCTATATAGCAATCACGCTACATTGTATTAAAAACAAAAAAACGAGGGAAAAACTGTAATAAAAGAAATATGAAAAATAAAATAAAAAATATAAATAAAATGTTTGGATTCATGATCCATGAATATGGAATCAAATTTAATGAAATATCCTAGATTTATTTCAATTTCTGTTATTCTTCATTTAATTTAGTTTGCCATTTCTACCGTACATTCATTTCCAAGTTCAATTCAAGCAAAGGCAGAAGAATAAATAACTAGACAAATTTTTATTTCCCCCGCCCGCCCCTACTCTTTTAAATGAAAATATATATTTAGTCTGTCGAAAAATTCACTGAGAAAATTAAAAGAGAAAAATAATGAAATTTTTCATTATAGTATACGGTTACAACATTGGTTTTCAGCGTCAATTTCCCGTTTTTTCTTTTAGTCATTGTTGCGGGAAAAATTAATCAATATCTCACTTTTAATATTTTTATTTTCTTTTCATTTGTTTTTCATTCTTTTATTTTTTTTTCTTTTTGTATTATTATTACCATGTTTCCAAGTTAGATTTATTGTTAATTTCTGCTTCAGAAAATTTTTGATATACATATTCAAATTAAGATGTCCTTCCATTAAAAACTATAGAATTGAAACCTTAATCAAAAAAAAACCTGTACGTGAATTTGAATTTGATATTTAATAAAAATTTATTAAAATACACTTGTTATGTATAAAAGTTTTTAAAAACGATATTAAATAATTTAAAAATTTAAATTTTTAGAATTGGATATTTTTTTGTATATAAATTGAATGAATTTTTATGAAATGGATGTTGTTAAAGGCGTACAACTGCTTAAATCCACAGATCTTTCAGACAGGCAAAATAATATTGAAACAGGTAGTGTTATACAATTCAATATTGCAGGTTCAAACCCTAAATTTTACATTTTATGAAAATTATAATTTTAAATTAAAAAAATAAATATTTTAATTCAATTAATTATAATGATACACTAAAAGTTTTCAATAACAATTTTGAGCAACAATATACCGTAAGATGAAGCAGAAAATACAAATTAATGAATGAGGCGAAACTTTACTATTGTGGACTTGATATAAAACATATCTTATATCCATTCCATAATTAATTTTTCAATAACTGAAAGTAGTTTTAGGGGAGCAGATTAAATAAATATAATATTTCAAATTTTCAGTTCAAAACTATGTTTTAAGTTAATATTTTAAAATACAATAGAAATAGTTTTAAACTTTACATAAAAAAAGAAACTTCTAAGCCTTCAAGATCCGACATTAGTACAACACACTAATTTTTAAATATTTTATGACTAAAAATAAATATGAAACATGAAAATTTAAAAAATTATTGTTGAGAGTTTTAGCTGAGGAAAAAAAAAATGAAAATTTTTTATGGTTTTCATTTGTTGTAATTTTTTTTTTCGGTTTAGAAAAGTTTCTAGTACAAAATCATTTTTAAAAATGTAAAAAAAAAAGAGTTCAAGGTTAAATGAAATTTTCAAAAATGGAAAACATTAAAATAGGAAGGTTCATATTTTATACGTTATAGTTTATATGGAGTAGAAATTTTCCAAAAAGAAACTGTAACTTTTTTAATTTATATTAAGAATTTTTATTTTAAAAAACCCCTAATATGAATATTGAGTGTTAATGTATGTGCCCTAATACGTATATGCTGTTCATATTGTCATTCTACACTTCTAAAATGTTTTTTACGTATTAGAATAAATTTATTTGCTTTAAGATTGAGAAGTCATTCAAAACGCGTCTAAATCTGCATCGTTGTAATGTACAAAATTTCAAAGAAATCTTTCCATCAATCTATAACGATGTCCATAACCATGTATGAAAGTCCTGGATCCTGCAATACACATCCTATCAAAATAATACATTCTAATACTACTCGGCCCACGAAATATCGCTATACGTCGTATTTTCAATTTCTTTTGCCAACGACATTTTATTTTTTTGTGGAGGATCACCTTTTTCTATGATCATAATGCTTGGTAACAATATCAATCACAAAAACCTAATATAGCATGACATATGTATGTGTCAATGTTTGTTTTTCTTGTTTTATCTGATGAGAGGGTAGACTGATTTAACCTTAATTCTCCTTTTTAAGAAATGTACAAAAAAGATAAAACTCTTCATTAAACCAGACACGAAGGCTCGAAATATTTCGGGAAAACCTTATATTTGGCTTCATACCCAAGTAGTGTTATACTTACAGCTATTGGTTTAATGTGTTCTACGTTTGGACCCCAATAAGTGTTGCTGTTTAATAAAATAAATCTATTTTGAATTTTTCATCCCTGACCAAACTATACCCATTAAATTTGTTTAAATTTATGTTGAATAAACCTATGAAAATTTTCCACTTTAAAATGGTAAACTGTTATACAGCAAATACTCATATAAAAGGTATAGGAAAATGGTCATAAAATTATTATTAATATAACGATGACATAAAAAAAAATTTAATCAAATTTTTTAATAGTTTTAATGACATTAGAGAGTTTTTGTTTTACTTCATTTTACAATGGTCCATGGTACTGTGCTTTTTTTCAAATATGCGAACATTTTTTTAATATTATAAATTTTTAAATATCTATGTCCATAAATTTTAATGATAATTTCATTTAAATTGACAGTTAAAATGTTATTTTTTTTTCTAAAGAATTATATGTATGTAATTTTATCTAATTATGAAATTTATAATAATGAATTGTGTACCCTATAATATTAACAAAATTTTTAATAGCATATTTGAATTTTGAATATAAATTTATATTCATAATAGAATTTTGAATATAAATTTATTTAAAAACTTAATTAATCTAATTATTTTAACCCTTTTCTTGTAATCCAATTCAATTAAGTATATAATGTAATAAAGTATGTCATGCAAGGATTAAGTTGATACATAATATATCAACTTATCAATTAAATTATGGAGAAAATTTAAAATTTGGGAATTCAATTTTGAACTTGCATATGTATAGGTAAATATAACAAAATTTGGAAATTTCAATATGATAAAAGTTTTTGATTTATTTAAGCATAAATTACTTCCAAGCTTCAATTATTAAATACAAGAGGAATCAAAATTCTAAAATTAATTTTAAAATATCCCTTTTTCCTAATTATTTTAAATTAAATTCTTACTTATTACAATAAAATTAAATTATACTCGAAAATAAGCTGATGACGGTAGAAATTTTCTTCGTATTTTTCCAAAAATATGAAATTGTGAGTTATGAAACTTTTGAAATAAAAATATTTTGAGCTTATATTGATTAATTACTATACATAATTCTGAAAAAAGAACCTGTTCCTTGATCCATATATCGTATGTCAACTTTATTGCAAAAGCTATCAAAATTATTAACTCAATTTAAAAAGTAAAGTAGAAATATAATTAGAAAACCAAAAACCGCATTCCAATTTTATATAAAAAAAATTTTTATTATTCATAACCAATTTTTTCTAATTTTATTCTACAATTTTGGTTAAAATTGATTTATTCTTTAATTTCAATTTGCTTCGTTTTCAATTTCTCGAATCTAAATTTTATCTACCTACTTTTAAGTATAAACCTTATAATAAAAATAATTTTTTTATATTAAACTTATTTGTTTCTTTCTTTTTAGCACTTTTCAGAAAAAATTTTGAAAAAAGTGATTGTCATTTTCACTCTGTGTGTCCATCTGTCTGTCCGTGTTTTTTTTACAGAACTTGTAAATAGAAAGCTGAATTACGTAGAAGAAAATTTTTACCTATCTCTCCTCCTCTAAAAGTTATTGCTCCTCAAAATTCTAATTTTTTGACTACTTATTTTAAGGAAACTATAAACATTTTTAAAATTTTGTTAATGCGGGAAAGTAAATATTAAAAACCAAAATGCATGCTAAAATTAACCGGTGTCTTAAACTTGTTTTTATTTTAATTTTTAATATTGTTTTTCTTCGAAACCGTACGTTTTAAGAGTCTAAAATTTAAGAAACTAAGATATTGATAAATAGCTTATTTCGTCAAAATAAATTTTTTTCTAATTTCCAACCCTTCTCAAGTTATCGCCTCTTGAAATTTGGAAAATTTTAATTTTTAGCACCTTATATTTCCGAAACTGCAAGCTTTACCAAATTTCTTAATCCCTTAAATTCAAACATTATGTTTCAATTATTTTTTTGTTTTATTTCAAAAACTACTTACTTTGCTCATCCCAAAGATATGCAATTTTTTGAATTTTTATAATGTAGTGAATAAGATCTTCAAAGAAGTCTTAAAAATAATATTTTCACTCTTTAAAGAAAAAACTGCTACATTACAAACCATTGGTTTGACCCAACTTTATGTAATTTAATTTTTAAATACGATAAAGAAGATGAAACGAGATCTTAATAAATATCATCTTAAAAAGTATAATTAAACATAAATAACATAAAATTGGAATGAAAACACATAAAATTTCAATCCTCTCTCCACTGTACATACAAACAGTAAAAAAAGAGTCCAAAAAGACATCCTTGTAGCTTTTCTTTCATACCTTCATTTATTATTAAAATGAATAAGAAAATTCAATTTGTTTTTTTTTTCACTTTATTATTATTTAATATTTATGTATGTATTTGTAAATCACTCATATGTGTCATAAAAATCATAACGGTTTATCAATAAAATATAGAATACGATAAATATTATTTTAAAAATATTTTTTGTGAGTTAAAAGGTGGCCCAATATATAAAATGTGCGTGGGTACAAAAACACAAAAATGTGTGAAGGAAAAATAATATGAGTCACTTTATAGAACATAAAAATTAATTTTCATCCGATTCTATGATAAACATATAAACGTTACCATAAAAATATTAAAATTATTTTCAAAATAAAACGTGTGACTCGTACAATTTAGATATTTTAGATAAATTTATTAAAGAGTTTTTCGAAAAAAAAAATTTATTCGTGTATAACATAATATAAGGATAAAATTTTCGGGTATAGAATAATATTTTAAGAGTTTTATGAATTTAGTATAATTTTTACATATTCAATTTAGACGGTGGTGTGTCATATAGGCCAAGTACTACAAGTGATTCGAGGAATTGATATTAATTGTAGTCTTAACTTATTCGAATCACAGTCATTTCTAGCCTAAGATGATTTCTGCAAAATATAAAATATATTTAACAACAAAACATCTAACTCTCTTAAAATATTAAGCAAAATTTTGCAATTTGATTAACCAATAAATTTGTGACAAAATATGAATTTGAAAGATTTGGGTTTCGTAGAGTCGAATCAGTCGGTATTATAATCATAGCGTTTGCGTAAATCTACTACATAATTTTTCCCACAAACCGATTACAATAACAGCATATCATTTATAGTAACGGCATTTTATTTATTATAACCGAACTGCATTTTAGCAATCTTAAGATTTTAAAAATGGCTAAAACGTAGAATGCCTAAAATTTTCTTGCTTCATTTTTATGTTCGGTTAATGTTTTAAAAAATCGGTCATATTGGATGACCAGATGTTAAAAATGTTTCATGTTGTTACATTACATCCAGGTATACATATAGGCATTATATTGAAATCGGGAATTTGCTGAATAGATAAAATTTTGCGTCTGTTTTTGTGCACGAAATTTTTATCACTATGAAAATTCTTTTTTACATATTGCTTCCACTTACGTTATTTTGAAAATGATTTTATTTCGCTTTCCCTCTTTTTTATTTTATTTTTTTTTTTTCAAAATTATTGTTGATGTTCAGAGAAGTGGAAAAAACATTGTATACAAGAATAATCATATATGTGTGTTCATCCATACGTTCACATACATAATATAATATAAAATGACATACACCATTCCACTTTACTACAAATACTTATAGGTACGTACATATAAAAAAACAGAGAAACTAGATAATATTGTGATCAAAAAAAAAAAAGTAGTGATAAAAAATTTTAATAGAAAATGTTTTTTCACAGAATACTGAACACATATTTTGTTGCTAAAAACGAAAAACAGTAAACACAGAATACTGAAAGTAGATTAACGCACCATAGAATTTTCATATATGATTTACGCACACATTACTTCTGCAATATGTGACTTGTTTTACTTGCCTGTACACTTTTTTGTAAATATTTCTATGTCTAAATTTTCGTTTGTATATATTTTGTATCATGTAAATAGGAAAATAGGAAATTTAACACAAACGAATAAATTTATAATATGTGTAATATCCAGGCATGTGCAACTTACGGTTTCAATTCGTTATAATTTAATGTGGCTCGCGAAAATTTTTCAAAACGCACTATAACATAATCTGCTACCTATGTAAATTAATTTGCGGTAAAAATACTTTTGACACTACTCAAATTTAAAAGAGAAGCAATAGATTTTCTATCTCTCCTTCAAAAAAAGTGTTCCAATATCAAATTCAAAGCCCTTTTGAAGACTGCTTGTTTGCAGTTTCCAAGTTTTGTAGAACGCAATCCAAATGCAAAAACATTTTAGACAAATAAAAATTTTATGGAATATTCTTAAAATTTCTGCACATAGGGATCCTTGGATTTTTGACAACAAAATCTAACATAGGAATTTTACCTATAACCTATATATTAACTTATTGATGGATAACCCAGCAAAAATCCCAAATTCTTGATTTTTTCATTTTGCGGCCCATATTGTCGTAATTGTTACACATGCCTTGTTCATGCAATAGTCTCTATATTACTTCAATATACGTTTCTAGATTATTATTCAATAGAAGTTAATAAAGTTATAAAAAATTCTTTAAATAACAAAATAATTAGGAAGCCATTTCTTCCTTAATTATTAAAATTAAATAAAATTTGTATAAAAATACTTATTACATAAATACCTAGTTATATTCATTAAAATTAAATTAAATTAAAAATATTGATTAAATATGTGTTTTTTATTGAAGTAAACCCTATCTTGATCGAAAGGAAATGAATTTGTTTGGGGAACATTCAGTTCTAAATTATTCTTGACTTGCCATCGACCAATATAAACATTGTCTTGTTAATCATTTTTACATTCTAAATTATCGAGTAAATAAATAACATGCTTTATAAAATGAATATGAAAGAAAATCGCTTAAAATTTTAATTGCCTTCCTTTTTTTTTATCAAAATATTTCAAACAGTTTCAATCTTTTAAATTGTGTTATCTGAACACGAAAATTTCCTGTAACAAATAAGCAAATTCATATAAATATCTACATTTTTTTGTGTCTATCTGTTTACATAATTTTTTTTCATTTCTCTCGCAATCTTTTCTTAGTCTCTTTCTATTTCCTTTCTCATTTATATTTATTTATTTTGCGCCTTTTGTCTGCCATCATTTTTAAAGAATAGCGAATAATTTACAATTTTTCCTTTTACAATAAAACACATAATATAATATATTACATAATTTGAATGTATGTATATAATATTCTCGCATATTAAATTTTTCTTCATATTTATGACGATTTGCTAAAGATCCTTCATAAACAAGAAAATGAAAACAATATTTTTGAATGTTTTACAGTTAACAAATAAAAACAAAATATTATTTATTATTTTGTTTTGTCATACAATATTCTTTATTTATATAATACACATACAAAAAAGAAAACCAAATACATAAAATATAAAAATAATAACAATAACAAACTAAAATTTCGGGGAAATTAGCTGTCAAACCATGTTTTCGTTCTTTTATTAAAATTATTGTTATTTGTGTTCGATTTGTAATTTCTTTCTCTCCTATATATTGAAATGAAAATGAAAAAATCCTTGAAAAAAATTTTCTCAATTAGTTTTCATATTCTAAATCAAAATTAATTTATTTCAATTGCCTAATTGTAATATTATAGTTAATCCATAACAACCAATCATTAAGCATAGACAAAGCAAATAATATTAATTAAGGATCTTAAAAGGATTTATATCAATAATATATCAAAGTGTTTTTACAAATTAACATTTAAAATTACTTTATTTAAAATTATATTAAATTGGATATACATAAATATAAAATAATAAAGTAATTGAGCTAGAAAATGTGTAGTTTCATTTTGTTTTTTAATTCTATCCAATGGCAAATGTAAGTGCTTCTTAATTTCCATAAAAATCCAACATTAGTTTATACTTAATGTATAAAGAGATAAGGTAGTACGAGTACTTCTTATACTTAAATTTGAAATTATAAAAGCAAATCTATTTCAAATATATATATATATCAAATTCGATAAGATTTTAAAATTTTTCTGTTGCCATATCGAAAAATAAGAATATTCATACAATACAACCAGAAAAGATTCCAGTACAACCAGAAAGTAATATGTGCTATACAATATAAAAGTTGAAAAATAGAACCATATTTACCATAAGCGCTATCATCCTTTCGGCATGCAACCTTTCCTCATATTACTACAATATATCTGAATAATATCGCTATTTGTCACAAGTTACGTTAAAGGGCTCTTTAACGTAAAATAATAATAAAATCATATCAAGAAATCTCAAAAATCAAGTTATAAAAGAAAATTATCATTACTATTATCACTTACTAATATGATTACATTTTATTAACCTAGGACATTTAATCCCAGAGCCATAGACTGCGATTTTTCAGAAATTGTTACAAGCTCTCCATTTACTTTTTTAGTACTTAAGAAACCATCAATTTATTTTCAATACACATTATCTATTAGTATATAGTTTAGATTTTCTTTTTAATCTCGAACTTTAAAATGGTTTTTTTCAAATCAAGTCTTAAGTAAGGCTTACGGACGAAAAATAATAAAGTGATATTATAGTCCTTTAAAAGTTATACTAAATTTTTTTAATTTGTAAGAGAATTTTTCGTAAAACACTAAAATTATTCGTAAGTCGTAAGTGTAATTTGTTTAAGCAATTAGCATTTCATTATATTTAAGAATCTTTAAGTTCAATTAAGATAAGGTCTTCTATTACATAAAAAAAAAATATGTTTTTTAAATTCACTTTAAAATTTGCAAAAATATAACTAGAAAAATTTAATATTCAAAGCATTCAGCTTAAAAAGGTCATTTATTGCTACAATCTTACAATATAGCTGTACATGTTACTATAGATATTACTGTAGTTATATACATACGTGTGTTTAAAATTTATATGCTATTATAACTCAAGTGCTTACTAAAACAAAAATTAAAATATTTTTTTATGTATGCATAAAAATTTTATGTAAATATATTAAAAATGATTTTGATGAAAATATAATGTGCACATACACATATAAAACTTTATAGGTGCAAAATAATATTCAAATTTTATGCTTCAACTTCATGATGAAGTTCATCGCCATATACCGTATAGAACTTGTCAAAATCAATACTTTATTAAATTTTCAAATTAATTAAAAACTTTAGAAAATTAATTTTTATCATATCAAATTTAATTAAATCAAATGCAGTGGGACAAAAAAAACAGTCGAAGAGTGAAAGGGAGAACAATATAGATTATATTTTATGCTATGTTCATGTATCTAATATTCTATTTCGCTTTATAAAATGACTTGAAGGAATTTCAAACAATTTATTGGAAATTAAACAATTTTAATTAAAATATTCACCTAAAAGTATGCAACGTTTATTATTCCATTAATTTTGTTTCTGTTTTAAATTCGTATTTTTTTTTGTTTTTCTTTATTAACTTTTCAATGTCAAAAACAATAAGTGACACACAATTACTTGCACTTTTGAATTCGTATATATAGAAACCCCATTAGCATTTTTCTTTTTACGTATACGCAATATGAATTTTAAATACAATATTCTGTTGAACGTATCCATATACGTATTCAATAAGTGTAATAAGTGTACATAAAATGGCGGCAATGAATAACAAAACAAAATTTCCTTAAATTCACTCAAATGACTAAACAAGAACCTAAGTATAAGAGAATTCAAAACATTCCATTTTTGTTTTTTTTTTTTTCAATTTGCAATTTAAATAACAGAAGGCAATGCTTTCTCGATATTTAGAGGTAATATTTGCCAATAGAAAAAAAATAAACATAGCTGTATGTATTACGTATACATAGATGTATAACTAAACGGAAAAAGTGAAAAAAAAATAACAAAAAAAAAATAAAAGATTAATCAGAAAAACTTGTGTTCATATGCATGACTGTAGTCGCAAGTCTTAACAATTAAATTCAACTATAGAGACCAACGGTAATAAAAGGAAAAGCAATTTTCAATTTTTTATTTGTTTTGTTATTGTTCTTTATTTTCTTTCAGTTATTTTCAATTAAAAGCGCATTTTGTACGAGGATTATTAAAAACGGCAATATCAAAAATTCTATTTTATTTCGAATTTTTCTTGCTCAATCATATTTTATCTCTCTAGTTTCTAGGACTTTCATTCATTTTGTTTTTAATATTTTTCTTTTATAATTTTTTAAATGTATACATAAAAAATTATAAACATATCGATATTTTCCATATAATTATCGAGTATTGTGTGGTATTGTACAAAAAACGGAACTAGTTCACCTATCAATATAGTTTTATTGTTCTAATACAGAAATTGAATTTTTTTTTTGCTTTCTTTAACACCGGAACAAGACAAACAGTGCCTCTTTTAAAGCTACATGAGTATCGGTTATGTATTATGACCCACTAACCTATTATGAACAATAACGCGGATTCTGGAACAAAAATGAACTACTACCATTAGTGTAAATTCATATTTATGGATTGGAAAGCCCCAATTTCCTCCAAGCCAAGTCATAAGATCCTCTCTTGAATGTTATATATTTATATATTTTATTATTTTCCTTTTTGAACATTCAGTTGGCAGCATTGTTCAAAGGAAAAAGAAAGTCACGCGAACCACAAAAGGTGTGCTTCCTCATCTTAATGGTGATATCACAGATCAAATTATTTCAAATTTATAAATATGCTTTAACATCCGATTTATGAATTTTAATCTAAAGAAATTAGATAAGCATATAAAGAAATTTTTGCATATCCTCTATAAATTTCACAGAAATTGAATTTTACCAATAGCACTAGATTTTTTTTTTATTATTGCAAATATTTTTAATTTTCTAATCTCTCATTTCTCTATAAATATCTTACTCTATCGCATTCTGATACTTTAAATTATGCTTCATTGCATCTTAGATTACTTTAAATTTTATTATACATAAAAATCTTTAAAAATCCTATTCAATATAATAATTTTACACATGAATATATCAATTATAATGCCTTAAATACCGTAAATTCTTTTTTATTACTAAATTGATTGGTTATATATAAACAAATAATCGATTAAAATAAATAACATTCAAAATTTTTGGGCGGTTATCCCTACAAGTAATATATTCAAATTTTTCATAATAAAAAAATAATATAGAATACGAAAATATATTATAAAATTTTATGTGAAAATTATATGCAGTCATAAAATTTGTTGATTAACTTTTAATGCTAACATATCCCAATTTAATGCTTACCTATTATTTTTTTTATTTTTGCTTTTTGTGAAAAATTCGCGGCAATTTCATACCTCATTAATCAAATGAATACCCAACAAATCAAAAATAATATTAAAAAATATATAGATACATAAAAAATATTCACATAAAAACAAAATATAACAGATCATTAAAAATATTTTACTACTTTTATTATTTATTACAGTTACCATCACTAAATCGCTAAAAACAAAAACAAAATATTCCTTACTATTAAAAGTAATCGGCTAAAATATTAAATTGCATGCCTGGAAGCAATATGAAAACTTATAGTTCATACAACTATAGTAATATATTTTTTTTTATTTCTAGTATACCCGTAAGCTTATAAATGGACGTAGGTATGAATACACGCAGCACATGTGTACACATTATATGTATACGTATTTATGATTCATGACATAAAAGTATTCAAAACATTCTACATTAGATATGTGTAAACATACCTAAGGTTACTAAGTATTCTATTACGATATCCTTTTTTATATTGGTATTATGCCAATACATTTGAATTGCATTTTTTTGCTTCCTTGAATTAATTTCAGTTATTGCAAAATAGGTAAACTATAATAACGGCAAAAGTAGAAAATAAACAGAAAACATTACTACTATATATTTAGTTGGGTTAGTGTGTGTGTTGGTTTGTTTTTCTCAATGTTTTTTTTTTTTAATAATTTAAAGTCCTAGATAATTTTCCAATTTTCTAATATTTTTTTCAATGTTATTTTATCGTCGCAAATGAAAAACAATTTTTTTTTTGTGATTTTTCTATTTTATTTAGCATTTTGTTGTTTTTGTTTAGAATTTTAAATAAAAGTTGTACGTGTCCGTAAAATGCAATAATAAATTTAAGTAAAAAAAAGAAAAAAAAAATTTTTGAAAATAGCACCACATATCCTAGACATAAGATTAAACTAAAACTAATAGCCAAAACTGAAAAAAATTTAAAAGTAAAAATTAGAACAAAATTTTGGAGTTGACCAAGTTCACTGTAAGGTATAATAAATTTTCATTTAAAAATTTTGTAATAAAATTTATATAATGAAAAAAAAAATGATGATTCTTAATGAAAAATCTTCTCCAACTCGAATATTTACGAGCAAAATAAACCAATTGGGACCAATATGAAAACATGTCTTAGGTATAGGAATGTCGAAAAACTTGATGCACAATTCGAAAAGGAAAAAGTTTTTTAGTTTTCCTGCCTGCAAATTCATTTACTTGTGCTCCAATCGCCAACTATATTCTCCTTAATGCTAGATAGTACCCATTCTTTTCTGATATATTGTGTGCTCAGTTAGTAAATTATTTACTTGTTTTGTAAATGAAAACCATATAGACATACTATTCTGGATGAGAAACTAAATTTTTTGTAATAAGCCTTAATTGTGGAATTAACGAAATTGCAATCATTACAAATAAAATTACGATGTGATAATATTTGCCAAACTTGTACATATATGTATTGATCACATTTATTTGACGAAAAAAGCCACTTGAATAAACTTTGTAAGCGACTAGAAGACTAGACATTTTTAAAACATATACAATTCCCTGACTTATTTATAAAATATTTAAAAAATATTTAAATTTAAAAATAAAAATATTAAACATTAAAATTACACCTTTAATTCAATTATAATTCGCAGAAATAGATAGATATACGATATCGTATGTATGTATGTACGTAAGAACTTTTGCAGTCGACGAAAAAATTTTCATTTATAATTTTTTATTTCATTTTGATCTTTTCTAATATGAAATTTCAAATTTTCCTGAAAAGAAAAATTTATATTTTTTATTTGTTTTTTAGAATTATTTCAAACATTTTTTTGACCTCTCATATTGTGGTATTTTTGGTATACCATCCACTTTCAAAAGAAACTTTAAAAAGATTTTTGTTCCATGAAAGTAATCTCAATCAGATTATTTATTGCACGTTTCATTCTGTGTTGGTTCACCAATTTTAAATTTCACTCTTTTACATAGACAAAATTTAAGTGAACACTAAAATAATGTTTGGTTTCTTTTTCTATTTCATTTTAATCTTTTTGATTTTAATTCTTCAAGTGTGATTATTAAAAATAGTCAACATTAAACCCACACTTATTTTTGCTCGGTGGATAAAATTGCTGTTACTCTATTCCCGAATTATTAATTTATTTGGAGTAATGAAATTTACGTAATATGCATGAAATCCTAATTATATAATTAAAATATTAAACGTTCATTCCAGATCATATACGATTGAAATGGGCGCCGAACTTAATAATTTTGTTTAGAAGTACCGGGACAAAAATCGTTATTTTTATGGACTGATGTTAAATGCTGCAATATGCCTACTACTAGAATTGACTACCGGAAACTTAGTCCTTGATTTGCATGAATTGTTATTTTATTATTATTTTTTTGAATTAATATTAAATTCAAAATTTATCTCTGTTTTTTCTTTAAATTTAAAAACCAAACATAAAAAAATAGTTTTAATTTTCTTTAAACTCACAAAACAACGCCAATCTTAATTCAATTCTATTGTTGAATTTTTATTAAATTTTTAGAAATTTTACTATTATAATTTTGATTGAAATTATAACAAGAAAACGCTGATGTCCATAAAAATGTCGCATATACTCATTTGAGTAAAAAAAGCAATAAACTTGCATGACACACTATAGATTGTTAAAACAAAGGATTTTAAATTTAATTTTTCTTCGTTTTTTTGTTTTATTTTATTGAATATTATTTCTTTTTGTATAAAATTTTATAACAACACATTACATACACTCATATATATTTCAATTCTACACTAACATTTTACATACGGAAATACATACAAATTTCTTTTAGATAGTCATGTATGTATTAAAATCTTTAACATATTCTTATTGTACACAAAATTCAAAAAATTTTATGCTTTTCAGATTTTATCTATGTTTATTTGTAGAAAAAGTTGTTTGTTATTTTCACTTTTCCAAAAAATAAAAGACAAAATAAAAAAAAAAATTTAACTAGGATAAAAGGAAAATTAAAGCTTTTAAAAAATACATTTTAGTGTTCCAACTGTTGCATCATCTATTACTCTACACCATATTGAATAGAGAAACAACTAAGAATAATATGAACTTTGTTAAGTACACAAAATGGGTGGTTTTCATACCGAATTCAGTAAAATATTAAATTTAATCCTTTACATAAAGATTAAACTAACTGATGTTGTAGCATTAAAAGGAAAAATTTTTTTCCGTCTTTTATTTAGTACTTTGAAAATAGATACCAATGGAATCAGTAATTATGCTAATATAGTATTAGATTAAGTAATATAACAGGCGCATTTTATATAACTTGCTGAAATATAGTATATGTATGTAAATTTTTAGAAATTGCATACTTTTAAAGGATATTGTTTAGAAAAGAATTTAATGGTTATTTTAGGAACTGATTGAAAATCTGGTTTGATAGATAACCTTCCTATAATAATGACTTATAAATTGAATACTCATATGCTAAGTCGTTTGCCATTAATTTTCTGAAGAGCTAATTAGAAGATATCTTCAAAATTATGATATTTATCCTGAATATTATTTTTTCTAGCAAGATAATTAAGCATTTAATTTTAAGTTCATTTAAATGTTTTCTCATATACGAGCCCTCATAAACTAACATTATTACATTTTTCAAATTATTGTCTTTTGTCATTCTGTAATCACAAGATAAAGTAAAAAGAAACTGAGTACATATTATAAATAATTACAAATACAACGTCTAGTTGTTTACATTTATTGTTTATTCTTACAAGAACTAATGGACATTTTTTTATACAACTGCAGAACAGTTGAAATCAAAGTAACGAGTCAAGATTGAAAAATTAAAAAATTTTTCTCCTCCGACTGGACATCTGCAGTTTTATGAAGAAATTGCCATTAATAATTCTTAGAAGAATTAATAATAAATACAAACAATTGACCACTGTATTTGTAATTAGTTATAGTATCATAAGTGTAATAGGTACAATAAATATTTATATGTTCATCTAATTTTGCTTTTCAAAAATAAGATTGCATAGAGCAATTCAGGTAAACAATTTTTAGGAATCATGTAGATTTAAACAATTTGATGGTAATTTTTTCATATCTTTGTACCTCAATTGGTAGAGTATCCGCCTAGAAAGAGGTAGATCACTGGTTCGAATCCAGTTTGGGTAGAAAAATTTTTTAATTTCAAAGCAGACCTTGAGTTGTTCCTATGATTACGCCATCAATCTTTTCTGCATTTCGTATGAAGAAATTTCCATTATTTATTTTAAACTGAGTAACCTTTTCAAAACTGAAAAATTCAATCGGTATTTTAAAATATTTAAATATCTTAGAAAAAAAAAATGAATGACACTATCAGTTAAAAATAATTAAAAAATGTTGCATACTAAAATGTTTGAGATACTGCAGAGTTTAATTTTTTTTTTCTGAATATCAAAGGCGTATTCTAAAAATTTTAAAATCATTTGAGTGTCGAAAAACAGAGGTGCCATTATTAAGCGCAATGTGTAATGCTTATTGGAAAATGTTAGTGATTATATTAATAATTAATAATTTTAAAATAAATTTAAGTCGTAAATTAAAATTTATTAGAAAATATTCAAAATTAAGGAAGAAAAAACGAAGAAAAAAGGAAGGCGAGCTCAAACAGTGCATGTACTGCTACATTAGCGCAACAAAAATTGATTCCAACTAGGGCAAATTCAATAGTTTCGCAAAAAATTTATGAAACGCTTTTAAAAGAAAACTTATCACATTTAAATTCTTCTACAAAATAATATTAAATAATTTGTTAAAATTTTTTAGTCTTATACAAGACTTTAAAAGATAAGATGCAACATGACAAAAAACAAAACGAGAAAAACGAAACTAAAAAAGAAAATAATTGCGGTCTTCTCTTTTTCATAATTGCTTTACGGATTTTTATGTTAGTAAACATTTTTAAAAGTATAAAGTTATCGTTAAAGTTAATAGTTTTTACTCTGTACTTATTATCCTTAAGAAAATGTCTTTATATATATACAGAAATTATTATTCTCTCCTTTTATACGTTCTGTTTTGATTTTTTTTGTGTTTTTGTTATTATATTTTACTGTTTTGTTTTTGTGGTATTTAAGGACATTAATAAGGACATTTTTTTTGTCCTTACAAAGATGTTGTTTTTTTTTGTGCTGGTTTTGTTTGCTAAACGTCTGGATTTTTGTAGAATTTACAGAAAAAAAAAACAAAAGAAAAATGTAACATTTTTTTCTCTTTAATTTTTTGTTTTTTTGGTTTCTTATAATTTTGCTAAACTTTTTGTGTAAGTACATAAGATTTAAAATAATGAGTGCCTAGAGCTGTATTACTATGTGAAAACGGGTTAGGGCGGGATTAAAATGAAAAATAAAAATAATTTTAACTCACCTGAGTGCATTTTCTTTTTCTATTTTTTGTTATTTTTATTTTTTTTTTTAAATTTAAGTCTTTCGTCGTTTGTTCAAGGCTATTTTAACTTTTTTTTTTTGTTTTTAATTTTGAATTCAAGTGAACTATTAAAAAAGACTTAAAGTTATTAAAGTAATTAAAAAAAATTTTTGTTTTTTTTTTTGTTTCTACAAAATATTGGATAAGGGGGGAAAGTTATTTAAAGAAAATTGTTTAGGCGGTATAATGTTAAGGTCACTATTATAATTATAGTGTAATTTTGTAAAAACATAAAATTTGTTTCACCACAAGGTATTTTTTTTGCAATTTTATTTTAAATTTAAAGTCAATTATGACAAAATATTTATTGTTGTAGTCGTTTTTGTAGCAATTAGTATAGTTAGTCTATTAGAATGATTGTTTTATTTCAAATTCAATATTACATTGTAACATCTATAACCACTGTCCTGTTAAGTTGACCCGATTGAAACAGTTTAGAAAAATGTTTTAATGCGTCGACCTTATACTTACCAGGGCAGTGGTATAGCAATTAATTTTAAATTGAGAACCTGAAATATAAAGACTCTTTGAAGACCACACGAATTTAAATTGGTATTTATGTTAATAATATTAATTTTTCTCACTATTTAAAAGCAATTTTTTAAAAATTTGCAAAAATTTCTAAAAAAAACAAATGGAACAGAAATTAAAATGAAAATACAACTCACTTGAATTCAAGATAAATATCTCAAATTTCATTTCTTCTTTAAATTATATTCTTAATTTAATTTTGAACACAAAAAGAAAGGATTTGTATAAAACTTTTCAAAACAATTATTTTTGTATAATAGTTATTTTAAAAGGTGAAGCATAAATTCCCACCAGCTCACTTCTTCTTTAGTACTCTTAAAATAGTTTATAAATTTTTATAAACTCATAAAAATTTAAAGGAAAACAATTGAAATAATCAAGAAAATTGAAAGTGTTCTTCATTTATTTACTTCATTTATTGTAAATTTCGCTTTCAATTTTCTATATGTTAAGTTGATTATATAATAAGTTTATTGTGCTCCTATTTAAATTCTTCATTTATTTAAGAAAAAATATTAAAATTTTCCAACACTGATTTCGTAATGAAATAAATCAAAATTAATTTTTTTAATTGTATTGAATTGCAAACCTTATTTTGAAGAATTATTAAAACTATTTTTTAATTAAATAATGTTGTTTTATTACCTTAATTATAGAAAGCAATTTGAATTGCAACTCATTGAATGCATTTTTATAAAATTTATTTTATAATATTTTGAATTTTTTTTTTATTACAAAATGAGAAAATTTAAAATTTTGAAAATTTACATTGCATATGAAATTTTTTTTTCTTGGATTTTTTAATATTTTCTTCTCAATTAACATAAATTGCATATAAACTAAAATGACCGACAAAAAATATAATATATAACAGTTACAATGTGTATGTTTTGTATGTGCATATAAAATTTTCTCAAACTGACCGGAAAACTTAATTGAATTTATAAAATTTTTTGAGTTTTACAAAAATTACTTATTATATATGTATGCATAATGTATAATATGAATATATTTGGCTACATTTAATTTGTATTCAAAATGCATTTTCATAAAAAATGAAAATTTCAATTTTATTTTTTTTTATTTTTTGATTCAAAAATAAAAATTATATCAATTTTCACTTATAATATGAAATTACTTTTGAATTTTCGTTCCATGTATTATGAAAATTTCAAATATGAAAATTTATCATATAGAAGCAACATTTATGATAATGAACTTTAAAATGGTATCTTGACAGAAATGATGTTAAAGTCGTTGAAAATATTAACATCAGCTATATTTAGAATTATGTAACTAATCCAAAGGTTAGATTAAATTTAATAGAGGTGGCCGTGAACTTGATGATTTAACTCAACTTAACTTTGTAATGCCAAATTTATTATTGAAATTTACTCGGTTTTTAATCACAACTGATCGAAAAAAAAAATACACTCAATTTAATCACCAAAAATAATTATTATCGATTTATAGTCAAATTTTTCAAAATTAGTTTTCAATTTCTTTACAGAAAACACCTTGTTCATCAGCACCAATATATTTTAATCTCGCAAAGATGACAAAAAACTTTGTTTAAAACAAAAAAATTTTAAATTTCATATAATGTCATTTTCCATTTTATATATTTTCGATGTATATATGTGCTCAATAATAATACATAATATAAATAATAATAATGTAAAAGCATAATATACAAACAGATGTAGTGTGAAAAAGGAATCAGCATGAGAATGAGCATATAGAGGAAATAAATTGAAATTCAAGATAATAGATAAAAAAAAAAAAAGTTGAAAGCAATTTTTATAATTTTTTTTTTTTCAAAATTTTCACAATATGAATTTAAAGCTTCACATATTATATCTATATATACATACATATAAACTTATCAATATTATATCAATAAAATTATTCTTTCTCCTTCTTCAATATTATAATATGGTACTTGCAATGCATACATTATTATATTAAAAATTGAATAAATTTTGAAGAGAAAACCAAAAAAAGAAGAAAATGCTGAAATATAATCAGTTAAATTGTCTCCAATTCTATCGAATATATATGTATATATTTGTAATTTATATAAGTGCATGTACATACATACAATATACACATATGTGGTACACATACATAAATGCTTCAATTCTTTAATTCGATTCGATTTTTATTTACAGATTGCAAAGTATAGAAATTTTTTATCCTATATTCTGATTTTCTTTAAAATCATAGACAAAGAGAGAAAGAACAAAAACAAATAAAATGAAAGTAACTTTTTCGATAATAATAATTATAAAGGATTCTATTTAAAATGAAATTTTCATTTTTTTTTTTTTCAAAAATACTCAATAAATTGAATGTATTAAGTTGAAATATACTTTAACTTCTGTGATCTGAATATTATATCCTTGCAAAATGATTACATTTAAAGTTCTCATTTTTTAAAGAGAACAATAATAATTATTGTGAATGGCTTAAAATATTAAAACTTTATACAAATTATATCATATGTATGATTAGCTTTTTTGGAAAATAGTAGTTAAAAAAAATTCCATAATGATTGTGTAAAACGTGATACAAAATACATTGAGAATTTGGGCGAATCACAAAAATCATATTTTTAATAATAAAACTTAATTTGAAACTATTTGAGTTTCTTACACACTGATTGTTCACAAAAAGGTATAATTAAAAAAAATTTAGCCAATTTGTTGTAAAGTATCATTCTTCCACTCAACAAATAAAAATAATACTTTTAATAACAGTCTACTACATTATTTAAATTACTTTCATTAATACACCTAAAATTTTGAAAAAAATTGCATACATTTAGGATAGAAAAAAAATTTTAAGAGGCATTAACAGAATACTCGAATTTAATGGTTTATTGCGTGAGTTGTAATTATATTTTTGATGAGATGGCATATACCGTAAGCTATACGCGGTCATAGAAATTTGAAAAAGCTTGTAGTTTCTGAAAAATCAAATGCGACACCTTGACAGGAGTTGAAGGTAGAAAAAAATTTTCTTCTAACGAAATAAGCTTTTTAAGAATATCAAGAAGCTGCTAGAATTTAAGAGTCGTAAAACTTATTATCTAGAAAAAAAAAGTAATCGAAAATTTAAAAAAAAACAGATATGCTACAGTGAACATTTTTCCACGGAAACATTTTTCATTCATTCGAAATTTCAGAAGAAAATTATTTGGAATATTTTGAGTTAAATGAAATTTTTCAGGAATCTTTATAAAAAATTTTCCACAACAATTTCCTTTAAATAATATTAGGATATTTTATTTTCTTATAGATTTCGTTTTTAAATGTCTTAATTTCTTTAACAAAATAAAAACCTCGATGCTTATTTCTGTAAGAAAATAATCTTTAATTGTGACTACTGCCATTTATTCAGGAATTATATTAAATACGAGTATTTCTCTGAAATTGAGAACTACATTCAGAAGAAAAAAATTATGGAACTTTTTTTATTAAGCATTTTTTACTAAGAAATTTTTAATAATTTTTACGGTGATATTATATGGAACAAAGTATTTGAGCTGAGTACTATGTTTAGAACAAAAAACTCTCATAAAATTTATAAAAATGCTTCTTCCTTTAGCACATATCACATTTTTGTTCTAACGTCTCATTTTTGTAAATTACAAGAGCATTTCATTCAAAATTAGTTTTAATTCAATTTCTTTACGTATATATACAACAATTTATTCACATTATATACAAAAATCATAAAAATTTTATTAACCAATAAAAAAAACTAAAAAAACGACAAAAACTTTTTTAATTATTCTTCAAGAAATTTGTCAAAATTAAAATTAACAAATCAGAGAATGGGCAATATAATTAAAATTCAAATATAATTTTTTATATTTTTAATACTCATGAATCTATATGACATGTACATATTAGGTAGGTATTACGTAAATGATGTAATAAATGTGCATGTTTTATTATTTTTAATTATTATTCCAAATTTTCTTGAAATTTAATGTCCGTGTATGTATATATTTCTTAGATGCATTATGTAATTTAAGTCTTTGAGAACCAGAAGTCGGACAGGCAAAATTTTAAAAACATATTCTTGGATTTTTATAAAGATCATCAATTTGCGAAAAAAAATTTAAAAATAAAGCCGCTCGAATTTCCTCAAAGCGCTCAAAAAAAAAAACAAAAATGCTGCAATATATGTACAATGTAGTAGTTTGGTAAACCGATTAAATGATCAGAAAAAAAACAACTAAAAAAATTTAACTTCCAATTGCATAAATACCAAGGATGGATGCCGGTGGCGCCCTCGAACGCACTAGTTATAATTATTTTCATTTGATAATTATATAATTATTTTCATTATAATTATATTCTTTGAAAATTTCCAAGTTATTCAGAAACTCATAATATTTTTAGTGTTTGGCTTTAATTTATTATACTACAAATAGTTTAAGAGCCTCCATTCTCCATGGTATAGTAAAGTGATCACTTGAGTTAAACTTTAGTAAAAATAATTTTATTACAAATTTTATTACAAATTTTTAATTACCCAACAAAGTTTCCCTTAAACCCTTTAATCAAATGATTTCCGTACAAAATAATATAGTAATAATTAAATTCAGTAAATATAAACGAAACATGACAAATTAAAATTAAGTAAATTGAGGCCAAATTATGCAAATTATAGCAAATTTAAAACATACATACAGATTAAAACAAAGTTAAGGTTGATACTGTTTCGAACTTAATTTTTCTTAAACAGAACTCTCTTCTGGTATGAAACATTATATAAAAAAAATACGACAAGGCTGCACATAACCTAAATTTTAATTAATCTAAAAACATAATTCGAATGCAATTTAATTTTTTAATTTTTAAAACAAAAGGTCTAAATAATTAAGCTTTTAAAAAACTCATTTATCTTGTCTTAGAGGTGCAATCAAAAATATTAAAATAGCCTATTTAGTATAAGTCTAGGTATAAGAACTTATCGTCCTTTGAAAAAAACTCATTCGATTTTATTCACAAAAGAAACTCAAATACTAATCATCACAAAAACCGGTGTTGATAAAACTGAAATCAGTAAAGAAATCGAAGAGGCACTCTTTTCTCTAAAGACTCTATTGATAAATCAAATTTTGTTCAATGGCAATACTTCCTAAATTATTAATGAAACCTGGTTAGTAATAAAACAAATTTTAATAAAAAAAATACTACAAATAAAATATTGTACTTTTATTAAAAAACTTTTCTAAAAACACTCTGTCGTTCTTTATTATTACACTAAAACAATCAAACATACTCTCATATCAATATGTACTTACATGTACATAACTAAATCACGCTAAAATCGCATTTTATATCATTTTTTTTCGCATAATAAAAAAATTTGTATAATGAAAACGGAACAATATTTTTTTTAATGATTGAACGATGTGTTGTTCTCTGTTTAAAGAGGGAACATTGTTCTCTTTAGGAAAATTTTCATTCAAAGTTTTAATGATTATTACAATTTTCCAAATTAAAAGCCATTATGGCTTTACATAATATTTAAAGCATTTTAAAACAGTCATTCTCCTCATTATATTTATGTGATACGTAATTGTGCTGTTTAAAATAAAATTCTGTCATTCTAATATGTTTGCTTTTTTTTTGTATAAGAAATATAATGGTAATGAAATTTTCCTTGGTATTTTTTTTTTAACATTTACAAGTTTTAAAAAAAGCAAATGAGTTGGAAAATATACCTGAGATATGGTAATAAAGTTGAGTTGATAATTTAAATTTAATTGATGGTATCAAACATAATGTTTCAACTTTAAAACATAAATTATGTGCATATCATATATACATACATATACAGGTTGTTTCGCATAAGATAGCAAATAATATTAGGAATGACACTTTGATCAATTTCCAAGAAAAAATTGTACTGGGTTGGGGTGCAGATATGTTTGTTTTCGAGCTACTGCCTGTTGAAAAAAAAGCTTCCAGATTTTTCTTGCATATAAATAAATGCTTACAATTTGAGAACCATGCGACAAACAGTAAATATCAGAGCCTGATTTCACAGGAGATCAATTGCTCTTTATTTTCGGTCTTAAAATTAATTTGATTTGAACCAGAATTTTCGAGATAAAGCTGGTCAAAGTCAGAATTTTTTTTTTTTTAATGTCAATGTCAATTTCTCAGTAATATGTCAATTTTTCAATGATATCAAGCATTTACATTAATAAGAATTGAAATATATGTTTATAAATTATATGTATGTATTTAAAATCTATTGAAATAAGGATATTAAAAAAATTTTAAATTTGATTTTCCATCCACTACTATTTTTGATAATAAACACATCATTTTATACGTAATTAGAATTTAATTTATTTCTTCCGTCATGCGATCATTTAAATATTATTCTATTCATTATATTAAAAGCAGTCATAAAGAAATTCCAATATATTATACTCGTATGTACTATCCGTAAAATGAGAAAGTCAGAAAACAATTCAATTCTAATAAAATTTTAAATCTACCAATATACTAATAATAATAATAAAGTTCAAGTAATCGGGTTCTTACTACTTTACGAAGAATACGTAAGTATTCTTCTTACAATACTTGCAAATATTTCATTTTTAAACTCAAGCTGCAATCGTTCAACACCAGTAATGATTTCCTTAAAAAAAATATGCTTTCATTTTTCAAAAAAATGTAAAATGTCCTTATTTTATTAATAACCAAATTGTCTATAAATAAAATCCCTTTTTATTCCTAAACTTTCATGAGAAATTTCAATTTCTTAAACGGAATTAAATCTAACTAACAAAATCAAATTGATATAGCTATAGTGTAGAGCATTAAAAGTACATTTAATAAAAAAAATTAACAAATATAACACATAAATATGCGATTCAAAAGTTTTAAATCTAATCACTATTTCTATGAAACTTTTATAATTTTTAATTATATAACTACATTGTTTTGAACACTATACCTCATTATATTATGATTTAGTATTGTATTGAACTCATTAGAACCAATAAAATTTCCAAGTCAATTAAAATTAATTTCCCTACTGAATTAAATTATTTAAATAGAATGTTATATTTAGATAATACGTTTATATTAGAGCTTATAAACCGGAAATTTATTTAAAATACACATGTATATTTTTTTTTCTCTTCAAAATTTTTTAAATCTTACGTTTCAGAACAATTCATTTAATGTTATTTTCCTTATAAATTCGGTATCATTGTTTGTATCTTAATATTATGTAATAGTTGTATGTGTTTATAAATGAAATCATGTCATCTTTTAATATACAAAAATATTCTACAAAATTCCAACTATTAAGAATATTAAACATCATCTTAATTTCTGTATAAGTTTTAGTCTTCAATATATTCATTTTAATTATGTGTGTAAATGAAGCAATATATAATTTATGTGTGTACGTAGGTATGTATGCTTACTATCTCACGAATATTTTTCAAGGACTTTTCCATCTGAAACTATGGACATACACACACATACTTGTATGTATATCATATAATTTGTATTTATAATATCTCTATTTGCATAAGTAAATAAATAAAAATATTATAGAGAAAAATGTCAAAACAAGGACATAAATAAATAAATATTAAAGAAAATGTAGAAGAAAAAGAAGAAAAGAAAAACATTTCATTTCATGTCTTAATTTTTAATTTTTTTTTTTTGATTCGTTATGCTTTTTATTTTTTTACGTTTATTTTGCGATTTTAAATGTTACTGAACCGCTTCGTAATTTCTTAACTATTCATATACACATATACGCACATTATGGCTCTATAGCAGTTTTTATTACCACAAAAATAAACCATATAAAATGAAAGGTATGTATATATAAATGTATAACTTATATTTCTTAATGGCACACTTTTATTCGCTCATTCCATTCAACAACAATATTCTATATGTAAAACTAAAAACCTCATTTTATAACATTCACAATAACAAAGAAAAATCTTAAAATAAAATAAGATTCTTTCAAAAAAAAAAAAAAATTTCTTGTAATAAACCTGAATTGAAAAACTAATAAAATTGAAATTGTAACTAAAAAGATCATTTTGTGGTGAAGAAAAATGTGCTGTATATTTCTGTCTGTACTATTATAACGAATTTAAAGATAATGGTAGCTATAATATAAATTCAATGTTTTATTTATTACTATAACTTACATAATAGCATGTAGTTTTTATCGATCCTACTGCCTATAACAAGGAAGTATTGTGATCGCGCCAAAAAATTTTAAATTTTACTTTTCCCGGAAATTCTCTTCACCGTATTTTAGAAATATAACACTAGTACTATAATAGTGTCTAAATTTTTATTTATTTATGTAGTTATAATATCTAAAATTTTACTACATAAAAGTTTTTGTTCTAAAATCTAGCACATATGCTGCAACCGGTAAATCTTTTTTTAAAAACCGAGACAGTTAACCTAATACTTACTATGCCACACATTTAAAATTCTAACCGTTTATCTATGTATAAATTCTTAATTCCAAAATGAAAGAAATAATAAATGGTTTTCTTCAAATATAATATTCGATAGCTACGATAAGCCACGGTAAGATATTAAATTTTTTGATTCCATAACAAAAACAATAAACCACGAAGTTTTTAAATGAAAACAGTGCATTTATGAGGCGCCCCTGTTAACATTTCCTACAGTATTCAACAAAATAATAAACAAACATTCTTACAATATAATCATTACGCTCTTTTCCTTAACGGAACTGATTAACAAACTACTTAAGACAATTGAGTTGGAGGAAGTAAATAACTAACAAAAGGTTTCTGTACTCGACAACATTTCGAAAAATATTTTCAAACACTATCGGTTATGTGCTGATAAGAACAATTTTTTTTCTATATTATCCTTGAACTTAATAATTTAATATATATATTTGTATATGGCAAACATTTATATATAAGGTATTCATAATAATAATAATACTTAATAGTTATATATAATAATAATTCCCTCATTTAATGACATTATATTATTTTAATAGTTTTATTTTGATATTAATGACAACTGACGGGCAATACTAAAAAAAAAAAACATATTTTATGTCTTTTTGTCTTAAAACTGTATACACATATTCCTCTACACCTACTGTATATTGTATATAAGATTTTTATTATTAGGAATGGCTATATATATATGTATATTGTAGTAAATATGGTTATTAAACTTAAATATAAGTTAAATAATAAAAAATATTGTCAAAAATATAATATTATTTATTCAAGATGGTTAATAAATGGTTGAAAACATAAATACGAATCATTACTCAAAGTTAATGAAAAAACAAATGTTTATTAAAAGAATCTTATTTGATTATACATCCTGGATGCACGTAAATATAACTCATAGATTATTAAAGTTTATGTATCATATTATTCATGCATATACATACTATGCAATATTTTACAATAGATTACATTTTTATGCTATTCGAAAAGTCCAAGAAATTGTAGCTTCAGTTTTTTTAAACCATAAGAGATTAATGATAGTTTTTAGGTATTATAATTGAAGGGAAGAGGAAAAGATTATCAAAATCCAAATTGGTACAAAATCTACATATTCAAGTTCAATATACTAAATGTTAAGCTGAATATTCCCATTGTGAAGGCAAGACCAAGAGTTATTCTCTGACTTTAAACAATTTCACTCAAACAATTCGCCGAATTTTGCATTTAACTCATAGCATTCATGGTAAAAGTACTTGTCCAGGCTAATAGTCATTACATTCATGCTAAAACTGTCGCATTCTTTTTTTTAGCTCCCAAACAGCTTCAATTTCTATTGGGCATTAGAATGGTAAGGAATTCGGAAATAGAATAATGTACAAGTCTCGATTCGGCTTATTTTGTATTAGTTCACAGTTATTTTGCATTTTCTGCTCAAATATTAGTCCCACTTGCTTATTTAGAAAGTTTTAAAAATATTTGATGTTGGAAATTTAATAAAATTCTTTGTTTTTAACCATATTTAAATTAACAATCAATTAAAGAATTTTAACTTTTCAATAATTTTTAAAAACAATCTGCCTTTGAGTTTAAAAATAAGTGTATCCAGATATTACACTTGCTTTTCTGTAAATAATAAAAGATCAAAGAAATAAAAAAAATATTATTAGAGAATTCTTCAAAATTAAAATGTATTCATGGCGAAACTTACAAAAATTTTAAATTCACTAAAGAAAACACGAATATAAATTAAAAATTAAAAGTTGTACTAATATTAATTATTCTTTATATTGTGGATAATGGACATTAACGAATTTAAGTGACCAAAAACCGGAACATATTCAAAACAGTTTAACATGAAATTTCTATAATTAAGTTAAAAATCAAAATTTCTTTTTCTATAATCTTTCAATCTTATATTTTTAATATTTTATATAATGTATGTAGCTATGTACGTATAAATTTGTTAAAATATTAAATTCATTAAGAGACTGTCTTACTCCAGTGCCCATTCTATATTAAAATCAATTAAGTTTCGGTTGTTGATTTCCAACAAATTATTCTACTAAATGTAAACATTTTTAACAGAACATTAAATTTTAATACGAGTATAGTTAAGGGATTCTATATAAGTTTTTCTATGTAATATGGGTAAAATATATTTACTAACACAAATAAAAAAAAATTTTGTCATAATGATTTCTAATATATTAATTTTATTTTTTTAAAAGAAATTTTTAAAAATTTTAAAAGAATGGGGGTCGTAAATCAAATTTTCTATCGCAGATCAAATTCTAAAGCACAGTTTGCTGAACACATTGCTTCCAATAACTTGTTTTTCTTTTCTTTCCAAAAAAATTTTGTTAATATTTAAGCTTAGAACCTTAAAGTATGCAATATTATACAAAATATCTAAAACAATTTGTTACTCACAAATAATTTTTAAAAGTTTCAAATTATAAGCGTCTATATTCAATTAATGTCTTTTCGCATCATAATATCACAATGTAAAAATTTCTACAAAGCCGAATCATCAACAGAAATGCCGAACAAATAAATTTTGTAGTCACCGAAAACTGCAATACAACTATTATCTTACACAGCCAGCACATTAAATGACGTAATTAATTTGATGTCATTAAATGAAATAATACGAAAATATTTATCTGCCGCCTAGATATTAATTACAATATAGTTATTGTGCAGTCACATACAAATTATATTATTGAAAATTTACATTTTTCGCTCAAAAATTAATTGACATCGCTAATTTTACAAAATACTCGTTTATTGCATAACAAACTAAAGGATCAAGGACAAATTTTTCGTTTTAATTGCTGAAATGGTTTTAATTAAATTACTTTTACCTAATACTTTTCATCTTCCAAATAACTATGCAAATGAAATTACTATACAATTCGTGTGATTTCAACTTCAAGTAATAAAACACAGGCATCGGACAGAACTATTAAAAGCGAAGTAGTTGAAAACATTAATAAGGACCTGCTATAAAAGGGACTTACTAAGTCGAAATTGTATAAAAATTGCTAATTTTTTTTTAAAATTAATTTTTAAAAAATTTTCGTATTTTATTCTTGTCACATTTCACCAATCATTGTTGCTTATTTTAACTCTTAACCTATAAGAATAGTTTATCCTCTTTTTAACGAGAGTTCAGTGAAAAGGAAGCTGATTTAAAATATGAAATAAATTCTTCTCTTTCTGTATTATTTTATTAGTTTCACTATTCTATAAAAAGTGTTATTAAAACAATTTTCTTTATTTCATTTTTTTCGGCCCAATGTTTAACAATAGAAGGATAATATTTAATTCTTCAATTATTTAATTTCACAATATACAATTTATTTAAATCGTCTTATATAATATATAAATCAATTCAATCTATATAAAATATAATTTATAATTCTATAGTCATCATGTGATTTTGTAACAATTGTTCCTCCATTTTAGTTATTTATTATAAAAAAAAATAATAATTCTGACAAAAAAGAATTCTTTATTAATTCTTCTGTATTAATTTCTTTTTGCAGGATTATCACGATGATATTCGACAAGAACAAATGTGGGAAATGCAAGCATTAACATCATCACCAACAGAAACTGGTGAACAAAATAGTCCGACAAATGGTTTACTTGACGATACAATAAATGCAACAATGGATTGTACAAATATGAAACAAAATAGTGAAATAATGGATTGTTCTAGTATAGCAACAATTAATGCAGCAGATCAATTAACAAATTCTGTAAATGCAGCAGCTGTTGCTGCAGCAGCGGCAGCCGCTGCTTCATCATCTTCAAATCCATCAACTTTACATCAACAACAACAACAGCAACAACAACAACAACAACAACAGCAACAACAGCAGCAACAACAACAAAATCAACAACAACAGCAACAACAAAATCATGTTCAAACACATTTAAATGGGAATAATACATCATCAGCGGCAGCTGCAGCAGCGGCTGCAGCAGCAGCTGCGGCGGCAGCAAATAGTATAAATAGTGAGTTCGATAGAAATATGAACACGTCAATGATCAACTATAATAATTTTACTAATCCTCTGCATATTGATTTGCCAGCCCAAACAATACATCCGGCAGCTGTTGCAGCAGCCTTACATCATCAATTAGCTACAGCTGGTATGGGCATTATTAAGCCTGCAACTGGTGTTGCAGCGGTTACCGGTTTACCGCCATCGCAAGCAACACTTGGTATACCAAGTGAAGCTGAAACAACGACACCATTAGCATTATTGGAACCACCAGGTGCTCTACTTCATCCAGCATTAAGAGGTTAATTGAAAATTTTATTTTCTTTTGTTTTTCTTGGGTTTCTTTTTACTACTATTTTTCTCATTCTCTTTTTTTTTGAATTTATCTTTTTAATTCGGTAAAATTTATAAATTATTTAAGAGGATATATTTTTTTTTTTGCTTAATAAGTCGCTTTGAATAAGCGAAAGCTTTTAAAATGTTATTATTTTATTTTCTGTTTTTATTTTTGTAATTTTTTAATTTATTTATTAACAATTCTCTTAAAGAAGCCACATAAAAAAAAATTTACATTTTTTTATATACTAAAAGAAAAAATATAAAAAATTTTATTTTAAATCCACCTTCAACTTTTACTTTTTTCACCATGACAAAAAAAAAATGTTATAAAAAAATAAAAAAAAAATTATAGGAAGTTTAGCTCGTAAAAGACCTTTACTTGGTGTACCCAGATCAAGCATGAATCCAACCAAACGAACTGTGATGACATTATTAGCCCGAGCTAAAAATTCACAAAGTATACATCCCATAAGAAATGCTGGACCTTCAGTACATGAGTAAGTTATAAAAATAATTTTAAAACGCACAAAAAATATTTCAAATAAATTTTAAAGAAATAATAAAAAAAATAATAAATAAACTAATATTTTTAATTTTGAAAATAAAGTAAAAATTTTTAAATGCAATGTAAGACAACAAAAATAATAAATTGCCCATTAAAAGCAACATTTTTCTTTAAATGACAACTAAAATGCAGGCTTCGTCTTGGCCATGAAAAAATTAACATATTTTAATAAAGAACACACTAACCAGCTCACAAGTTTTTTCTGAACCACCCATGATAAACATTACATTTCTCTTCCACATCACACTTTAAATTCTCCATTTTTTTTAAAGTAAAATTTTTACGATATCTACACATTCATTTTTATTGTATAGATCAAAGATTTATGAATTATAAAAAACCCATCCTTATACCAAAAAAAAAAATAAAAATAAAAATAAATGATTAAGGATCACATTTCTTCATTCATACAAAGATATATAAATATAATGTGTATGGATGTATATATTTTTTTGTTGTGTCCTTTCTCAAAAACTGTTTATCCAAATTGTTTCTGACAGATTCCATTAGAAATTTCAACTTTCGATGTATTAAAGCAAAAATATGAATCAAAAATTTTTTTGAAAAAATAATATTATAATAAAAACTCTTCAAATGATTTTTCTAGTTTAAAATGAATCGCGGCTATCATATTACATTTATGTTTATAATGTACAATATTAAGATTAAGGATTTTATAAGAATACCAAAATTTATTTGAATATTTAATAAATATTAACACATAATGAGCAGGTCGGGTACTAGAACCCGCTTGTGTGTACGTTGTCACTTAATTTATAGCAATATGGATGTAGAAACTTATTCTAGACCTTTTTTTGAATTCTTATATTTTTTTCAAAAACTTGTTATTTTTTGAGTAATAGGGCTCAAACTTTATATGTATGCGGATGTATACATTGTATATTCGCCCGCTACGCAACGTTGTTGCCTATGCTAGGCCGCCGGCTCATAATGTGTTAACAGATTTACAAAGGAAAATTTTTATAAGAAGAATAGAGTCAAAAATATTATATTTTGTCCAATTCATTTTTAAATTTATAATATTAATGTATTTTCTTCGGAATGCATTGGATTAGTTTTGCGTTATACCGCACATCAAATTTTAATCAGAAAAGCTTAATATACGTTTTTTGAATGATGTTAACAGAAATACATTCACTAAGCTGGATTATTTACAAAGAGTATTTTCTATTCTACTCTACAAAGCTTTCTAATTCTCCGAATAGTTAATTTAACATGCAAATTTTCCCAACAGTAACTGGAAATTCTCTCGTTTCTCTCATTTTCGTCTTAAAATAATTGTATTTAATTTTTCTATATTAAACGTAAGAATGTTTCTCGCATACCTTACAATAATTGTAAACATCTTTAAACAGAACGAAATAAAAAATAAACAACAAAAGTCACTTTTTATTTATTTCTTTTCAAGAAAACAAAAAAAAAAACAACAATAAACAGCAAAAAAAAATTTTGTTATAAAAGTCCTATGTTTAAAAAAGTTTAATATAAATAGAAAAGTTGAGAAAATTCACCAAAAAAAAAAGTCATAAATTGAGTCCTAATAGCCCCTAATCAAAATCAAAACAAAAAAAAAGTCTCATATTGACAATTAAAAAGTTCTCATATTTAATAAAAATTAAAAACTGTCGGCAAAATTTCGTTTTATGAACCAGGGTTGATCTCATTAGAAGTTATATAGAAATTTGGAAAAACAAAATTTGAATTAAACTGGAAAAAGAAATGAAAAATTCTATTTAGTCTACATCATAATTTTCCGAGAGATTACCTATATTAAATAATGAAGGTTCTATTATAAAAATTGTTATATTGTTAAATTGAATACGCTTATATAAAACATTTTTTGTATTAATATAAAAGGACACTCAATACATTTTAAATAATAAAGCTGACTTGAAATTGAGTTGTATTTTTTGGATTTTCGGTAACCAAATCGTAATTATTTTTTATAAAAGCATACTCTATGGTGTCCAATATCTCATTGATAACAATCAAAATGATTTTGCCAACTCACTAACCAACCAAGCAAAACTGATGGTACATTATAAGTCAAGCAAAAAAAACTTCAAATTGATCAAAATAAGCTCTGCGAACCCTATTTTTTTTAAAAGCCAATAAATTTAGAAAATTACTGTATTTGATTAAGACCATTTAAATTTTTCGCGACATTATTAAATTTACAAACATACGGCCCACACCAATTCCTTAACTCTTTACAAACTCTATTTTCTTGAACGACTTAAAAAAATTTAAATTTCTTGGTACACTGTGTGTATGTCTAAACTCATATATGCATTCATTAAAAAAAAAATCATAATAACAAAAAGTTTTTGTTTTTATAATTACTTGAAAATTCTTTTCTAATTTGTAAAACTTTTTAATTCAGATACATTTCAATTAATTTATAATAAAGAAACAAAAAAAAAAGACTCTTAGGATCCCCACCAACAATATTTTTTCTCTTTTGTTTTAGAAAACATTTTTAATTATAGATTCTGCTGTTATTTTTTAATTAGATTTTATCTTAAAATTTTGGTTGTAATGAAATTCAAAAGAGAAAGTAAAAGGAAGTTTAATAGTCTAATTGCATTTTAATAACAGTTCAGAATGAAATTTTTGTATTTTAAAGAAAAACGATCTTAAATTTGTTTTTAGAAAGAGCAACATATTTTGAAACAATTGAAATTGTTTTCTAAACGTAAAAAGAAAAATCAGTCAAAATTAACTTTAAGTCCCCCTTTAACTCTGAACCTGTTGAACATCGTTTCCATATACAAAAGTCTTGTCTATTCATGAGATCCTATACAATTGTATATAGCAGTGTACTTTGATACGGATCACCCCGTATATACAGTGTGATTTAGAAAGTTATACAACAATATATTCTATTGGTTAGAAGATCGCAAATGGGTAAAAATTAAATTTTCGTATTAAAAAAAAAAATTTTTCTATTTAAACAAATGTCACAACAAATTTATATGGCATGTCTTTAAAAATTCGCTCCAGCTGGTTAATTTTAATAACTTTAGATGCCAAATAATGTCTAGATTTCGAAAATATTTTTTTCAAATTTTTAAATTGCACCGAATCTGAGAAAAATGCATTTAAAAATTTCAAACCATATAGGTACCATTTCTTATAAAAACTGGCAAAAATTAAAAACCTATCAATTTTCTTTACCAAGAAAAGTTTCGAAAAAAATTTTTTGATGACTAGATTTTTTTTTTCTGTTTTTCGTAATACAAAATTCTAGTTTTTCTTTTCAAAAATTTTAAATTTTTTAAATTCAATTTTTGTTTTTCAATTTGTTACATCTCAATAAAAAGATTGAAATTCATATTTTTTATCAAAATAACTACCCTTCAGAAACTGTTTGTTTAAAGTTCCTTTTTTTTCGGAACGCAGAAATAATCAAAAAAACTTGGATAAGTAAAAATTTCGTGAAAATTGATTAAAGTTCCTGGAACTCGGAAACCCTTGAGATTTGGCACCCAGTTCGGAACAAAAGTTTTACCCATTTTTGATCTTCTTACCAATGGTATATGTTGTTGTACAACTTTCAGAATCACCCTGTATAAAAGAGTAAAACAAGTTGATTTTATAAGATACAATATTGTCCTGCATTTAACAGTTTAGTAAAAGTTCGAAATTCTTGTGCTTTATGCTTAGTAATTAAGGAGAATTGTAATTAAATATATACGTACCGCGAAAGTGGAATGGTAATCATTGTCTAACAATATTATTTAATACTATCAAACCGACTGCCATTCAACATCAGAATCCGTAATAAACAACAGGCTAAACCTGGAACCAAATATAGTGACAATCATGACAATTTCTAAAGGTATAAAATAAATTTTTACTCATTGCACTCCTTTACATTAAATATATACAAAAATTTTATTATTAAAATAAATTTAAGTAATATGAAAAAAAAATTAACGTATTTATCATAGGCAGGTGTCATTTGAAATTTCATCGCTAAAGGAACGATATAATAAAAATCGATAACTCGTCCTCCCTTCTTGATAATAAAAATTCAATTAATCCCTTTTTGTTTTTAATGATTTTTTTCATTTTTTATTTATTTATTTTTTTTACATAAAATGTAAATAATTCCTATATATAAAGTTTTTTTTTGTTTTTTTGTTTTTTTAAAGGACCTTTTCCTTTCATTTTAATTCAAATTTATTACTTTTAAAGAGCTAAATTTTTAAATGAAATAAAAGTGCAGCTGATCCAGAACTTTTATATTGTAACTTAGTCAACAGAAATGAACATTAAATGAATCCAATTTTATTTTATCTCAATTATAAGGAAATATAAGCGTATATACACAAATTATACACTTTATAATAACTTTTGAATAAGCTGTAAGTTATCAATTTCAAGGACATTTTCAAGGATTCTTATAATGTATAAGTACATTATGATTTATAGCTGCAGTAATTCGTATTACTATTCAATATCCTTACATAGAAACTGTAATTTAATAATTTAACTGGAAATAAATAAAAATATTAAATAATATTTCCATGTATCCTTGTACAGTTTTCATCAAATGAAACTGTAATATCCGTTTATTCCCAATTTGTTAATTAATTTCCTTTTATTGTGTTTTATTAATTCTCAAATTAAATGGAGGATTAATTGAGTTTATTTTTTTTTTTATATATTTCGATGTAAAATTTACATCTTAATTAAAATTTGTATTTAATCATTAAAAATGATTTAAAAAGAAAAATAAAAAAAAAACAAAATCTCAATATAAAAAAAAATCACCCACATTCTATATACACAGAAATATTTGAATAAATCAATAGTACCACCATTTCCCATTGTTTTTATTTTTTCATCGTAAATTGTAATTTGTGAGTGAAAATCAGCAAAAAATGGAACTTTTTTTTTTGCGCTTCATGAGTTGATGTGTATGAGATTTAATAATTTTTTTGTTAATTTAAAATCTTTTTTTTTATCAATACATTTTTATAAATCTATGAATTAAATATGAAATTGGCAATTATTTTTTAATATTGTATAAGATGAGGATTTATAGTAAATTCATAACAAAGGGACACTATATAAAGGACTATAATTGCTTTATTTATATAACCGTATTGTACTTTTATATACCTACATTTATTATGAATGTATTATACAATCCATTTGTAACATAGCCTTTAATGAAATACGTAACTCGAATAAGACAAAATGTAACCGGACGTTTGTAGATGAGATTGTAGGTATATGAAAATATGGGCAAAAGAATTTCCCTCCAACCACCGCAGCCAGTGTTTGTATATTGTCGCAATAATTTGCCTAGTTTGTGCAAGTGATATTTCACGGATAATGAAGTGAAGAAGTCTACATCTATTCTCTGTAATATCTGGAAAGCTCACTAATGAAATATATGTACTTAGAAAAAAATTGACTAATTTTTATGAAAAAAAAATTACACGTTATGAAATCAAAACGAAATATCGAAAATAAAAAATTAAGATAACCAAGAACAAAATTTTGTTTCAATGAAGTATAAAAGAATTAAGAGTGTTAATATAGGGACGGCATTTAAGTTAATGTATTTCAATAAGTACATTGCATGCTTGTTAAATTACCAATTACAATTGAAATACTTTTTTTTGGTATAATCTGCTGATATTGAATTAATTTATAATAAATAAATAAATCTCTTTTATAAATACGTTATTCTACAAAATTTCTCTTCTATTAACATGAATTTGAAAATTTCAACTATCAAGTCCTTTTAAAATAAAATTGAAATATGGAAAAATTATAAAATTTTCAATAAATATAGTCTTTTGATCTTTTGTAAAATTTCTTTATATTCCTCCTCATAATATCATTGGCCAGCATGTCGACTATATTTAATTACTTAATTTTAAAATAAAACTCAAAATTTAAAAAACTTAATAAATTTTGAAGTAAAAAGCGAAAATAAATTTTATTTTAATTATTGTTGTCTATAACACTATGAAAAAAAAAATCTGTTCTTTATTTATTGCTTTATTTATTATTATTCTTATAAAAATTAAAACAAATTAGTTATAATTTTTTGCTTAGATCATTACAATTGTTAACCACACCACAGCTTTTACTTCCTCCACAACCCATGTTGGATGAAACAATGACCGCAGCTGTCGTCTCAGTACAAAAAGAATCACTGGCGCAAAGTGTTTAAAAATATAATTCAAATTTAAAAAAAAAAAAAACAAAATTAACAATAATATAAAATTTCAATATAAAAAAAAAAATTAAAAACAAAAAAAAATAAAAAAAAATAATGCATCTATGTATTAAATAAAATAATTAAAAAATAAAAATAAAATTAAGAAAATATTCAAAAATTTCCAAAAAAAAAACAAAAAAAATTTCGTATATAAACACCTTGTGTAATTAAAATTGTCTTCATAAATGCATTATAAAATATTTATATGTATATATATAACCGGTATAGATATATATATATATATATATATATATATATGTATTCCACACAATATCTTAACTATAATTTAATTATATACAACCAAGTAAATAAAAAGAAAAAAATCTCCATATTATGTAAAACATTTAGGACGAATTCATTTTTATTAAAGATCATGAAATTATTAAGTATTTATATATGTATTAAGATAAAATAAAAAAAAAATTTAAGCGCACTGTTCACATAATATACAAAATAAATAGATAAAATTAAAACAAATATTAGGGAAGACAGAGACAGAAATATAGAGTTGTTTACATTAAAATATATTTTGCCAAAATATAATAAAACTAACACAGTTACACAGAAACAACTACTACTATAATTTATTATTAATGAGCTTATTAATAAGAATAACGGTGAAAACCAAATATAAAAAAAAATTAAAGCAGAAAATTTAAATAATTTGCAAAAAAAAAAAATAAGAAAAAACAGCAAGTAAAAATTTAGTCATAAGTAAAGTTTTTTATTGAAAATTTTTTTAAATATTAAATTAAAACAGAAAAAAAAAATTATGTAATTGTAAAACATTTGAATATATGTATGTATGTAGTTATTAAAAATATTATAAAATAAAGAAGAAATTAATAAAAAAACAAAAAAAAAAATAAAAATAGTAAATTCATAATAAATTCATTGAATTGTAAACAAAAAAAAAAACCGTTATTATAAATAAAAAAATATTTAAACAAAAAAATATCTGCAAGTGTCAGTTCAGTAGAATCGTGTAAAAAACGTGTGCAAATTTCAATTAATAAAATGTTAAATAAAAAAAAAAAAAACTATAAAAATTTAATAAGAAAATTATAAACTCACAATTTTGTTTTTTTTTTGCATTTTTATAAATTTTCAATATGAAATTTAAAAATTTTCAAAGAAAACTAAGGCTCCTTTTCTCTCTTTCTTACATTTCAAAATTATATTTTAAGTACACCTCGTAAAAATTACAAATATTGTAATTTAGTCATAGCATAAAAATTAATATTGTAATAATCATAGCATAATTGTAAAATTTAAATTCATAAAATTTATTTGTTAATTTGATTTTATTTAAAACTGACCAGGCACTCTACCCTGTAAACCACCATTCAAATTCTGATTCAAGAATCTTATTAATTAAGAAAAAATGTCGACTTTTTTTACTTGAAAAAAAAAATTTATAATATAGTGAATATTATAAAAAGTTATACACCCCGAACCGTAAATTTTATTTGATCATATAATTTTTGCTTTTAATTAAGGTCCAGAATTTGTTATAGCCAATTTCATCTCTTTTAATAATTATCTTTTCATTACATTTCCGTTAACAATTGTAATATGTGGTTAGTTTAGTCAATTGTAATATTTAGCGTCAATAAAAATAATTACTGAAAAAATTGCATACCTTCAGGATAATTTTAAAAAAATTTTTAAATTTTTGCTATAAAAAGTAAATATTTTGAGATTAAATTTAATAATCCTTAATTTTACATTTTTACCTTTTTGTTTTTCAAACTGAGCCTTTAAGATTGAATTTTATGATTATTGCTGCTTTTAACTTATTAATTATATTCAAGTATAAATTAACAAACTAATAAAATCTTCTGCATATAATATAAATGGAAATAGTTCCAATTTACATAAACTGCATTGCCTTAGGCAAAGTGTTGCTTTCAAGGTGGTTTATATAAAAATTTTGATCAAATATTCAATTTCATAATATTTTGAAAAGCGTTTTGAATCTAAAGGAAAAGGGCACGAACTTTGCAAAAAAAAATCTGAATTCTTATTTTAAACCTTTAGAATGCAATTTTACAAGTGCATTTGATTGGTTCCAAAATATAAGTCCAATAATCTTTTTAGGCTGCAATATTTCATTTAAAATAATAAAGTTGAAAGGCTATTTGAAGTCGGTCAAAAAACAATTTGGAATTTGAATTCTTTTACAATTTGCTCCGCTAATATTCCCGTATTTTAAGAATTTCAATTCTTTTCTCACTGTTTTTTTTTTTTAATAAAATTTCTTGCACTAATTTCATTATATTTTGAAAATAATTTTGTAATATAAAATATAAAAGTGAAGAATATTAATAAAAATTTTTAAAGAAACTTTTAAAGGAATCAAAATAAAACAGCGCAAAATGACGAATGCAAAAACAAATAAAATTTATTAAAAATACAATAAAATTTATATTAAAAAATATTTATGTATATTGTAAAAAATATTTGTAACTTTAAAATTAATTCAAAATTTTTAATAAAAAATTGTTTCGCTTAACAAAGAAAACCCTAATAAGAAAAAATTAAAAATCGTAAAAAGAACAACAAAAAAAAATCTTAAATTTCAATTAAACAGCAATGTTAAAAATAACAAAAAAAATAAATATGTTAAACGAAATTTAAAAAAAAAAAAAAGAAGTAACAAAAAACATCAAATTCAAAGTTTCATTTTTAAAATTACTGAGTAAATAATAAAAAAAAAAAAACGAAATTAGCATAATTAATTTAAATTTTAATATTAAATATTTATTAGAAATAATTCATAAAAAAATTACTGATTATTAAAAAAAAAAAAAATAAAATGTAAAACTTAAATAAAGAAAATTTAATCATAGAGGAAACAAAAGCATAAAAGAAATTCACAATACATTTAAAAAAAAAATCTGTCCTCGAGCACTGGAAAAATTTTACACTTAATATTTCAAAAAAATCAAATAAAATTGCAAAATAATTGAAAAAGAAATTTTTTAAGTTTAAAAGCAAATTCATTCAAAACAAAGATTAAATAATTTCCCTTACTTTTTTCTAAAACTTTTATAAGCATGCAGTTTTAAGTACATTATGTGCATTTTATGAATAAATAAAAAAAAACAAGGCAAAATTATTAAGTCATTCAATAAATAAAATAAAATTATCAAATTCAAACAAATCTTACATAAATTATTCTTCCAAATTGTGAAAAAATTTGACTGAAACCCCAGATATTGAACTTTGCATTTAATTTTAGAGTCTATATGATTGTAGCAAATACTTATATGTAAGAACTATCAATATTTTATTTAAAAGTAATTTGGATTTTGCTATAATTATTTGAAAATTTTAATTAAATTGAAATTTCATGAGAATTTCCTATGAGAAATATTTTTCAAATTATGTAATTAAAATTATATAACAATTATTATTTTAGTGGGATATTCGTTGTAAACAATGAGGTATAGGATTTTTCTTTAAAAATTTCTTATCATATTAATTCTTATAATTTATACGCATGTTGTGATGCAATTCTATGTATGTATTTTGATTAACATTTTTTACACAACTTCAAAATTAATAAATATTAAATTTATTTAATGGATACAATGTTTTGAGCCAGAATCAATTATATAGAAATTTGAAATTATAAATTTTATAAGTTATCGATTGTAAAATTCTCTAAAATAGGTTATCGAAATAAAATTCTTATAAAATTCTAATACACAATTCCCTATCACTTTTCAGAGCCTGGCAGAGATTTCTTAGGTCTTACTACTTCGGGCGCACTACGGACTTAGCGAATTTAAGCATTAAGAATTTGAACGGATTTTTGAGGAGCTAGTTCGTATTTGAAGCGGAAAAGTAGAGACCTGGCAGTACCACAATTGTGGTCTGTGTGTATCCTTTGGGGGGCCGCAACGACCTAACCTATTCTAACTTATATACATATTTGTTAACTTTAAAATTTCTGCATTCAATTTTTCTATATTACTAAAAAATATATGAAGCTCTACTCTTATAAACTGAATTCTAATTCAATACAGTACAATTGAATTGTATACAGAATTATAACGATTTGAGGATCAAAATAAATTTTATGTTTATTATTGAAAATTTAGTTTTATTAATGATTCAATCATTTTTAAAAACAAAATTAATATACACTATACTTTGTCCAATTAGGTGTAGGTTTAGGTTTAGGTTGACGTGGCCATTCAAGGATGCACTTAGGCCTGTTGTCATCCCGCTGGATCTCCATATCCCCAAACTCACGGGAACCAGCCCGAATCTTTTATAAACTGGACTAGATCCTTGGCATTTACATTCACCAAGTCCGTAACTCGCAAAAAGAAATGCGACCCAAGAAACCTCCTCCACCTTCCCCGTACCAAAGCTGGGGATAAGTACAGAAAATGAGCCACCGTCTCCTGCACCTTCTATTTTGTTCATATAAAATATTTGTTCATATAAAATATTAATTACATTATTTACTCATTAAAATAAATTATTTGAATGCATAATCATTTTAATATGAATAAATAATAGTAATGGTAATATTAAATTATTTTCAATCGGAAATAAAATTAAGAAAATCCATTCCGGTTTCATATATAAAACTCAAAAAACAATTTTCATTTTTATTAAATGTATAATAAAAAAAATGTTTAATAAAAATTTTTTTCACAATTTAAATTTTTTTGTAATTTTTCTTTATATATTTTTAAAATATTTACAAGTATTTTATTATATTATTTATTTACCTCGATTATCGTGAGTCTCTAGACAAGTCTATTGAATTTTTAATTTATCAAATTTTATATAAAAATTTAGAATGTAAAAGAAAATACGAATAATTTAATAAATTGAAAAAGGGATTCATTCAATTTCCTGTTCAACTGTTTTATTTTTATAAATATTTTTTTGTAATTTTTGTAAATTTTTTATATAATTTCCTTAAGGAATAGAAAATTGAAAAGTCTCAAATTCACGATATCCGTTTCATATGAATTAAAATTTTAATAATATCTTTTTACTGATTATTTAAATTTTTTATTATAAATTTATATTTTATTTTTTTTTTTGGATTATTGAGAAAGAAAATTATGGTCGTATTTATAATGAATTTATTGTCAAATAAATATTTGCATATACTCGTATATTTAAGTTGCTATTTTAATTTATAATTTTTGAGCAGAATAAATGATTTTAAAAAATAGGAAATGCTTATACACCACAAAATCGGTAATTAGTCCTCGAAATGAAAAATTTATTTTTAACTTTTAATCGTGTATTTCCCTTTTTCATCTCACTTTTTATTCGTTTTCAAATCAGAATTCTCCGTTTTTCTAATGAATATTTAATATTTCCAATATTGGATTTTCGCGTTTTTTTTCAAATTATCGACTGAACATATCTACCTTCAAAAACGAATTAACAAAATTTTGAGATACGCAATACAGAATAATTCTCACTCGAAAATAACATTATACAAATATACAATTACTACTCACTTTCTTCTCACTTAGCTAGTAAAATAGTGGGATAATCATGATCATGTTCATAATTTTATATACTATTTAAACAAATATTTTGAAAGCAATATAATTTTTCAAATGTTGGCTATCCCTAATTTATAATATTACGGTAGATATTGTAACATGTTATACGTTATAAAACCTAACAGCAATATGCATTTTTTTCTCATTACAAATCTTATTAATATAATCCCAAAATCTCCAATATCTCATAATTACATCTTTCTTAAATTTCTCAAATATTCTTTATAAACATAAGAAAAATTATTAATTTTGATTGAATTAGGATTTCGGAAAGTAAGACGTCCACACATTCATATATTAAATGAATACCGTATTAGGTATTATGTATACATGTGTTATACATAATTATATGTACAATATGTATGTATAACTAAATGATGTACGATGTTAAACTATTACTAAGCAATCAATCACAAATAGAAACTTTTATTTTAACATAAAAATAATTACAAATATAAATGGTTAATTTTCAGTTAACAAACTTTTTCACCTCAGTTGTAGTTTAGATTAATTAGTTTATAAGAAAACTAATTAACCTAAGCAAAATGAAATCTGCTCTTCGGTTCAAGTAACCATAAAATCTGCAATTAACTGAATATAAATTATGAGAAAAACTTTAAGAAAAAAAAATAGATTTTTTTCAAATTGTTTATTTTGTACATTATTTTATAAAGTCACCATCTTTTATTGATATGTTAAAAGTTAACTATCTTGAAAGATTTAAATTATTAATGATTATTTTATTAAAATTTTTAAGAAAATCCTTAAAATTTATACTCTTTTACATAGAATACTTGATTTCAAGTTCAAATCATTTTAAAAAATGAATTCACTTAGAATTTTCACACTATCGTAAACTTGGTAATGTTAAAATTTGTATTATGCGTACATCAATATCAAAACTTAATAAGCCAACCACTAAATAAATTGAATTTTATGTATACACCTGTATTAAACTTTAATATTTAAAATATACAAAAATTCGACAAATAAAACAGGATAAATACAAAAAATTATCAAATCGAAGAGAAAAAACCAAATATGAAGGAAAGAAAACAAAGCAAAAAAAAGGATTCAAAATTCCTTTTCAAGGATTAGAATAATTTTATTTTAACAGAAACAAAAAACAAAACTCCGGGATAATTTTTTCCCTTAGGTTTTTCTTTACTCTTTTTTTTTTGTGCAAATGTAAAACGGAAAAAAATAATTCGACCAGAAAAGCTCATTTCCACTTGAAAGGATTGTTTTTTTTTTTTTGTTTTACATTTTCTTTCGGTTCAACATTTGAATACTTTTTCTTTTCTTTCCAATTACTTTTCTTTTTGTTTCGAAAATATTTCAAAATTTTTAACTTAGAGCTTTTCTTGACTTTATTTTTTTTTCTGGATATGAAAAGAGAGGAAAATATTTTTTCAGAAGAAAAGAAAAGAGTAAGAATTTGTGTTTTCACCTTAAATATTTCGGAATTTATTTTGAAAAGAAAGAAAAAAGTGATTTCTCAACCCACAGACCAAGTTCATTATTATTAAAGTCAAATTGATTATTTGCCCTTTAAAGGTTTTAAAAATACACAAAAAAAATAGAATCAACAAAACAAATTTTCTTATTTTTTATCCTAATTTGAATTAAATACAAATCCAAAGAAATCAAAAATTTTTGATCGAATATAAAATAAATTGTTGAAATAAAAAACAAATCTTAAAATATTGTGGTAGAAATGGAAATTTAAATATTAAATATGCGGGTGGTGATGGATTAATAGTGTGTCTGATTAAATTTATATTGAGTTTGCTGTAAATATTGAATGAGGTAAATATGCAAATTACATTTTATCCAAAAAGAAATTTCAATTCTATATAAAATTATACAAATTTAACATAATATATCAAAATAGAATGGAAAAAAGAAAAAGCTCCATTACAAAACCAAAAGGCTAGGTCAACTATGTAATTTATTGTGCATTTATTAAAGTATCCAAATTCGAAACTGATCATTAAAAAAATGCGGGATTTATTAATTTATTTATGTAACATTATATAATAAATTATTATAATATTATTAATACCCTTGGATGCCAAGGCCATAACAAGGGTTAACAAAGTTAATTTACCTTAATTATTATATTGTAAGAATAGTTTTGTTTTAATTAACGATTCTAATATTTTTAATTTTACTTGTTATTTCAGACCATTGTGACCTCTAAAAATTATTTTGGTTATTTCTCCATATAACAGGAATTATTAAATAATATTCCAAAATATAAATCGCAAATACTATTAATGAAATTGATATTCACAGTTATCGGAAGCAAAATGTAATTGGATTCCTTGCAACAGGACTCCCAAAAAATCCCTTGTAACACAACATCCCATAAAAATATGTTTATCGTTCAAAATATTGTCAGAAAAGGAATATAAGATGACATGCTAGTATTATCAAATAGATACTTAATTTTGAATTTATTTATTATGTCTTATTTTTGTTATTTTTTATGCCGTAAAGTTACCAATTTTATAGATAATATTGTCTTAGCCATGTTTATGAACTGTTGGATTATCAAAATATCCGTTCAATTATCATAACTTATAAAGAACTTTTTCAATTATCCGTTAAATAAGTCCTGCGAAATAAAGCAAACACAAAATGAAATTAGTCAATAGAACTAGACCAAACAGAGTTATTTAAAATTAAACCAACAATAATGTAATGAAAATAAAATAAAATAAAAGAATAATAAAGCAAAAAAAATTTCAAATGGTTTCGTGTGGCTTGTGATACAGCAGAATAGTACAGGATACTTATATTTTGCCTCTTAATGAAGAAATAGAAATTGTCACCTTCAATAGTAACCAATATATTTTGGGAAATGAATGCAAAATAGTTTGTTCAAGATATTAATTAATTGACAATTAATTTTTCAATTTTTACACACGTAATGTACATTTCAATTTTTTACATCTTGAAAAATTTCCTGTAAATGGCTACTTATATATACATGCTCGTAAATCATTTTATAAAAAATATGTCAAAAACTTATTAATTTTAAAAATATTTCAATCATTCAATCAGGAATTTCAATAATATTTTATAAAGGCATACTTATTGAATATAAAAATAACTATAACATGTTATGAACTTATAAATTCTATAATTGTCATTTTAACTGCAGGCATTAGATTCTCCATTATATAATAGAAATCAATTCATTTCTCAAATGTATAATATAAAATGAAAATTAAAATATTCAATGGATAAGGGATTTTTAATCCTTATACACCACCATTCTATTGAATTTTATACTGCACAGGATTATACCATATTAAATGGGTACATAATTATTATGATAAGAGTTTACATGTAATGAGAATATTCAAGTCAAATATTAAAGTAAAAAAAAAAGTTAAAGTTCCCAATATTCAATAGAGCATAAAATATGCACATATACATTTACATAATCGAATATTATAATGTGCATATAATATAATTATTATAATATATGGGAGCAAGTTTATTAAAATTAAAAGTAAAATTGAAAAATTTTCCTCATGAGAAAATTTTTTTTATTGAAAATATTTTATAATAATTTTTTTTTTAATTAATATTCACTTTGAATTTATCTTATTTAAAAATGAAAATTTTGGTAGTGTTTAAGTGGGATATAGAAAAACAAAAACTGTTAAAAAATATTTAAAATATATAGAGGACCCATTTAACTACATTTAGCTATTTTAGTATATATTTGAACAATATTGATCCTACATATAGTGTATACATGATAATTACCAATGTAATATATATATAAAAATCTTTACTTAATTTTAATTAACACAAATTATTATATGAATTTTACATAAAATCATTATAAAGGATCATAATCCTTTTTAATATTTCATTATAATTTTATGATACAAATATTATCTGAAAATCACTTTAGCATTCTTAACCATTAATGTACATACATAATATTACATTATACTTAAAATGTGAAAATATTTAAAATTTAAACGGAACCATAATGTATATATAGATACTGTTGATTAACACCTTATAAGAGCATTTTCCAATTAAAAATTTTAATTAAATTTCAATAATATTTAATTGAATATCAATTATTTTTGTACATTTAATGTAAGTACGTACAAATTTTAATGTTAACAACGTTACACTATAATATTATTATAATTTTACAGGTGTATTGATTTTTCAGTCCTGTTATAATAATATATTCGTACACAATAATTAAATGAAAATTTTTCCTAAGTATATAGGTACATTAATAAGTTATAAGAGCTTTCGTTATACTTCTATCAACATTATAATATTAGAAACCAAAATATAATATATTTCTTAAAATTTTCTGGTTATAATAATTATTATAAGAAAAGAAGTGCAACAACAGGCGAAATTTCTAACCAATATAATTATTATACCCGAGTACAGTATTTTGTATAATATTTTGGTATTATAGTTATATACAATATGTAGACATATTTAATGGAACTTGCATTTTATATTGATGAAATATTATTGAATAAATATATATGTACACGATTGTCACAAATATCATTGAGTAAATATATATGTGCAAATTATATATTTCGCTATGTATACTTTGTACGTTTGAGACACCCTAAAACTGAAAATTACTGTATAACAAAATTAAATGTAAGGCTTTGCAGATTTCAATTCATTGTATTTTACTATTGTTCGAATAGACAAAACTATCTTGATTATTTTAATTAATAATGATGACTGATGATAATTGAAAAAACAAAAAAAAATTCTAGTCAAGGTCAATGTTCAGAACATCATTTTTGAAAATTTCAGTGCACAATAAGAGAACGAATGTTGTACTCAAATAGAGTTGTAGCAATAATCTTTTATACACCAAGATATAGTTAATGTTGAATGGATTAAAATTTAAATTTTTTCACATTTTCTACAATTTGGAAATGTCACATTTTCTACAATTTTGTTCTCTATAGATCAATATATTAATATTTAGCATTTTGTACTTTATTATTTATTTGGCAGATTTTATCAGGCGTATTTAACAGAGAATTTGAATAAATAGTTTTTGTACAAACAATTTTGTATGATAGATCTACATATATGTATGATTGGTCAGGAATAATGATTTTAAAAGGAAAAACAATTTAAGTATAATTCAAACCAATTCCGTCCTTACCAATCCAAATAAAATTCAAACCAGTCAATTATAATGCTGCTGATATTGGATATAGTAAGTATGTAGTATAAAATTTCGAATACACATATTTCTATTTGAAAAAATTTAATTGAAATTTTTTTTTGAATAAAGTTAAATATGAGGTTAAAACAACAATTAATATGTAATTATAAGATTGATTTCTAATATGAATTCTTAAGAAATTCTGAACGATCGTTTTCATAAATATAACACTAAAATTTTTAATAATTTCAATTTCCCGCATTCTTATATTGTTCAGCATTGAAATTATTTCGTAAAATATTTCAAAATTCCTATATTACTATAAACCAAAATATTCTGAAATATTAAAAATGTTCAACAAGATATTAACATTATTATCGGTATGGAATTTCAAAATTTCAAGAGTTTCTCTTATTTAAAATGAATTTTTATATCAGTTACAAAGTCAAAATTTTGTGCACTAAAATTTATCACATATTTTATAAAACATAATAGAGTAGTTCGAAACGAAAATAAAGTATTAAATTTAATAATTATTAAAATAATAACACAAAGGAAGAATTTCTATCAAATGAAATTCCGAATTTCGAAAAATATTAAAAAATTAATCATAGCGTTCTAGATATGTGTGTGAATTTAATATTATTTTAAGAAATAGTAACAATGCAATAATAATAATAAAATTATTTAAACCTAATATAGAAACTATTTCATAAAATTTCTTTTTAAGAAAAATATCTACTTCGATTTACTAAAAAGGAAATAATCGGCTTCATGTGAAATTTTCAAAATTCTTAATTTATCTTCATACATTCTGTTACTAAAAAGAAAATAAATTATCAAAATACAAGGATAAAAAAAAAAGGTTTATCATGACCGTTTTCCATAATTACATGTGTATTGTAATAGAAAATATGCTAGGTTACAAGATAACTCAAACATAACAATTTTCTTGAAGAACACATAGAAAATGTATGCCTACATAATATATGCGTTATTCGGATTTATTCAGGGTGTCCAAGAGATGACAGCATCCTCAAGATATTTAGCCTAATAATTAGCATTATGATAATGAAGGTAAACATGTATAGATAAAAATTGTGACATTTGCTAGTATATGATTTCCCGCGTAATTTTGAGTTTATGTCATATATTTCACGATAGTTATTAGCAAAAATGTAAAAATTTTTTCAAAAAGCTCAAATCACTAAAGAAGAAAAGAGCGAAAAATGGTAATATTTTTTTTTTGCAAAATTTTCTTCATCTGTGTTCCATTTCATGAGCCTGACTCAAGAAACGTAACATCAGATCTCGGATACACTGTTAACATTTTACTTAAAATACCTTATTAAACCGCTATAAAAAGTCATTAAAAAAGGGCAAAAAACATTATTATTGAAATTGAAGTATAACACAAAACATATTATGAAAGTCCTTTTTTTATGAAATGGAAAAGCTTTTTATATTTCTTGTAGTATTTTTCTTTTTTTTCAACATTCTGGGAAAAAGTTAAATTAGAAATTCTAAGAATGATATGCGAATAGCATTAAAATAACATTCTACAAGGATTTGAAATAATAATAATAATTGCCAAGGGATAACGAAAAAAAAAATCCTTTTGATTTTTTCTTTATCTTCTTTTGCTTTCATTCTTGTTAAATAATTTTCTCTTATATTGTGTACTTTTAGCAAAAGTAGTATATTCTATCTGCTACATACAACATAAATAATTTATTGTGTTTATGTACACGTGTTTGTATGTACTGTACAAAATACTTTTTATTTCCTATACATTTTGTGTATTACATGTGTCGGACTTATCCAATCGGATTTAATAAAAACGATATTTTCAAGAACTATAATGGGTTTTACCTCAATATTCAACAATATTTAAATACAATTTGAGATTTTTGTATTTTAATTTGAAAAATACTTTATAAAAGAGAAACTATAACTATCCCAAATTTTCGTTTTTATTTGAGGAGATATATTCCGAATGTAGGTGCAATAGGTATATTTGGAATGTAATTTATTTTCGTACAATAGGAATAATCCAAATAATTCGTAATTATTACAGAAAATTTTAAGTTCATTGATCAGTGTGTTTGTATATAGAAATTTCAAAATACAAGTTTGAAAAATTTTGCTTATCACCTTCATTATTAGTGAGTACTTACATTTTTAATTATCTACATAGAAAAAATAATTGAAACTTTTATGTCTCATAGTTTTTACACCTATGTATAATTCAATTATATTTCTTTAATGGAATTTATTTCAGTTCACTCCACTAACTACAATATGTCGAAATAAATATGATAGTAAACCTTAATGTTCTCTTGATAAAATATACACTGAGAGAAAAATAATTTAAAATGAAAAAATCTGAAATATTCCAAATCAAAAATTTGGGTCTAATTCGCTAATTAAAATAAAATAAAGTATTAACGCTATTCAATAACAACACCTGAACAAAATCATAAGAATATTAAAACAAATTTCAAAGTTATTTAATAAAAAATTTTTTTTTCAAATCAGTCTGAGAATGTGGTAGAGAATATCAATAAGCAAGTGAATTAAAATATTAAAGACTTAACGTATTAATTTCATGTTAACAGTGTTAAAATCTTATACTTTTGCAAAATGAGAACAAATACAAAATTCATTTTAATTTTAAACAACTTAAATTAAAGGTAAGTTTCATCTCAGTTTTTAATAGCCGTAAAAAAATTCATAATAGCCAGATAAGAAAATATTCAGTGACTGTTATTCGTATAATTTTCGCGTAATTTTCTCGTACTCTTCAAATAACAAGATCAGTATTATAATAATAATTCTAACCTGAAAACAACTGAAAACAATTACTGTAAAACATTTTTTAAAAGAACTTCTTTTTCTCTTAGTGTACACTTATAAATTAGATTATTCAATCTATTTATATAACAAATTTCGACTAAAAATATATTTTTCATTCATTTTTCTATTTAATATTTTTGTCTTCTATTGTAACTACACGCATAACAATTTGAAAAATAAACATTTATAATTGAATTTGATTTTCCTTCTTCAAAAATTATATAATATTATATTATTGTTATTGTATCCTTTTTATTGTAATATAAAACTTAAGACTAGGTTATAAAAAAACATGTTAGTTTCCGGGTATCTTATACATAATACAATTTCTATTTTTTTTCGTTTTAATTGTATTGCTATGAAAAAAAATAAAATATTTTCGATGTAAAAAGGACGAATTTTTCTTTTTTGTATTTCAGTTTTTCAATTTTGATATTTTAGTATTTTTTATAATATACATATATATTCATATATACAATACGGGATGTATAACATTTTGATGTAAGAGAAAAATTATTATTGCTATACTATACATTAACAAAATATTTAGTACAATCCTTATATAATAGAAGACTAAATATAAATTGGAAGATATTTTTATGAATTAACATTACGATGGAAAAAGAAAATACAAAAGTTATAAGGAAGAACCATTAAAATATATAATTTTTTTTATATTTTCTTCCTTCACATTGATATACACTAATTTTCTTGGTATAGAATTCTAAAAATACGTTATTACCGCAAGACAATTAAATTTTTCGCATACAAAACTAATTATATTTTATATTATTAAATTAAGTTTATTATTATTTTAATTAAATCTTTAATAAACAACATTAGTCAAAGAAAAGTATAAAGTTTTTCTTTATTGAAAAAATTATTGAAATTTTATTGATCAAAATTTGGAAATTAAGGATTCACAAGAATTCCATATGTATAATGTTAATTTTTTCCATATATATATTATATAGCATACAATAATCATATTAAATAAGTTTATGAGAATAATAAAAATATTGTTACAGAAAAAAAAATTAATAATTTGATTTTAATTGAATTTGATAGATTTGGAAACATAATGGTATTCTTTACATTATCATAATAATATTATGTATAAGAATACCTTAATATGGAAAAAGGTCCCCAATGTATTTACAAAATATCATAATAATCAAATTTGTATAAAAATTATTTCTTAATTTTCCAGAAGAATTGATACTAAATATTTATATTGAATGTCAGAAAATCTAATATTTTCTCTAAAATCAAACAGATTTTAATAAAAACAAATAGAATTTTGTATAAAGTGTAAATAGAATTTAATTGAAATTGAAATTATAAATTTCAATTCACTAAATTTCATAAATATATTATTGATGACAGTCTCTATTTTATATCAAATTGAATATCGAATATTAAGTCAATCCCATCAATATATTATTTTTCTTTTAATATATATTAAAATTAATTTCCCTTAGGAAATTATCCTCAAGCGTTCTTAATAATATTTTACAAATAAATACCAAAATATATATTATTTTTTTAAATTCGCACAAAATATGTGAACAAAGTACAAAAATAACAAAAGAATAATTTCTTTTTAATTTTTTTTCTCAATTATGTTAAAACAATATTTTTCACATTTTTCACTCTCAAAGCTTAAAGAATTATGGCTATGGAGTGTTTCAGTTTTGCTCATCATTTTGAGTTTTAAATCTTTCATTTCATTTTAGATGTGTTGACTTTATAAATTATAATTGTACCTACTAATGAAGATGGAATTTTCACAAAAATTCACAAACAAAAATAAATTGAAATTCAGCCTCAATAAACGAAATTAATTACAAATTTTAATAAATCATAATTACAACATGAAAATTAAAAATTTTATTAAAAATTAATTATAGGCTAAGCATTTCTCTTAATCAAAAATAGTTAAATTTGGACAGAAAGTTTAGAAGCAATGTTAATCACAATTCATACATATATGTACATTATACAATATGCGCCCCTACATGTTTTATTTTATGAAATTTTAACATCACAATTAAGAATTTTTAAAATTTCTAATTAAAAAAATATCCATAAAAAATTAACTGTTCTAACTGTTATACTTTTACCGAAACTGTTATACTGAAACTGTTATACTGAAACTGTTATAATTTTTTAATATCGATTTAACTAAATTTTGTATGCAAATTTTTTTTTTTTCTCAAATATCCTTTATATCCCTAATTTTAGTCAATATAATAAATATTTCAAAAATAAAATAAATATAAACAAAAAAAACAACCTTTGGAAAAATAAACTGTTGAACATTTTAATATTAAAATACAAATATAAATAAAAATTTAAACAAACACAAATATTATAGAGGTAAAAAACTTCAATTAAAATTTGAAAATAAAAAAAAATATGCGAAAACGAAAAAAAATAATAATAAATTTAAAAAAAAAGGAAAAACAAAAAAAAAAATCTTCTGTGATATTTCAACCAATTTCCAATGGCTATTCGTTTTTTTTATTTGATATATATGTATGTATATATATGTATATATATACATATATAGTGTGGCTGTACACTATTATTATAATTGAAAAAATAAAACGTCACATTATTATTTAATTTATTACATTTTTAATTCTGTACCTCCTGCTATACACCCCCTAAATGTGAATATAATTACTTAATGAAATAATAATAATAGCAATAATAATAACAACAATAATATATATATATATACACACATATATGTATATATATAATACATATAGGAAAATTTAATTAAAAAATAATAATTTATAAATTATGCATAAAATTAAAAAACAAAGCGAAAAAAATAGAAAGCTTAAAACCCAAAATAAATATTATGAAAGCGTAAATATAGAAAAAAAAAATAATATTTAACAAACAATATAAAAATAATTAATATAAATACATGCATAATTTGGCTTGAATTTTAATATTTTATTAACAAAAATTCATCTATATAATAATATATAAAAAAAAAAATAAAATACAAATGCATAAATAACATAAAAATTTATTTAATAAAAACAAAAATTGAAAACCGAACATAGTGTTACAAATGAAAATATTTGTTTAATGGTGAATGCATACATTAATAAAATTATAATGACTACATTTTAAAATACAAAATTTGTTATAATATGGCGTTTCAGTGGATTAATAATTATTAATTAAATGTTTTTTTTTTTATAAATAAGAGTAGTAAAACAGTGTATATTTAGGCATTGTATACAATTTTGGTTTACCATTAATTTAATATTAAATTATTTAAACAAGAGTTATTTAATAATACAAGTTAATAAATCAATGAAAATTATTAATATATAGATATTATTTTATATAATTTTTAACACTCATAATATTATTATTGTAAATTAATATATCAAACTAGATTTATTTTATATAGCCATTCAAAATTTCAATTATAAAGATTAACCGATTTTAGTTTTATTATATAAATCAACTAATACACAAACACATTTTTATTATATATTATAAAGCAATAATTATTTTTTTTTTTAAAATTTAGATATTCTTAATTTATATATTAATTAAATATTATTTAAAATTTTCAGTTCATATGGTGTTAAAAAAATATTCATCAATCTTATTGATCTTCTTGAAATTTTTAAAAGCTTATATTTCTTAAACCAAAGAGATATCAATTGTTTCTATATAGAATGTATAACATATTCGTCTATGTAACAATATTCCTCTATGTAACAATATTCGTCTCGGAATCTCAAATTGTTGCAAACATGATCTTAATATTATATTCTAATTAAATATACACTTAAATATTATTGAACTCATTTAATTTAGAAGAATATACAAGTAAGTATATTTATAACTGAATCAAAAACTCAAAGAAATTTTAATTTTTGTATATTGTTAACAGATTTATTTTTTTAATCGTGATAACAAATAATATAATTTTGTCGTTTTAAATTTGCGCGCTACTTACTCGCAATTAGTACTCGTATTATCAAAATTTCTAAATAGTTATACTCATATCCTCATAGCAATAATATCAAAACTTAATTTTTATGAAATCAAAAATTTATTCTTTTATTAAAGTATTATGCATTTTCACACCATTTTATAACACGAATATCGGAAATAATTAAAATAATCATTAAATAAATAATTATAAAATTAATAATTAAAATTAATTTCAAATACAAAATAATTTAACCCCCTCCCCCACTATATAGTGGCACTAAAAATTGCATTTATATACCTAATAGATAAATGATAAAGATATAAAACATAAAAATTCCTAAAATTTATTTTCACAAAATAAAAAACAAAAAATAGAAAAAGAAAATATGCTAAAAATTAAATAAAATAATAAATAAACTAAAATATTGTTTATAAGTTAATTTTTTTCAGTTTCTTTTAGAATTAGGTTAACCAATTAGGGTTTCAAAATATGTAAAATAATGAATAAAAGTTATTTCATAAAATTATATTTTAAAATAAAAAAAAAATATTTTACAAAAAAAAAAAATATTTATGAAAATCAAACACACACACACTAAATATAATAAATATGAAATTATATTATTAAATAATAAAAAAAGAAAAATATAGCAAAAATTATTAAAATATTTGTTAAAAATAAAAATTTAAATAAAATTATTTTAAATATAAATTTAGACACAAACCATAATATTGCACTGTCAGAAAAATAAATATATTATATAAATACAAAAGTACCTTTTGTAAATAAAATTGAGAAAAAAAAAAGCCAAAAATATTTTTTAAACCTAAAAGCAGGCAATTCAAAAAATCCAATCGAAATTCCATAAACCTTAAATATTTTAAATTCAAAAATTATTATTAAAATTAAATATTTTTGTTAATTACATATAATATTAATAAAAAATTTTATTAATTAATTAAAAATATTATTGTAAATTATTTAACACTTAAATTTTTAAATGAAAATTAAGAAAAATTATGTAAAATATTCCGTTTGCATTCCATAAATATTATTTTTAGTATTTTTCAATTAAAATTCATAAGCAACTTAATAAAAAAACAAAAGAAAAATATTTTATAAAACTATAAATATTAAAAACAAGAAAAAAAAAATAGAAAAAATTTAAAAAAAAAATACTTACGAATTTTTCCCACCTTAAAATATTTATAAAAAAAAAAAAAACAAAAATAGTAATGATTTGAAGTTGTAAATTAAATAAATGCACATAATAAAAAAAAAAACTTATAAATATAAAATTAAAAATTAAAATTAAAAATGTTCATATTACCTATAGATTACTATTACGCAAAAAAAAAAAAGCAAAAATATAAAAGCAAAATGTCCGATTATCAAAAAAAAAAAAAAATTCATAATTAAAAAATATTATAAAATATTGTATAAAAATTTTTTAAATTATTTTAACACAAAAAAAAAACAAAATAAATCAGAAATTCTGCACAATGAAATAAAAATAAGACTTTAATAAAAAATTATTCGAAAAAATCAATTTATAAATTTAATGATAGCCAGCAATATAGTTTTGAATTTTAATTAAAATTCTATTAAAAATATAAAAATGAATTGAAATTATTGAATAATTTAAAAATTATTTTAGTATTTAAAATTATTAATTATATTTTTTATTAATATTATTTTGTGAAAATGAAAATAACAAGCGAATGAGAAGAATATTAATTTTTATTTTCTAATTCTGTCTAATCATGTTAAAAGAACTTCCTTGAATTTTAGAAAAGAGACACTCTTTATATTATAACATAATATTATAGATCTTTTAGAATTCCCCCCCATTATTCATATTATATGCTATGAATATTCCGAAATTATACATAAATCATTAATTTTTTTTTAAACAGAAATATTCTTTCATTTCAATATTATTAAAATTTTCAAATAAATATTACAATATTGACAGAATGCAATACAATAAGTAAATTAATTTAAATAATTGTTAATAATAAATAGAATCCTTGTAAAAATTCATAATATTAACAGGCAATATAAAATAATTATTATTGTGTATTGAAATAAAATTAATTTTTACTATTATGATTATTTTATAAATTTATGGAAAATTTTATTATATTTTCATATCCTTTTTTCATATATTTTTTTTCTCGTAATTTGTCAAGAATTCTCAATTATATACAATTTTATGAACTTGATTAAATTTCGTTAATTTATTATATTTATTATAATTTAATATAAGGTATGCGTAATTCAAAAATAAGATAAGTTCATAATTTTGAATTAATGAAAATATGCATCTTTTTTTAAAATATAATTATATATTTTGTATTAAAATTACTATTGAATATTAAAAGTAATGGTGAAGAGCGGTTTTGATTTTCTCAATACTAAGTTTAAAATGTTTTTGCATATTTTCTGTATTTAGGCAGTAAAATTACTTATCTAATGATTTAATTTATTAAAAATATTTTTCTTAGAAAACAGAAACGGAAAAATTATACCCATACAGCAGAAATAGGGACAAAAAAGGAATTATTAGCTCCAAAATTATCATTAAATATTTTAAAAAATTCAAAATGGCAATTTTCTCTTATATAAAAGATATTTAAGAACAAATATGATGCGTAAGCAATGGTTTATTTTAAAATTTTCTGATCTTAACCTGTTACAGGTTATACTATGCATATGTATGTAAACGAATTAATTCAGTTAATTGTACAACATTACTTAATTATACTTAATTAATATTTAAATAAACTATTAACATACTAACTACGCCTTTTTTCATGCCTAATTTTCATTAACGCTATAATAACATCAACTTCATTCGCTTTTTATATTCTTAATTCTATAATACAAAATTTTAAAATTTCATATTTTTTCTCAAAATTACAAAAATATTTAACTTGCCCAATTTTTTTAAATAATCATCTTATCTGCCACTAGCATTATTTGATATCCAATACAAAAATATCCAATAAAATAATGAAAAAAAAAATTATTTCCGTATTTCAATATTATTAAATAAAAAAAGAATATTTTAAAAGACAATTTTATTATTTTATTTTTATATAAAAAAAATTATATGTATAACAATTCAGCGAAAAACAAAAAAGGAATGCAATAAAAGGATATTTTGTGCATATTGTATGAAGCATTTTTTAATACAAAAGAATTATTGAAAAACTCCAAATTTTTTTTATATTTTTCCAATACAATAATTCGAAAAAAAATATATACAAATAATATTGTTGAATTTATAAAAAAAAAAACAATTGTATTCCCTTTGAAGAACCCCCAGTTATAATTTCAATTAATTATGTATTGACAATTAAAAAAATGAAGAAAAACTTAAATAATTTTTTTTTGTTTTTTTTTTATTTTGTACTTTAAATATAAAGCGAAAATGAATATAAAATGAAATTTATTTAATTAAGCATTGAAAATAGTTATGATTTATAATTAAATTAATATAAAAATGAAATTAATGTTTTTATTTTATAAGAACATAATCTTCGAAATAAAAAAATAAAGGACTAAAAAATAAAGGATTTAAAAAAAAAATTAAAAATATGGGCAAACAATGGAAAAAAACAAAATTATTTAAAGCAAATGAAAAAAATATTTTTTATTATATAATATCATCATGCATTATAAATTTAAAATTTTATTTTTTCATAAATTCAAAAAGAAAAATACAAAATAAAACAAGAAAACACAAATGACGCAAAAAATAATTTTTATTTATTTCTTTATTCGTAATTTTTTTTTTAATTCATTATTCATTTTTTTGTAAAATTACCTATATTATGCAGCCCAAATATTTTTCGTCGCAATTTTCGCATATTGAACATAATAATAAATTATGACACTTATAAAGGATTTTTATTACGTTACAAAGGATAAAAGCAAAGTGGGTATAATATGGAAAAACAACTTGAATTCAAATATTTCTTGGATTTAATTTTAAAGGTTTTTAGAATTAAAATTGCGACGTGTAAGAATTTTTATTAAATTTCTTTGATATTGCTAAATATTTAACAATAATGTCTTGTAATATTATAATGCAATATCAAATGAATTTGACATAAAGTAATGATAGAATTCAGAATAAAATTATTAATAAAAATTCAATATGTTAAAGGGCAGAGGATTTGTAAGACAATATTCGAGATTTTCATAATTTCCTACATGATAAAGGATAAAATATAGGTAAATATTTCAATTACCCTTTTTGTCATATACATATACGAGATAATTTTCTAAATATAAAGGATTAAAATCTTTTATTAAAAATCCAATATTATTGAAAGGTAATTTTTTAAATTACCACTTTTAAAAAATTATATTATCACCCTAAAAGTATGCAATTTTTAAATAAATTCGAATCGATTACATGAAATTTATATTTTGAATTTATGTGAATTTATTTAATGAAATTAAAAATATTTTACAATAAATTTCAATATTATAAAATTTAACTTCAAATTTATTAGAGATTATTTTATTCTTACCAACCAAAAACTTAATGTGATTCAACTCTACTTTTGGAATTAATTTTGTTTTCTGGAAATTTATTTACATTATTAAATTAAACATCCTTGCATCTATCCTTTATTATGTTAATTTAACTAGATTATTTGTTGAGTTCAAATTGAAAAAATTAAATTTCTGTTCACAACTAAAATTTTAGTAATGAATAAGTAATCTATGAGTTTAGATATTATATTTTTTTTAAAATATATATACTCGTATATATAATTAAAAATATAGGTTTATAGTGCATATGGACGACGTGAAGTGTTCTATACTGTACTCTTTATATAAAGTATATCCTATTTAATTTTAATTTACAATCTACATAATATTGTAATGTAAAAATCCGTACGATCAGTAACAAATTTTTTTTTTTCACGTTTTAAATTGCAAAAAAATATATATGAATTATTCAAATTTTTTACTCCTTATGTTAGCCTCGTATGAATTATAATGCATACACGTCTCTTGTAATCATATAACATCAACGAAATTTACATAATACATTATTATGGTATATGATGTAAATTATATAATTTCCATGTAAATTTAAATACATTATTATTTTTTTTGGTTTTCTTTAGACTGACATCTGTTACACATGGACAAAATGATATTTTCCTGATTTTTAATTCAACAAAAAATATTTTTAATCTCATTAATATTAACTATAAAAATATTTTTTTATATACATATACTCGCGGTTAAAAATACGTAAATAAAAATTGTTCTTCTCAAATCAAATAAAGAAGAAAAAAAATTTATTAAAATCATTTTCCGCAATCTGTCCATTGATTTTTTATGATTATAAAAGGTTTGTTTAACCCTCATGAAAAAGAGCAAATTGTTTACTTGTAAATAAAATATTTAATTTTAAAGAAAAGATATTGTGGAACAATTTTTTAGTTTCTTTCCCCCATAAACAGGTAAAGTTGTTAATATTCAATGAAAAATTATATTGTTTTACAAAACAATTTATTGTTCAAAGTTAAATTGTTTTTTCATCCGCATTTATCCAAATTTGCCTGAATTCGTTAGGATTCGCTAAAACTATTCACAATTCCCTGAAAATAACCCAAATTCACTTAACCTAACACAAAATTTTTTACACAATAACTATAATATTTTAGTGTTGCCAATTGTAATTATCCAAATTGAAGGACCCAATGTACTTTGTACTATGAAAATTTTATTAAATTTCAGTAAAAATTTAAGTTGTCATTCGTACTCAAGATCTGAATATCCCCATATCAATCCAATCAAATAAAATAGAGGCTAACTTAATTAAAATTAATATTATAATGCGTCATATAAAATAATAATAATGTATTTTTTTACAAAAATGTTAAATTTGTGAGAATATATGAGTAAGTTCCAGATGGCATTCATATTACAATCAAATAATTCGGAATTATTTATTATAACAAATAATTATTAAAATATGAAAAAATATGAATCACATGTGAAAAATTGCAATATCTGTAACGAAATATTGCGGCAATTTGCACAGTTTTTAAAAAAAAAACGCACTCATATTGTGAAGTTTTCCAAATCGAATAAATTAATCCGCATTACAACTGAAAGGGAATGCATAAAATTCATCTTGCTTAATTCATGAAATTATTGATATTATTAAATTTTATGAATAAATTTTTATAATTTACATATGTTTTAAATACTGCATGATTTTCAAGAACAGATGTGTTTTTTTACTTCCGATTAAAAAATTACATACTCCAATAATTTTGTGATTTTTATCTTTTTTCTTTTTCTGTCTTACAATTAGCATTAAAGTAATTTTTCGCTTTTTCCTTTAATTAATTTTTGGTGGAATTTTTATATAAATTATGAAAAATTATGATAATAAAATTTTTACGAAATTGATGGCATATTTTGAAAGAAAAACTGAAAGATATGGAAAAAATTTAATCATGAAAATAAGGAATAAAGAAATGGACAAATGGGCTCGCTTTTATTTAATTTAAAAAAAAATATATATTAAAAATATTTGATTAATATTTAAATATTTCTCGAAGAATCGAGATGAAAGTGAATTTTATCAAAATAAAATTTTATGACAAACAATTTTTGACACAATTCAATAAAAAAAATTTTTAACATTTACCGCGAATACGTCAATAAGTAATTTATTTACATTTTGAATTAAAGAATGAATTTTTATGGAATTTTTATTTCAAACCAATTTTAATAAATAGTTATTGACTTCTTAATATCTACAGTGAAATTCAAAGCTTGTCAAAAATTAAGAAACCTTGATTATAAGGTTGAAAAGCTTAACGTACTTAATTCAGAGTTAAATTTAAATTCCTGATGTATATATATATATATATACATATATATACATATATTTTTTTTGGTTTTATATTGAAACCTTTCCTCACATTTTTTTTCTGAACCATTCTGCAATTTATAAATTGTAATAAAAAAAAAGGTAACGAGAAATCTATTATAAAAAATCGAAATTTTTATATTTTGGTTTTTAAATTTTCTGACATTTTATTCTTCTAAAAGCGGTAAATCAAAAAAATTTATATGAAATCTCTATTATTCGTTTAATCCACATCATAAAATTTTGAAAGCTCTTTAGAATTACAAAAAAAAAAATAAATGACAAAGCTTTTAAAGTTTGAATTAAAAGGATAATGTTAATTGGAAACCTAGCTATTTCCAACAAAATCTCAATAAAATATCATTTTTCATTATTTTTTAATGGTAAGTACCTCAAATATTTTTGAAATCAAAAAATAAAAATAAATATTATTAATATTTGATATCCACTTAATTTAATAAAATGCATGTTGGTATTAAAAAAAAATATATATATTTTTTAAATTCATAAAAGATATGATGATTCTAAAGAAATATTTTACAAAATAATTCAAATAATTTAATTTAAAAAATTTAAAAAAAAATTGAATACACTCAAAATTAAATTCAATAAAAATATAAATAAATATTATTATTTAATTGCAAAAAAAAAATGCAAGAAAATTGAAATCAAACCCAAAAATTAATTAAAAAATTAAATAATATAAAAATTTAAAAAAAAATATTTAAAAATAAATTATTATTAAATATTAATAAATTTCAAAATCTCAAAGAGAAAATATAAAAAAAAAAAAAACAAATGAAAATTTTAAAAATAATTTCAATAATTGAAAAACGAATCAGAAAATTGAAAAATATTTTAAATGTAATAAAATTAATTAAATAAAAAAAAAGACAAAAATAAAATTTAAAAATTAAAAATTTCAAAGTATAAATTAAACAGGACCATTTAAAAAATGATTATCTTAAATGAAATGTATAAAAAACAAGAAAGAAAAATGAAAAACAAAACTATTTAAAATTGAATAGTTTTTAATTGAAAATGTTAATGGAAAATAAATTATTTACTATACACACACATATACTTAAACTAAAGTCTATAATATAATTAAACTATGTTTTATAAAAACAAAAAAAATTTTGATTAAAACAAAAAAAAAACTGAAAGAACGAATTCAGAGAACTGGATTGAAATTATTACCAATATATTATTTTGCTTCAACTAAAAATCCAAATTATAAAAGTTTAAGTTTTTCACACATTTCTCAAAAATTAGTATATTCATTCATTTTGCTGCTTCTCTTTTAAATTCGAATACCTTAGAAATTATCTCCTTTACCTCTCGATTAATAAAATATCAGTATCACTTCCAAATATAAAAAATTTTAACTTCCCCAATTCTCCAGTATTATAAAAGCAAAAATGTAACATTGCTATCGTCTTCTTACAAAAACGGAAACCTACTTAATAATACGTGTTTTAATTAAATAACCCTATACTAGCCCTAAATTTATGCAATATTTAATGACATAAATTATGGAAATTTACTTAAAGGCAAATATTTTTATTAAATTTAGTGCTAAAATTATACAATTATTCAATATAAGTTTTTAAAGACAAATGTAATATATAGGTTTTTAATAATCTTAAGTTTAATCCACCCCATCTTTATTTATAAATTTTAATAAATTAGTCTACAAAAGAAAAGTTAAAAAATAAGCATCTAGCTAGTAATATAAAAAATTTACTTTTCCTATTTTTAAAAAATGAATTTTTCATTTTAATAATTCAATTTAATTTTTGAAAATTAAATCAGAAATATTTCCAATTCTCTGATTTCAATACAACAATGCTTAAATATTTGTTGCAATATATAAAAATTAAATTTATAATAAAAACAAAAAATTATTAAAATTTTATTAAAATGTTTATATACATATATACATACATGCATATGTATATAAAATAAATCGATGTTATTAATAAAATATTTAAAAAAAGAATGAGCAAAACCACAAAAAAAAAATTTAAATTATATTAAATAATATTACAAAAAGTATTTTTAAAATAAATGAAAACAAAAAAAAACAAACAAGAAATTATCTTAAAAAAAATTTAAGAATATTTATATAAGAAAAAAAGTCAACTAATAATTTAATTTAAGAGTAAATCAATGGTTTATAATACAAAATACAAAAATGAATATAAAAAAAAAAAAAATTCAATAAATGAAAAATTCAAATAAAAATTAATTATAGAAAATTAAATGAAAACATAATATATATTTAAATGAAAAATTGTCTATTTAGTAAATAAATTATATATTTAAAAAATAAAATAAAAAAACAACAAAACAAAAAAAACAAACTAAATTATTATTATATTTATAGATTTAAATATATACACATATAAATAAATACATATATATTTATGTATATGTAAATGCAGATTATAAGAAATAAGTAAGTATATAATATAATTAAATTATATATATATATATATATATATAAGGTAAAAATAAAACATATAGTCTTAAATTTAGCGAAACATACATACACACAAATATAGAGATCTCCGTATTAATATGATGATATAAAAAGAGGGTTGGACTATGATTATTTACGATCATCATCAAAAATAAATTTAAATATCTAATTGTCTCTACATTTTTAATGCTTATATAGATTGAAAATTGATGGAATTAATATGAGATGGAACAATATGTTAACATTTTTATCAAAAAAAAAAAAATTAAAATTAAAATTAAAATTAATTAATTTAAGTATTTAAATAAAAAATAATTTAAAAAAAAAAACCCAAAAAAAAAATATATATATATATATATAAAATATAAAATTATTATTTAGTTTAGTTCTTTATACAAAATATTAGAAAAAAAAATAATTAGATTTAAACATTAAAAATAATAATTATACATAATTATATTTGTATAACCACATAATAAATGTATAAATACAAATATATAAATGTATATAAATTAAATACATATAAATAATAATAAAATTATTACTTAAATAAATAAAACAAAAAACCTTAAACTATATATAATTAAAAATATATGCAAATAAGAAAAACAAAAAAAACACATGAATTTAAAATGCATTATAAATGAAATTATTACCATATTAAAAATAAAATTTAAATAAACCAAAAACAAAAAAAAAACACAATTATATTAAAAATTTTAATCATATTAAAATTAAATAAAATTAAAAACACAAAAAATTAAAAAATAAAATATTAAAATTGAAAAAAAAAACATGAAACAAAAAATATAAAATTTTTAATTCGCATATATATATATATATATACATATAAATTAAATAAAATTAAAAAAAAAATAATTAAAAAGAAAAAATAATTTTTAAATGTTTAAAAATTTCATTAAAAAAACCAATTAAATGTACCTTTGTGTAGTAAAATAAAAACCAAAAAAAAAAACACAAAAATAGAAGACCGAAAAAAAAAATTAAAATTAATTATAAATTAAACAAAAACAAAAACAAAACAAAAATATATTTGAAAATATACTGAAAATGAAAAATCTAAATAAAATCTTAAAAATTAAAACTTATATCAATTTAAAATTAAAAATTAAAAATAAAAAATGAATAAATAAGAAAAAAAAAATTTAAAAAATCCTATAAAAAACAAAATAAAAAAAAAAAAAAACAAATTTTTTGATGTTAAAATTTCAAAGTAAAAAAATTATTAAAAACCAACAAAAAAAAAATTAAATTAAATTTAAAGAAAAAAAAAAACAAAAATTAAAAATAAAAATTTTAGAAATAAATAAAAATACATGATATGTCTATTAAAAAAAAAAAAATTTTGCGTTTTTTTTTCTGCATAATTAATTTTCTCTCTTTCAGGTCCTCTAATTATGGTATAAACACTGTAATTAATTTTTATTCCATTACTGTAATTATAATCAGCGCCGGATTTACCATATAAGCAAAGTATGCATTTGCAATAGGCGCCAGAAAACAGGGGCGCCATTAAAAATTTTGAAAAATAAGATATACAAACATTTCAAAGGAAAAATTTGGAAGTTTAATTTCATGCTTTTAATTCTATGATTTATCAAGCATTCAGCATTGTACGAAAGTTATACGAAAGTGCTTTATTATGCGGAATCTTATTATAACGGGAGCGGAGGGCGGGAAGTGCCCTTTTTGGAAACAGCTTAGGGCGCCAAACAAGTTAGAACCGGGTCTGATCATAATTACCGCTTGGTTGAAACCCAATGCAACAAATATTTCGATAAAAATGATAAAAATTGTAAAAAATTTATTAAATTAATTAATTGAATTAATAAAACACTTTGAAATTTAATATATTCTTTAAAACAAAATCGGAATTTAAAGAAAAATTCAAAATGTATTCGAAAAGTTAATGAATTGCTTGTTAAGCAAAATTAAATGCAAACATACTAAAATATTGTAATCTTCACAGAAAATTTAAACAATCTAATGTGGTCAGCAAATAATCGACTGCAAGTTGTTGTTTAGCAAAAGTGTAGCACAAAATTATTCCGGTACTAAATAAGAGATAAATATTAAGTTTGAAAAATTTCATCAATTAGCTCTTTAAATATAATAAAAATTTGTAAAATCGGCCATAGCAGAAGTATCCGAGCAAGTATCTTATATTCCCAAAAAAATTTATAAGTTCATTTTTTTCATACTTTAATTCATATATTAAAATTAGTTGATTATATTCCAATATTTCTTTTAAAAATTATGTGATTTCTTATACTATTAAGCGAAACTTATATATATAATTTCCAGTTAATCGGTTGAATATCTTCTTAATAATAATCGAAAATAAATAATTGTTATTATATTAATAACATAATTAAAAATATGTTAATACTGATCAAAAGTGTAAAATAGAACCGTAAAAAAAGTCCTGTTTCCGAGGTCTGACATGTCTTAAAAGTTGATCAAACCATCTTACTCTAAAACTCATATGACACACAGACCAACAGACCGATATACCGGTACAACGACAGACCGAAAGAGCGAAATACTGACAGATAGACAGGCCGACTAAATAGTTAATCTAAAAATAGTTTAATTACGCTTCCCTAGCATAGAGAAACGCATTCCCGCCGAAAACTAAACTTCCTTGTTGTATGTAGTGTCGGTAATATAGGTAAGTAAAATTAGAAATTTGAAATAAGAAAAGGTACAGGGCTCTTAGTATTAGTATTATTATAGATTTCAAACGATTCTAGCTAAATTTATTTTAATTTTCCGATTTTCTGTTAACTAGACTCATTTCTATAAACACTTTGAGCTCTGTAATCTAAGTAAAAATGATTAATTCTCATTATATAAATAAATTACTTTTAAATAATTAAAAAATGTAGAGCACATGTAGCTATAATATTAGGTTCTTCAGTTTACTCTTTTTTAAGTTATATGTCAATTAAAACTATTACTTTTAGGTATTCAAAAACTCCGTTTTTAGCAAATGCCCTTGTTTATACTACTCAGAAATGGTTACGATAAAGTTTTCGATCTGAAAATAAGCACTTATCTTTTTAATCGCACTCCTTTAAAATTTTAATGAGTTATATTAAAATACCTCCGTTCACAACGATCTCAGATCATTTAAAAGCTGAGTTATTAACATTTAAAAATTTTGAAGACAGCAAAATTGAAGTGAAGTTAATATAAAAGTACTTTAAAAAACCTGTTTCTTTTTTATGATTTAGAATTTAAATTGAATATTATTTAAGTTGCAACCTTTTAATTACCAAACTTTAACATGGAATACATTCTTCAATTGATGCTTCGTTGGGAATTACTAAGTTAAATTAAGATTCACTCCCTGTCAATGTTCGGGCGTTCAGACCATATTCTTAACTATTTAAAATGTTTCATTTTACTAACACATATGCAAAAAACAGAAATGGCTTGAAAGTTTGAGTTCAAAAAAATTTAATTTGAATTCAAAACTCATTCTTTGTTAGATTATTTTTAATATTTATTTACGAATTGAAATATCAGTCCTTCGCTACATACTCGTAAAAGAAAATCGAAAATTTTTTTTGTATGCAATTACAAATTTATTATAAGGTTAAAAGTATTTTGTTCGGATTTTCGAACGGTGAGAGGAAACGCATCTTTAGACTTTTCATACCTTAACCAAATATAGAAAAATAAATTTATGTTTCAAATTTATTTTAAAAATTAAAGTAATATTATTAAATTACCTTTGGTTTTACGAAACGAACTTAAACATACGAAATATTAAATTGAATTGAAATTCTCAACAAAATTATTAAAATTTTTTGAAAATGGAACACACAAGATTCACATATACATAAACTTGATTTACAAAGTATTAATCAAATTACAAAAATAAAAAAAAAACATTTATTTAAGTACGGTCATTATGAAAACTGATTTTTTTCTCTTTTAGTAATCAACCAAATTATTTTTGTTTCATTCAAAAGCAAATATTTATTTAAATCTCATCATAATTATAATTTACACCTTACAAAAGTGAATCACCTATACATTATTCTCTTTATTCAATATCAAGTACATTTCATTTAATAAAATATTTTTTTTTTTGTGTTTTTACCTTTATACCTTAAAAAAAATATCATTTACTTAACATTAACGTTATGCAAACATTAAACAAAAACAAAAAAGAAGAAAAAATTTCAATAAATAAAAAAAAAAGTTTTCACAATGTACACAAACGACCACACTTCCTTCCTTTAAATTTTATTATCAATATGCATTTTCTCGAAATAGATAAGCAATTAAATTCAAGAGCATTATGTTTTGAAATACCTATACGTAAAAATTTGCAATAATTCAGCTATTTAGCTGTTCTGTAGTGATTTAAAGGAATTTTCTTTTTCAAGAACTAGTCTAGAGATAATCTTACTCTTGAAGATATCAACCTTTAATTGACTGCACTAATAATAAGATAATAATCGACTTCCAATAGCATTATAAGAAAACAGTCACGTAACATTAACAACTTAATTAGTATTTACTCGTCTTGTAGTTCATATAAGTACTAACCCATCTATAACTGTGTCTTTAGATAATGCAATCGAAATCTGTAATACTCGTATATATAATAAGAACAATGTATATAATTATTAATAAATAATATTAATAAAAATATATAATAAATATATTAATAAATATATGAGCTAGAGTACATTTTTTACAATTGCTAGCAATTTTGTCATATCGCGGTGGTATATGTTTATAGCATGCCAAGCTAGAAGATACTTATAGTTCAAAAAAGAATGCTGGTTCAGTATCAAAAGAAATTTTGATGTTTACTTTCATTATCCAGCTGTTCTTCAGTGTTGCAAAGAAAATACTTTTCTGAAAAGGTCTAAAGACAAACGACTATAATCTCTGTAGTTAAAGGTAAACCTTACAATTTTTCCGAATAAATGTAAAATCACATGCTTATATTATAGTTCTATGAAAAATATGAATGAATCGGGAATACCGTCACTTTCATTAGTGCAACTACAATAATTTGTTTTTTAATAATATAATTAAATTTTTATATTATGGTCATTAAATTAAAATTCAAAAAAATTTTTTTATTAAATTTCATATAGCCCAGTCTAACATTATTTTCATTTTACTCTGCTTCCTTCCTTCACAAAATAAATAATTTTAAAGAAACGTGCAAATTCAATTCAACAAAATTAGTTTATAAAATGAATGAGTTCTTATTTTTCAAATAAAAATTTTTTTTTAATGTTTTAAAACTTGTCATTTACACAGAAACACAGAATATTTAATAAAAAATAAAAACACGAAATGGTTGCATTTTTTGCAGTTAAATAACACAAAAAAAAAACGATATACCAAGTTTTGTTTATTTAAATTAAACAAATAAGATTAAAAAGTATTCTACCTATAAAAACATACATACAGATATACGATAAATTTTTACTATAAATTTTTACAATATTTTTCCTATACAAATACATACTTATATGTGTTTGCATACCTAAAGGCGCAATTTTATTTCAGACCACCCTTTTAAATGTTTGCTTTTTGCAATGTTTGAACAAGAATATTTATTCATGAAATCACTTCCTTTTTTCCATTTTTTTTTTTCCTTTTTTTTTGGTTTTTGTATCTACAGTGTTACAATGTACAAATCAACAAGTTTTCAATTAAAATTCGATATTCTCATTCCATAATTTAATCAAACAATTCAATAGCATGCTCGATTTCAGTGAATAATTTTTGAGCACATCAAGAAAAAAAACCTTATATACTCGTACCTTACATTTACATATTATGCGATCTAAAACTATAAAAATCAGAAAACAAATTTTAACCTCGTTTACATATGCGTATTATGTATGTACATAAGATTATATGTAAGTACGAACACATATATGGGTAAATGAGTAAAATGTAGATATACGTAAACATGTAATCGCAACAATAAACATTGAAAATAACAACAGGAAAACTAAACAAACGTATGGAAAAATAAAGTATAATCTAGTATATCATCAGAATAATATGCAACATAACAAAAAAACTCTTTTTAGTCCTCAATTTCAAATAACAACCATTATGTATGTAAGTACATGTACTACAATTATAATATCGATTAAATAGAAAAGCATTTCTCAGTTTATTTTAATAGGTCTATATTATTTTGTATATATGTTTAGTTTAGATTGTTATAGAAAACTGAATTTCATATAATGGTATAGATATATTCCACTTGAAATTTTGAAAATATTCTAAAAGCTTCATTAGATTTGTGATAGTATACGACACTTGTAAATTTCAAATAGTTTTTTCGGCTATTTTTTGTCCCGTAAATTGATTAATTCTATAAATTTTAACAAAGTTGTTGCCTATACAATTATTGTGTACTCTTGATGCACCAACTAATTCTTAAAATCTTTTCTAATTTAAAGCAACTCCGTTTTGTAAGAAATAGAAGAGAAAAATTGTGTAGCGCAAAAGTAATTTTGTAAGAAAATGATTTTCAAACAATGCCAAATTAGCTGACGGGCAAAAGTTTTCCATATTTATTTTGGAAAATCTCACAAACTACCATTGATTGAATTATAGAAATTATAAATTTTTAAGATCCTTCTATAATTATATTCTATTTAAATCAAATTTTTTTGCTATACGTACGTGCTTTTTTAGAAATTTGTAGCGTGCCATTATTATTTTAATAAGAATAATTGTCATAGCCATATAATATAATTGTCATAAAGAGAAACGAACCTAATGTAAATATGGGTGCTTCTGAAAGTACATTAAATTAATGACAGTAAATGTTCTACTGTAACATGAAACTTCAATGATTTAATAACCACAATAAAAATATTGTCTACAATTATAAAAGTATAGAACTGAACAAATTGCGATTTGTTTCTTAAAAATTTAAATTTACATGCAATTTTCACTCAAATTCAAAGAGCATGTCAACATTTCAAACAATTTTTAACAGCATTTAATGTAGTTTAATATTACTAATGGCACTAAATTATTAAGAAATCATTATAAGAAGATTTCTTTCTTAAGTGTTAATTATTTAATAGTGTATTCTATTTTCTATAGTGTTAACAATAGAATGTTATTCTTACAAGTTGCATCAAACCATCGTATTCCAATCCAATATCAAATAGTACACTACAACAAAATTCTAACACTGTTCTCAAATCCCTTTTATTTTCAAAGCAATATTATTTCTATATGTTCAATAAATTAGCATGTATTTTAATTTCTATTATAGCTTAAACGGGGCAACATTTCCTCTTTTTCCAAATGGATTTACGTCACTTTCGAAATAAACCATCTGTATATATTACAATAATTGTTTAGTGTACGCATACAATGTCAAGTTCTTAAAATTTAATTAAATTAAAATTTATTTAACATTAAACAAATTAAATCGATAACAATTACAATAATATTGTTTTAAAATCGAAAATTCATTAAAAATTACAATCAAGTACATACATAAATACGCAAATAATTGAGATTAATCTGAATTTAAAATAAACTAATTATAAAGATTAAATAAAATCATTCAAATTTCTATTTCTATTATATTAAATATCCTAATTCATTTATAATAATTATACTACAAATTTTGTATGACACAAGTATATGCTGTATAAGCTTTGTGTGACCATGTTACGGAATTCCTATGTAAAAGTTTAATTAAAGAATGTTGCTATTTTTAATTTGATATTTTATAATTGGATTCCTTGCACAGTACAAGAATTTAAGAAGATTATTTGTTGATATATACATAATATTACAATTAATATAAATAATTAATACATGAATACATAATAATTAAGGACTCACATTATTGTTATAACGCACTAAATTTAATAAAAATCACGAAATTTAAAAAAATTAAAACGAATGAATATTGAAAAAAATAAAGTTCACGAATCTAAACAACTGTTGAAGGAATAGATTGTCATTTCAAGATTGATGTTACTGTTGAAAACATGTGCATATGTAGAGGGTGATTCAGTAAAGAGTACAATATTATATATTAGTGTTTAGAATATCAACGATTGGTAAAATTTTTGTTTACAACTAGTTCTCAAATCTATAATTATCAACTATTATTAATTTTTGATCACCACAGTTACTTTTAAAACCAGTAAAAGTTTTTAAGAACCGTTATTTTGATAAAAAATATTAAATTTTAAAATTTCATCAATAGGACTATATTGTATCCATAGGGCCGAATTATATATCCATAAGATAATTCGGTCCTAAGGATATATTTCAGTCCTGTGAATATAATTCAACCTTATCGATATAATTTAGTCCTATATGGATATGATTCGGTCCTATGGATATAATTTGGTCCTATGGATGTATTTCGGTCCCATGGATTTATTTTGGTCCTATATATATATATAGTTTGGGCTTACGGATATAATTTGGGCTTATGGATATAATTCGTTCTTATGGATATATTTCGGTCCTATAAATATAATTCGGTCCTACATGTAAAATTCTATGCTATGGATTTATTTCAATCCTATGAATATACGGGATACAATATTATATAACATTGTTTAAGGCATCAAAAATATGGGTAACATTTTTATCTCGAATTAGTTATCAAATCTCAAATGTATCCAAGAAACGGCCGTCCCGTACTATAGATCTATTTCTTGGGTCATAGTGCATTATTGACCAACATCTAATCTGATCCGATCTGAATGTTTCAAAAATCCTATACGACATTAGCACTGATAATCGCAAAAGAAATTTTTGAATTTTCACAAATAAAAATCGTACAATAAATTTTTGAATTTTTAACTTTATAATTTGCCTTCCCGTCTGCTCTTCTGTTTACCAATTTCTGTCCAAAAACCTTATTTTCCTAGAACAAAAACTTTTACAATTTCATTTTCTATTCAAATATAATGGCTCTTCCAACAAATAAAGGGTTTTTTAATCTGAAAGTTTTAAGATTATGAAATTGATCTTTCTTATTAATGACTCGGATAAGTCTCAACTTTTGACCATTAAAGATATTGATATAATTTATGCTTTCATATGCAAATCATTCGAGTTTCACTGGTTACATTTTTACAATATTATTATCACATTTACAAAATCATATTATTCATTTATAAATAATTAAATTTTTCCAATTAATTGACTTTTTCTAATTCAAATATATTATGTGTTAAAAAGTGATATATTATTAAATAATTTCTTTATTTGTACATAAACCGTTTTAATATTCATATAATGGTATGTATGAATATTAATAAGTTCGTAATAATAATTTTCATTTACAAATATCCTTTTTTAATTATTACAATTATATTTTATTGTTCCTTGGAGGAAAATAATAAAAATTTTTTTTATAAATGACTTGTTCCTAATTACAATATTGTTTTGTTTCTATATCTTAATATTTTAAAATATTTATGTACTTTTATTATTAAATAAAATAAAATACAATAAATTTGTATATAACAATTTTCAAAATATATTTAGCTATATATTGACTAATTATATAGTGGAATAGTTTTATGAAGAAGAAAATTCTAAATTATTTTTTTTTATGTATTAAAATATTATTTTTTTATAATAACCTAATGAAAATTTGGAATAAATAATTTAAATGAAGGTCATTTTTAAAATTCACTTTTATTTTATGTCAGTGACTAATCATATAAAAAACTTCCTATTATATTAATGGCTATTAATCCCATTATATAATTATAAATTCTAGGCCAAAATGTAAAGGAAATAACCTTTTTCTGCAAAAAGATTTCAACTTAATTTTAAAAACAAAATTTAAAAACGAATTTCGAAAGAAAAGATCTTTACCTACAAAATTTGTTGAAATTTTTGTAAACAACGGTTTTAATGAAAATAACGCCGACACGCGTAGTCTTTCCAGCACTTTGGCAGGTATCCCAACCGTATATTTTTAATGTTGGACATTTCACATTTACCTATAAAAAATATGGATATTAACCCAGCTAGGATTTTTCTATTAGGATTGCAGACCAAGAAGCCGTCAATTCTGAATCGGACACGCTCGGATTTTGTCCGAATTTAAGTGAACTCATACCACAGACATGCCTGCTGTGAATATTTCTGCTCCCCAACCTACCAGGAAACATATGTATAATAAAATACTTTGAATATAATATTGTATATTTTGTAAAACAAAAACTTCTTATGACGAGTAATTTTGCAAAATCCCACAAAAAAATAACAAGTGAAAACATTTTTAATTATAACCATTAATATTCTATCAATAAATAATAAATATTGTAAAATCATTAAAATCATAAATTTTCTCACAAATATTTATTGCTAATTCCCTCGAATTCATAGAATACATATTACAGATACACTATACATGTATAGTTAAATGTTAAAAAATATACAACGTATCCGCAACTCACGCAATTTATGAGAAACCTTAAATTGTCCTTGATTATAAAACATTATACAATAAGTTAATGTGAAATCAACAATTTTTAATTCAATAAATTATTAAAGAAATGATCACGATTCAATAATATATAATATACACATAATATAATAATGTTTATTTTATACACAACATATATATATATATTTAACACATTTAAATAATATAATCCAAAACAATAACAGGGAAATAATGTGTATAGGTAAAATGTAATACAGGTAATTCATAAAACCATTTTTGTAAATTTTCGTAACACATAAATGAAACGTAACGCACATTTATATAGGTAAAATCAGTAAAATAAAAAAAGTAAATAACCTTGATTCAAAAAAAAAAAAAAAAAAAGCGGAAAATAATGTAGAAAATTTAATCAGATGAGTGAGATTTCCGTTTTTGTGTATAATAATATTTTAACTTACATAATAAATTTTCACGAAAATATCATAATATGTTGTATATCAAATCACTCTTTTGAGTATGGTATTACAGCCATTGTGTTTCCACAAGAAATTTACATGATTTTATACAAAAATGAAAATTATTTAAAGACAATTATTTAACATTCTTCATTCAACAATTTTTTGACAAAATTGAAAAATATAATATTACGACTACACATCCTTATTTATAGTATTTATTAACGAAGACCAAATACGGTCAATCATTTGCTATTGCTGATTTAAAAGTATAAATGCAATCTGATTGGTAATTTTTTGGTAATTAGTTTATAGCATTTTAATCATTAATCTTATAATACCGTAGGTTGTTAAATATTGTGTAGGTTTAAATAATTACATACATGTTAATATCAAGAAATATTATACTCGTATAAGAGCAAATAGATATTAAACACTATATGAACAGTTTTTCCAAGAAATTTCCAAAAAGAAGCAATATAATACAAACAAAGTAATGTTTTAATCCGAAGGTTATTCTCGCAGGGGCTAAAAATTCAGATTCAACTTTATAATATAACACTTGTATAACAATTTTGGCTGCGGACATTGGCATATGCATTATCATCTACCCACATTAAGCATATACATATAGTCATTTAAATTTATTGCTTATTTGCTAAAACTAAACGTAATCCAATTCTCAATACAATTTTTATTCTAAATCGAAAATATAAAAATTTCTTTTATGTGATCTTCTTGAAATATATTTTTTAAATTAAAATATACCAAATCAATGACTACATTCGCCACATTAGTATTATGTTTTAATTTGTTTTCTCATTTCGTTCATCAAAAATGTAATTTTGAAAAGTGCTATAGAACACGCCTCAAAAATCTATCTAGGTAAAAAAAAACAATCTTAATTTAAGAAAAGAATAATAGAAAAAGTAATAAAATAATATCAAGGACTTTACATTCCATAAATGTTCACATATTCATAAAATATATGAGTGATCATTAAGAGAATAGCTTATGCACAAGGATGTGAGCGAGTTTGACAATATGTGTTAAACAGTTATTCTTTGTAATTCTTTTAATATGTTTTATATTTTTATTATCAACTGCATTGCATACAATAAGGAAGACTATATGATGGCACCGAATTTCGGATGTGGAGTTGTTTTCAGTTGGAAGCGTAAAAATTTGAAAATTAATATTTAAATTCGCGGTGTTAATACAATGAACATAGAAATTTTTTGAAACAATCAGGGTTCAGATTAATAAGCTTAATAGTGTCCTTAATATTGGACGGAAATGTTTAAATGGCATTTTCATAATCTTCTGTAACACTTTCACTAAACTAGAGAATATACATTGCGGCCGATTATGTGCTGACCACATTAGATTTTTTTTTTCTTTTCAGATCTAAATAGACTGATAATAAAATAAAAATAAAAATTCTAACTGTAATAAAATTTTTTATTTTCTTTGTTTTATTATATTATTTTGGTTAGTTTGTCATTATTCATGTTAACATCGTAGGTACATGCATATAAGTGTGTACAATAAAAATAAACTGTACAAAAATAAATTTATGAAAAATATTTTACAGTTATGTTTTAACACCTATACATATGTGTAAATCTTTATGTCAAATTTGTAATAAATATTTAAAATAAACAACGAAATTCGTTGAATTTAAGACAACGTTTATTAAATTGCAGATTTAACGTCAATTTATTAACTTAGTCAGCAATTTTATTACTGAATATGTCAAATCAAAATTAGATTTTCATTTAGAAAGGAATATATATACATTGCAAGGACATATTGTTGTCATAATAATAAGTAAGCAGCATAAATTGTAAAAAAATTTTAGTAAGAGTTTTTTATAATGTATTTTATTTTTACATTATTAGAAATATAAAATATCTTAATCCGAAATGTGTAAAATCAAATTTTTAATATTAAAGCGTTACTCACACTTGTCATATATTCTGTAGACAAAACTGTAATACAATTCCTGATTTAAAAAAAATATTAGTACAGTTACTATAAATTTTAATTGCTGAATTATGTATAGGTACCATTATATCAGGAAATTTTATTATATAATTTAAAAAAATTATAACATTTGGTATTACTTTGCTATATAAAATAATTTTGGTTTGGCAACGCTCTATTTTCATTTCATATCTTGAAAAATGACAAACCTGGGACATTTAAGTTATTCATTTTACCTGTTTTTAGTAAAGAATATTATTACAATTGTATACACTTTTATATTAAAATAAAAGACATTTGAGTTTATTTCATATCAAAATGTTACTTTCATCTTGGGAATAAAAACCAAAATATTTTTTAATTTTTATTGAAGTTTTTGTTATTTACTCATTACATACAATCATACTTTATATATACACGTAAAAATAAGTATATGACGCTTATATTACATGGGTACCCCAACAATTTGAAAATAAAAAAGAAAACATAAAAAAGTATAACGAAATTTTAACATTTTTTGAAAGAAATTATCTTTTGAGTTTTTCTACTTTTATTTTATTTTTAACATGCAAGTTAAATTCTTATCCCGAGAGATACTTCCTTCAAATAAACAACGAATAACTTGAAAATAAAAATGATAAAAATTCATAACTTAAGTTTTAGAGGTTCCATTCAGAGACTTAAAAGTTTGAATAAATATTTTTTTAAAAATAAAAACAAAAAATTATTTTTTAAACTTTTCTAAAATTGAAAACTTAATATATGATTCTTCTTATTATCATTTCTTAAAAACCATAACTAATATACAGGTAGATGCTCCAAGTATCATTTAAATAGTATTTTATATCTGTTTTAGTATAATATACTAGTTTATCAGTATATTATATTCTAGTTTACATAATAATATTGCGGCTAAATGGCCAAAAATACTCCATTTTGAAATATCTATCTCACTTCATATTGAAAAAGATTTTTAAACGGTTTGTAGACAAATAGACTTGTGGCATTTAACTTTTTTGAAAATGCCATAAACTTATAGATTCATGAAATACTTGGAGTTTTTAAAATTATTAAGATTAGAAATTATCTTTTAGACAATAGAATAGAGTTTTATACATCGACTTTGTTAATGAACAAATTAGTAAAATTTTTCGTAAAATCGAAAATTGGGTTTTTACTGAGGATTGATTTTATATTTTTGAGATAATATGATCAGACGATAATGAACATATTTCCTTAAATTATTTACGATGAATTCCTAATACATTTACTATTAATTTGTCGGGAGAATGATAATTAATACTATTTGAGGAAAACAGAAACATGATTTCAACGGAGACCTGTTTTTCAATTATTTGAACCGTCTTCAATATAATTGGCGTCGAATCTTGAAATTTTAAATTTGCACCAAAAATTTCCTTTTCGCCTTTGATATGTATGACAAAGATATTACTCACAGATTGTAGATTTTCTCACACTTCTAGCTTACAAGTAATTAAACATGCGTATGTAAACAAAATAACCTTTAGCAAAAATATTGGGAAGTTTTAAGGACAAAACAAATTGAATTATAACCACATTTTTAAAAATAAAATTAAGCATTTGTGTTAAATTATTACTAGTAATTAAAATTTTACTATTTACAAACGCTTGTGTTCCCAAGTACAATAACACACACTGCTTCTAAAAATATTCATTTTAATTTCATGAAATCCCCAAACAGCGCTGAAGTCGTTATGTAGTAAATTTTCAAGTATTGACACAAACCTTTTTTTCTTTAATAAATATAACTTTACTGTTATAGAAAATATTTGGTATGGCCATCCAATGCATAGATTTTTATGTTACAACAGAAAACTTGTAACCAAATTTACGTTATTTTACCAATTTTTTAATATACTAAGTTCTAATTTTACCTGTACCTACATAAGTTATATTTACCTAAGTGATAAAATTGCATCTACGCAATATAAAATGCTTTATTATGATAAAATAATTAAATTTTAAGCAAGTTAAAAAATTTCGATTGTTTTCTATTATGTCTTAACACTACAATAACAGAAATATGAAGTGTATTTATCTATTTTGCATCTGCATATAACAATATATTATTAATATTATAAAAATTTTAAAAATTTCTAATTTTTTAAATGTTAAAAATATATATAATTTTAAAATTATGTAAAAGAAAATAAACTACATTATTGCATAACTATTACTTCAAAATAACTGCCACCCTTTTAACAAAAAGTAAAATTGACATTTTTTATAAATTGACTTGTTCAGTTGTACGAAAATTGGTTGATCGCAGAAAATTTATAATTTGGCCCAATACATAATATATACCGATGAGTTTTATGCTTTTTCTGCTTTTTTCAATATTAACTTTTCTCTAAATTTGTAAAAATCAGAAATATTTATTGGGACTCTTGTATTTGTCTGTATGCAAACACGCTTCCTTTTTCAACAAAATTCTTACTCTCTGATTTAAAGTTGTTTTCCGATGTAACATTACCTACTTTGCCGTACCCGCCACCACCTGGTGTTTTCATAGAAAATATATCCCCTGCTTCAACATTTACTGCAGTTTTGCTACCCAAACTTATAATGCGACCGTTTGGCTTAATCAGTAAATTAACTCCCCTCTTACCAGATGATCCACCATTCATTCCATATGGCTCTAAAACTCTTCTTTCAGTTAAAACTGATAACGTAACAGGTTTTCGAAACAGAAGTTCTCTTTGTACACCTTCTCCTCCATTAAAAGCACCTGCTCCACCGGAATTATCGTCTCTTAAGCAAAATTTATTCAATACTATTGGGTAACGCAATTCAAGAATTTCAGGATCGGTTATTCTAGTATTTGTCATATGAGTATGAACACCGCCAGCGCCATTCCAATTGGGTCCTGCTCCACTTCCGCCAGCAACAGTTTCATAGTAACCCCAAGTGTCATCTCCAATTGTAATATTATTCATGCAGCCTTGAGAAGCGGCACATATTCGAAATGCTTTTAAAACCACATCAACGACTCTCTGTGACGTTAGGACATTACCTCCTACAACAGCAGCGTTTTCAGATGGATCCAATATAGAATTTTTTGGTATAATAGATTTTATTGGTGCCAAACATCCTTGATTCAATGGTATATCATGACCAACCATACACCTCAGACAATATATTAAAGCAGAAATCGTAATTGCCCTTGGAGCATTGCAATTACCCCAAACTTCAGAACCTGAACCAGAAAAATCACACACTGCTGAGCCTTGACTTTCGTCGATTGTTACCTTAAATAACAGTTATTACACTTTAATAAAAGAATCCGTTTAAAATCTTTGTATACCTTCAAGCGAATTGGTGATCCATCATCCATCATTTCTTCAGCTTCTAGGAATTCTATACCTTCCTTTTTCAAAATGTTTTTTGAAATTGATTTCAGCATTTCTCGAACTGCAATTTCTGCATTTTCCTGAATATAATTCATATAGGCCTGAACAACATCAAGCCCATAGACATCAATAAGCTCACCAACCAACTGTATACCTTTATGATTTGCAGCTATTTGTGCTTTCAAATCTGAAATGTTGTCTGACAGATTTCTAGTCCCAGCTGCTCCTGGGGCATTAGATGGCGTTGTTAGTTCTTTTATTAAATCCTCTTCTTGAAATACACCTTCTTTTACTATCATAAATGACTTAAATGCGGCACCTTCTTCTTCCAATGTTCTAGAGTGCGGTGGCATTGAACCTGGTGTAATGCCTCCAATATCAGCATGATGTCCTCTTGAAGCTACAAAAAACACCGGTAGTGTTTGGTTTCTAAAATAAAAATTAATTTTGAAAATAAAATAACGGACATTGAATTAATTTTCGAACTATACAAATTACTTGTAAAACACAGGTGTTACAACTGTTAAATCCGGCAGATGAGACCCACCAGCTTGTGGGTGATTAGATAATATTACATCTCCATCTCTTAATGTATTGCCACGGATTTTTAATTGATATTGCACAGTTTCTTGCATGGCGCCCAAATGTACTGGTATATGCGGAGCATTACTAACCAATCCACCATCCGGACCGAATAATGCACACGAAAAATCTAAACGTTCCTTGATATTTGTCGATATTGAAGTTCGTTGCAAAACTCTATAATCCAGTTTAGTTATCTTTACAATTTATTTCAAATTTAAATAACAAAAGTTTACCTTCCCATCTGTTCAGCAATGCTCATAAAACGGTGGCTAAAAATACTTAATTGTACAGCATTTAGCTTTGTATCTATACCATGCTTATAATTTGTACCAACATTAATAGTTAAATCCCCATATTTGGAAACTTCAGCAGAACAATCTGGTTCAATTAATATTGTTGAAAGGTTATCAATTAAAATAGCAGGTCCTGTAATTAGGTGTCCTTTCTTAAATTTGTTAGATAAATAAACAGGACATTCCACTAAACCCTTCTCAAAGTAGACTTTTGTAAAGCACTCTGCTTCCAATTCAGTAGTCGAATTCTCAATTTCTTTTTCTGGAGGAGTGGTGGTCTTTCCTAAACCTCTAACACGAACGTCATCAACTATTATTTTACGGTTTTGCAGCACAAAGCCAAATTCAGATTTGTATCTTTCAACAAACGGAACGTTAAAATCACCGTATTTTTTAAATAAGTTATTTGTATTTTTGACATTTGAAGATAATTTAGGAGAACACATTAACGCACAATCAGTTCCCTCATAACGTAAGTGAAGGTATGGTTCCAAAATAATATTTTCAAAACCTTGTTGTTTCAATTTAATTTCACATTTTTGACTAAGATTATCTAATCTAGCAGCAATCATTTCAAAATTATTTTCGCTGTACTCTAAACCAAATGGTTCTTGTACTTCAGTTACAACATCTGCAAGTGCCATACCATAAGCTGATAAAACACCAGCGTACTTATGAACAAGAACTTTTGACATTCCTAACTCACGAGCGATACTACAAGCATGTTGCCCACCAGCTCCACCAAAACAAGCCAAAGTATGTTTCGAGGTGTCATATCCTCTGGCTTGAGTTAAAGCCCGAATTGGACGACACATTGCCTCATTTGCCACCCTAATAAAACCTAAAGCTATTTCTTCTAGAGTGAGTTCTTTTTCATTCTTCTGTTTCAAAAAGGAATTTATGGACGCCTTTAATTGTTGAAATTTTTCTCTTGTAGCTTCATAATCTAAAGGTTCTTTTTCAGTTGGACCAAAAATCTTTGGAAAATATTTCGGCAAAAGTCTGCCTAATATTAAATTAGCATCGGTTACAGTAAGTGGGCCACCTTTTTTATAACACGTTGGTCCTGGATGCGCTCCTGCAGATTCGGGACCAACAACAAACAAACCTGACCTAAAGAATAATCTTGATCCTCCGCCAGCTGCAACTGTATTGATATCTAACTGAGGAGCTTGAATTGTTACTCCAGCTGTCGTTGATTCAATTACATGTTCATATTTGTTATGATACCTTGATACATCAGTTGAAGTTCCGCCCATATCAAATCCAATTAAAGGCAATTCAGTTTCTTTTGAACCAGTCACAGCGTATCCGACCACTCCACCGGCGGGTCCGCTTAATATAGCACGTGCTCCTCTAAAATTTTCCATTTTGGTTAAACCACCATCACTTTGCATAAATAAAACATCACAGTTAGCAAGTTCATCCTTAAATCCTGACTTGAAACTAGGAGAATCATTTTTTTAAGTAAGATAATCACTCCTATGTAACGAATATACCTTTTTAAATATCTTTCAACATGAGGTGTTAAATATGCTTCAGCACAAGCAGTGTATCCTCTTGCAACTACACGGCACATTTGCATTGCCTGATGTGACAAAGTAATATGAGAAAAACCTATTTTAGTGTAAAAAGTATTATAAATACTATTGCAATAACTGCAGTTTTTACCTAAATCTTTTGCGATTTTTCCGATTTCTAATTCGTGGTTTGGACAAGCGTAACTGTGCGCTAATACAACAGCAATCGATGATATTCCATCTTCTAAAACTTTTTTAAGTTTCATTTTTACTTCATCATTATTTAATGGAGTTTTTTCAAGATATTTTGATCCAGCAACTCCTTCTAAAACTTTCCAAGAATTATCTATAGAATAAAATATTTTTAATTTAATAGAATTTTTTTCAAATTGACATATTTTGGAAAAATTACCCAATTGACATATTTTTTGTTCAGGCACTATTCGACAATCAATTTCTACAACCTTTTGATATAAATTGGACGGTTTTCGAATATTTAAATCAAATATTTTTGGACGTGCTTGGTTTCCAATATAAAGTAAATCTTTGAAACCTTTATTTACTATTAATGCTACTGGATCTCCTTTTCTTTCTAAAAGTGCATTTGTGGCTACAGTTGTACCCATACGTACCCATCCAATCAAAGAAGTGTCTACAACACCGTCAGATGTTAATGCTTTTCCGGTTTCCTTTCAATAATTTTGCTATTATTTTCTTTTTTTATTTTTTTTTTTATCTAAATTTGATTTACCTGTTGTAATATCCGCTTTATACCTTCTCTCGGTGCATCACTATAATTTGCCGGATCTTCCGATAACAACTTTAAAGTTTTTACATCACCATTGGGACAAATGCATAATACATCCGTGAAAGTTCCTCCACGATCGATAGCAAAACAATATTTTGTACTCATTATTTCACTGAGTTTTGGATATTCAACTTGAGTAGTAAAATATTTGTTATTAAATCTGATGTAGTCAAAAGATAAATCTAAAAATACAGATTAAAATAAATTTTTTTAACGAAAATTACTTTTCACCTTTTGTTCTAATGAGAAATAAATTTCTAAATACAATGTTTTTAATCATAATAAATTTATTATTTATTTAATTTAGCTTGTTTTCTTAAAGTAAACACGTTTAAGCTTTGCTTTGTAGATGTCTTTGCTTTGTAAAAATGTATAAATTTTTAAAATTCAATTTAGCTATCGCAGTAGATGAAGATGAAGAAAATACGGTATTCAAATGAGAATGTCATTGAATATTGAAAATTAGAATTAGAGATAAGAATAATTAAACAAATTAATGACGAATTAAATACATTTTCTAATATTTGTTTTGTTACACGAGTACTTCAATCTAATTGAACTTGAAATAAATAAAATTTGAGACAAAAAATTGGGTTGCTTAAACTTGATAAGGCTCTTTTATAAAGTAGGTAAATTGATAAGACATTTTTAAGTAAATTAAACAAAACATAATGAAACCGAAAAAAAAATATTTTAAAAATAAAAACAATATCAAATGCAAGCTAATTAAAATTTAATTAAATATTACAAATAACTATCATACAGTTTTTTTGTGACTCTGTATGCCGTAGCACGGGATGCCTTAGAAAAGTTTAAAATTATAATGAACGCCTACGTACCTAAAGAACGCCTAAAAATTTTGACAAATTTAAACTTTCAACATCATAAAACTTTGAAATTCTAGATCACGATAAATGTGCCTATGTATACATCTCTTGAATACATTATAAAAACTTTTAGTTTTCTCAAAATTCAATTTGTATTAAATAATTTGTATATTTGTATTAACTGAATTAATATTATGCAATCCCGAAAATTTTTGTTATTCAAATAATGGAATATCAAATCACTTATTAGTATTGTAAATAAATTACATGACAAATAAATTTATATAAGTACCTCAACTACACTTAATTTTAATCGGCTGATAGCTCTTTATATGTAGGTCTCTTTCAAATTTCTCAAACTACTAATATATAACTATGTTAATTTCATTTTATATCTGAAACTTTTTGTATTTAGTAAGAAACTATTTAATGATAAGGTATTATGAAACACTAGAGAAACCACCTGTTTTCTCTACACAATATTTAAAACAATTTAATAATAAAATAACAAACTAATAAATTATTTTCAATCTTAATAAATTACCTACTTTTTTAACAAATAAAATTGCCTAAAGAGTTGTGCGGCACTCAATTTTAATCGACCGATAGCTTTTAACACCTTCAAAATTATGGAACGACTAAAATTTAATTTTCTATTGCTTTTTTAGCAAAAATTTTATTATTTACATTGAAGTATGAAAGTATTTAAGAAAGTGATAAGGTATGTTAATGAAATATGTCATATATAGATACCTACCTACTTAATATTTATATAAATTTAATAGATAAGATTAACAGCCTATTCGCTAATTTTGTGGTCCAGGCTATTGTATTTTTGCACGCATACGATTATTCTCATCATTTTGTTTTTGATTTGTAGTATTTACGAATAAACTTTTGCTCCTCTAATTCATATATTTAAAATGTTTTAAAATTTATCTAATGAAATTGCTTAATATAACAGTCCTTTCTGTTATGAATAGTTTAATGTTTAAAATTTAAAAAACCAGAAGTGCGGGGCTCGGTATCGGTAATTTTCGAATATAAATTAATATAAATGAACATATTAATGAAAGCTGATAAAAATTTTTATAGAAATTTCGCATCTAATTTTTAGTTTTAAAATATAAAGGTTTTATACTGTCTATGTTTAAAGTCTAATGAATTATGTAGGTACATATTTGCATACTTACGTGCTCGTAAACCTAATTAAACTATCGTGATAAATTATTTAAGATGGCAAAATTTCTTAGCATTAGTAATTGACAAATAGAAAATTTAAAAATGATTATTTTAATTACTTATATTTATTTATTCGTGATATTGAATAATTCTATTTACAAACTATTAAAAAAGTAAAATAAAACGAAAAAAATTAATACAAACTACAGACTAAATTGTTTTTAACTAAAATTCCATTAAATTAAAAACAAAAAACATATGATTTTGACATTTCACTTTTGCTACCAATTTGAGGTTTTGTAGTTGGTAAATTTGTAGCTATCAGTTTTATGTTTAATTTGTTTAAGCATGAACAACAACCATATTTGTGGGACTAAAATTCCTTTTTCTATAGTCACGAAATATTTTCGAGTAAATTGAAACAGCACAATTTCTAAAGTATGCATATAGTGTATTATTAAAATTATATTAGTTATCTATTAAAAAAACTTTTTTTATTAGATAACTCTGATAGTTTTTTTCATAACTATTCAGCTTTCATTCTCTTAGCATACTACAACGGCAAACTGTATTATTATAAATTTTCCCTTTTTCTAATAGTTTTTTTTGGTCAAATACCCCGTTTATATCGTAGTTTCAAACATACTTGAAGTCTATTTTATATCCATATAAACTTTATTTGACTTGAAACCGGCTTCACTCAAGTCAATCAAAAAATTTTGCTTACTTAAATTAAAATATTATGCTAATAATGGATTTATATATTCTAGCAACTAAACACCATTTTCGGACTTTCAAGCTACCATAGTAAAAACGTAACTTGAGCTTCGAGTTGGTTTCTAGGCAAGTATCAAAGTTGCTGTATTAACGAGGCAAATGCCTTCGCAGTTTCTTGACGAGAATGAGTATTTAATATTTTTAAAAATTCAGTTCTTACTTAGTACATACACAGTAAACTTTCGGCAGAATTGATTTGGTATTAACTGAACTGTCAAAAATTTATTGTTGAAAATGCAGAGATATTTCTTATTCAAAAAATCTTGCAAAATTTGCAGTTGCAAAAAAAAAAAACAATAAATAAAACATAGTTTGCATTTCGAAGAAATATTAAATTAAGATTTTTTAATTTTTTAATTAAGTTGTAATTAAAAATAAATTACTGTAAAAATTGCCAACAATATCAAATTGTTAATATTAAGTTTTCACAATTGTGTCTTTTCTGCTTTTAAACTAACGTTGTCAAAAACTAACAGGATAATGATACCTTACCAGAATATAATCAGTCTGAAAATCATCTCAATCACATCAATCACTTTCATTTGCAAATGCAATGACAAATATGCAAATATAGCAACGCGTGTCGTTTATTTATAGTAACTCGTGTCATGGCGTTTTATAATTATTAATTAAAAATCTCGTTTTTCTTCCTAGTTTTCCTTTTCTACATCAAAATCAGATTTTTTTAACAATTAGTTTTTGTAAATGCAGTAAGACATGAATAAATACAATGAAAAAATGATAGTTATTTGAAATTAGCAGCAAAAACTGAAGTTCATGACTCTATCGTCAAAAAATATTAAAATTGATGATTTTTGCAAATTGTATGCAAATGACGTTCTGTGGAAACGCTACTACCTACATATTAAATATTTTTTCAGTGTGCATGAAGACGAGCAACGGCAAACAATAATTTTGAATTTACTACTGAGATTAAATTTAATTTTTAATGGAAATAGTGTGAATTGGTGATAATATAATTTTACTACTTCTTGCTCTGCAATATCTAATAAGAAAAAATTAATTCTTTGACGAAGATACTACCATCAGGTAAATAATTTTTGGTAAACCTTAAAATAAAAACTCTCAATTTTTAAATTCCACATTTTTATTTAATATTTATAATATCGCTTTTATATATATACGTATATATATATATATATATATATTTTTTCTTATTCTTAAATTAAATATTCAATATTTGAGTGAAAGTAAATTTCAATTCTTAATATTTTTACTTTTTTTTTTTTGAATCTCATATTTAGTTTTATTTCCATTACTATTTGTTTCTTGCTTTTTATTTTAATTCTAAATAGAATATTTACACGTTTTTCATTTCATTTGCACAAAATTTAAAAAAAAACCCTACATTGGTTTTTATTTTTTTTCTCTTTTACTTAATTAATTTTACATTTTAATATTTAATTTTTAAACTTTTTGTATTTACGTGTTTTTTTTTTTGTATTTTTTTTTAAATTTCTTTATATTTAATTAATAAAATATTACAAAATTAATAAACAATAGGTTATTAACAAATTACTTAATGAGAAAGGAAAGAGTGTGGAAAATTAGTTAGGGTAGGAATAAAAGAGTAAAGTAATTAAGTAATTTTTTTTTTTACTTAGTATTTAATTTCGTTATCAATATTTATTATAGAATTCCTAAGATAATGTTTTTTTTTTGCTTTTTACACATTTATTTTAAAATTTTAATATTATGTATGCATACATGGTATTAATTATAATTTTAGAGTACATTATTGTGGAAATTACAAAAACAATTAAGGATAAATATGAGCAATTTACCTTATATGATAAAATTTATAATTGAAAGATGCCTAAATAAAAAATGCCTAAGGAAACCATTATTCATCTGAATTTTCTTTTTAATGTAACAAGTAAATTAAACGAATATTAATATTAAAATTGTAAACTGTGTTTTATCATTCTGGTATTTATGCAATTTTAATGGAATAAATAGCTATAGGATTTTAACGTGCTATAGGATTTTATAACTGTAATAAGAATACACTATTGGAATATACATAAATGAATTATAAAATTTTACGATGTTAAGAAATTTAAACTCTAGGAGTTTAAAGGCATACATAGCTATCTATTATTTTTCATATTTTATTATTTTCATAAATTTTGTGACCAAAACTATAATGTACTCAATTTATATAAAAAAAAAACCTGACATACATAAGTAATTATATTTTAATGTACTATTCATAAAATAATTTTATATTTTATTATTATTTTTTTTTATACAAAGACACGTTGTTCACGTATTTCTAAATAAATATTCCTTATATAATATAACATGTAGTTTATCATTTTTGTTTTTTATTATTATTATTTTCTTTGGATTTTATAAATATTTGTAATGCAAAAATATTTTTTAATAAATGAAATTATAAAAGAAAACGTTTTTTTTGTTTTTTTGTTTTCAAGCGAAATATTTTTATTTAATAAATATTTATTTGGTTTTAATTTTTTAAAAATTATTTTCAGACTTTATAATGTACATTTTACATATTTACCAAACATCTACTTTCTTATTTACGTTTTTTTTCCTATTTAATAATTAAATTTTACTCATTCTTTAACTTAAATTACAATTTTTATAATTTATTTATTTTTTATTATGTATAATATAATATGTACGTAATGTAAATTAAAATTCTTTCAAATTTAGTTTCTTTTTTCCTAAAATATATTTTTATTTTATATAATATAGTAAATGTGTATTAATATAGAATATATCGATTTATCTGGTCACAATTTTTATATTTTTCTTCTTTTTTTTAGCATATTTCAAAGTAATGAACATAAAATAAATTTATTTTGCTTTTTTCTTTTTGTTTTAACTCCCTTAATTTATTTTAGTTTTACAAAACAATTTTTTAATTTTAATTTTTTTTAACTTTTTTTTTTTTTTGAGTAAATTAATTTTTTTTTTTTCAGTTTATCACAGATTTTTAAAAATTAAAAAACGCTAAAATGTTTTAAAACCTTTAATTTCATTTTTTTTTTGTTCCTTTTTGAATTTTTATATTATTTTAAAAATCAAATGTTTGGAGCTTAATAAATTTTGTTGTCATTCTTTTAAATATTAATTATTTTAAGTAATATATTAATAATTTCAATTCTATATTTTTTAATAATTATTTTAATTGTAAGAGTTATTTTTAAAATTTTTTCAATTATCTTACATACATATATATTTTTATCGTAGTTAATTACGCTATTGTAAATAATTGAAAAATAAAAAAAATTTGAGTCCTGGTTATTATTATTTAATAAAATATAATATAGGAATTTTGTAGAATATCGAAAATTATAATTTGATAAATCATATTAAAATTAGTGTATTCTTTATTATTTGCTTTTTTTTCAATACATTAGTATAAAGGGTATCGTAAATTGATATTATTGATACACAAGAGTAATGTTCTTGTTTGCAGTGATTGTATTTAAGTCAGAATAATAATAAATTTGATTTTTTTATTAATTATAAAATAAATATTATTAAAATATTTAAATAAAATAATTGTTCTGTTTGCTATTATCATATAAAATTTCTTCAAATATTAAACAAAATTAATTAAATGTGTTGTGTTTTAAATAGAATATATTTAATGGTAATAAAATGATTTTAAATTTTATAATATTTATTTAACAGATTTTTGAATTCAATAACTCAAAAACATCTTAATTCAAATGTTCAAAATTTTCTTAAAATTAGGTTAAAATTTTCAAAATTTTCGTCTTTTTTAACTTTCACCATCTTTAAAATTAGTGCATATTTTAAATTAATATTATTTTCCAGGAATATAAAAAGAAAATTTTGAATAAACCATTGTTCTACTACTATTTTATTAAAATTGTTTCTGTTTAGAAAACTTTTAAAAAATTTTTATTTTCCAAAATTTGAATTGCGAAAAATATTTGGTAGGTATCAAACTAAAAGGTCCTTTTGTCACAAAATGAATTGTATACATTAAGTATACAATTCTTTTTGTAAAATAATATAATAAAAAAATAAACTAAACAATAAATAATATCAGGTCCAGCACCCTCATTTAATATAAATTTTAATACCTATTTGGTATTATTTATTTAATTATTAAATTATGATTTAAATCAAAATCAATAGAAACGCTTAAAAAGATCCTGTTGGCTTAAAATAAAACAAAATTATTCTATATATTTATAAAATAATAATTACGATATTGATTAGATTCATTGATTCATTATAATAAATTATACTTTATGCGTGATACCTTCATTAAAATTATGTTCTGGTTAATAGAATTAAAAGCTAATATGTATTTTTACATCTGTTTTTTTTAATATTAGTTCAATTTTCTTAACAACTACATTTTATGTACATGCAAACATACATATTATGTCTCTTATTAATTCTAATTGTATTAAGAAGACTATTTTTTTTTATAATTTGTTATATATTTTGTAATATTTTAAAATTAATTTGTTTCTCTGTTTTTAAATATTTTTTTATGAATATTGTTTTTTTTTTCTTAACTATTGCAGGTTTGGTTTTTGTTTAATTATTTAAAGACTTCAAATTTTATAATTTAAATTATAAAAATTTTGGCTATTTGTCTTTTGGATTATTAAAGGCGTTAGTGTTTTTGAATTAATTTTATTTTTTAATTAACATAATTTTTTACTAAAATTTCCTTATTTTTGTCTTAACGCAATTTATAAAGATGTAGATGAAAATATGTAGGTATCTCTACAGCAATTAATCACAAAATTTTAAAAATTAAAATAAACATAGTCTCTTGAAAAGAAGGTCATTATTTGTAATTATGATGAATTTAACTATTATTTATTAATATTTTAAGAAATTCAGGTAAAGGAAAATATTTTAATATTTTATATTATTAATAATTATTATTAATAGTTATTATAGGTATGTTTAAGTTTTTTTTTTTTAATTTTAATTTCATAATTTTTATTTACCATTAAAATTAATTAAAATAATTTGAATTTAAAAATGGAATTGTCATTGATTTATAAAAAACGATAATCAATAATGAAATTATAATATTCGAGGGACATGAAATTTATTAGAAAAGAGTACATTACTTGAAATATGTCCTATCTGCAATATAAAATTGATTGTATTACGATTCATAAATAAAATTCACGCTTATATTATTATTAAGAACGACATTTTGACTCTAAACTTGTCTTCACTTTCTTGATTGAAATATATATATTATAATTATAATATAATTCAAATTAAGGAGTTTTCTTTTCATTCAATTTTTACATTCATATTTCTGTTTTCTATATGCATATATATTTTTTAATATACGACTTTAGAAAATTATAGTTTCAATTTATATACCTAAGTGGGACTCAAATTCTAACCTAATTTATATTAAAAAATAACTAAAGAAAAATTAGTTTTCCAAATTCATTTAAATTTTAGTTTTGTATTCAATTGAAAATTAATTCATCTAAGTGAAACTTTTAAGACAGAAGATGTTTGAATTATATTCATGTTTTATTTTAAGTAAAAAAAAAAATAGTAGCTAAATAAAATTAGAATCAATTCTAGTAGCTTAAATTTATTTATCAATTTCAATTGATAACCAATTTTAAATAACTATTTTAGAATTAAAAAAGTTACAGATTTTTAATTTTAATTTTCATACCTAACTAGTTTTAATTTCTTTTTTCCATGCGTTAATAAAAAAAATTATAATCTTCTAATTATTTAAAAAAAAAAAACACAAAACGTTTTACAGTCACCTAAATTTCGATCACAAATTCTATGTAAAATAGACATTTATTTTTAAATGCCTCTAAATTTGAATTAGAAAAACAAAAAGATAAAAGTTAAGTAACCAGTCTTTAACATTGTTTTTTAAACATTGTTTTATTTTTAAAATTTAAAATTTATTCTTTTCATTTTTATCTTACACATTATTTCTACAAAATATGTGTTTTTATCTTTTCCAAATTTTCCTACATTTGCATTACAATTTTTACAAATCTTTTCCTCTTTTTTTTTATAATTCAAGCATTCCCTTTAATATCACGACTTTATTTCCAAATTTATATTTTACCTAAAATTATTATTTAAATGCTAATATTATTTTATTATTATTATTTATTATTTGTATTTTATTTTTTTGAATTTTGTGTGTGTGTGTAAGTACTTAATATCTAGTTTATTGTATTACTTTTTTTTTATTAACATTTCAACATTTAATTAAATTATTTATTGTAAAAGGATTAGTTAATTGCATATCAAGATATAATTTTAGTAGTTAATTATTATTTTTATTAAATAATTGTTGTCATAATGCAGAATCTTCACTACTATTCGTTCGTGATAAATTATTGCTGTGTTGTTTCTCATCTAAAAAATACAAAAAACGGAAAATTAAAAAAGAGAATTATTTTCATGATTAATTATTTATAATATTATTAATTTACTGAAATTAATGTGAATCAGATTTTTTTTTGTTGAGTTAAAAAAAAAACTTTGAGCAATTATGTATATGCATAAATTCAACGGTCAGTGCTTCAAAATTCTTCAAATGCTATTCGCTTATAATTTCAATTTTCATAAAATTTAATGAATATGCAGGACAAAAATATGTACATCTGTTATTTAATGTTCGACACAAATACCATTCATTGTAACTCTGCATGATTAGTAAAAGTATATTAAACCCTCTTCTATTCTTCATGAAAGTTTCATTAATCTTAAAATTCCTCTTAATAATTATTCTGTTCTATATTATTACATTTATCTCCCTAATAACCATTATTACATAAGAATTTTTTAATTTTTTCGTCTTCAAGTTCATCTTTATATGAAAGAGAACTTCACAGAAAACTCAGTTTTGGCTAAAATGGCCAAATTTTGTTATAAATATTTACTATTAAAATTTACTTGTATAAAATCTCATAAAATCTCTTCAGACAACCTTTTTCTTATGTTTAAGAATAAAAAATAACTTTTTTCGAATCAAAAAAACAATTCAAACCATAAAAATTATATTCAAAAAAAGGAAAATTTAAAATCTAAAAAAAATTAAAAATTAAAATAAATAAAATCAAATTATAAGTATAATATACATTCATTTTATTTTTAATCATAAATTTTCAATAAAATTTTGTATGTATGTGTATTTTATCTATATTTCTAAATTATTATTTTTTATTTTTTTTTTCTGTTTTTAGCTTTTTCGTTATCCTTTCTAATTAATATTAGTTTATTTCAATTTTTCTTTTGCAGTATGAATTTTAATAATAATTTTTATTTATATTTGTTTTTTTAGTCAAATTTATTTTTTATAATATAAGTGCAACGAAAGTTTTTAAAGAGAAAAAGAAGGAAAATACTTAAATTACATACTAGTTTTAAGATTTTACAATTAAAAAAATAATAATAAATTTATATAACTTAACAAATATTAGAAAATAATAAACATTTAAAAAAAAAATACATAACTACAAAAAATTTCATAAAGTACGTATTTATGTGTCACAAAACATTACAATTTAAAATAATAAAAAAAAAAAATACATTGAAAATTAAAAATATTAATTAAAATTTAATTACAAAATTAAGGAGCTTTTGTTAAAACTAAAACAGCAGTAAACAAAAGGGACTTGAAAATATTTAATTTTACAATTTTTGTTTTTAATTTTTACACTTAAAATACATCTTGCTGAATTTTTGTTTTAAAATTTTTTTGCTATTAATTTTTATAATTTTTTTTTTCTATTCAAATTTTTTTGATTTTTTATTTGAAGTTATTTTAAATTGATTATTACTACGTTTTTGATTATATTTGTTTTATTTTGATTACTAAAATCTAAATTTAATTTTTAAAAATCGCGTTTTTTAAATATAATTTAAAGAAAATCTATATGATATCTAAGGATATTCACGTGAATTGCATATAAGACGTGTAACGAAAAGAATATGAATTTTATGAAACAGTTCAAATTTCTTATCTCTAATAATGGGGCACAATTTTTAAAAATTGGCAAGCCAAAAATCTGGTCGCTTCAAAATGTTTTCATCTAACATATTGACTTTTATAATATTCAAACAAAATAAGTTAAATAATTTTGATTACACCAAAATATGGGCACCTCGAAAATTTCTACTAAGTAAACTATTTTAACAAAATTGGGTTGGTATTAAAATTTTAAAAAATTAATCGTCAAATTTTAATTTTATAAATTGTAAAACAAAACAAAAAATTAAATAGAAATTTCTAAAAAAAATTCTTATAAAATAACAAGAATAATAAAATAAAGGAAATTTTAATGCAAAAAAACAAAAAATTTTTTAAATTTATTGCAAAAAAATATTGCAAAATTTTGTGATATTGCACGAACACGTGAAATATCCTTAATCTTAGTCAAAAACAGAATTTCGATTTAATATTTTTTTTCCTAAAAGTTTTTTTTTTTGGGGGAAATTCTGTAATTAAAATATATATTTAATTTGTTTTCTTCGTGCTAATAAAAAAGAATTTATAAATAGTTATAAAATTTAATTTGAATTTAGAATAAAAATTCATAAAATGAATATTTTAGATGATTTTAATTTAAACATTATTTTGGTCAAAAGAATGAAATACATAATTATGTTTAATTAAAATTAAATGTATTTGTAATAAAAATTTTGTTTAAAAATTTATCAAGTTCAATTTAATTCAGGAATCTACAAAAAAGAAATAAAATGAAATTCAGAAAATTATAGCTATTGTTAAAACTTTTTTATATTCTTAGTAATAAGAAAATTTCTAACTTTTATTATTAAAATTTAAAAATTAATTTTTATGATTTTTTATTTTAAAATCTACATTAATCACTTCTTATTTAAGTGAATTTTATTTTTATTAAGTGTTAAATTTTTTGAAAATTTTTAATTTTATGCATATTTTTATTAAAATTATAATATTTAATAATAAACTAAAATATTACTATAATAAAGTAATATAATTAAAACTTTCAAAAAAAAAACTTAAAAAATAAAATTTTTGCTTATTAAACTAAATTAGAACAAAATTAGAACAAAAATAATAAATTTTTAATTATGTACTATCGACTTGTATCTGAATTTTTAGTATTACTAGCTACAATTGTTGAAATTTCTTCGTTTGCTTTGGAAACTGTACTAAGACTTGTTGCTTCTAAGGATTGATGGTCATTATCTTTTTCAACAGAGATTTCTCCTAAAGGAGAATTTTGATTATTATTATTTTTAGCTTGTGTAGTGTTATCATCTGAATTTATATTACCCGTAATTATATTACTACTATTACTATTATTGTTATTATTGTTATTATTATTATTATTATTATTATTATTATTACTATTATCGTTACTAGTATCAGTAGAAATTTTTATTTTCTCTTCAAGATTTTCACTATTACCACCTACATCTGAAGATGTAATAATAATATTCTTTGGCGGTGGTGAAGATGATGATATTATGTTACTACTACTATTATTACTATTGTTATTATTTTCTTTAATTACATGGGGGCCACTATTTTCTGAACTATTTGAATTATTTGTTCCCAATGAAGATGAAGTTTTTGAAGAATTGTTATCAATATTCGTTGTAGTTGATGATATGTTATTACCTGTATTTGTATTTAATGCTAAACTTGTTGAATTTGGAGAATTTCTTGATGTTTTATTATTATCATCTTTAATAACATCTGACTCCATCGTACCTGTTAAATTTGTTTGTTGCTGTTGTTGTTGTTGCTGCTGTTGTTGCTGTTGTTGCTGTCCATTATTGCTACCACCTGAACTGACAGATGGTGGTTGTGAATTGCTATTTGGTCCTAATATACCAACTTTCACATCATCTGATGGTGTTTTGCGTTGCAAATCGTTAATATCTTTAACTGTTGTTGGCATTAAACCCTCTTTACTTGAATTTGATGAATCACTTATTGTTTGACTACTTTCACCACCATTAATTTCATGAGATATTGATGGTGTTGTACGGTTATTTGTATTAGCACCAGAACCTAATTGATTAATAGAACTATTATGAACAATTCTATCATTATTATTATTACTATTACTACGATCACCTCCAGTTAAATCTAATGTTGTTGGTTCATTATTATGACTTTTGTTACCATCGTTACGAGATATTACTGTTGGGCTATTTGATGTTGTTCTACCACTACCATTTTGAGATGCATTTTTAATTGTAGGTGATGGATTTGTTCCATGATGATTATGTGTTAGGGATAATGGCATAGAACTTTGATGGGCAGCTGATATTTGACTTTGAGTTGTTGTAACGGGAATAGAATGTGAAATTGATAATCCTGGATGATGTGCTATAGATGATATTGTCGAATGATGTTGCTGTACAGATGGATGATGACCCATATGATGGGAATAGTACATTGAATTTGATAAAGAATTATGACCGGAACTTGTTGAAACTGCTGCAGCTGCTATCGCTGAACTTGTATGCTGTTGATGAGCTGCAGCTGCTGCCGCCAGTTGTTCAGCTTGCTTCGAAGAAGCATGTTGTTGTTGTTGCTGCTGTTGTGCAGTTGATAAATTTATACTGTTTGAATGAGTTGATGAACTGGAATTAGCAGCAGAAACAGCTGTTGCGTGTTGTTGAGCATGTGCTGTGGTTAAATGAGGCGATATATGGGGATGTGTTAGATTTAAGCCAGGGTGAGCTGACAAGCCTAAAGCAGCTTGCTGTAAGCTCAGACTTGTTGCAGGATTTGTTAACGCTGCCATGCTTGGATGTGATAGCACTCCTGATGTAGAATGACTTAAGCTTAAACTTGTCGGTGGCGGTATATGATGTGGTAGACCAGGTGGCCCGTGAGTTAAATTAGGTAAAAGACTAATATTTAAACCTGCTATAGCAGCAGCTGAATGTGGACTTTGTCGTTGCGCCGAGGAATGATAAGGTAATGACGGTATACCATGCAAAGATGTTTGTGGTGGTCTTAAACCTAGCGCCAAAGGATTCATTCCCATCGAAATTATATTTCTATTTAACGGAGAATATATTTGTGGCGAGAAATGATGATGCTGAGCTGCTAGCAGTCTTTCTCTTTCCCGCTGCTCTTTTTCTTTTTCTCTCATTTCTCTTTCTTTTGCTTCACGTTCTTTTTCACGTTGTTCTTGTTCTCGTTTTTCCCTTTCTAATTGCTCTCGTTTTTCGCGCTCACGCTGCTCTTTCTCTCTTCTTTCTCTCTCCTCTCTTTCACGCATTTCCCGTTCTTTTTCGCGTTGTAACTCTCTTTCTCGTTCTTCTTCACGTAATCTATGCTCTTCTAATTTCATTCGCTCATGTAAACTAGGATGAACTCCCAATGATGCTGGTAACATTGAATATAAATGAGAGTATGGTGCAGCCATTGGGGGATAAAGCGGATGAGCATGTGGATGTGCATAATGAGGACTAGCACGTAATAAACCCTGAAATCTCGGGTCATGAAGATATTGTTCGGGATACAAAAACATTCCTAAAACAAAAAAAAATTAAATTATTAAAAAATTAAAAATTTAAAATACCGAATTTATTTCAAAGTGCATTAAAAATACTACCTGGAGGAATGCCGGGTAAACCAGAAAAAGGTGGATAAGCATCCAATGGAAAATGTCCAGCAGGATGTAAATGACGATTATCTTCCGATCTGTAGGGTTGAAAACCACTTCGTGCCAAGAGATCGGGTTGTATTTGTGGTGCAACGGCATTTAAGCGAGCAATTTTTTCTGCTGGAGTTGGCGATGGTATGGATGTGCGTTGTTTCTTTGCTACACTACCACGATCATCTATACTTTGACTGTTACTGCTAACACCAGTTACAGTATTTCCACTAACTGTTCTAACATCTAAACGAGAATCAACATTAGCTGAAGGAACTCTTTGAATGTTAGTATTATGTCCATTATTATTATTACCAGATGAATTATTATTTGCACTACCAGTAGCCTCACGACTTGAATTTAATGATCGATCACGTGCTGAACTACCAGTAACAACGTTTCCACCACTTGTTATAACTGCATCCTCATCTTCTTTACAATCAGCTTGTTTTGCTAAATTTCTTAAAGCTGATGCAAATGGTCCACGTGCACTTGTATTATTTGAATTTTGATTATTACCACTACCATTTGTACCACCTCCACCAGGATTAGCTGATTGAGATAAAATTGCTTGTTGTTGTGTACCAATAACAGCCGATGGTACACCAATATGATTAGAACTTATCACATGATTGCTTATTGCATGTGGATTTGAAGAAATTTGAGACTGTGTTGAATTAGTACCAACACCAGCTGTTGCTGGTGATTGTAAATGATGTGGTGATGTTATTAATGGTGCTGGACTTGTTGCTGGACGTTTTTGTCCCGCTTTAGGTGGTACTAAAATTATAAAAATAAAATTTTATTAATTTATCAGTTAAATTTTTTAATTTTTCTTTTTTTCTTCAAAACTTATGTACAAAATTGAATTATTTCTTTGCATTATTGACATTAAGATAGATAAGATTATTATAGGAAAATATTATTGAATAAAATAATTTAATAGAAGAAGTTATATTGCAAATTATAATTAACAAATTTTAATATACTCAATAGATGTACACTCAAACTGTTCACAGTTTAACAGTTAAAATTACTTAATTAAATTTCCTTATATTATTGTTTTAGCTAGAAAAGTTTTTTGAAATAAAGTTAAGTATTCACAAAATATTAATAATATTGCTTATTAAATTTCAAATGAGTGCTTTTATTTCAATAATTTTTATACTCAATTATATTTTATGTTAAGTTTTATTTTCATATCACTATGCATATTCCAAAAAATATCCAATTAAATCAACGTAGGTACTTCTTTAAAATTACATGAAAATTTTAACCTTGTGATAACATTAATGAAATGTTGATGGGGTTGGTGTTTTTTAGTGAATCGGAAAATAATCGGTATAATGATAACGATTTTAAAATACATGATCGGCATAAAATAAAATTATTTTCTGATGATGATAAAATTTGATGATTCTAAAAAATATTTACAGTTATGTATTTGACGTTGTTTTCAGATACTCGTATAAATACTCGTATGTATATGCATAAGTTTGTACAATTTGTGTGTATATATATTGCAATGGCTTCAATCATGAGAATTAAAATATATTTTGAGCGAAATATTACAATTAATTTTTAAAATCTAAATTACATACGATATTACTAAAAGGTTTTTATATTTTCAAAAATTTCTTAATAATGAATAAGTACGAAATATTGAATGCATTTATTTAAATTACAATAACTATACGGAACAGAACTTTCATTTTAAGAATATTAAGAGTATAAATTTTGAAAATGTGAAACTAAAAGAGTTCAATTTTGATTAACTGTTTGCACACTTTGGCTAAAGAATTCTGTCTTTAAAAATTGTTTCCAAATGCGTTGTTCTGTGGGCAATCTCTCAATCGAACAGTAATGGAAATTGGAAAGTCAATTCAGATCAAATCACAAAAGATATTTCTAAGAGAAAATAAATATTCGTAGTTTTTGGAAAACATATTTTTCATAATAATCTAAAATTCTGACAGAATAATCTACAATATTATTGCAGAACAACCATTTCAAAATTTATTCAGTTGATTGGTTTTGTGTAAAAAAATATATTTTTTTTTGTGTTTTTTTTTTGGTTATGAGATAAAAATCTTTTAAGTTTTCATTATTTTTAAATATATAATAGTCGTCTAATATCCCTATATTATATGTACAATAAAATATACGATAATGTCAACGTATATTGCAAATTATATAAACATACATATACATTTCGACTAAACTTAATTCTATAAAAAAAATTTGTACATAATTTTCTATATACCCATGTATTTTATATTTTCTTTGCATTTTATTCTTATATATATAGAAAGAGAAAAAGTTCATTTTGAATTGCAATGATATTATCTACATAACACTTGTATAATTTTTGAACATCATTGATAGAATTTTAGAAGAACATTATAATATATACCCATGTATTTTATATATACGTTCTTCTATTAATATATGTATAATAAAGAGGCAGAATAAGAAATGACTCATAAGTGAAAATATATGAAATTGTGGAAAATATGTTGTGATGATTTTTCTTTTGATTTTATTTTATTTTTTCTTTATTTGCATTTTTTTTTGTTAGAGACCAAAAACATAAAATCAATTTATTGACTAAGAGCTATATAAACATTTTGTGGTTAGAAAGAAATTAGTTACGAGTTATATATGTGTATAGCACAAAATAAATGAGTAGATATATGTAAAAATTCCATACATTTCTGAAATATCCTTTTCATTCCTTTACTTTTAAAATACAAATATAAATGGAAAATTATGTATATATATATATATATAATATATATATAAATAATATAATATATATATATTATGTATGCACAAAACTATATAGAGGAAAAAATTTAGTGTTGTATATGTATGCTAGCATTTAAACAAATAATGAAAATAAATGAAGAAGAAGAATAATAAGAACGAAAATAGAAAAAAAAAAAAACTAAAAAATTAAAAGAAATAATGAAGAAAGGATTCAAAAATTTTTACTGTAACAAAAAGAAAATGAGAAATATAGAAACAAAAAATAAAACTTAAACAACGACACAGTTCATTAAATTTCAATTTGATTAAACATCAGAATTTTCAGAATGTTACTCTCTATATACATATATACTCTCGCACACTATACGATTCCATTTTATTTTTGTTTTTTTTTTTCTATCTAAAATGATATAATCTGCCCGTTTACATACATAAAATATTTATATATAAATTTTTATATAACAAAACCATAACATTTTTTAAGGATATTATAACTCCTTTCAAATATTTTTTTACACATGAACATTTAAGTATAATATACATACATAGTTATATGTATTGTAGACACAAAAATAAAAATATTGAATTTATGTATGTAAAAATTTAATAAATTTTGTGAAATGTTCTAAAATTATATCTATATGAATATAAATATACATATGTATAACAAAAACATTTTATAAGTATTTATAATGAATTTTACAATAATCTTACAGACGGTTTACAAATTTTTGAAATTATAAATTGAAGTTATATAAATTAAGATTGTAAACAAGCAAATTTGTACAAATTTGGGCTTTTTTATTTTTTTGAATAAATATTACAAAATCACATAATTTCAATAATTAAAACTGCTACTGGTTCTAAATAAGAGCAAACATATGTATGAATTTAATATTTCCTGCTTTAAAACTATTTTTTGCTATTATTAAATATGACTTGAATATGTTTCAAAATGAAAACTGTTATACTATGGGCTTTTTAGGTATTTCAGTTCTTAGTTAGATTTAACATGCCGCATGTTTTTTTTTTAGGAACTAAAAATTTGTAGTGTTTGATTTTGAAGTACTGTTTTGCAGCATATTCTCTAGCTCATGCTACAAGTAAAATTTTAAAAAAGCTTTTGCATATAAGCAGTTTAAAAAATTTCATTACAAAAGTGGTTTTTAACATTAAAATGTCGGACATTAAGGATTTTAACTAAAGTAAATTGTTTTTAGATTAATTTGAAATTTATCTTTTTTTTTTCATTTCGTTTAATAATGTTGAAATAATTTTAATTTTTTGGAAACCACCTTCTATTATTATAATACATTATGGACAAGTTTTCAATTTTTTCGGTTTTGTATGTATTTTGCTAAACATTTTCATTTATGCTTTGAAATAATTGCTCTCAACTCCATTTCTTTTTAATTCTTTATTTGAAATTGTTTAATTAAACGACCAGCTGATTTTAATTCTGACATACTCGCGCATCATACAAAAGTGGTAGCGTCAAACTTTGTATATAGTATTTAAAATATTGCAAAAAAAGCTTCTTTAATTCTAACTTGTAGCGCATAATGCAATACCAAGAAAGCCCTTTGTGCTCGAAATTTGTAATCATACATTGAACATAATTTAAATTTTAAAATTTTGTTAATGTTCAGTGTGAATATTTAGGATAATATGGGCTCTTAATTCCATATACACTTGCTTTTTAAACAGTCTGTATGAAAATTTAATAAGAATAAAATTGTTGCATATATTTTGATACACTATCATGCTATAAATAAAATTCATATATGTATATGTATAAGATCACAACGATTCATGACAATTAATATTGAAATCAATTGGTTGGATTAAACGGTAAAAAAAAAGGGCACTATCTATAATACATATTACATATGTATTATAAAATATATAGTTATAAAAATAATAGATGACGACAGTTATATGAAATTACAAGTAATACAAAAAAAATGTATTCTATTATTGTTATGAATTTTGAAAGTAAAGGGAGATTACAAATTAAAATAAATGTTAAATATAAAAATAAATAGAAAAATAATAATCAAATTACAAAGATGATTTAAAAGTCTTGTATTCAAAATTACAAATATTGAGTTCATTTCCCTTTTTCGTCCTTTTTTTGTTTTTTTGTTCTAAAATAAATATGTTTACGTATCATTTATTTATATTTTTATTATAATTTCAAAAAAATATTTTTAATAATAAAAATACAATTTTCTTAAAATTAAAATTAATGTGAAAAGTTGTAATTGTAAGATTTGTGGTAGAATATCATACACACGTATATGTACAAACATTTTAGCATTTATGTAATAATCAATAAAGCTATAATAACATTACATGTTATATTGTTTAATTGCAATATAATTATGTAACTGTGAAAAATAATTAAAGAGATTGTTTGAGATCCTTTGTTTTATTGCAATATAACAGATAAATTCTTTTCTGTAAAAAAATACCACAAAATAAAAAATTAGCGTTAATTTTAAGCTTTAATTACTAAAATCATAGGAAATTATTTTCATATTACTTTTCAATATTAGTAAATAAATTTAAAATGATTTTATGCACTAATAAGGATAATTTGTTTTATAATAGTTAACTAAATTTTAATTTATTACACCCAATATTTTTATTAAGAAACCAATTACAGTTTCGTCTGAAATAGTAACCGTATCTATAACTATAGAAGAATGTATTTTTAAGTCATTATCTCAAAAGTTATAATTTTAGTTTAACGGAATCTCATTAAAATTTATTTGCATAGTATTTGATTTCAGAAATAATTTCAAAAAAAATGAATCATATTTAATTCAAATTTTAATTATGAAAATTTTCAGAAATCAAATAAACTTATCTTTAAAAATTTAGATTTTTTCATTTTAAATATTTCAAGAAAATTAAAAATTATTCCTAAAATTAATACCTTATATATATATATATATATATATATATATTGGTATAGAAACGAAAAACTAATAAAATTGCAATATAAAATTATTTAAATTCTACTTCAAATAAAACAAAAATATGAAAAAACAAACTTAATGAATAATATTATTAAAAATTTCTAAAGAAAAATTGAAAATGCATATATTAACAAAATTCGGGAAAATCCTTATAATCTCTACACTAAAAATAAAACGAAAAACATATTTTATCGTCATTTCGTCGTATCACTCACACATTCAAAATAATTTTTGAACATATATAAAAGAGTATAATCTTTATGTTCATCATAATTACAACATTCTCTTAATATGTCTAATATATGTACATATAGATTTATATATATATATACGTCAATTTATCCTTATTCTATAACGAAAAACCAGCTAAATTAAATAACTTTGAAAATGCATATTAAAAAAAAAAAAGAAATAATAAGAAAATAATAAAAAACACATGAATAATAATAAAACAAATAATAAAAGGATAAAAAGAATATTATACTTTTAGATTCGCAAAATTTTAAGCGATGCAAATTAATATTATAACAACTAAACAAAAAACCAAAACAAAAAAAAATGCGAGGAAAGAAAATAAAGTAAAAACTTTTTCCGAAAATATTTTCTAACAAAGCCCCGACATTATTTTTTATATATATATATATAAAATATATTCATACATACATGCGAAATATAATTTTGCTACACGTAAATACATTAGTATATATGTATATATAAATTTTTTGTGTACTATATGTAATATAACATTGTTATGTACATATATTAGAGAGATTGTCCTTAATCCTAATTATAAATTATTTGCATATGCTTTCATTTTATTCCGTTATTATTATTAAAATACCTTATGAATATGAAATATTATATATACGAATCTACTAACATAATAAATGTGTATATGTTAAAAAAGTTGATCATGGATATATACTAATTATCTATATATTTAATTATTTATGAATAAAGTATATTTTAGTTCATTTTTGTGTCTTTCATCATCAATTAAAAATATCTCTTTTATATACTTAATATATAATGTATAATTTATATTCATTCATATATGTAAGTATATGTTCCTGTATTATATAATAATTCCTTTATAGTTATTCACCTGAATGATTTACCCGTTCTTCCCTTATATTTTTCATCATTTACAGTGTTGCTATCTTTTTTAATTTTTTTTTTTTTGATAATAATCTTGATGTCCTTCTCATCATATTTAGATTTATGGTTGTATAACATGATATAATATTATTCTATATATTTATATTAATATTATGTTTATATGTCATGTTGATGTGTATATTATTGTAGATTTTTTATAAAATTTAAAGTTACCATGTGAGAAAATTTAATTTTGTTTTTCACTTTAGAGATATATTTTGTATAACTCTCTATATTGGTATATAGGTGAATTATAAGCATATAAGTTTATTAAAATTAACCCTAATTAATCTATATTTATAATAGCGTTATTGTTCTAAATAAAATTTTTAAGATTTTGTTGAGTGCGAATTTTTATCATATGCATTTATTTATAGTTATTATAAATAATGGAGGAGGGAAAGGAACATATATAATCAAATATACAAGTTAAATAACAAAACTAGAATCAAATATGGTTGGGAAAGAAAACCTTAAAAATAATTTAACATAACTATTTTAAATACATACTCGATTTACTGAATTACTAATACAACGTGTACTCGTAATACACTCAATTTGTTCTTTTTTGAATCTAACAATTATTGTGAATAACAATTAAAATCGAATAAATCAAATTATTCAAGCCGAATCTTAAAGAAATTGCAATTCTATTTTAATTTTTTCCGATTCTAATACTCTAATCCAAACTCTAATTGCATACTTTGTATTTTGTATAGCACTGGGGTAAGGAATATTTAAATTAAAACTGTCAATTCTCATTATATACAAATGTTTTTGCTCAATTTTAAAACAACGAGTATTTATTTTACGCTCACATTACTGAAATGTTAATAGTTCGGGAAAATACGATCACCCCCATTTAACTCAATTTAAAAAATACTGCTTAATATGAAATAATAAAATATTTAAAGTGATAGTCTCTCAGTTTTTCTCACTCAAATGAATTCTAAAATAACGCAATCAATATGACTTTTATACATAAAATTTTTTCCTTTAATTTACTTGACATAAGTTTAAGCAAACATAGAAAAAAACAGAAGACTAATTTTCATCGTATTATTCTGTATTTCTTTCTCTTACTCTAATTATTATTTAATAAACAATTTACTTAATGATTATATATAAATTATGTGTATATGTTATATGTTTTTGTGTTATATAAAATGTCATGTTCAGTTATACAATCATTATACATTTTAAGTGTATTAATCTTTGAAAAATTCAAAGGTATATAAAACGAAAAAAATAATAAAAAGAAAAAAAAAAAAGAACTTCAAAGCGAAAAGGGTTAATTCGATTACATTATCCCCTTTTTTTGATAAATTCTCTTATATTTTTCCTCTCATTTTTCTCGATTTTTTCTTTTTTATAATTTTAAATTCTCTCTATATTATTTTATTATATTCATACAACACAATATACATCTATAGTAATGTATTCTTATAATTATCATTTTCTCATTGGACATTAAAATATGTATAATGACTGTTATACTAAATAGTGGTATTTGGAGGATTTTAAAAAGGTATTAAAAACTAGGATAATATAATTTAAGTACATTCTTTCATACATTTATTCACACTCATTTTAAATTCACACATTTTTATGTATGTATAAAAATGTATATATATTTAAAAAATTATTGTAATTATTTTGAAAGTTAAACAAGCTTGTACATAAATGGTGAAGTGCACAGATATCCCAAGTAACAAAATGCGGCTTTTTAGTTACCAACATTAATTTCGAACGACGCCTCCTTTCTTTGGTATAGGTTTCAGTGGAGTACGTCTATTAGTTTCCGAAATCAAGATGGTACAAATAGGTTAAATGCAAGGTCGAAGTAATAAAAAAAGGATAAGTACTTTCTTAAAATGTTTATATTACAAAAACTGATATACTGGTGAAACAGAAATATGCTACGTGCCAGATCATTTGTTCAAAAACTTAAATTTTATTAAAAACAAACTTATTTGGCTTCAAAATCAAAATCAACTGGCTTGTTTTCGCAAAATTGCAAATTTCCCCTATAACATTTTAAATTTGCTTCTTAGCGGATCTGTGCGCTTCACCATCGGTATGTACATTAAATAATATTTATATAAGCATACATGTATACATAATTAAGGATATGAATATAATATAAAACGTATTATTATTAAGGATATACAAAAAAAAAAGAATATACATTTTTCAATTGGGATTTTAAAATGAAAATTTTCTCATAAATGTAAGGTTCTTAAAATCATACAGATAAAACAAAATGTATATACTCGTATAACATGCCAATGTTCCGTAAACATTTGCGGGTACATGAATATACACAAATAACATATAATGTATTTAATATATAAGAAATATAATATTCATATTATATAGGTAATATTTTTAAGTATATAAAATATACAGTATTAAATATACTATCAAATTCTCTATAGGAAACTTACAAAATTCCAGCAATGATAACGGAAATAATAACAATCATAACACTCTTTTTCATCCTTACATACGTTCATACTTATAAACATTATATTGTATGAGTTATAGCATATTTTTTTACATATATATATAATATAAACATTCTGGTAAGACTGAATGGAACGTTCATTTTATACATACATAAGACATACATATTACATACATAATGTATAATAAAATGAAAAAAAAAAAAAAATATAATATGCTATACGCAAAATTACTTTAAGGCAAAGGGAAAATGTTGGAATGGTTAAGGAATATTTTTTTTAAGTCTCCTAATACCAATTAATTTTATAATTTTCATTTTTGCAACTAATACTGTGGCTTTATTAGGGTTATGTTTAACATATGAAATAAAAGTGTTAGAAAAATAAGGCAACGAACAAAAAAAAAAAAAAACGAACTCATACCGCCAAGTAAATAAAATATGCTTGTGTACAAATTCATGTAGACATTTTACAGTTCTAATATAGAACAATGAAAATATAGAACTTTTTTTTTCTATATTATCGTATAGTATATAAAAATTCATTAAGTTAGATGGTATGTGAGAAAAAGTTTATATATGATAATAAGTTTGTATAGTGAAAAAAAATAAACCTAATAGCAGGGAAAAGTTAATAAGATATATAAAGAAACGCGGGATGGGGTTAAAAAAAAAGACAAACAAAAAAGCAAAAAATTAAGCGAGGAATTAATAATTCAATGATAATAAGCGACATAATATATCTTTGTATGTAAATTTAGATTAGAATTTAACAAGGAAATTAATTTTATACGAAAAAAAAAGTATAGCATATGTTTTCCCATACACAAATTTTAATACGATAATATTAACGAATAATAATTTGCTTAAGAATTAAATGTACATGGTATATTTAATAAGTTTTAAGTTGAAAGACGGTTATAATAGTGGTAAAATATGATTTAATTATGATATGATAACACGCTAAAGATTAAATAAGATGCATATAAAATAAGAGATTAGGTAGAGTTGGCCGTGTCAACCTTATGATACCCGTACGAATGAATGATTTTAAGTGCTGTTTTTTACGTATTCTTTCTTCCTTTTTAAATGACTCTTAAGTTATTTGGCAGGAGTACCTAATCAAAGGCGTAAGAGTCAAATAATTTTATTGCGATATTTACCACACATAATAGCACCAATAATATAATTCTTTGTGCGATATTCTTGATATTATAGCATCAATAATTATTTCTGATATATTTGAATCAATGCCTTGATCATATCGAATTTAAATTGGGTTCCGGCATTTATTATTATTGAATCATTTTTGAAAATTTGATGAGCTTAACTCAAATAGTTTATCGTTGGGATAGACAGATAAACGGGCGGACATGGGGAAATCGTTAGTGTTATAAGTGGTAAGACAATTTTATTATTCCCTTTCAACATACGTTCGTGCGGGTATAAAAATATTTAAAAATAAATTTTGCACAGCAATAATTCGAACCTGAAGTTTACCATATTGTGGATATATGTTATCTTGCGTTTTAAAATTCAAAACTCTAAAATTAATTTTCTATAATTTTCACTTTAATTCCAAAAATATTAAGCTTACTTATACAAATTTAAAAATGATACTTTGAAATTTTTAATATTTTTACCGTTCCATGCGACATTTTGTTTTTAAATAAAATACTTTTTTAATGTATTTTTTTTTTTTTGAATTAATGAATAAATAGGAAAAAAGGACTTAAATAAAAATTTTATGTTTTCAAAATATTTATGGAGTAAACTGCGTATATCTATGAATCGTAATTATGAATATTACAACAAGAAGTAGTATATTTATACTATATGTATATACAAAACATAATATGTACATACACTACTTCATAGTAAATGAAATTACGATAATTTGGGGACGGTATAATTTTGGGACTGGATAATTTTTACATTATAACGAATCGTTCCATTTCATTTTTCCTTTTTTTTTTCCTTTATAGTTTGTTATTATTACAAATATTATCGTTACTAATTTATATACATATATACATATTTTTAATTGTAATAGGGTTATATGTCAACAATTTTTATACTCAGTGGAGTTGAAATTAGAAAAATTAAAAATAACATTCTAAAACTTTGCTTATTACTCTTGAATATTTTCGATTTTTTTTTCTTTCTAGCTAATTAAATAATTCATTGAAATTTTTATTGAAAAGAAAATTCTTTTTTTTTTTTAGCTTAAATAAATGTTATTGTTTCTTAATTAAATTATAATGTATATTTAAAGGAAAGAGAATACGATCAAATAATTGCATAATTTTAGGGACCAATAAAAAAAAAAATCTCACTTTTGATATAAAATTTTTTGCTGCTTAATTAAATTTAAGTTTATTTTTCAATTAAATTAGAATTTTGCTTTATTCAACATAGATTTTTCTGTAATTACTATTGAGAAAATAATATGCATGCAATCCGTTTTTATAAATTACAAAATGCTTCTGGTTTTTAATGTGAGAAAATTTTTTATACGAAAAGAAAAGAGCACACGACTAGACTATACGATTGCCCGTCAATGCGGCGTTTCTTAACTGCCAATGAATAGACAAGAACTATTTTTCACTATCATTGTGAGTTTGCGGTTCTGGACGGAGCCGCACTAGTCACATTGGAAGCGGCTGGTGTGACGGAGTTGGAATGTATATCGGAAATTAGCATTAGGGATTTAGATAGATTCCTTAAGAGAACCGAGTAGCTTGGATAAGCCACGTTCAATGACGATCTACCCTGGTGATCACAGGGTAGCGCAAATCGGCATATTTGCGCTAATTGGAGTAAGGGTGATCATTATATACAATATACAATGCATTCAAGAGCAAAAAGAAATCATTTTAAAAACATTAATAAAAAAACGTTAACTTCCTAATTTCTTAATTAAGAAATTAATATATTGGCAATTTGTCCTAATATATCAAAGTGTTAAAAATATAATAATACAATATTAAATATTTCATTTTTAAATACAATACAAAAATGTTCGTTATCATATACATCCAATATGGTGTTAGAAGTTTAATTTTACTTTTGTTACTTTTCAACGCTGCGATATTTCCTACACAATTTGCATTTTACATAAAATTTATTATCACCCATACTTTCCCATCATTCTATATAATGTGTATATTCTCATACTATATAAAATATCTAGCTATACAATTTCTATTTTTGAACAAAAAAAAAATAATCTTTAACATTATAAAATTTTATATTTTTTCTATTTAATATTGATTTAAAATCCTTTATAGTGAAAAATTTTCGAAAACCCACAAAATAAAAAAAAAAAATAAAAAATTAACTAAAATTATAATATTAAATAAAATAAAATTTGAATCTCTACAAGGCAAAGTACAAAATGGTAAAAAAAAAAAAAACACAAGAAAAATCAAAGAGAAAATACGAAAAAATATTCGATTAAATTTATTTAAAAAACTTCAAAATTCTATGTGTATATATGCATGTATCCATATATTTTATATATACACATGAAATATGGTCTAGATATCTTTATTTTTTTATGGTAATATCATGCATGTACGCATTTTATTTCTTCCTGCCTCTATAGTTCGGTTTCCTATTTTTAATATTATATTATAGTGTACGAAAATTTATTGAATACAGAAATTTTCGGTACCTTGGAACCTAATATATAGGTACCTAAATTTTAATTTATTTTTCTTTTTCTCCCCTTGTTTCTATGTAACATTTTAGTCTTATTCAATATTTTTCTACTTAAAATTTTATATGTACGCATAAAGCATAAAATAAATTTTATAATAATGTTTTTAAGCATATTCTCAACTATTAAAATATTCTGGGGAATATGTGAAATAAATATTTTTCTAGATATTATGTATATATATTTATATTATCATATATTTACGCATATTTTATTCATATATAATTTTCGTATAAATATTTTATATACTTCTAAAATACATACAACAAATTCATATTACATAATATTTTTTAATATAAAATCCAATAAAAATGACTTTATAATTCTTATTCTCATTTCTTTTTCCTTTTTTTTTTGTTTTGTGTTTTTTTTGGGTAATATCAATTCAAAAAGATTAAATATATGTACATATAAAATATTACGCATTGTCAGCATCATCAATATTATCAATATCATCATAATCAACATAACCATTTTCATTATATTATGATCAATTTTCTCTCTACAAATAATAATGCAACGTAAAATAATTACGAATTTTTGATCAAATATTAAAAATATCTAAGTACATACATATAAACATATAAAATACAATTATAAAGGACAATATTGCATACATGTATGTATGAATGTATAAAAATTTGGTATACGTAAAAAAAAGAACTATAACGGTAACTAAAATTTAACTAAGATTTAGGAGAAAAAAAATCATTTTCTATTCCAAAACCTACCATACTTTTTAGTATATTATTTATTTATATGACTCTATTTATATGACTATATTTATATATATATAAATATTATTTGTTATATGATATGAATTTTATTGCATGCACACTTTTATACTATAAACGTATGTATATTAATTTATTGTGAATAATATTGAAAATAAACCACTATTTGAATTTCTATTTAATAAAAAAATATAATAATATGTAGGTACCCTATTGCGATTTTGCCAATATTTTCTAATATTATACACAAACACATATACTAACAAGAATATGTACAATATATATCCATCTGTATTTTTCGAACATTCTTAATTTTTATTCTAACTCCATATACTCTTTCGTCTCCAAAATAAAAAGCATATAGGGATGTATAGTAAAAATAGCTATGAAATTTATATATTTAAATAAAATTTTAAAATATTTTTTTTAAGCTAAAAAATAGAAATATATATGTATGCATACACATACATTTCGAAAAATTTATATACTATAACCTCAACAACTTGAATATCATTTACTCTAAAAACTAAGCTAAAATTTTCAAAAACAAATAATGAAATTTTAAATGGTAAGTAAAATAAAACTATGCACATATACTCTTTCATACATTCACACATGGATAACTAATTTTGAATAACCTACAGAGGAAGAGAGACAGAGAAAGAGGGGAAGAAAAAGTGAGAGAGAGGGAGAGGAAAAGAAGTTAAAATAAAAAATATTAAAAAGATTCCTCGAGGTACTTATATAAAATGAAAAAACCACTTTTCAAAGTCCTAAAGGACCTCACAAAATATATTTGATATAAAATTTTTTTTTATAGTATAAAGAATTAAACTGCGTTTACTTATATTATTTGTATATATATACATATATGTACATGTATATAATTTAATATTGAAATGTTTTTTAATGTGTATTGATGATGTTTTTAGTTATAGATAATTTTTAGAAATTTTTAATATATTTTTTGGAATAAAGGTGATTTTCTAATAAAAAGGTAGATTATGTTGAATTGAAAGGCTTGAAATGATGACAAAATTTTGGTATAAATTTTCAGATAACTATTTCATTAATTTAAAATATCTTATCCATTTAACATAAAATTTGCATATTTTTTAGTTTTTGGTCAAAATCAAATTGGAATCTTTATGATAAAGAATTAGCCTTTTAAAAATCGTCCTTGTTTTGGAGCTAATACCCTATATTTCTTGTTGAACTATAAAACATTTCTTTAGAGAAATTCGTGGAAATTATCTATGAGGGGAAATTTATCAAGATCTTTCGTTTTATTGGTCCTGACTGATAGTACACAATTAAATTTATTATTATTATTTCTAAATTAACCAGATCTGTTAGGAAAATATCAAATTTTAAACGGAACGTTAAAGCATCTGATTGAAATGAAAATTATATTAAATTCATTAAGAACAATAATTTCTCGAAACTATACCTTCAAATTTCGAATTATTCAAAATATTGACATACAAAATTTTAATATCAATAAGTATAAGTTGCACAATACTATAGTCATACACATTCAGCAAACGTATTCAAAGTGAAAAATTTCTAGCTGTTTACTTACATACATATATATAAAAAATGAAAATTTTTTTTTTTTGCTAAATTAAGCATAAAATTCTTTAACATGACCACACTTTTTATGTATGTGTTATTCACATTTCACTTGATAAAATAATAATTTTTGTTTTTTTTTTTGAAAAATACGAAAATAAAATGTGTTTGTATTAAGAGTACACACTGATCAATTTTATATTGTAAATCTATGAGTATATATGTATATATAGGTATCTCAACCCTCAATAAATAATTATAGATACTAAAATGCAAAATATTATAAAATTCAGAGTTCAATAATATTATATAAAAAAAGAAACTAGTAGAAAGCATAGAAAAAAACTACAAGAAAATAAATAACAAAAGAAAAATAATGGAGAGTTATGTTTTATAAAAACAACTACAACAAAAAAAACAAGAAAAAATTAAAAAAATAAGCGAACTTTTGAATAGAGCCTACAGTAAAATATTTTAGGGGTACACACAAAACTACAATTTTTAAGTATCTGTACCTATGAGAAAAGACCAGAAAATATGAAAACAGGAAGAAGTGCACAATAACATCAATAAAAATGTACAGATACCTGAATTTTATGTGAATAGGAAACTTGACTGCATATAGGTATACCTAAATTTACCTAAAAATTGAAATAAAATTCATGATGGGGTGTAGAATAATTTTTAATTATTATGCGCCTTCTCTCTTTCTTTCATATACTTTCCGATCTATTTCTTTCCTATTATGTTTTGTTATACACAACTTATAATACATATACCATATATATACGAATTAAAATATCTCTATATACATATTATTATTTGATGTCTATTCTAATGAAAAATACATAATAAAAATAGTAAAAAAGTAAAAACAAAATAAATTAAAAAAAAAAGAAATTAGAAATTGAACTTTTGTTATACACATAGCATATAGCAATAAAAATAGGAGCAACGCTTGATAATAATAAGAATAATGATTGATGATAATGATGAATAGTGATGATGAAAATAATTATACATATTTTGTTTAAACTATATAGATAGATAATTATTAGAAGATGAAAAATGCACTTGTTTCTACGAGTATTGTTATTACTATTTTAGTATATAGTATTTTTATGGTCCTGCATCAAATTTATTTTACTTTCAAAATGAAAAAAGAAGATATTATAATTTATGTCCGCGTTATATATGATTGGTGAATAATAAGAAAGTTTCAGAAGATTCACACATTGAGTAAAATTTAAAAGCCTAGCACTAAATAAAATATTGTTGCATAGTTCTTATGTTTCATATTGCTGGAGGTATGGATTGTAGATTGTAAATTGCAAAGAACGGTTAACAGTGCATCGCGATCAGCTTAAAACATCTATTGTGCTCCCCAACTATGTGTGGAACATTACCCGACAACATCCCCTCGAGATCTATGAGTTGAGAGTATAGTTTATCAATAGAACGTTTATTTGAATGAATTTTGAAAGATTTTGTTATAGAGGAGTAAATAAAGTAAAACATATATAATTAAAATGTTAGGGAAGTTTTGTTAGGGGGAACAAAATAATGCAGTTTGCCGCAATAAATATGCGTTTCCCTGAACTGTTGTTATAGTTAACAATACAGTATTGTTAAGTATATCACAAGTATTAAACGCAAATATTGAAATGTTGGGATAGTATTTGTACTCTAACAGGAATGAATATCATATTATGTAAAGAACACAAAATAGATTCATTGTTCATGGTATTTACAACCATGATTGTGGACTTTAATAAATGAAAGTTGTAAATGAATATTGAAAGCAACATAAAATTATTTTTATTGCTTGTTCAACAATTTTGATTGATTCTGTCATTTTGATCAACTAATTGCATGATAATAAATTTCATATTAAATGGAGAAAACAATTACTAAACTCTTACTTTACAGCTCCAATCTGCCATATTTTATTAACGAAATAAATGTGTTCCACAGAAAATTTCCAAATTTTCTTCATTCAATTACAATTTTAGAGCTAATCTGTCGAAAATAAAATATCCTTAAGTTGAACAAGGATTATTTTCAAATTTTTGTTATTATTTATTTTATTCTCCTTTTTCCTTCGATATTTTAATTTACTCTCTAAAAAACAATTATTTAGGTTTTGTTAGATAGAAAATAGATAAAGGTACCTAGATACCTACATATTTAAAAAAAAATTCTATATAGAGGCACACATTTTATAAAATGCAAAGAAAAAAAAAATCCTTAATTCACACAAATATACTCACATATATTAAATATGTATGTATACATACATATTTAATATTTATTTAAAATATATTTATTCTCTGTTATAGTTTAGAAATTCTTCCTTTTTGTTTTCCTGGCATTTTCAATAAATGAAAAGTGGTTCCTAAAAATTGAAAATTTTGTTTTGATATTTTTTGCCTTCTTTTCATTTTTTATTTCTTGTTATTAGAAACTATTGTACTCCTGCATAGGACATTTAATTTTAAAAACCATAAAAGCATACTAAACTTTTGTATATAAATGTGCGTATATATATTAGTTAATACGTTAAAATAGGAACTATAAAATAACGAAAATTTTACTATATACAAAATAAATGAATCTTAACCATATTATAGAAATTTTATTTTCTTTAGTTGTTATATTTTTTTTAATATTGTGAATTTTTATTGAAAATTAAGTATAGAAAGTCTATTATACAATATTTTGATGGTATAAACTATAAAGGGTAAAAGAATTTTTTATATTGTAGTGAAATTTTCATTCGAATTCAAAAATTGCAAAAAAAAAGGAAATATCTGCAATAGAAAGAAAATACAAAAGAAAATAATGTTTTATTTGATTCTAGTTTTTGATATTATCTACAAAATTCAATTCCTATTATTTTGATCGAAAAAAAAATAATTAAAATAAAATAATTGATATAGAACTAGAACTTTTGATGTTGCACTTACTGCTAAATGGAAATTTCATTAATTAATGAGAGTGAATTCTTTTTTATTTCATAATAAATTAAGCGCTATACAAAAGAATTTATCTTGATCCCTATGTCATAAAGACCACATCTTGAGTATTCTAGCCCAAGTTGGTTTCCTTCGTACCCATTACCATATTAATATATTGGAGGCAGTTCAATAAAAATCTCTTAAGATACGCTCCTTAGAACTTTCGGTGAAAAAATACTATTATTATCTCATCGTATACGGAAACAGATTGTTCCCTCATTTAAATGAAAACTATCGAGAGTAGAAGAATTATTGCTGATATCATGTTCATTTTATAGGTGTTTATGACTGATTTGGATTTTGCGTATAGCAAGGATATATCATATAAATTCCTCGTCATTTTTGTAATAATTAAAATTTTTAATATTTCTTTTCATTGTACCAATTATGTCAAAAATTGTCCCTTTTATAGGATGCTAGTTGCTGTTAACAATTACGTTTCTTATAATGATTTAACATTAACGAGAACTCAGTCTAAGAATACCTTACATAAGAGTTCCTTTTTTCTGACTTCTTTTTTTGTATCAAGTAGTTTTTACTTTAATTTTCAATTTTGACCTTTTGCTGAGCATGTAAATACATTTTATTAATTCGTATTTTTAAGTATGTTTAATTTCTAGTTTTAAATTATGAATAAGTATATGTGTGGGACGGTAATATAAGTAAACATTTAAATTTTTCTTATAGTTTAATTCTAAATAAATTCTTTCTATGCAATACAAGAACATTAAAGTTAATAACATAAACGAATATTCTTAAAATAGCTAATATATGATTGTACAAAAATTAAACTAGATTTAAAAATAAAATTCATTCGAGAATAAAGCTAATGGTCTGATTTCTAGAATAGTATGTAAATATGTACAAGTACATGCACATTAATACTATTAATTTAAAAAAGAAAATTAATTTTTTCATTACATCTTTTTGTAAAATTTCCTCTTTCTCTGCATAATTATTTTTATAGATGCGACACAAAAAAGGACATAAATAAACAACAATAATAAAAAAAAAAAAACAATATTTAAAAGAAAGACAAGAATAATTTTATTCTACACTCTTTACTTATGAATGATGTCCTGAATTTTTATCCTTAATTTCCAATATTAATAAACATATACATACATTTAACAAATAAATAACAACATATAAGGGTATTTTTTTTAACATTGTAATATTCTTTCCACATTATTTAAAATTCATACAATGTCCTAACTCTATGACATTTTTAGTCTTTTTTCTTCAAATATTTCACTTCAAATATAGTAAAACCAACGATAGTATTAATAAATATGAGGAGTATAAAGAAAAAAATTAAAACATCCTTAAACTATAAATGCATTTCATATACAAAACTTATATACGTATATAAGCACACAATGTGAATGTGTGAATGAAAGAAATATACTCATATATATGGATAACCTTTAACATGCCCCTAAGGCTCCCAAACAGAACCATATGTGTTTGTGTACTACATAATATATAATAGTATAAAGAGACAGTAACAATAATATGTATAACAAATATATATATTTGTATATATGAAAAATAACAAAAATATAACTATGAAGTGTTGAACATATTTGGATCTATAAAATATTAAAGAGAGGGTAAGACAAGAGAAAACAACTTTCTCCACTCATTTGCTTTTTTATAACACCTTACACCATCTATAGCCACCCACGGGTGTCGCTCTCAATAGATATAACCAAAAAAATTTTTTTCTTTGTTATACTCTCATGTTATTTTTTGTTTCTCCTGAAAAAATACACCTTTTTACAAAAATATTTTTATAGATAACAACAACAACTAAGAGAGTTAACCATTTATTTCTAGTTATTTTTTTTTTTATGCTTCTCCCATAATTATTAAAGCAGAAATTGTACTTATAGCATAATATAAGCATAATAATGGTAACAATACTTTTGAACCAATTTAGCTTTAAAAACTATGTGTACTCATATTTGGTTTGCAACTCTATAGACCTATTGTGTCAGATTTAAAAATAACGCATACATATTCATTTATATATACATTCATATACGTATATATTTGAAAAAAGTAACAAAAATTAAAATTACAAAAAAAAAGAACAACAAGAGAAAATTTTAATATCAGTAATAATGATCGTAACAAAAAATTTTGCATATTCCTGATTATATACGGTTTAATTTATTCATATTTACAAATATGAACATATAGTCAATGTTTATTATAAGTTCCTTCCACACTAACTGCACGGTATTAAAGTGTAAATGTGAACGAAAATGTGTTTTTAATTTCAAAAGTAGATAAAAGTTTTCTAATTATTTAAGTTTTATGAAAATCAGATATGCGAAAGAAATTGTACAATAATTGACTACTACTACTACAAAAAAGACGTATATTTCAAAATAAAATCAGTTATTAAGAAGTGGTCCCCTACCTCATAAAAAGAGGCGTAATATTTGCGAATTTGCTCAAATTTTAGGTTTTATAAAAAATGGATCTGACTTCGACACACATTTTCATAACGAAATGTCAGTTCATTATCATTATTATTAGCAAACAAAAATAAACTGGCCCCAACACATTAATCATACTTAAAACACAAAAAAAAAATATCAATGCCCTAACTTTTACTAAATATTAGGCAAGTTTTTTAAATGAATTTCGCTTGAATGTGTTATTTTGTAATAACGGATCTTTATAAGAGGAGGCACAAAGTGATTAAAATATTTGGAACACTATTAATTTGAATTTACCTCAAATAGCACCCTGTACAAGAAAAACATTTTTATCTGAATACATATGTACGTGTAAATTTGTCATGTGTATAATAATATGCAAAATATAGACGATGACATCCGAAAAAAAAAATGTTGAATAAAATATTAGGTATATAAACAAGACGTGTGAACTACATGGACTCCCTCACTAAATACAGAAAAACCAAAAAAAAAAAAAAAATAAAATAAAAATCAAAAATATAAAAAAAAAAAAAAAAGAGCTCTGAATGCCAAAGAAATTTTTAGAGTTAAAACAAAACGAAAGCAAAAAAAATCAAAAACACAAAAATTGGAGAAAAAAAAAATATTTTAAAAATCATGTTGCAAGGATAACAAAAGGATAACTGTCATATATTACATGAAGTTTTCCGTTTTTTTTTTGGTCTTTTATTATGATTTTTTTTTCCACATTTTAAAATTTTCATGTTTTTTTTTCCTTTCTGGCGTTGTTTTTAAGCTGATATTTTTTGTGAAAAGCAAAAAAAAAAATGTCTGCCTTGAGCAGTGGCAAACGATTTGTTTTTTTCTCTCCATTGTTTTAAATCCTTTTTTTTTCTTTCGCGATTTTTCTTTTATTACACAAAATTTGTATTCTCATGTGACATCTTAACACTAATATTTTATATACATGTGGGCATATATAAATGTAAACACATTCGTAAGTGCACATATGTACGTATATAAAATTTTATATAAGTGTATGTACAAATAATTTATGCAGCTTATTATGCAAATAATAATATTATTAAAATGAATTTTTAGTTGTAATTCAAAGTGTAATTTTAGTCTGTTTTATTTATAAAATTTGTTCACTATGTGGTATATAGAATGGTTGTAAATATCAAGAGGATTATTTATATTAATATTCAAAATTTTAGTTTTGATAATAAGAGCTTTGCTGCCTTGTACTTAAATAGAAAAATATTCATATAAAAAATAGTGTAATAATTTTTGTAATATTTCTAATAAGTCAACTAATAAGGCTAATCAACACTCAACATAACAATAAAAATATTTTACTTATAATTGCCGTATAAAAGGTAAAACAAATAATTTGAAAAAAGAATGATATAAAAAAACCTGTAGTTTTACATGGGAAGTTGGTTTCTTTCAATATTTTATCCAATTCGTTTTATATATCCTCAGAACTTTGAACAATGATTAAGTGCGTTCTGTTTTTTGCAATCAACTAAGAAAAAAGGGAAAATTTGTTAACGATAAATTTACTTTTCAGAAACTTTCTAATTCGTTTTAATTAATAATAAAAAAATTTTTTCATAACCAAAGTTTTTGTAAAAAATGTTCGAAAGCCATGAATGCATATAAAAACCTGATTACCAAATGCTTCAAATTTTAAGCTGGAATTAATATTTGTGAATATTATAGAATTTTTCAATATTAAGAATAGACCATTCTATGTATTTATTAGGAATTTTAAGAATTCATGTAACCGCAATGCTTTATTAAATAAATAAATGGAAATTAATTGTGAAAATTTGAGGAAATCTGCAATTAATTAGACCAGAATTCATTCCTTACTACTACATCTATAGTACTTTAATTATTATTGATTTATCATCGATTCAGATAAGGATTTTCTAACTTATTTTTTAAAAATTAGAGATAAAATCAAATAATTAGAGAATTAAAGACAGTCAAATATTTACTCAGTTAAGATGGTAAGTAAATACAATGATTTTTTTCAATGAAAGAGTTCCTTAAAAATGTGGTGAAAATAAAGGAATAACATTTTATTTTATTTGTCCTTTTATTAAAGTTTTTAAAATTTTCTTTTTTTGTTCATTACGAGCAAAGTTTACTATTATGTATATGGTTTCATCATTTTCTCTCTTAAAATAACAAATACAATTTTTTATTACATAAAGTTTGAAAAATTTTCTGATTTTATTTCAAATTGTAACTTTTTTGAAAAATAAATTTTTCCATTCGTTGTCTACTAAATGAACAACCACATTTTGTTTTTCTTTTTTAATTTTTCAGATTTTTACCAAGAAATTGTAAATATTTTTTCCGTCATGTCGTAATTATCATTTAGAATTTTTTTTTTTACACTTTTAATCCATATACTTCATCTTTACATATAAAAAGTAATGACTTCATCTTTATATATAAATTTCTTACTTTAAGAATTGCTTATTTTTCTCACTGCATCTTTAAAAATTCATATGGGGAGAGTGAAAATGAACGCAAAGAGCATGTAAAATAAATTTAAAAAGAAAATGTTAAAGTAAATATGAAGTCAGTTGGCTTGGTTTCAAATTTGATTTTATATAAGAAATTCTCACACCTGCTAATTTCCTTATTTTTCTTCTACAACAACAATATTTTGTCATTTTTATGCTCTAAAATTTTATTTTTTTTTTTTTTAAACTCAAAGATTTTGTTTGCACCTTTATTTTAAATACTGTTTTGCCATTTTTTTTTAATGTGGTGGGGGTTAGAGACGACACTAAAGAGTATAAAGCTATAGAGGAGGCTAAAGAGTATATACAAGTTTTCAGTTAAAAAAAAAATAGTACAAAATAAGATAAACTTAAAGTTGGTGTTCATTGGCTTCAAAATTTTGTTTTTCTTTTATTTTGAATTTCGTTATTTTTTTTTATTATTTTTGCTTCTCTCCTTTTTCCTCTTTATATCTTTTATATATGATAATCCTGTCGTATTTTCTAACATTTTTTTAGCATCCTTAAGCTGCTACTTTTTTCCTGTCGCGTTAAATATTTTATTATTATGTTGCTGTAGAAAAACAGTTTTTTAAAAAAAAAAAAATTTTATTTTTGTAATTTTGTTATTGTATACTCAACTCAACTCGGTAGAAGAAAGAAAAAATAAAAAGTGGAAAAAAAAAGTGGAAATGTTCACAAAAATCATCTCACCTGGTATTCAGAGAAGCGCAGATTGTTAGAAAATGATGAAGGATTTTTATAATAATAAAAGTCAGTTAAGTTAAAATGGAGTATTTTTCTTCGATTTTTTTTTGGTTATGTTTTCTGCTTTGCATGAATTCTTGGATTGGCTTTACTATTTTGAAAAAAGTTGGTATTTTTTTTATGGTTTATTCTACCATTTTTGTTGGTTAGCTCTTCTTTGCTTTTTTTTGTTTTATTATATCCAAGTTTATCCGCGAAAATGTAAATTTATATATATGTATATATATACATATTTATGTTTTTGTAGTTTTTGAATTTTCTTCTTGTTTGTGGTTCTGTATAAACCTAAGATTTAGTTATATAGGTATAGGATATATTGCAAGAAATTTATATTCAATTCCTGAGAAACAAAAATATGGTATTTTAGAGAAGCGAAAACAAAATAAAAAAATATTTATTTTTTCTTTTTGAATTTTCTATCTCGAAATAAGTAAATATTGTTGAACTAAGGACCACAAACACAAGTAAAAAAAAAAAATATATAGAAAATAAATAGAAAGTTTTTCTTAAAAATAAATTTTATGAAATGACTATATTAAAATAATAATAATAATTGAAATTTAAATTAGAATAGCTATTCTGCAAATAAATTCAATTTTCTGTTTTTATATTTTGAATTTTAATAATTAAAAAAAATTGCATACTTTCAGGCAAAAGGAAAAAATTTTGTCACCAATAAAAACGGATTTAATAGAATATTTTTAAATTATCGAATTATTTATTCAAATCAGAAAGAGTAAATTTCGAATGGAAAATTAAAAAAAAAAATAAATTTTCATAATAACGCAAGCTTTCAAATACTAAAATATGACAAATTCCTATTATAAGCTAATATTTTTCGAATCATACTCGTACTTCAATTTTTAAATTTTAATTCCAATATTTACCAATAATGTGCACCAATTCAATTTACAAAATTTATTTATTTACTCTAGAGAAATTTATTCAGTTTCTTAAATCCAGAAACATTTCATGTATTATGTAATACCTTTTATATAAAATTACACTACATAAATATGCCTGGAGTTCAAAAGCTTAATAATAAAGTTTATAAAATACACACAAAATACTGCATAGGCATATCAAAACAATTCTTTTTCAGCATTGAGGGTGAACATAATATTTTTGAAATTTAATTTTAATACATACTACAATTTGAGAATAGTGTAAACAATTAAAATATTTAATCTCTTTCAGGAAAGGATTCTGGAATATTAATCTTAAAAATCAAATTAAATTATATAAACGATAAAATAAATGAATTTTGGTAAATATTAGCATTTCCCAATTATTTTAAATGCATACATATATAGAAATAAAATTCTCAAAAACGGCTCTATTTTCTTACAATTAGCTGTAAATTCAAAATATTCTCGCTTTAAGGATACTCGTATTTAAATTAAATTATCTTTGTATGTATGACGTTAGGTATACGATGCAACATAATAAAACAGGTCTTCTACTATAAATCCCAAATCTGCTATTCAAAATTTAATGAATTTCTATGTAATATTCTCCTAATTTTCTATTTTATTTTATTTCAGACATAAAAGAAAAAAAAAAGTATAATATTATTGTCATAATATAAAAAAAATTTTTATGTCAAATATAAAAGGACATTTTAATACAAAAAATATTGATTATTAAAATTTATATAATATGAGCACACGTTATACACACACACACATACACGTTGTATAAAATTTTTTTCATTTTTTATAAAGCTAATTAAAGTTTTATAATTGTTGTTAAATTAATTTTTATTAGCACATTTCAATTTCTTTTTTTTTTTAATTTTCACATTCAAATAGAAATGTTTGTACATATACCCTTATATTGGATATACATTGTATCCTTACATAAAATGTAAAGAAAAACAAAAGAAAAAGCAGGAAAACAGAAAAAAAATTAAATTATTATAATCTGTTAAATAACTTCAAAATTGACTTTATTATCTGAATAAACTTAAGTTAATTCATACATACATAATATTTATGTTAGATAATATAATTTATGTATATTTTATAATACATATACATACACACACAAACACGTATAAAATCCGGTTATAGCAAAAAAAAAATATATTCATTTTTATTTTTATGTTATTTCTTTTCTTATATAATGTCTGTGTAAATTGTTTGTATGTTGAAATACCATTTAACTTTATTACATCAATTTATCGTGTTAATCATTAGATCTAAATTTCCATTTCATATATAATATTACTTTATATACAAACGTTTATTTCATATAGTATGCCATACATATAATGTTCCATATACCATTTATTTATAATGAATGTATGTATGCACAAAGCCCATGAATATTTAAATCTCATATAAGTATATAATATGTATATGAGAGCAAATTTTATAATATTGTAGATACGTATGTATATATGTATGTATATAAAATTCTTATAAACAATAAAATTTTTATTCTCTTTAATGTGCTAAATAGCTACATACTTAAATTTATTTTTTTTTTTGAAGAAAATAAAAAAAAAAAATAAATAAAGAATAAAAGATTTTTGTCCCCTTCATCATACGTCTTACTCTTATAATATATTGTAACCTTTTCTTGAATTTTATGTTAATATATAGTATATGTACAATATCGTATCCATGAAATAAAAATGTTCTAATACGATATATGAGAAACAAATAATTAAATGAAAATAAGGAATGCTGTTCTATTTTGAGCTGGTCGAAAGGAGTGTATGACAATATTTTATAGATTTCATATAAAATCAAAAATTTTATTATTACTATCTTGTTTATAGGGCATTATATTATTCGGGCTCTCACCCTATCATTTTGAACATAAAATTTCTGCTACAGTACCAATAATGTTAATAAAGTCGAGAAATTTTTTAGATTCAATAGAAGACAATTTCGTCATTTTGAGAATGTAATTCTAAAACATTTTCTGTTTTTTTCCAATGAAAAGTTCACTAATCCACATTTACAAGAGAGTGTGTTGTGTGTCCTTGATCTGCACTATAACTGTAATTTAATAAATTCCTTTCAGGAAAAATATCAAATTTTTGAATCAAAATTAGCAAAATTTTGAAACCAATAATATTTTCTAAACTTTAAAATTTTTAAAATGTGATAGTGTTATCTTATAGGTGCGATATTTCATTATTTTATTCAAATATATTCCATTCCCTATATTATTTTATTAACTACATACAAACAAACACATACGATATAAATAATATGTATAGTACTGTGATGGATTTATATTCGAAAACGATTCAACAAATTTAACAATCCAATTTCTTAACGCCTGATCTAATAAACATCTAAAATAGTAGTAAAAAAAAATATAATAAAATAAAAATGTTATTTTCCACATTTTTTTTTTCTCCTTGAATTTTTATTTTATTCTCTTATATTTCATTTTATTTATTTATATGTTAATTTATGTATATAAACAAATTCACATACAAGAATATTAAATATACATAAATAAATAAATAAGAAAACAAAAAAGCAAGAACCGAAAATTTTTTCTATGCCTTTGATATCCTTCCAACAGTTTTTTTTTATTATAATTTTTTATTCTTTTTCTTCTTCTTCTTCTTGGTTATTCTAAAAATGTACTATTATAAAAGAAAGAAAATTAGGATCCAAGTCATAAACTTGAAATAGATATAAAAGTATAATGAAAAAACAGAAGAACGAAAAACAAAAAGAATGAACAATTGGAGAAAAAAATAAAAAAAAAACAGGGAGTTGCCATATCCTTTAAAAATATCTTATGGGTTGCAGTGTAAAACAAACAAAAAGCAACAATACTTGAATTTGTATAAATCTATAAATCTATAAATAAGTGAATTTCTTAACACGCGAATTTCGAATATTCGAGTGAAGCTACTTTATTCGAAGCTTCAACATGTTCCAATACATTTTTAAAATCTCAATAAAATTTTTTGTTCATTTACTTGTAAACAAAGTCAATAAGTTAGAATTTTTATTAATTTATTTTATATTAAGTTCTTAAATTTAGAAAACTAAAAGTAATAATGAACTTTAATATCATACAAGTCTAGTAAATTTTGAAATTATAAAAAAAAATAAAAATTTTGATCCTTTACCTATGCCATCACATACTGACTATTGAAATAAAAGTACTGAAAATCCAATAATAACCGAGACAAAAAATTATCGCCGGACTAAATATAATTGTTTAAGATATCTGCATAGATGGCAGGATTAAATTATTTGCATATAAACCCGATAAGTTTTCATTTATTTATTATTGTATAATTTTAAAAATACAATAATTTCATTTAAAAGTTTAAAAGAGATTTGTTGTTTTACAACATTAAAAGCATGTCATACTAATTAAGTATATATTAAGAACGTCAGTTCAAAAACTTAAAAAAAATCCATTCTAATTGAACTTAAATAAAAAAAGTTAAAAGAGCCGAAATTTAACCTTTTTTTTTTCTTTTATTAAAATTTCAATTCCATTAATTATAAACCTTTGATCACAAGTATTTTTTTGTGAAAAAAATTTTCCACACTTTAAAACCACAAAAATTTCTATTGCAATATCGTAACATTAAATAAGAGCACCTCGTTTTTTTTTAATTTAAAGGCAACCTCATAAACACAAATAAATCTCTATTAAATACATTTTAGTACATATATAGTAATCACATACATATATACATATTAAAAAATTTATGATAATTTATCTTTGAAGAAATGAAAAAAAAAGAGAAACGAAAATTCATTAGTGTTACCATAAATTATTAAAAACAAAAAACAAAAAAAAATAAAAATAAAATTATTTAATTCATGGTTACACACCCTAAAAGTTATTTAGTTAGCATTAAAAAGAAAAAGACTATGGCCGGACTAGACCAATTAAAAGTTAGATTAAATTTTCATATTTAATATTGAAGAAAAAAACAAAAAAAAAACTCTTCTATTCAAAATACAATGAGAGTAAAGAGAAACCACAATAAAAATTGTTTTGAAAAAGAGAAAAGAAAAAAAAGGAATAGAAAAAAATTTTATAACTTGCAAAAAATAATGAGAAACAAAAAAAAAAAGAAAACAAGTTATACAACAAAAAGGTTATGCCTTAGCACTTATCAAGGGTAAGTGGGCGAAAGCATGATGATAATAAAAGGAGATTTTCTTTTTAAATATTCTAACAGTTATGGTTAATTTTTTTTTCTTTTTTATGTACACGTATAAATTTATTATGATACCATTTTGTTATATCCTTTTTCTTTTAAAGCTTTCTTAATTTTATAATATAACACCCATACATACGTATTATTTATTATGTATAAATATAATTTTTTCAGTATATTTAAGTTTATACATATATATACATATACATTTTATGCACTCATAAAAATTATATTATATTAATATTGTGTATGCAGATATAAGTATAGATAAGAAGAATAAATTCATAATACAAGAAACAAAACGAAATTTATGAGGTGACCATAGAACTAAAATATTTTGGCAGAAACTATTTATGAATAAAATATTCAAAGTTGGTCATATAAGTATGAATACCATAATGATACTGAACGTATCAAACATATGATGTATTTATTAAGGCCTGCAAGTCATCTTTAATAAAAATAAATATAATATTATAAAATTTTCCTCAAAATCAGTCAACAAGTATATGAAGCTTAAAAACCATGCCATTATAGGTATAAAGTTTGCTATGTAATAATCTCATAATTATCTCGGAAAAATTTTAATAAGCACCTTATAATTGTAGCAAACATACGAAATTCTTTACATTTACGACTCATTATTAGTAATTCCGCTCAAAAAAGAGTAAATTAAATAATTTTTTTATCCCACTGTCATTTAAATCATGTATTGCCAATATTATACATAAAAATAAAATTAAAACATAGCATTAAAGTTGATTTTTTCCTTTAATAGTTATGAAACGTTTATTGAATGCTGCTCTTATGGCTAATAGGATCACATTAAATTTTTAAAATTTATCACAACCGTGGCGACCAGTTATATTTAATTACAATCTGAAAATAACAGATCATACATACGATATTAGATAGTGCATTCACTTCCTCCTGGAAGTAGAATCACTGGACTTGCAATGGTCAATCAATTTTTTTTTAAAATAACATACTTACACCATTACATTTAATCATAATACAAAAAAAATATTAAAAATTTCAAAAAGAAATCGACAATAAAAAATTCCTTAAAAAAATTCTTTATTAAAATAATGTCCTTCATATTTATTTATGATATTGATTAAAAACTTATATAAGAAATTTTGGTATGTTTGATCACCCTGAACAACAAATCTCCTATATCTATATGTATACATAATATTTTATAAAATATAATAATATGACATATTAAATATGTATATGTACAAGTGAATTATGTACATATATTCAATGTGGATATCTTTGAAATAATAAATTTTAAGAAAAAAAAAATAAAATAAAATAAACAAGTACATATACTCTTTGGCATCTTAAATGATGCCAATATCTTAACAATCTTCGTGACTTAACACAATATCATGCCAATATGTGCATATTACTATGTACATATTCTTATATTTACTTATACATTATAAAAGAATTTCTCTATATGTTCTCTATACGTATTATGTTTACATATGTAGAATGTGTTCATTACATTAGTGTGTGTATATATGTAATATTTATTTGATTCCAAACATAATTTGTTCTTTTCATACAAAATATATTTTTATCGATTATATGATGAAGAAAAAATAATAATAAAAGATAATGTGTACTTATATATATATATATATATATATATATATATATATTATATACGTATATATAGAAAAAAAAAGGATAGTATATCCTTGATGGGCTTTTATGGCATCAAAATGGAAAAGTAGAAAAAAAAATATGAAAGAATGTAAACAGCTTTTTATTTTTATCTTTTCTTAATTCTTCTTCTTCTTCTTAAATTATACAAGAAAAAAAGTAATATAAAAACATCAATAGAGTACCCATCAATAAAAGAGGAGCAAAAGAACAAAAAAAAAACAAAAAAAAAGGATATCATCTGGGTTTTTTTTTCTTTTTATATACCTACATAAAATAGAAGAAAACAAAAGAAAATGTAGAGAAAAACAGGATATCATCAAAAGTTGTAAAAGTGGGTGTCGCTTCAGAAAAAAAAAGGTTCCATAAATTTCTTGCCCCTTCGTTTAAAACCGGTATCCTTGTTTATTCTGATATACAACCACAACACCAGCGTATCCTATTATTTCCTACCTACTACACTTTTTTCAAATGATGATGGTTGATGACGATGACGGTTGCTTTTTTTTTTCTCTATACACGCTCAATATTCTCTATTCATCTCTTCATTTTATTTTCTCGCTTTTTCTCTTGTTCGGTATCCATCTTTCTTTCCTATACTCTTGTATAGAATTTTGTTTTATCCTTTTCAATTTTTATTATAGAATATTATGTACGTTCTTATTTTATTTGAAAGCAAAAGAAAATTTTTAAAAAAAATTTTATAGAAAATATTTTGAAAGAAAAAGGACAACATTAAAGATGGTTGGAAAAATTATTGAAAATAATTTCATGTAATTTGCCAGAACTGCCAAAAATTGCATCATAAAGGTGCTTATTTTTGTTTTTTAAGAATTTTAAAAATTATTGTGAATAAAATTTTTATCCCGAAAAACACAAAATATTTAAATGAAAGTCGGTAATCCTACTTCACTCCTGGGAAAGAGCACAGGGCTGATGCATAATATTGTAGATAACCATGCACCAGTTTCTTTATTGAGTTAATTTTTTATTTTCCCATACATCATACGTATAATACTATATAATATTGAATATAATTTTTATAGTGATCTGACTGGGCTTTGAACCCGAGACCCTTCAGTTAAGGGACCAGTGCAATAACCATTGCACCATTGGCCAACTGAAAATAAATATTTGTACTAAAAAATTAATATTTGTATTAAAAAATTAATGTTTATACTAAAAATTAATAAATTAATTATAACAAATATAATATTTGTGAAATATATGCAATACTGGCCTTTTAATAAAATTATTCAATTTAATGTACTCGAATACACACATGTATTCACGATATTTATTCGAGAGAGTATAAAGTATACAGTAAATAAACATTATTTTGTGAAAACAGTAAAATTTCTGCAAAATTCAACAATTTGTTTAAGTGCACAAATATATTTTAGCATACATATTTATTTTATAATATGAAATCTAAAATAAATAAAATTTTTTAATAAAATTCATACATTAAGAAATCAAATATTTTCTTTAGAAAAATAAATTAATGTCATCAAAAGAAATGATGAGTCTTTAAAATTCAAAACGAATGAAAATTTATATGTATACATATAAATTTGTTATATCGTAAATATATTTTCCACGTATTATATTGTAATAAAAGAAACTAAAACCATACAAATAATGATATATAAATCTAAATCACACATACAAAAATATTGTATAATAATCAACATTTGAAATAAAATATTATGAAAAGAATTTGTAAAGAATAGCCGCAATCTCTTACTAAGTCAAGTATAAAAGAACATGAAAAGTACCATGTAAGAAGGCAATAATAATATCATAAAATATTCTTATACATATACAAGAATCTCTACTTAACGTACATATGTATATATATGTCTCTCTTAATTCTCTATACATGTGGGTAGTAATACACAATATTAAAATTTTATATATGTATACACATATATACACATACCCGTAGATATTATAACCACTTGTATAATATACTAAAATTTCTAAGTGGTTTTCATCTTTCTTTTCTTAAAAAGTATATAGACAAACTTTTTCAAATTCTTTTTCTTTTCTTTTTCTATTAAGTACGAGTATTTTACACATATTAAATAATAATTAAAAGAATGAGCATACATATAGGCGAAATAAGTAGAAAAAACACAAAAAAAAATTAGCAAAACAAAAACAAAAAATAAAATATCACTAATTATTTTGAGATCCTTTCAAGTGTTTCTTAACTCACATACATATACATATGTACATATATATTGTATTCATCAGATAGTATTCACAAAATACTCCTACGTATATGCTATCCTATACTACGTTGTATATTATACCACTTGTGCATGTTAAGAAAAATCTTAAGTGTATATAGAAATATAAAAATGCTTGTTTATTTCAAGTGTATATCACAATAATAAATTTAATTATGTTCACAAAATATATATTTTCATATTATTATAATTACATATATGTATATATGTATACAAGAAATATATACGATATATTTGCATAGCTTCAGCTTATGTGAATGATGTTTTTGTGTATGTTAAGGATAATTAATAATAATAATACTAAAAAGAGGAAGAAGAAGAGGAGAAAGGAAAAAATAATATGTGAAAAAACAAAGATTTCAAGTGTATGAAGTGCAAAAGAGTAAAAAAAAAAAATAGGTTTTTGTAAAATTGAGAAAAAAAAGGAAGAAAATTTTCCAGTAAGACAAATTGTCTTTAAGATGTCAGCATAGAAAATGGCATCTTTTAATAAATAAGTCATAATTGTTTTTGTAATTTTCAGTTTTTTTTATACAAATAACAAAACTAAATCGAAATTTTGGAAATTTAATACAGAGAGAGACAACAATCAAATCTATTTTCTAACCATAACAAGCAGGCAGATAACGCTATTTCGAACTAAATTAGACATCAAACCACTGAATTATTGTTGTATCAAAATTCAGTGACGTATGAGCTCAAAATACCTAATAACTTACGTACTCACAATACTCTATTTCAATACTTTCGAATCGCTGCATTAAAAAACGAAAATTTCAGAGATATTGGATTTCACCCAAATGTGACACCCAAATAAATTTTTTTAATATATTAAGAATTTTGAACTTTCTTATAAAAAAATATAACTATAACAAGAACTTCGGAAAATTTCAACAGTAGAGTAAGACTTAAAAATACGAAATTAAAAATACACTAAATTAAAAACAACTGTAAAGATTTTTAATATTGTAGTACAAGTATTCTATGTAGCAGATACTAAAATTGAAATTATAAATTAGTATTCTTAAAACTTACAACAAGATTCTGTATTTAGTATTCCTCTGGGTTTAATACATAGTAGTTCCCGTAACAACTCCGACAATAGAATGATATTATAAACTGAAAACCAAATTCAATATAGCCCATAAATTAAAAAAATTTCGAACACAAAAGAATCATTGTGAATGAAATAAACAATCAATTTTTTCATTTAAATTATATCTATTTTTCTTTGAGTCATTCTCTTAGGTGATATATCACTATATATAAAATACCAAATTACATGTATTTTTCATGTATTATAACGATAATATAAAAATTGTTATACTGGGTGTCTATCAAATGGTAATAGAATTAAAAATAAATTCTAATTTAAAATAATTGTAACAATTTTTGAAACAAATATGAAATTAACAAGTCCTCTGACTAAAAATCTTACCAAACTAAATCATTTTTATAGTAAACCCTCCAATTTGTTAAGAAACATTTTGTTTACCTATGCTTGAAGTCATTGGTGCTATCTGATCATTGGTGCAGTGGTTATGGCACCGGCCCTTTAACCGAAGGGTCTCGGGTTCAAACCCGGTCAGGTCACTATAAAAATTATATTCAATATTATAACTTAATATGCAATACTAATAAATATTAAACAAGTAATTTTCAAATATTCATAATATTCGATACTAAAAACTAAGAAAAATAAACAGTAAATATTAATAACATCAAATAATTAATATAAATAAAACTACGGCAGACTAGTCACCTACCTAGCTAACTCTCTATGACTATAGAAACTAGGGCATGATAGATATCATGCACTAGCCCTATACTCCTTCTAGGAGTGAAGAAGGAAAAAAAAAAAAAAAAAATGCTTGAAGTCAATTAAACCTGACTTGCCGTTTTGACTTAAAATATCGTTTTTAAGATAGTAGAACGATAATATATTTCTGAATAATTAATCTAATTCCTCAAACAATCTATAATTATACGAGAACATATGGCAGGAAACAACAGCCACTTGTGCTATTTGTGGAAGAAAATCTAGCGTTCTTTCAATTTACGAATATAAAGAGATATGCTTCTGACAAATAGAACTAAAAAGTCATGTACAGTACCTAAGAATATTTGCCTTTCAGGATTTTTGCGTCTCAATATAAATGACTAATGAGACACACCACCTACATATTTATAATACACTCTTTTTTTCTCTCTATATATACAAATTTATATTATGTAAATAAAATCTATATATAAATAATAATTATTAAAGCACAAGAAATTAAGTGTAAAAGTAGTAATTAAATGTCAATTTAAAAAAGAAACAAAATGAAAAAATAAAAGAGAAAAAAAAGAAGAACCAAACAAGAAAAAAATAAAATTAATTGTGGTGTAATAAGTTAAAAAAAAAAGGATAATTACATTATAAATGTATTTGTTTAAGTACCACCACATACATAAAATAAAAAAATATATATACTGTTACAATTTCATAGCACTTAGAAAAGAAAATAAAAGGATTTTTAAAGACTGATTCAATCGTAAAATAATGATTATTTGAAGAACTTTTTATATTTTTTTCTCTTTAATGGTTTATAGGCGCACTTAAATTTGGTATACGAGTACGAGCACATTTTCTTTTTTTTTATATACCGAGTACTTTGAAAGACTTAAAAATTTTTTATTATACTTGATAATTTTTATTAAAGTATATTGATATTAAAAATTACATTTTTATTTTTATCCTTTTCTTAATTTAACTTAAAATTTTTATTCATTTAATATTAAATTTTATAATAGAATATATATCAGGGGTAGGCAACATCTTAGAACATTTTGTACGACCCGCTAAAAGACCAAAATATTTTTCGAATAAATTCAGTTAACTTATAAAGCGTGAAAGTGACCAAATGTGGTTGGCGACAAAAATGTGATCTAACAAAAGCACAATGAGGAACCTATTTTATTCACCAATTTACTGAAGCTTTATCACCTCTCCCCATCAGAAAATGTAGCAATCTTTCATTTCTCTAGTTTAGCATGAAGTTTCACTACAGTTAGGTAATGAGAAGTAGATGTTCACATGTTTTGCAATATCAAAGAAAAGAAAAATTAATGACTACTTAATCAAGAATTCAATTAAAATTGAACTTAACAATATTTCTTTATTAATGATTACACAAGAGCACTATTATATCTTATTTCCCAAAGAATCTAAAGTGTATTCAAAGGATATTGAGTTTCCTTCAACACGAAATGCGAAAATGAGTATGAAAAATATAAATATTAATTCTGTTTAAGCTACATTTAAATGTGCTGCCCGTAAAAAAATTTATGTTCCGCCGTATGGAAAACGTTGCCAACCCTTGATTGTATGTTGGTGTATGTATAATGAACTTGGGTCAGAATAATTATTATGCCAACAAATATTAATTGAAATTCCTAGAGAGATGAAGAAAACGATATCTATGTTCAAAATATACTCTTTTACAATTTTAATCATTCTGTGCAATTTATGAATTTAGGAAACAGTATAATTTTAATCGTTGTGCAAAGATATTAAAAGATTGTATACTGATTGTGTTGTTAATCTTAATCGATGTTAAACAGATTAGTCTTTTTGAAATAAGTGCAAGTAAATGCCTTTGGAATCAAAAATTAGATATTAAAATATTTCCCGAAAGGATTGAAGACTTTTTTTATTTGAAAATTCAAAAAACGAATGTCCTTTAACTGACTTGAAAAATTTGTGATTTTACAGATTTTTCTTTCCAAAATCAAAACCTTATGAGAAAAACAACACCATTGTTTTAACTCTGGAAAATTTTAAAACTTTTTCCTGAATATATAAAACCTCCAGGTTACTTGCTCTATAGAATATGCCAAGGAGTAAGTGGCCACAAATTTTGATCCAACATTAATGTATTCTTTTTAAAAGATTCGAATTGAGGTATTCCAGTTTTCAAATATTTCACAAATTTAATGGCAAAATAAACCTTCTAACCCAAATTTTTCAATTATCCGTAAAAAAATCGTAAAAATGTTCTTATTTTTTTTTTTTTTGCAACTTAAATTATTAAACTGAAATGCCCTTTATTTTTCCTTTCTTAAAGTAAAATGCCTTATCCTTTATGTCATATAGTCCCCAGAAAGTTTTATCATCCTTATCCAAAACAAAAATAAAGATAAAAAAAAAAAACAAAAATTCACATTAAATTTTAAAAGAGTCAAAAATTTTTTCTAAAATAACTTTTTGTTAAAAGTTTTCTTAATGAAAATTTGAAACAAATATACAAGCTCACATATATACATTCACAATATAAATATACAAACGTCATTTACCAGTATATAGAAAATTGAATTTTCTAAACAAAAACACAATTTACTTTTATAATAGCTGTCAAGTTTTCTATTTAGTTGTAAAGAATATATACAAAAAAAAAATGAGAAAAAAATTATTTACAAAATGGCATAAATGTATAACCGGAAAAGTCCTTGAAATAACAAAAAATTTTCCATTTTCTTCTTCTTGCCATTTTCCATTTTTCTTCGAACTTGTTCTTTCTAACTAATGTTCAATCAACCACAAATGGAATATTCCATAACTTTATGAATTTTATTCGGCTATCTTTTATTATACATTACGTACCTGCTGTTTTTATTGAGTTTTTGCCTCCTTTATTGGTCTTTTATTCGAAATTTTTTCTTAAGCTTTTTCTTAAAAAAAAAAAATTCTAGTAAAAGACGAAAAAATAAAATATTTAAGAAAACTTTTTGCAACTTTTATCTTTTTGTTTTTTTATTTTTTTTTTTTAAGAAAAAAGGTTACTACTATTTTGAGTTCCGGAAAGTGCAAAAGATTTCTCTGGAAAAAACTTCTACACTGTAAAAATTTAACATCCTTTCTTTTCTTCTTTTTTAAGGTTTCTTTTTTTTGTTAAAAATGTCATTAAAAATTTTTTAGATTGAAAAGTGAATTCAAATCTGTGACTATTTGAATCTGGCACCATTTTGTACTTATATCATTTAATTATTTGCATGAATTATGCATAACAAAATCTTCCTTAGATTGCGAAGCTATCAACATTTATATCTGAAGTCGATCAACTTAATTATCTGAACTATAAGCATGAATTTATGAAATATTTTTCTCAGTGTGGTACAAAAGATTCCACACAAAATACAGTTTTTTTTTTTTTGAAATTTTCAGAAATTTTCAAAGTACTTAAACGTAAATAACGTATAAAAACTGTTCCGAAATATTATTGGCACATTTCCCTGTAAAGAAATTAGGAATGAAGTCACTTCACTTAATAATATTTTATTAACAATAAAAAAGCGTCAAAATGCAATTGAACGGCTAAAGTTCCCAGCAAAAAAATTTAAAACACACTCCTAGCATAATGAAGTTCAGAATTTTTCATTCTAAAACCCAAAAATATTAGGTTACTACCAAGTCTCTTTACTCAAGAAAAGTTTTTATTTATCTTCAGTGTATGCATAACGTAATGGTTTCGAATTTTAGCCCTATTTACCAATAGGTACCGAAATAATTTAAGGGTTCTGTATATTTTTTGTTTTTAAGTTTTTGTATACTATTGAAACTTTTTTACATTCTTTTATGAAAAAGTAAACAAACAACAAACAACAAAAAAAAAACAATATTCATTTTACTTGCTGCTGCTTTAAGTATATAAGGTATAACGGTAAAAAACACCAAAAAAGAAAAAGATATAAAAATAACTGTTTCAATTTTTACTTATTTTTTTGGTTTCCTTTTTGTTTGTTTGTTTGTGTATGGTGTGGAAAATGTGCCAGATGACGAATATTAAATTTAGTTTCGCATTGTTTGTTTGTTTTTTTTCATGTTTATTCTACTTGTTTTCGTATTTTTCGTGTATATTTTATTTAAAAAGTAAAAAAAAAAATACCAACAAAACAAATACAATAAAAGTAAGCAAAACCAGCAAAAAAAAGGTAATGCAGAGTAAGGATCTCATTTTTGTCGTTTTTTTTTTTTTTGTTGTTGTTGTTGCCTCTGAAATATGAAAAAATTAAATAGGGATTAAATATTCCCAAACGGTTTATGTTGTGGGCAGCTTACAATACAAAAGTGTATAAAAAATTATAGAAAAAAAAATATGTTGAAGAGAATAACAGACTAAAAGGAACGAAAAATGGAAAACAAAATCAAAAAAAATGTATAATTTAATTTGCGGTTTCCCATTAAAATCAATTCTCTTGACTTAAATCTAATTTTTATTTTTTCTGTGAAAACAACTGGGACAACAACAATAAAAGAGTAGGAAAATATACAAACAAATCAACGAACATTCAATAATATTATTAGTTTAATTAAAAAGAAATTTGTAAAAGAAGGATCGAGGTATTAAAAATGAAAATTCTATAAATTACACTTTTAATAAATGAATTGAAAAATGTTATATAAAGTCTAAATTTTCTGATTAGTCCTGGGGTTCTTATTATGCAATTCGATTTTGGTTATCGTAAAAATGATAAGATAGCACCCATCAATTTTTATTGGTATATACTGCCTTTCCATTTCTCCAAATATGAAAATTTTTCCACAAAAATCGAATTATACATACTAAGGCTCCTATTATTTAATAAGTTGAGCCTATAGTTAACAGGAATTCATATTGCTATGAAATTTTTATTAAAATTTAAAATAATTACAAAAAATAGTTTAGAAATAAAGTATTGCATTTGAATAAGGAAAATAGAGGAACCGAATAGAAGACACCAAATTAATTGTAAAATCGCTTTAGTTAATAAAATATGCACAAGATTCTGGAGGCTATTCTGAATGTTTTGCTAAAATGTTTTCGAACTAAATAACAGTCAAAAAAATTTTTTACATAATATTTATTTCAACATTTATTTCCTTTGGTTTTTCACACAGGAATCTAATATTTTTCACACAAATTCCAATTTTGTTCCTGTTTTTTTTAAGTGCTTCCCTTCATAATAACATAAATAAAGCTGTTACTTGAATAAATTAATATTAGATGAGAATTAAAAGGATGAGTCGACAATTTTTTTGTTTTGTCAAAATTTGTTATATTATTAAAAATTTCCTTCAGTAGAAAAAATAAAAAGGCCTCAATTCTGCATCAAAGGGGGAAAAAAATGTGCAGGACATTGTCGTTTCTATCATATTTTATGTATTTTATTACTTTGTCCTTTAAATAGAATAAATAAGCAAAAATAAAATGATCCCCTTCATAAATTATGAATTTTCAATTTGTATGCTACATTTATACAAAAAAAAAAGACCAAATTGAGGGTGTCATATGTAAATGGACTTCAAAATTGATGAAATTATTTTTCAATAAAAAAAAAATTTTGTTGGAAATGTGCGGTAATTTTTTTCATATAAACGTACTATAATTGTATGAGAATAAAATTTCTAATTTTAATATAACAAATGTGATGATTCAAATAAGTCATTTTAATGAAATCATATATTAAATTGGTCATTCCCATAATATACATATAAATTCTTATAGTCGTATCGTATCGCATGCAAATATCGCATGTTACAAAATTATCACGTCGATATATTATTCTAGTAGTCATAGACATAATAATTAAATGTGATACCAATCTTGATGTGATGGCAGATGTTAAAATCATCATATACAATGTGATAGTCATTTTTTATCTCTCTCAATATTTGTATTTGATGGACCATCACAATGCGTATAAATAAAATGGAATAATTGAATAACAAATATAAGCAATTTGACCTTCCTATAAAATATAAAAGTGTATTATAGACAATGCTGATATAGCCGAAGATTTTTCGGGATACTCAAAAAAGCATTAACAAGTTATTTTCAAGTTTCCTTAGTAAAAATTTAAAATTCTTTTTGCGAAATTTTAAAATACTTTGGAAATCTAAAAAAAAATTTCTTTAAAATGCTGTGTAAAGTTGAAATAACCAAAATATTATTTGCATAACAGCTGTAAATACTACCAATCTAAAAATATTTTCTGGTAGTCTACAGACACGACTACCAGATAGGCATATTTGTGGTGATGTGAGGTAATTGTTATTTTCTTATCAAGTCAGTGGCGTAACTAGCAGAATATATGAATGAATAATATTTTTTTTATATACAATATTGTTTTATAATATAAAGCAATTTTAATACCAAGAGCTTGGCAATATCTTAAAAGGGTAGCATAATATCAAAGAATAAATATTAACCATCAAAAAATTTTTGAAAATTTTCATATTGATCAAATATTAAGAAATACAAAATTGCCAACAAATGCATTGTGAATGGTCTAATTAATAATTGGAGTTATAATAAATTAAGAATATTTTCGTGACCTCATGTACAACAAGTTTATTTAGAGTTTTATTAGAGTTTTATTTTTTATGCCAAACATGTTTCAATAGCAATTTCTATATTTGATATTTTTAAGCAAAATTTTTTGAAAGAACAATCTAGAAATAAAAATAGCTTACCAAAGAAATAATTCATGTACATTTCAATTAAATTCCAGAATTTATTTTAAATTCACTTACCTGAAAGAAAAAATAGAAATAATAAAATTATTAAATTTTTATAAATTTTAAGAAAAATTAATTTAAAAATTTATTTTGAATATGTTCTTAAACTAAATTAAAATTTAATTAATGTCACAAAGTATAGAAACTGCCCCTTATAATGTACAAGGAAAACTCCCAAATATAAATAAAAAATTTTAAATTAATTTTGTCACTTTTAATTTTAAACTCGTACAAAAGTTTTTTGTGTTTTTTTTTTCTTTTTTGATAAAATATATAAATATTTTCTAAAATGTTTGTATTATTAAAATGTACAAGGACTTTGAAAAACAGAAAATTTCAGGACGGAAAAAAAACAAAATTCAAAAGACCACTATGACTTTTTCTAATTCAGAAAAAAAAAAAAAACTCTTTTTTCCTCTTCTCTATTCTTTCTCTCTAAATAAGGACATCCAAACATACCAATTTCATATATATAGACATATATCGATAAATATGACAAAACATACACTGACATATAAAAATGAAAACAAAAATCTATTCAATTTTTATTGAATGGCACTTTTTTTTATTGCTTAACAATTTTCCATAAAAACAAAAAAAAAAAAAAATTAGTATATAAAAATTAAACAATAAAAAATCGATCTCCTTAAATATACACAATTTGAAAAAAAAGGACAAAAATTGAGAAAATTTTTTTTGCCAACAAAATAAAAAAAAAATAAACAACTTAGAATAAAAATAAAATAAAATGGAACGAGGATATTTAGACCCTAAGCAAAATATCAAATATTGGGGATCCAACATCAATAGTAATAAAAATAAATAAATAGAGAGGAAAAATAATAATAAAAAAAAAAAAATTGGAAAATAAAATAAAATACCCAAACAATTTAGTCATAACTACATTCTACCCTCATATTAATACCGGTTTTAAAGAAATTGTAAGTATACTACAGTAGAACTTGCCTTATAATGAAAATGATTTGTATGAAATCAATGGAAACGGAGTCGGAAAATTTTCAATTTAATTCAGCAAATAATTATTTTGATAAATTTGGCATGACATTGGACAGTAATCAGACGATTACTTAGTACAAGCATTTTAGTATAGCTAATAAAAACATCACTTAGCCAATTAACGTGGCTATCAGTAATTATAACTAAAACCGTCATTATTTATAGATGGAAAGGGAAAGGAAATGAAAAGGAGGCACTCTCTCACTTATGTTCGTACAAAAAATAGACGAATGGAAGTCAATATCGCGTAAGATACGCATTACTGACCCGTGCATATAACGTGGAACATTAAAACGCTCGACCTTAAGTAACTAAGATTCTCCTTGTAAGAAATTCGATGTAATGGTCTAAAACAACCAAGTGGCGCTAAGTCCAAACCCTAAAACCTAAGATTCTTCATGTAAGAAATTCGACTCAATAAATAAATTGAACCCAATAAACCATATCGGAAACCATCCCAAAGAAACAAAGCGAATTTAAGTTTAAAACCTAAAACCTACCCTTATAAGGAGGCGATCTAAACTAATACGACCAATCCATACTGTGAAGAGCGAAACGAAGAAAAGGACTTTGCACAGCGATCAATATGATCAATATAAATTTTAAGAGGAGGAAATCAAACTTGACATGCGTACTCTAAGGCTTACCTCATGAAAGTAACATGAAAATGTTTGGTTACAAAAGGATCATTAAAAATTGACAATAAAATTGAGCCTAAAATTTAACGTAACGCCTATAGATCACAAATTTGATCAACCCTATCCAGAATTTTCCCGATCATAATTTAATTACAAACTTGAATTCAAGACAACGACATGCAAATTGTAATTTAAACTGAATAAAGATGCAAATTGTAAATAAACTGAAATTAAAGCGCTTTACGCTTGAACTACTTAATCATGGTAAATGCTAATAAAATTTCCAAATAATATGACAAACCTGTTACATTAGAAAGGATTAATATTGGTTTATTTTCTTTGTAAAAATTTGAAAGATGAATGAAATTCAAAATTTTAGACTGTTTTTAATACATGGGTAAAATTACATTAACACTCAAATTTTAAAATTTTAAATTTTTAATCTTAATCAAATAAGTTTATTAAATACAAAGCCTAACTGTAAATTTTATACACTTTTATATATAAATATAATATAAAATTTATATGCTTTTAAAATAGGATCGTTGTTATACACAAAATAATGTGCAATAGAAAAACAAAAAATATAACAAAATAGAATTGTTTTATTGTTTAAGTAAGCTCTTTTCGTCCTGGTTTTTTTTCTTTTATTATTTTTATTTGTAAAAGTTTTATTGTACCCTTGTGCTTTTTATTTGCAGAATATTTTCAGTATTAAAATCCTTGCTTTCTATATAATATACATTCAATATTGTGTTTTGTATAATGTTCACTTACTATATTAAATTTATATCATGTTTTAGCATTAAATTTTATATGTTAGAATATGTTTAGTTAAATTAAGAAAAAATATAAATAAATAAATACAAAAAAAAGTGCTATAAATTCTATTATATGCACATAAATACAAATATATAGTTTTCAGTTAAATATAGAAATAGTTTTCTATTCGTATAACTACCCAATTCACATAATTTTAAATCAATTTTTTTTTTATATAAATTTTGTATTCAGAAAGTTTTTATCGCAATTCTACAATATTGAATAGAATTATAAAAAAAAAAATATTATAAACTTTAATGAAAAATTTCATTTTTATTGCAAAACTTATAATTATAATTTTTTTTATTAAAATCTAAGAGTTTCTTATTGAATTTCAATCTCACATTATATTTAGTTTGTATACCTTGGTATAAGGGGCTGGGAGATATTATGAGTAATGCTACCACGATGATAATCTTACGATAATCCAATTAAATTTAAAATAATTTTTAAGTTATATTCGAAGATTTCAATTTATTATATTAAGATTACAAATAAAATTATAAAATATTTACAAAAATTTAATATTTCACATCACAAAAACCTATTTAATCACATAATTATTAAATATATTTTAGTTTAAAAAATAATTTTAAATCTAATACGAATATAATTGAAAAAATATAAAAAATTATCAATAAAATATATTTTTAATAAAATTGCATAAATTTAGGATGATCGTTCAAATTAATTTTCATTACAATATAATTATAATTAGCTATTATATTATAGCGCTCTATTATAATTAACTTCTATAAATTTTATTTAAAAATTTTTTTTGAATTTTATTTAAAAATTATTAAGTGAGGCTTTCAAATAATATAGAACCAACCATGAACTACTTTAATTCCCCCAATTTTAATTTAAAAAAAACATTCTTAATACTAATTTCTTTCCTCTTTCCTCCTCCCCCTCATTTCAAAATCCAATTTTCCATTCACTTATTGAATTAATTTGCATTTTAATGAAATCATAAAAAATGTCCAAAATATCTTAATCCTCTCATATCAATAAATTTAATTATAATCCTTAAATAAGAAAAAATTCAAATAAACTACATAGCCAAAAAAAAACTAAAAACTTGGTAACTAGAAGGCATTTATAGTTGAATATTCTATGTTTTAGCCCCAAATTATTCCTCTATACCATAACACCAACCAACTAAAACAAAAAAAAGTTTTTCAGATAAGAAAAAAATAAGAAAATAAAATTAAAAAACTTTTTTCATATTCATTTCGAAATAATTAGAACACAGACAACATTATGCTTCTACGATTTGTATGTATATGTATATGTAATTATTATTATGTGTACGAAGATGTTACGTACGAAATTATTAATAAAATATGCATATAAATAATTGCATATTAAAAGTTAAAAACTTACTTATTAAATTAATGAACTCATATATAGTTATAGGTAAAAAAAATTTTCATAAAAAAAAAATTTAAAAAATTAAACATAACCACACACACCATTCCATAAACAAAAGCTGAATAAATTCTCTGGGATAAATTCAGTATCATATTTTAAGTATGAAAATAAAAATGGAACTAATTTTTGTTATTATTCCTGTGGTTCATTTTTTGTTCTTTTTTTTGCTAAGTAAAGGAAGGAAAAATTCAAATCTAAATTTTACTATTTATCTCTATCCAGTAGTAGGGTATATATACAAATACATTTCTACACTGTACCGTTTAATAATGATTTCAACCGCAAAAACCAAGGGGAAAAAAAACCGCAAAAGTAAAATATGAAAAAAAAAAGAATTGGAAATTTAGACACGCCAACATTAGGGTTCCTATTTTGTGGTATATTAAATTGCAATGCTTAGCCATATTATGTTTATGTAAGGCTAACACATTTTATTGTTTTATATTATATAGTCTCCAATGGGAGAAAATAAATTAAGGGCCCCATCATCTATCTTGCTATTTTACTCACCAAGTGAGAAGAAAATAAGTAACTACCAAATAATTGTATAACGCAATATTCGAGTGAGAAAAATTATTTCGTATTGTGTATCTCATTTTTGTTTTCTAAAATGTATAAAAAATTTATTCACCTTGTTTTTGAAGGCAAAACGTTTAAGTCGATAATTTGAGAAAAAATTCAAAATTCCTATTGAAAAAATGAGCAATCTTATTGGAAAAATGAAATATCCATTAGAAAATACTGAAAATTCTTATTTGAAAGTGAGTAAAAAAGTGAGTTACACGATTTGGCTGCTTAGTTTACAAAATATTTAAATTTAAGGTTTCAAATTTCAAATTGTAATTTTTAAATTCGTGCTTTAATTTCAGCATTACTCAAGAAATTTCAATAATATTTTTTTGTTATTTATCTATATCTATGTAAGCCCAAATTATAATAAAAATATATCGAAAATTAATAATTCAAAAAATCAGAATAAGAATATTTCTGAATAAACAAAGAATTTATAATAAAATTGATTGGAAATTAATAAAATTACTTTAATTTATTAATAATCTTATTGTCCACCATGGTCCAAACAATTTATCTGAATAATAGGCTGAGACTATCTAACCGTAGTTAGATAGTCTCGTAAAACTAACTATTAGAAAATTTATTTTACTCTCATTATTTTATGATATTATAAACGCAATAACAAATTTAGCTATAAGTTAATTCTTGCAGACATTTCAGATTTCTAAAGAAATTTCTAATATGAACACGTAAACTCATATACAATATTTATTTTATAACAATTTAGGTACATAGAATTTCAAAAGAAAAAAAAAATCTGAACTTAATTCAACCCAATAAATATTATAATAACAATACCAGTACACTGAAGTGTACAACATCATCTACGGTATATGCAACAAAAATTATTGAAAAAAGAAAAAAAAACAATAAGAAAATGAAACATCCGAAGCGATTTTAACAAATTACCATACTTTCCATTTTATCTAAATTGATTTTTTTCTCCAATACTTAATCCACATTTACACTCAATCCAAATAGTAAGGGTATATTACGTATTACAGGTTTTTCTTTTCTGCATAATTTTTTCCAATTTGTCGTTTTTTGTTTTTATTTTTTATTTAAAAGTTAGAAAAAATTTATATTATCCCCCATAACATTATAAATAAGAATGAAAAAAAATAAAAACAGAAAATGTACCTACTTTTGGGATTTTGGAGTAAGTATATAGAAGAACATGAAAATATAAAGTATAAAGTTTATGATGACAATGATTATTTTGATAGAATTGATGATGATGATGATAATAATAGTAACTATATGCATAAGATATTATGATGATATGAAGTTGCTGACTGCTGTGGTATTATGATTTTTTATATAGGGTAATTCAATAATCAATGACATAACATAATATATTATCATTTAGGGCGGCTATTTCAAAAAAAAATTTGTACAAAATTATGCAGTTGGAGAAAAATAATAAAATAAAATGATGGAAAAAAAAATTCGATTTTTTTTAAAGTTTGAATGCTTGGTATTTTGAAACTAGATCATTGATATGCGTTTCGAATACGTTGCTTTCAAGCCTTATACTAGCCCTTTCAAAAACCGATTATTTGAAGCTTCTATATCTTTCGGAAGGGAAGTTCAAAGCAAAAAAACTTGGGCAAGTAGAAATTTCTTTAAAATCCCTGTACCTCGGAGACTTATACCACTGAATGACGCTGTACATAAAATTGTATTTTTAGTTTTTTTTTTCGTTTTGCTTTTCCACATGATTATCCACTTTTCTTCTGTTTTCATTTAGTTTTTTATTATTATTGTTATTTTAATATACCGTTTATACGGACATTTTTTTTTCCTGTAGAATTTCTCCCAATTCTCAAATTTCTATACTCTAGGATTTGTTTTTTTTTTCCGTTCTTTCCCCTCATAAAATTATATCTCTTCTCTTATATTCCGAAAAGCTCTTATTCCGTTTATGTCTCTCCTTTTTTTTTACTTACTTAAAATATGATTCTCATCTTTACTTCTATTTTTCTCTCTTATGTTATTATGCTTTTTATATAGGTAGATACGAGTAGTGCAACTAAATTAGTATACTTATAAATTGTATGTACATATATATATATATATATGTGTAATATAATTGTATATTTCTGAAAATTTTGTTGTTATTATTATTATTATTTGGGATATTTTCATACCTTTATCCAAAAAAAAAAAAAAAAAACAAAAAACAAAATCATGTACACATCATAATAATAGTTATGTGGGTGTTCATTGAACTAGAAAACCCCAAAATAATCTTAGTTTAACATCTTGAAAGTAGTTTTTATTCTTTTGTTTTTTTTTTTGTTTTTTGTTAATACATGCATACGTTCGCATATTATATACGATCATAAACATTTAAATGATATTATAAATAAACATCAAATTTTTATCTGTAATTCTTGTTTTTCTTCTAATCTATATTATGTACATATAAGTTTATTGTACATAATATTAAAAAACGTTTTAAGTTATATACATATGTGCATTTGCTATACATAAAAAAAAAAGTTACGAAAAAATAAATTGTTCTCTTTTGTTTTTGTTCTTAACTTTTAGTTTTCGAAAATAGGTAAAAAATAAAAATTACTTAAGTAAAAATATAAGAAAATTCGATTTTTGTTAAAAAATTTCTAAAATGTTTTTGAGAAGTGTTTATTTTGCTATTTCCCAAAAGAATTTATGAAAAACTTAAAAATTTTCTAAAGAGATGAATTCGATTCAATAAAATTTTGGTAAGGATAGAATAGAAGTTTGATATCAGTTCGTTCTTACTATTGAAATTTCTGAGCTACTATTGAAATTCCTGACATAATATTGAAAGCAAATTTCTGTATGCGTATGTGTTCTTAATCAAAATTTCTATATTTTTTAAAATTACATTTTAAATGTTTTCTAAATGAGGAATATTCCTAATATCTTCAAGTAGTATATTTACTAAGCATAACTAACAAAATTTAGATAAAATTTAAATTAAAAATCAAATCTTTTAAGTCTATAAAATTAATTGGATTTCAACGAATTCTTTTGCATTAACAAAGAATTACTTGCGTTACAGAATTATTATCCTTATCTAATAAATTTTATTCAAGCACGAGAGTAGGTAAAGTTTACCGTATATCAACTTTGTGATACTCGTACAAATGAAAGATTTTAATTGCTATAAATTAATTGCCACACTATCATAAACGTTCGTTATATTTCAATTAATTCTGCCTAAAATAATAGCTATTTTACCATAGTTGTTTTTGTGAAAATTTACTACTCTAGTTTCAACAACTTCTATATAATTATTACCAAGTAACTTTTGAATTTGTATGGCAGCAACAACAAGTAGTCAAGAAATTTAAACTACTTTGATTGTGCGAAATTTTGATATTATAGCTTCAATATGATCTGAGATGCCAAATAGCAATTGAAGTTGCAAGGTAGCTACTCAAATCACTGCTTAGATCACATTCAATTTGAATAGAGTTCCTGTATTTACTATTATAAATCATTTGTGAAAGTATGGTGAGCTTAGCTCAATCAGGTTTTGAATTATCGTTGGGATGGAAGGACAGACGAACAGAAGGACATACGGAGCGAAATCGTTTGAGAATTGGACGCTGATCAAAAACATACACCCATACGTCTAATTTCTAGACCATTATTTCTTAGTGTTACAACCGAACGTAAACAAGCTAAAAATGTTATAATTAAAAAATGAACTAAATGACAATTAAAGTGTATTAAAAAATTCTTTTGACAGATGGTTTGAATAAACAACTAGAATTAAATTTATTGATTTTTTTTTTTTTAAATCATTTCTTTTTATCAATTTTTATAACAAAGAATAAAATTGAAAAAAATATATACATGTACGTATGCGGTATACATACATTGAGCCGGAAAAAAAAAATATTATATTATAGGAAATCTTGTAAAAAAAACGAAGAATCTATTCTCATTATCGTATTAACTTCTATTATATAAAATGAATAAAATAATAATGATGGTACACTTTTTATATGTATATACAAATGTACAAAATATGTTTACATTCAAACATACCAAAAGATTTGCAATAAACACAAAATTTTCCTCTTTTTCTTTTTCCTGTTTATTTTCTTGGCTTTCTTCCTTTTTTATATAATATGTAAGTATATACATTTTTCTGACATTTTATGGATATTAACCATGAAACGGATTAGCTTGGGTATACACAAAACTATGTATGTAATTTTATGTATAACATACAATCTCTAAAGTTTTTAAATATAAAAAAGACGTCCGCCATATCTTCTCTCTTATATTAAATGTTATTATTTGCTCTATATATACATATATTATTTTTGTATTTGTGTTTTTCATTTTGTTTTGATCTCCGTTTTTATTATTTTTTTTACTTAAGTGATCCCATGAGAGATTTAGCAGAAAAATGCCTCATCATTTTCTATTCATTTCAATGTTTTCTTCTACATTTATTCTCTTATACTTAATATTTATAATAGTAGTATATAATTATGTTTTTATATAGATTTATATTGATGTATACATAATATCATGTATTAAGTGTATGATAGGATAGAAATATATATATATATATATATATATTACGTATATTCGTAGACAGATAGTTAAAGAGTTACTCAAAATTAACTTTATAATGCTCTTGTGAAGGGAAAACGTAACGAAACAAGATGATTCAATAGGGAAATAAAGAAATTTTCTGTTTTTCTTTCTGAGAAATCTTTTATTTCTTTATCTCTATACAAAATTCAGTGACTTAAATGAGAATACTGAGTTTTTGCTGCTAAAAAAGATGAACTCTGTATCTAAAGTATTTCTGTATCTCAGTATTTTTTGTATAATTTGAAAAATTGGAAATTTAATTACAAAATCAGATTAGAAATTTCTAAATATAGTTGAGAATTTATTGCTTCCATGAAATGCGTGCAATAAGCTCTTAAAATGCAATTAAATTCCAACTAATCTACTCGCACACAAAATGTTGAGAACAAAACGAATTGAGAATTTCCCTCTTTCCATGTCTAATAGGCAATAGCATCTACATTTTTATTGCAAATCTTTAGATCAGCCGTATATGTTTGTTCTATCTTGAATTTAGAAAATGTTTTTTCTGATCCAGTTCTTTTCTTATCCAGAATTTCTTCCAGAATTTCAGTTTCTGTTCATTTCTAAGATTACTCAAAATTTATATTCTCAAAAACTTCTACCATCAAAGTTTTCAATAATTTTTAAAATAATTTTAAATTGACTCCAAAAACATTTGCTTCTTTTATTCAAATACATATTTATAAATACCCAATACCAACTTTACGTCATTTTTGGCTTATTCAAACCATTTTTTTCGACAATATGTACATCTAACTTATATAGTTCAAAATAAAATTAAAACAAAAATAAGTACGTATAAATATATATGTATATATGTAAAAATTCCGTATTATACCGTCTTCCATAAAAAAGAAGATATAAGGAAAAAATTAAGAAAAAGAGAAGAAAAAAAAATGGCTACAAGAAAATCTTTTTAAATATTGATCTGTAATCCATTTATATCCTTTTTTGTATAACATTACAATACCATGAATAATAGATTCACAGTTTATATTAATACATAAATATATACAATCCATAATCTCTATATAAATATATTGCATATTCCTAAAAATCCTTATATTCTTATACATTTAACAAACATACAAAAGCATATTTATGCTCATATACAATAGCGAAATGAAAACGAATTCCAAAAGGAAATTTCAATTCAAATTGTCTCCTTCAAAATTTTTCCTCATCAGTTCCACCTATAAATTTTTTAGAATTTATAAAATTGTATAAGTAGTTTAAAGCCTGAAATCTCGATCTGTGAATATCGTAAAATAAATATTTTAATTCTTAGAATTGACCACACAATATATTCAGCAATAAATACAAAACAACGACTAATTGAAACTATTTGACTTGGAAAAACAAAAATTCGTTAGTGTCAATTTTGAAATTATTTACTTAATTTGCAGTTCTTTTGAAATTTTAACATTCTTTTAATTGCTTCTTAAAATTTATTTTCATTTATTATAATAGAACGGCGAGTTTTATTGTAATTTTATCAATGTAAAATTCAATGTCAATATGATGTAAAATTCCACTAATAATATGTAAAATTCAAAAATTCAAAAGTTTCGAATTCTGCCAAAAATTTTCGATATTAAAATTAAAAAAAATTATTGTTTTCAATTAAAAACTGATAAATTCTAATTACAACTTAATAATTTCTAATTACATATAGAAAAAGAATTTCAATTAAAATTCTTTGTCCGCAACTGTATATCCAAATTTACAAACATTATAAGACTTTATGAATATATACACATAATATGAATAATCAAATAAGACAACCCTCATAACCGATTTATAAGATAAAAACAATTTTCAAAATCATTATTGACAATTGATCCTTTATGGTGCAAGAAGAAAAGAAAACAATTCCAAAGAAAAATTATAAATATTATATAACTATAAACACACGCACACAAACATACTACGCACATACTGTATATTTATAAGACAAGAATAAAAGGACTTAAAATAAAATTGTTATACCCATTAAAAAGGATACAAAAATATTTTACAAAAAACGGAACAAAATGTAAAAAAAAAAAATTTTTAACACAAATATGCCTTTGAAAAGGATTTAGATAATTTTTTTCTCCTGTAATCTCCTTCGATATAAGGTTAACAGTTTCGTATTTTTTCTTTCCAACTCGAAAAAATAAAGTACAAATAGTCATTGTGTATTTGAAAAAGGTGATCTTCTTAATAAAATAAAGCAAGGCACAAAATAAAACCTAAAACAGCTAAACTCCAAGGTATTAATGAATATTAAATAAAGCGAGAGTTATAAGAAAAGAAAATCAGTTAAAATAAAAAAAGCGGCCAATATTAATCAAATTCAAGATGAACTTTTCAATAGCTGACTATTGAGGACTAGAATACAAATAGAAATTTCTCCCAAAATAAAACCCAATTTCAATAATTGAATATTTATTTAACTAATTTACGAATTATCCTTATCCAAGGATAAGTGTAATATTTTAAATTTCTTTAATATCCTTAAATATTAATCAGAATAGTAGTGAATATTGCACGAAATTTAACATTTTATTCGCACATACAAAAAAAAGGATCTAATTTATTTATTTAAAATTAAATAGAAATCTGTTTTTCTTTTCTTTTACTAAATCAGATTATAATCTAGTATAAAATATAAGAATTATAGTTTTGTTATCTTCATTTGAAATCTTAAAACCTAAAAACAAGAAAAAGGATCATTTCTTAATATATTTTACGTTTTCTTTTCTAAATTTTTTATGTATTTATTTTTTTCCGAGAATGTTTCTTTTTAAATTTGTTAATTCCATTCACCTTATTTTTATACAAACTCCATTAGGTTTCAATTTAACCAGAGAGAAAAGAGGAGGAAACTGAAATTGAAACTAAAAACACCAACAACACATTATTAAAATGTTTTTATCTAATTAATTAACAAAATAATAAAAGTGTTTTCTTATACATTATTACATATACAAAGCAAAGAAGAAGGAAACGAAATTTCTACATATACAAATAATTATTTTTCTGTATATAAATATAAATTAATCCTTTTTATTATCTAATGTAATTTTCATTGACAGTTTCTCTTTTTTTTTAAGTAATTATTAAATCTACTTAAATATTTATGACAATTTTCTATTATCCTTCCTGTTTTTTCTTACAAAATTTAATATTATTACTCTAATTGTTAATATAATTGAAATGAGAAGAAAATTTTAGATAATATACTAAGACCCTATAAGAATAAAAGGATCATGTTAAATAGTGAGAAGAAAAAAAAACAGAAATATCTGTAAACAAAGCAGTCATAAATAAAAGCTAAAAGAAATTATCATCATTATTATTTGGGAAATATTCTTAAAATATAATATTATTAGACAATGTATATGAAATGTAATCTTATTTGATAAAAAAATACGAATTACATTGTAGCTGATGATGTAATGGTTGTTGTTATACAAAAACTATTTAAGTTGGGTCAAACCAAGGGTTTATGAAGAAGCACTTTTTTCTTTAACAGCTGAAAATATGTACTGCTTTTAAAAATAATGTGTGCATTAATTTACGATGATATTTAAAAAATTGCATACATTTAGGATGGACAATTCATGCAATCTTTGAATTAAAACAAAAAAATTTAAACAGCCTTTGATATAATGCTCGAATTTAAGGGTTAATTGAACAAGTTCAGAAAAATAATTATATTTTTTAATAGCATGGCATTATCTGTTAGCGTTTTCACATTTATAGAAATTTTGAAAAGCTTGTGTTTCGAAAATATTATAGTGCCAAAAATTCACTAGTGTAGAAGGTTTGTTAACATGTCCACGGACAGACGGACGATCGAATAGACGGACATAGTAGCACTTTTTCCAAAAATTTTTTTTGGAAAAGTGCTAAAAAAGAAAAATTTTACCAAAAGAATCACAAAGTACAAAAATTCTTATACAAAATGTTTGATCTAACACTCAATTTCCCGATTGTTTCTTTCTATAAATAAAAATTCTATTTTAATATTCTAAATTTTTAAAATTAGATTTAAAGCAATTGAATTAAAATTAATTTAAGTAGAAATATTCATAAAATATAAATTGCAATTTATAGAACGTGTATGTCACTAATTCTGCTAATCTATATACCAGCATAAAAACATTTTTGTAAAAGCCTTAAGTTGAATTTACTGATGCGTCTGAATCAACTTCATATATCTATTTTAAAAAACGAGAGTTAGTTAGTAATTTCGAATTACTAAATCACACAATTAAGTAAATCAACAGCAATTGATTTGAATTTTCATCTTGACTAAAAATTTAACCTCAAAAATTGATTCAATTTAGAATCTACAATCAAATATTTGAAAATGATTCTCAATAAAATTAAACTACATGGACTAAGTATAACAATAAAATAAAAATTTCTTTTTATGTACTAAATTTCTATTTTATTTTTTAATACTAAAAATGAAAAGTAAGAAAATATTGAAGATTAAGAAAATAAATGAAAATTTGTTACTTTGTCTTAATATTTTTAGCTAGTATATCGGATACATAAATTTTTTATATACATTTCTTATTATATTCTACCAACTAAGTTCATAGGGTCCTTTATTATTTTAAATAAATAATGAAATTTTATTTTACATTTTTTAAATTTCACAAATATTATTTGCAAACTTATTTTGAAGTAAATTTGTAGTGAAAATATTGCAAATTTTGTGTATTAAAATGTAAAATAATAAAAACAAATTATGTTAGGAAAACTCTAAGGATATTTCTTATATATATATATATTTTGTTACTCAGAATTTCTTAAATTTTAAATGACCATCAAAAATACATAGTATGTATGAGTTTTATTAATGAAATTTGGTTAACATCCATCTTTTCATAAAATTTCTAAAACTAGGGAACAATATTGGGGAAAGAACATTTGACTGAGAAGAAACGAGTGGAGATGAAAATTGAAGTTATAATAAGTAAATAGTGTTTTTTGAGTAGAAATTTTTAAAAATCACTCTAGTACCTAGGTTTACAAAATAATATGCGCAAATGTTAACTTGACTATTTTTACATTATAATATTTAAGAGCAATTTAACTTAAATCTAAAACTTCGATATAAGAAATGGACTAAATTTTAACAATAATCTTACACCAATATCAGATATTAAATAGTCTTTAATAAATTATCTTGAAATCGAACAAAAAATTTAAGGACTACTCGTAATAAGTGAATTTACTGCAAAATTTCAATTTTTTTTATTAAACTAGTCCTAATGTTCCTTATATCCACTACCATTCGAAATCCAAATATTTAAGATCCTTCGATTTTTAAAATTGAATTTAAGAAAAAAAATATTTGGTTGCAAATTAAATTATTCTGTTGAATGATCGTGTACAGGAACATATTATTATAAAAATTTAAATTTTATATTTTTTGAGAAAACAAACTATATAGCAACAAAATTGAAAATTTTTAGAATCCTTAAACACATTTAATACAACCTCTTCCTGAATTATTGTATTTTACTAAATTCAAACACAAAATATTATTTAAGCAACTACGAATACACGTTACTAATACACTTATAAATTGCAATTTGGGATTTAACGATGAAAATTTGAACTGGAATAGGAATAAGAAAAAATTTAAGGAGTTGCTTTTTATGCAACATTTATAAATTTTGTGTGCTTTTCTTATAAAAGAAGTTTTTTTTTTGTTTTTAGTTGTTAAAGTTAAGAAAATTGTATAGGGAAGAAAAATATGGAAATTCATTTTTTTTTATTTGTATTTTGTTTTTCTTCTTTTTCAAAAAGAAAAATACAAAGTTTCTTTTACATTTTTATTTTATTTTTATTTCGTGTTTTTTCCTTATTTTTATTATAAAGGATTATGCCAAAGAGTATATATAGAGAAAAAAAAGTAAAACAAACAAAAAAGGATTCAAAGAAAATGCGATTTTTTCACTTCTCTCACAAGTGAAAACTAGATTACTTTCTTTTTTCTTTTTTATTATTTTCATTTACTTTTATTTAAATATTTATAACATAAGCGGATAAAGATTACTTTAGAAATTTCATGACGAAAACCGAGAAGAAAATCATAAAATACGAAAAAAACATAGAAAGGATAAAAGTATACATGTATTTGTAAGTGCAAAAGAGCTTCAAGTTAAGGGTTTACTCTAATACAATGTTACATAAATATTCTTAAAAAGTAGAAGCATCATAAGATATAAAATTATAATTTTAAAGTTATTTAAGATTTCAACAAGAGAATATTAAATTGTATATAGTGTCGATTTTTGTTTTATTAAAAGAAAAAGAAAGAAGATTGGTAAACTCATAATAAAAAAACAGAAAAATTTTGAAAATTTAAAACGAAATATTAAAATTTAAAATTGCATAGATTAATATAGATTGTATTAAACATTGGAAAAAAAATTATAAAATTGAAATTTTTAGTTATTGTAAGGAAGCTAGAACAAATTTGATGTAGTCTCGTTCTGGTAGAACTCGTAATTAACTAAATATAATAATATATGCTAAGCAACAATATATTGTCAAAAAAAATGACATTTTCTAATATAATTTTTCTCATAATACAAAAATTAATAATGAAATTATCTTTAGAACTATTTTTAAAAAAAAATTTGTAATGCGTATTCAAACATATTGAAAATTTACTGTTACCCAAGCTACCTATTTGTAAGAATTTTTTGATTTTTAGAATTTTACGATTTTAACTCAATTACATTTTGGATTCGACTTCGGTACTTGTCCCGATTATAAATGTACGCATCCAAATCACAAATCAATCTGAGACCTACGTTAAAAACCAAGACGAAATAAAATGAAACGAAATCCATTAAATTAAGACCGCAAAATATCAACGAAGTTAGAAAATTTCTATAACCTATTTTAAATTATTTGATCTTTGTTATAAAATTATTTAAGCTAGAATTTCTAATTTTGTTAAAACAATAATGGAAATTTCTTGGAAAATGAATTCTTTTATTTATAAATTAAAAATAGATTTCTTTTGGGTTTTGAAATTAATTTCTTTGTGGTGGCCTTTGATTTGAAAACATAATTAATAATATGCAGTCGTAGAGAAAATGCCCCTTTTTCAAAACTAATTTGCTTATTTCAAAAATTTTCAAAAATTTAGACATTCTTTATATTCACAAATTTGTATAAGATATTCTCGACTCTCCTTTTAAATTTATACAATATTTCAATTATAATATTAATTTAACTTTCAATTTGTATAAGTAGTTGTTATATAGTAATTATAAATATACTATTCAAAATATGAAATTATAACATTACAGGTACCATATAACTTGTTTCTTACTCACACTTATGTAAATTTAATTATACACTATATATACAGCCTTATACTCATATATATTATGTTATATAGAGAAATATATCAAATATATATATACGTGTAATATAAACCTATTAAATAATTATAGATTCAATTTCTAATATACAAATATAACAAATTAAAAGTTTATGAGTATACGTATAACAAAATATGTACGTTATATATGGATGTTAGCATTTACAAGTACAAAAATTGAACAAAAAAGTAAAAATTTTCTTTTATTAATTTTCTCATCTCTTATTTTTTTTTTTTAATAATTGAATTCAGTTTATTTGAATACATTTTTCATCTCCCTATACAGAATGAATGTACAAAAATTGCAAAAAAAAAAAAAAAAAAAATTAATAATATTCTGACTTAATTATACTTAATAAAATATAAATTCCAGGTTCGCATAATCAACTTCATTTTACTCTATTATTTTTTTTTTGTTTTAATAAAAATAAACCAAAAAAAGAGGAAAATAACATTACAGAAAAAATTTTTTGAATAAAAATTATAAAATTCATATATAAATATTTACATATTTTCAAATGAACATATACATATACATATGTATATACAGTATGATGCTAAAATATATATACATATACAATTATCATAAATTTGTAAAAAAAAAAAATAGAAAAACAGAAAAAAAAAATGTAAAGTAATGAAAAGTATTTAAAATATGTAGTCGCAGTCACTCCATATATTCCATGAAATTTCCTTTCACTCCCTCATTATTATTATAATTATTAAAACCCTTAACGCAATTAAAAATAAATATATTTTTATAATATAAATTATACATGTACATATATTTACATATACCCTATACATATAAATATATACATATATTAAATATTACCTTTAGAAAACAAAAATTTTAAATACCACCGTCTTCTCTATATATACTTATATAATTATAATGTACATATAATGTATATAAAATAATTATTTATCAAAATTCATGTTGATATTTTAATGGTTATGTACTTACACAATATCTTTTACTCTTTACACCTACCTTCACAGGGAATTATATATGTAAATAATACAAAAAAAAAAAAAAATTAAATGTAAAATTTACTCATATACAGTGCAAATCAAAATTATTTTTTGAGGTATAAAATCATTTTTGCCCCTTACCAGGTTTTATGTTTTTTTTTTTTTTTTTCATTTTTTTTTTTTGAAACAAAATATTTACAAATTACAAATAATTAACTCCATCCAATGAAATGAATTAATATACACAACGGGACATAAAAAATCTATATATTATATACAATTTTTATTTTTATAAGTATAGATATTAATATGCAGAAAGCAAAATATAAGAATAATGAATGTACATGTGCCTGTATATCTATACGAAGAGTTGAAAATTAAAATAAAATGAAAATATATAAAAATGTGGAATTTATATACTAACTTTTCCATATATATGTACTTATATATATGTATATATATTATTTTTTAATATTTAAAATGACATTAATAATATTTGACAACTATAAGATAATTGAGTTCCTATTAATGTAATCAAATATTTATAAATCAAATATTCCAAAATGTATAACATTTTTGAGGGATAAAACTTCTAAAAGTATAACACTTCTTTATACACAAGCCTAAATAAGAGATCAGTTAGGCACATTTATTCCGGCAGATGGCTTTAAATTTTTTAATGGATTTTCCAAAAATCAAATAAAATAATATAGCTTAATTTAAATGTTTGCTGTTATTCCTGTGTATAACAGAATATCAATACAAAACAATATTCAATTTACAAACATTATATATGTATATCCCAAGTATTTCAGCAGTAGTTATATAAATTTCCTAACTGTTTGAGTAGTAGTAGGAAAATTTTGATATGTTTTGTATGTGAAAAGGAAAAACAATTGGGAATTATGCAGAATATTTTACAGAAAATGTCTAAAGCAATTGAATATTCCAAAAAAAACATTTGAAATATATTGAGCTAATGTAAAAATTAAAACAAACTACAGTGTTATAATTTGTTAAAAAATGAATTTAAGAATTTATAACGTTAGGAAATTTGCTCAAACAAATAACGACTTAGATTGAAATTTGGTAATATTATAATTTTAAAAATAGTAAAATTAATTATTTAATTATTAAATTTGAATATATTAATTTGAATTAATTGTAAATTAATTCAAAACTCTAAAAGAGCAAAATATGGCAAAGAAGAAGAGCATAACGAAAGCATCACCTACAAACCAAACACATTAAAATTCTCTCTCATTAATACTCACGTATTCTGTATCATTTAATCATTTCAATTATTCAATCCTATTATAATTCTTGATTGATATTGGTGGTAATATCTGTTTCATATATTATAATTCAAATTCAGAATACCAAAATGTATTTAATAAATAATTTATATCGACTTTTAATAAATAAAATCGACACAATAAAATCAAATACAAATACATATACATTTATAATGAAAGTAAAAACAAACAATGAAGAACAAAAAAAAAAGGACTAAAAACCGAATAAAAATACAAAACAAAAACAAAAAATAATGCAGGAAAAAAAAAACGCATAAAATAAAATCAACGGTTAAATACCATCCCTTGATATTTTAATATCATAAAATATGTATACAACGGTATAAATTTTACGTGTGTTTTTAAGGAATCAAAAAAAAAAAAACAGTAAAATACGAAAAATGCAAAAATAAAAATTGTTCCCAAAAGAAGGGAGTAAAACAGCAGTAGAAACAGCAGCAACAAAAAGCAAAATACTAAAAAGAAAAACAAAACAAACACAAGAATAAAGCAGGGTAAAGCCGAGAGGAGCGGAAGGACTCAAAAAAAAAAATATATACATATATTTTTTTATATAAATAAAAAATAAGCAAAAATAATACCCTTCACTAATCCGATGTATTAATTCTGAAAAGTGTTTTGTATTTTATGTGCTTAACAGCATCAGCAGTATAAAAAATAAAATAAAAAATTGAAAAGAAAAGTGAAAAATAAAAAAAAAAATCATCAACATTATCAATAGAAATAGTATACTACTATACTACTACCAGCAGAAGCAGCAACGGCAGGAGCAATAACAACAACAACATTATTAAGAGCAACAACAATGAATAGCAACAACCAACTAACATCAATAAACCGTATAACAGTATAAAATCGACATATAATATATTCAAAATAATCATTTAATGCAGGCGGCGCGCGTATAGTGATGGTTGTGTTGATAGTTAAATAAGCAACAGTAATAATAACTGTAACATATTATTATTTTTATAAATATATGTACATAAACACAATGTACATACTTATTACGAATAAATCATATAAGATGTTCCGCAATGAATAATTTGTCCATCATACATATGTTAGGTAAATTTTTTACACTAAATTAATACATATACACATATATAATGTATATATAATAAACGCTTTAAATAAACATGGAACTTGACCAAAATTGAACTTCGGAACAAAATTTGAGGTTTGGACCAAAACTGCAGCGGCACATTTTAAAAAATTTCACATAAAATGCCCGATCATAAGTTTTAAATTAAAAAACTTATAAAACAAATATAACAGAGGCCGTCAAATCGATGAGACACCGCGCTACTAATGTTATAAAGTAAATCATAAAGGTTTAATAAATTAAAAAATTCCTATATAAAATTCATAAATTAAATAATTTATTTTTCCGTTAGTTAACCCTGATACACCGATTATATTTTGCAATCAAATTTGAAAAACGAAATTTTAACATTGAATTTTTTCGATCTAATTGAGTTTAGGGTTAATAATTTATGTTAGTACTCGCCGTAAACACCAAATACAAATTATGTTAATGCTACCCTTTATTTTCAAAAATTTGATGATTTGTCAAGTTTAAAGAAGGTCCAACAATTAACTAGAGTTGTTCAGGTACCCAAACGTATATTTGACTAATTCTAGTATATAACTACCAGTTTGTAATAATACTTTTATTCAAAATGGCACTGATTTTGAAGCATCTTGTAATATATACATTATGCGAACTATAATATTATAAAATATATCATAGGAATGGGTTTTCTTTTATACTTTAAGGAATAATTTAGATCACTGTGGTGCTCTTTTATTTTATTTTTCTTCTTTTTTTTTCTCTCTCTGCATTTTTATATTTTATTAAATCTATTTATATGAACATACTTCTGTACAAATATAATAATACCGTTATTATATATAATTTTTTTTAACGTTAAATATAATAACAAAATAATATAAGAATAACAAAAACAAAAGAAAACATGCCTTATAGCATTTAAAATGAACACAGCCGTCATCTCCTTACACAATATGTACAACATAATAATAAAAACAGGAGAAAAAAAAACAACAACAAGAGATTCTTTGCTCTACATTAAAAATTCACCACAGCAAGGAATTTAAGGTAAACAATATTATTACATATATTTTCCAACAATATGTACTTATACTAACTTCTATATACAAATTATATATATATATATATAAGTATATGACTACATATTTTTATATAAAACTTGTAAAAAGTATGAATATAAGAGCAATAAAGATAGAGAATAATTTTAATAAGATAAGAGATAAAACAATGATTGTAGGGTAAAGGGGGTGAAAATACTGTCAGAAGGAGGTTAAATGTAATTCAAAAACTCATAAAAAAAAAGTTGAAAAAATATCTATGTACATTTTTATATAAATTTTTTGTATGTATATAAAAATGTGCATAATTGTAAAACTGAATCATCTAATTTGCCATAAGAAGAAAACAATTTCTTTTTTGCTATTTTTGTTGTTCCTGCTATAAGTTTTTCTATATATGTATATATATACAGTATAAGTATAATGCAAGAATCGAGCTAGATGGAAGTGAATTAGCGCTAAAGTTTAAGGTAAGTTGCAAAAAAAAACAAAATATAATGAGTAAAGAAGAAGAAAAAAGAAAAAGGAAAATTGCAAACAAACAAAAAAAATATTTTTTTTTTCCTTAAAGGCATTAAATTTTCTAATTTTATTACGGTACTATAATCAAACCTACATTTATACATCCAAATGTACTTATGTATAACATAAGTAAATATAAGACTTGAATATTTTAAGTATATAATATTAAAAATATAAGAGGATATAATAATGTTATGTAAGTAAATTTAAATAAGTATATTATAAAAATTATAAGACCTAAATGAAAAAAAAAATGAGATCCTTACAAAATTATTATACAACATCGTAAGAGTTGTAAAAATACAAGAAAAAAAATACAAAATTTTTAAAAAATTGCTCTTTTTTCTCTTTGAATAATTTTCGAGTAAAGTGTAAATAAGCTTCCAATTAAATGAAAATTTTTACTCTTTAAAAAATAAATTAAATTTTCTTCCCATTCCTATTTGTACTAGGGATTTTGTGTATGTTTGTTCAAAATTTACAAAAAAAAATTTAAAAGAAAATTCACAATTAGATTATATTTCATCTACAAAGTGATTTAAGGACGATGATCCTTTTTAAAAAAAATTGGTTAAAAGTATTAAAAGTTTTAAAATTCTTGACGATCTACGCTTATCACAAATAAGTGAAAATATTGTAAGTCCTACTCTATAACTGTACTCTTCCTGTCTATAATAATTATTCTCTATATTATATTTCATCTGGCAACTCTCTAAAAACACAAAATTTTTCCGATTATATAAATAAAATCAACATTTTTAAGAAAATATTTTTTGTATTGAAAAAAAAATCTCCATTTTTATTTTCTTAAATTTTTTTAATTTTTTGTTTTTTATTTTTGCTCTCTTCTCGGAAACAGTTACATTATATAGTCGTAAATTTACAGTTATTTTAGGTAAAGTACACAAAAATACTTACTTATGAGTATAATGGATGCGGTACATAACGGTGATATTTATAATAAAAAGTACCAATTATTCTGTTGTTTTTTTTTTTTTTTCATTAAAAGTATGCGCCATCTCAACTTTTTACAATTTTATTTCTCCCATAATATAAAAATTTCTTTTTTTTTTCGTCAAAAATTTTTTTCTCGTTTCCAAAATGTTAAATTATTAAGATCCTTTCATTACAGTGTTGCCTTATTTCGATGTAAAAAATTTCAGATCTGATGATTTCATTTAGAAAATTTACATTATTAATACAACCAATATAGTTACCTTAGTTTCAGATTGTAGGTGCTATTCTTCGTGAATTTTTTTTTAAATAATTTTCTCAAAAATATTGAATTTTTTATGCAATTCCGAGTAACTTCAAGTTTCGACGCCTGAATTTATTAAATTCGGTTTTTATTTAAACTTATTTGAATGTTAAAATTGAAGACTGAGAAGTTTTTGGTATAGTTCCAATGGCTATCAAACTTTTTTTCAAACAGAAATGCACGGTATCAGCAAGAGCTTTTCGAATTCGAAAAATAAAATTGCTATAGCTATTTAGAACCCTTTTCTTCGTTCCAATCTTAAAACAGAACAAGAATTACCATTTATATAGTCTTCTTTATGCGGACAAAACAGAATTAAACCACATTTCTAATTTTCTACTGCTTTACTGTTCTCTTCCCCAATATATGAACTTATAAAGACCGAACAAAGTACTGCTCTAATATTAAAGAAATTTTAAAACGACTCTAACATTACTGTATGAATATATTTGTGTTTATTTATGTTTTTCGTTTTTCTTCTTTTTAAGAAAGTAATGGAGGATTTTATTTTTATTACCTTCTCTCCATATTTTATACTCGTGCATGAATATACTTTCTCTTACTCTAATACGTATACGTGCTCATTTCTTCGTATGTGTACATGTGTATATTTTGTGTGTAGGCGACAGAAAGAAAATTTGTTATTATATGGTAATTAAATTTTATTAATACTCAATGATTTAAATTGATTTTCCTGAAAATTGTTTGCAGTTTTTCATGTTATTAACATTGTTGTTGTCAACGTTTTATTTTTTTATTATTGTTTTTATTATTCTTACTCTTATTAGTATTATTTTTATTGCCGCTTTTAGATTTTTTTGTTGTGACAGATGATGAATAATTGAATTTAATGTATATAAATAAAATGAATATTGTATAAGTAGATATGTGTAACATATTAAGTATAAGAGAATAGAAGGAGAATGTACATTTGTATATTAATTTAAGAAAATAAAAATAAAATTAATCCAAGAAAAATTAAAGGAGAAAATTAAGGAAAATAAAATATTACGAATTACACTACATAATATATACATATTCTTATATACAAATGTATGTATGAAACACAAAAATAGAAAAAAAAATGTTTTTAATAATTGATTAACTTTAAAAAGTTTGCAGCTTCATGATATTACTCGTATTTTTATATTAGTCTGAATATGTATGCATACATTTTGTTGTTTTATGTACATTTATGTATATAAGAATAAAAAATACCTACATATAAACCTTTTTTAATATACATCATAAAATTTATTGCAAATCATTAAGAATAACAATATTGTACACTAGGTGTATATACACAATGTATGTAAATAACAAAATTTTACCCACACACACAATTACTTTTAACAGTAATAAGAGGTGCACTTGAGAATGTATCAGATTGGCTACAGTAATTCAAATTTTTTTTAAAATTAATAAAATATTTTAACGTTAAATTATATTGGAAATAATTTATATCCTTTATTTTTAAATTTTGTAATATTAATGTTGAATAAGAATTTTAACGTCGAAATAATTGATATTAACTGAGCTTTCTTGTAATTAGTTCATTAGGAAAATGTTAATTTTTGAAAAAAATTTTGACATTTTGATATTTGCTACTCCCAGGAAATTTGAACATACTTTAAAGGAAGAATATGGTTTTCTATACATTAACATAGGTAAATGTTTTTTTCTTTATTATGATCGCGACTACAGTTACGTAAATCATGACAGTTGATTATTAGTGATAGTTAATTGATCATTTTGATTTATGAGTGATCATTTGGTATGGTGACATGATATGCTGCTTCAATACGCTTTTTCGGCAATATTCTTGTTTATAGTATACATATATCAAATATGTACAATTTTTCTAATATGAAAAATTGCAGCAAATCAGGATCATGATTTAACTTAAGTAACATATACTTGATTACGCTATATACCATAGAAAATAAATTTGAAATTACTCACTAATTTCAGTAATAAATATCAGTAATGCATTTGATTTAAACGAAAATTACTTCGCAAGTTCATCAATAATAATAATATTTAAGATTTTAAAAATGCGATCACAAATTAAACGAGTCACTGCTGTATGTATTGCATCGATAAACAATTTTTATTTCATTTTGATAATTTTATACAAATGCTTAAGGATAATAATATATAAATTTTTCCTTTTTATTTCTGAATATTTGTCGTGTGGATTTTTTTACTCAAAAAATACTTTACATTATGTACACTGTAAAAAAATCAGTTAAAAGTTACTCAAATATATAACATAATTCTTACTATACAATTATTATTTCAGTATATATGCTGTATAGCATAAGAGATTTAAAAGAAATTGAGAAAAATTACTGCTCTAAAGTTATTTTACTCTAAAAGAGAGTAATAATCATATATCAAATTCAAAATTACTTTAAAATAGGATAAAACTTATCTTGACTTTACTGTTTTAGGGAATATTTTTTGTCATATTACTTACTCTTTTGTAGAGTAACTTTTATTGATAAGTAATCATTTTTGAATTTGTGAATTTGAATCAGTTTTAATTGAGAGCCATCGTAATATTAAATTGGAAGTACGAGTATATATATATAATAAATAAATATATAATGACTCAGATTCTTAATACTATTATAGAAATTTTACATAATTTTTTTTTACAGTGTGCAACCATACATACTTATATATCAATAAACTATAAGTACGTATTATAAAAAATTATAACAGAAAAATTTTTTTCTTTAATTTTGTTCCTCTTATATTTTTCCTTTTTTTTTTTCTTAATTCTTATGTCACTTATATACATTAACAAAAAGGAATTTCTATTTTAAGTACATAATTTTATGGTTAAAATACTTAAAAGGATATAAAAATTTATTTGATAATAAAATATTCTTAAGATTCTTAATAAAGAAAAATATAATAAAAAAATGAAATAAAAATTTTTTATAAATTTTTTTTTTTATTTGCCCCTCCTGGTTATAAAGTATAATTTTGTTTTGCTCTTGCCGTCACAAATTTCGAAAAAATAAAATCCTATATATTGAAAATATCTAATATAATTATATACTTATTGACATACCTAAGTATGATTGTGTTCATGTATGTAGATATTAAAGAATATAACAGGGATGGAAAATGTGATAATATTGTACTAAATGTGATGTTTTCAGAAGTACATTGGTATTGTGGTATGCTCAAATAAAATGTAATACTTTATACTTGTTGTGTATACTCATTATCAAAAAATATTCCTTTTATAAGGAATATAATCTAAAATCCTTTGTGCATTATGTTGAATGCAAAAATTTATTTTGTTTGTCAACTTTGCTACTATTATTTATTGCACATGTAAACCATACCGTATATTGTTATATACGGTTATAAACGAGCGCGGATGCTTCACAACCCAGATGTCGTAAATTGTACCTAAGGAAATTTCAGTAATCTTCAAAAAACAAATTCCTAGTTAGAATTCGATTATTCTTTATGCCAAATCGCAATCTAAGAAGTGTAATGTATTGCATTATGCCGATTGCTGGAAATGTTTATATCAGATTGATAAAGTGGTATACGTACCCTCAGTTCTAATAAGGTACGCTTAGAAAATTTACGTTAGTCTACTCTAAAATTTTTTTGAATTTCCACCACTGGTACATATAATATGTTATAATATTATAAAATTTTGTGTTTATTTAATAGAGAAGAAAAAGTAAGAACAAAAAATTATGAAAAAAAAAAATATTATAATTTGAAATTTTTTATAAAACAAAAAAATATATCGCCTTGACAAATTGATATTAATTTAATTATATGTACATGTACTATATTATTATACGATTACATACAATCATATACATTATGTCACGTATATAGGAATATATAATTATATAGTATGTATTATGTATGTATGTATGTATGTTGAAAAAAGTATAACATTTTATATTTACATATATTTTAATTTTAAATACGTTCGTTGGTGTAAAATATTGAAAAATTTTCATGTGAAGTTAATTAAATATTGTTATTATTGTGTAGACAATTTCATTTTGTTTTTTTTTTTTATTTTTAATTAAATACTCGTACTTTGAAATAAACATTATGTAGGAAAATATATTAAAAAATTTTCCTTTTTGACGTCATCTGTTATTTTTTTAATTATAACACATACATTTGTATACAATGCATATATAACATTTTATATATGGTTACAATTATACACGCATAATATTTATTCTCATATAATTAAAGTAATAAGAAATATTCATAAATTGTTAAAAAGGAAAAAAAAAATTATTTCTGTTTAGCTTATAATAAGATTAACAAAAAAAAAAAATACAATTTTTTGATGTGATTTTTGATTTTACAGAATTAATAAATTTTTTTATACAAAATGTATACAATTTTGTATAGTGTATAACACATAGCTTACAATATGCAATCAAATTTATTCAATTGAAGTTTATTACGCAAATATAAGAATATTTCACCCCTGTCATAATAATTTAAAATTTAATTCACCCCTATTTTTTTTGTTTTCGTTTATAAGAGGGTTATGTTGATGTTACTTTGTAACAAAAATAAAAAATTTTTTTATTTTTTTACGTTAATCTTATTATTACAATTTTATGAATAATTCATAATAATTATATTTAAAAAAATTTTAAAATATTTATTCGATTTGACATTTTCATTTATTTTAATCCGTATATATAGAAATTGATAAAAAAATCTTGCATTTTAATATATAATAAAATTTAATAAAATAATCGTTTTAGTGATAATAAAGAAGTTATGTCTAATAATAATCGCATTATCGTTCTATATGAACGGCTGTTAAACAAAAATATTAATGAAATTGTAACTTGAAATTGAAGAATTATGTGCATTTAAAGCAAAAAAGTGCAATAGCAATTTCTAGCCATTTCTCAATAGGGAAAAGTTTTTCGCCTTAAAATCGTCTTTTTCCTTCAGGATTCCGCGTGACGGAATCCTGAAAGAGGAACTCATTCTAAAATTGAAAATAGATTGGATCCCGTTTTTGATCCAATTATATGTAGAATTTAAAGATTTAAAGCTACAAAAGTAGCTGGTTTTCATACAAAATTAATACATTTGGAGCCACGAAATTTAGCTGAATTGCGTATGTAAGTTAATTTTTTTATATAGGAATATTGAAGAGACTGCAATCGTGATTTGAACAATATGCTTGTATCTTTTACCCTTAAATTTTTAAAATTTAATTAACAATTTATAAATACTTGCTCTCATTTTCGTAAATCAAATTTTATATTATGATTTCTTAAGCAAACTCTGGAAATTTTCATTCATCCTATATTTACGGAAAAATAATGGATAGTTAATTTTTGGCGAAAATTGAATAATTGTGTCAATTTGTTGAAAAAAAAAACAATTTTAGGAAAGCAATGTGAAATTTAAATTTTCTTTGATTTCAAATTGAATTTCAATGAATACGAGTATATACAATGTATTTAATCTTAAAAGAAAGTAAAATAATCAAAATAATTAAAAAATAAAGCAAGTAAAAATTTTATCCAATTATTGTTAACATAAACAATACTTTCTTCTAATAATTTTACAATAAATAAGCCAAGAATATAAAAAAAAACAACCAAACAAAAAAACAAATTTCGCCTATATTATTTTGTACCTATAATATTTATCCCTAAATTTATTCCAGGCACGTACATATATAAAGTATTCTTTACAAACTTATCTTCTAACATAATAAAATTGATAACTTGAAAATATAAAATGTATACACAATTATCCTCCGCAGACTACTTATTTTCTTTTAATTTTTTCTTTTTTTTTTTTCTTATTTACCGGCCGCATTGTATTTAATAAGGGAGATGATGTGATGGTAGCAAATTTCGGTTGACTGAACCGATTTTGATAAAATTTTATATGTGAGTTTATTACGGCCATGTGTCACAGATTGTTCAACTTTTTGGTCAGATCACGTAATAGGACATTTTTCCAGGACGACTTTAGATTTTTGCGTATATAAGGAGAAATAATCAACCAATTTCCTAAATATCTAACATTTAAATTTAGAGCGCTCAAACAATAAAAATTTTTTTGAAAGATTAGGGCTCGGAAACCGAATTTGGCACCGATTTTACATTTTTTTCCAATTTTCTTGAGATTTAATATTTGAACTCTGGTACCAAAACTAAATATGGTATTCACGAAATTTGGATGGCAAAAATCGAAACTCTACTAAGAGCCAACTAAAACCTTACTAATTTCCATAAAATTGGAATGAAGATTTTAAAAAGCATTTTCATAATTTTCTATAATATTTTCGTAAAACGATACAATATACACACAGCGGTCGATTATTTGCTGACCAGATCAAATTTTTTTCCTAATTTATACATATTGAATATATTTTCTAAATAAAATATCCACATTGTATATTAAATACAAGTTAATACTGTTACAGTCTTTATTTTATTAAATATACATACATACTTATATTTAAATACTATGTCAGTTTGTATTATGAACAATTCGAATAATTTACAAGGCAAAAAAATAAAAACATATCTCTCTACAACCTAATCCCTTATTATATCCTTATAATTTTTATTATTCCTAAAAAAAAAAATTCATAAAAAACCACAAGAAATAAAAAAAAATAAAAAAAAAAAAGGAAAACAGGGAATGAAAATGAACATAAAATGTCTGAAATATCTTTTAAAATTAAGTATTAAAAAAAAAATTGTTACCATTAACCACATACTATCATTATTATGATCACTTTGTAGATATACATACATATACAATATGTATGTATTCATGTACATAACATAATCGTATTCGTACAGATATTACTACTAATACATAATATCCTCATTTATCCTCTTTTCATAAAAAATAAAATAAAAATAAGTTTTAAGGATATAATATGGTATATCAAAGGAAACAAAATAGAAAAAAAAATAATCTGTAAAATAAAAAATAAAAAAAAAGAAACCAAATAAATCATGTGACGGATATGCCTTTTAAAATAATTGAGATGTGTGGCACATTTTTATTGGTGTGAAAATGATTCGTGAACTGAGTATAAAATTAGTGCATAAATGTGACAAAAAGAGCTACAATAATATATTAATTCGAATACATACACAGATATAATCACCTATACATATTCTAGTATAATAATAAATCTATAAATATTCGATAACACAAATATGAAAAACAAAATACATACAAACTTATTATAGAATTCTAAATTCTAAAATATTTTACACATTACAAATATGTGTACATTGAATAAAAATGTGTGGATATATATTCGTACGTTTACACTTGTACGTACACACATAATATATACAATTGTATATACAAAAGAATTTCAAAGGAACGTTTATATTTAGTGTATGTATAGAAGGACGAAAAATGTGTAAAGAAAGAAATATACAAAATGTTTAACAATTTTTTATTTTTGAAAATCTAAAAATAGATAATATAAAATAGTAAGTAACAAGAGGGATTCCAAGGGTATAACATTATAAAGAATGTATATGTAGGGAAAAATTATATGACAAAAAAAAAAAATCAAACAAGAAGAAAAACAAAAAATAAATGACAAAACATATCCGACATAAAAGTTGAAAAATACCAAAAAAGTTAAATACAAGATACGAAGGGGTCAGCAACCCCTCCTAATAAAATTAGAAGAAAAAAAATCCTTATAGTGTAAACAGAATAAACAAAATAATAAAAAAAAAAATATATTAATCACTCTGCACAAAATTTATTTATTTATTTTCTCTCTATTTTCTATTTTAGGTATATAAAGCTATACAAGAGTGTTGTCGTTTTGATTTTCTTACTGCCTCCTGGTTTTATTATTTTTTTTTGGTTTTTTCTTTAATGTAGTTGTATATGCGGCTATTATGTTTGTATTTAGTGATAATAATGCCATGAAAAAAATAATGTTCATAAGTTTCAAAATATTTAGTATGGTATAATTTGAAAAAGTATAAATTCGCATATGGGAATAATGTCAAAAAACATATTATTATACATATATTCTTTAAATAATTTTTATGTATAATAATTAAGATTACCATATTATATACACTTTAAAAATAAAATAGCCATTGAGAAGCATTTTGAATAATAGTACTATAATAATTTAATAAAATGTATCCAAATCCGAGACTTATGTCCCAATCCGTTTTGTTAACCGAATTCGAAAAAAAAATTTGCTCACATTCTCGTTTTTTTTCAATTAGATTTTCTCAATGTTTTAAAATTGAGAAAGAAGGCTCGTGTCGATTGGAGCAAAGAAATGTTGAAAAAATTCAATCGCGGTGCGTCAAAAGACGTTTATAAGATAGTCACAGATGAATCATGGATCTATGCATATGAGCCCGAAACGAAACAGCAATCGACCGTATGGGTGTTCCAAGACGAGCCAAATCCAACAAAAGTTGTTCGTGGAAGAACCAAATCGAAGCAAATGATCGCGTTTTTTTTTATATAACCGGTCATGTGGCCACAGTACCTTTAGTGGAACGTAGGACGGTCAATTCTGAATGGTACACCACCATCTGTTTGCCGAAAGTTTTCGAAGAAATAAGGAAAACAAACAAGCGCCGGCGAATCATTCTTCATCATGACAATGCAAGCTCTCACAAATCAGCTGAAACAATGGACTATTTGAGCACTCAAAATGTCGAATTGATGGGTCATCCGCTGTACAGTCCTGATTTAGCACCCAATGACTTCTGCTTATTCCCTCACATCAAAAAAAAATGCGTGGACAACGATTTTCAACACCTGAAGAAGCAGTCGATGCGTTCAAAAACCATGTTTTGGAGGTGTCTCAATCGGAGTGGAAAAAGTGCTACGAAAATTGCTTTCAGCGCATGCAAAAGTGTATTGATCTTCATGGGGAATATTTTGAAAAACAATAAAACCATTTCCAATGATAAATGTTTGTTTTTTATTGCTAGACCCGAAATATAAATAGTGACCCTCGTATATAAAAATACGAGTAAAACTATAAAATATAAAATATCAAAGATTTGAAATTTATTTATCACACACAATAATGTTCATTTTATTTTTCAGCCATATTTTGTGTATAAATAAATGTGGTTTACAACTACTTTTAAAATAAGGTGAGGGCAAGATTTTTACAAAAACATTTCATATTACTCATAAATATTAAATCGAAACTAATACTTATCAATTGGTAACCTTAACAGTTCATAGTTTCATACACATAATTTAAAAGCGAAGGGAAAAAGTAAAAATGTTAAAATACAAAAAAAATTTAAGAGAGGAAAATTGATTGTGTCAAAAAGGAGATTTTACTTTTTCTTTCCCTCATTTTGGTTTTATTTCTTCTTTTTCTTCTTTTCGTATTTTTTTTTTGTTATTGTACTGAGAAATTATTGTCTACATTTTCGTGTACATATGTATGTGTATGTGTATATACATATTTTTATTTGTTTTGTTACTTTGGGGAGTGTCAAATTACATGGGAAATTAGCACTTTTTAAACGCTCTTTAGACAGACAATTGTGCTAACAAAAAAATAAAAAGAAAAATGAATAATAAAAAAAAAGGAGACAAAATGACAAAAAAAATTAAGGTCGAAACTTAAGTGCTTAGAAATTTGTAAAATGTAAAAATAAAATCTCAAGATATTATTTATGCTCTAGCAACTGTCACTCTAATTTTTTTTTTAGTTTAAATGAGTGTTGTAATTTGTAATGTAAAATATTTACACGCATATACAAACATAATATTTTTTTGGTTTTTTTTTTTTTTTTAGTAAATTGAAAATAATAATATGATAGTAAGTTTTCATTTTGTACATTTTGTATATATAATATGATTATATGAATATGTATGTAAATCTAATTACTGTTGTTTAAAAAAGCAGAGTTGTATTTGAAAATCGTTAATAAATTTATTGTAGTTTTAGTCGAGACTCTGTTTTTAATTAGTAGTATTTACTGTACGAACGTAATATTAGATATGTTTGAGATTTGCCGCATCAAAATATCTGAGAGTCAATCAGTTATTTTTGTACTACTATATGCTTATACATATAGTTTTCTTCAGTATATACATAGTATTAATTTAATAAAATTGAAAGAATTTATATGACAAATTGACAAAATTGTTATTGTAATTTTAAATATTTTGATATAAGAATTTTACATTTGACAAATTTCAATAGCAATTTCCAGGAGTCTTCAACATTCCAAACACAGGAACAATTCTGCATTAGTATATAATGCAGAACATTCTGTTGAAATTGCAGTTTTTTGTCGAAAATATAATATTAAAATTGGTTTCCAGCTTTTATACTTGCCATGCTTCAAATTCAAGTTTTTACCATGAATACTTGTACTTCATGTATAATAGTTTCAATATACCACTTCTTTAATAACCACTTTCATTATGACAATGACAAAAAAAATCTAAGCAATGGATTTTCACTTCGTTCGAATAAAATAAAAGCATTAACCAAAAGTATGGATTCGTACTTAATAAATATGTATAAGTCAAACATATTCAATATATTATGTAGTATAACAAATAACAAAAATTCTAACATAACTAATTTCAAATTTTTCAAATCTTACAAAAAATATGTTTATATGAGTTACACTGTTGAGAAAACATGAGTAATAAAATTAAATATTTGAAAAATTTTTCATTAACTCCACTTAACTTATAAGATGGCACAGGAATAAATGTAAAGATGTAGAGAATTGTATGTTGTATTGTATATCAGTATATGTCAGTATTTAGGTATGTATAACATGAGACTGCCATTTTTTAAGCATGACAAAACAGAAAAAAAAATTTTTTTTTCTTGAAATTCTTTCGTTCCAACAACAAAATTTTCTTTTTTCTATTCGAAATTCCATTTAAAACCATAATTTTTTCTTTTGGTATTCGTTCATTCTTAAATTACTTTATGATATGGAACGCGGAAAAAGTTTAAAATTCTTTAGTTTCCTTATATTTATATATATTTCCTTATATTTTTCTGCTGTTTCTGTTCTTAAATCATCCCTCAAACCCTAAAAAATTTACATATATACTTGAATATTTTGAATATTACATAGAAATATTTTTGAAGAAAGAAGAAAATCAATCGTTTTTTCTTCTTCCTTTTTACATGTAAAAATTTGTTAATTTGTTGTGATAGGGAGACCAAATTACGTGTACAAAGACGGAGTAGTCTAAATGTAATAAAATTTTACATCAAAATTAAATCTATAGAGACTATTTTTAAAATGAGTTTGTGAATCGAATCAATTTTTGACACACTATACTTGTGTCTTAAACAAATACAACAGTTTGTTTAACTAGAATTTAATATTATGAGAGTTGCGGGTCACGTGACATTACTTCATTACTTGATTCTAATTCACAATATTTTTTATTAATTAATAATATCAAATTGTTAGTTTAAAAAAAAAGTAACCAATACTTAAGACTTTTTTTACCCTTTGTGTTTTCATAAGAAATTGTAAAAAATAAAAATTTCGAACAAAAATTTAATAAATTTTTAAACACTCTGTATAAGCAAATATATTTATAGTATAAAACTGTAAGTAAAAGTTAGAAAGAACAAAACCAAAAAAATTGAAAAGAAAAACTTAAAAAGGTAATAAAAAATATCACAAAGGTTAAGACAAATATTTCAAAAATGCGGCTGTATTATTTTAAGAATTACAAAAAATGTTTGCAAAAATAATAAGAAGAAAAAAAAAAAATTTGAAAAGTGCAATTTTCTTGAAAGGTTTCTTATGGAACCCACGAAAGAAAGTAAAATAGAAAAAAATATGCACAAAGAAAACAAATAAAAAAAGAAAATGAAAATTTTCTTTTAAAAGAAACTAATTTGAAATTTAATATAAAAAATAAAACACTGACGGAAAATTCTGAACTTTTTTTTCTGTCTTTTCAGTTCAATTTAAAAATAAAATTACAAAAAGCATTTAATATTTACAATTTTTTTTTTACAAGTTTATTGGATTTAATGGCGCTTGACATATTAAAAAGCAAAACAAAATTATTTTACCTTTAGAATTAAGAAAAAAATATACAGTAAATAATAATGGTATGGCAACAGTAACAGTATAAATAAATCTTTTAATAAATTTTGTATATTTATGCAAATTTATTTGTATAAAAGTAAATAACAATTATGAAAAATATTATATTACTAATAATTTATAACCCAGCTTTCATAGATGTCATCAATTGCTCCCGTACCACTTTAAAATCTTCTAACATGGCACCCCACGTTCGTCATACGCATATGTAAATAATTGAAGACAAACTGTACTCTAAACGGTCATACAACGGAAAATAATTGTACTGCAAATCGTGCAACTATAATGTAATTTAAGCAAAACTAATAATGGCTGACTTTCATATTGTTAAAAAAAAATTTTGAACCTTAAATATTTTAAGTTATTTTACTAGATTGACAAAATAATGTTTAAAGAACGCTTAAATATTTAACAAACAAAAAGATTCTAATAAATTTTACGTTCAGCGGCAGCACCGCTTAAATAAAATTTATAAAAAGGGTAAATTTTTCGAGGCGCTCTCAATTTTTTTCTGCGTACTCAAAACGATTTCCAAACAATTTGGAACTTAATACAACATCGAATTTTTTGAAGTGCAATATAGAAACATTGTAGCGAAAACATGTTTTTTTTTTTCAGAATATGGAAATCAGAAAATATAAGTCTTATGTGACACAAAAAATTTACTAACATTTACTCTTATGTATTTGATTGTCGTAATCTGATTGACACAAATTTGAAATTAAAAGTTCTCTGCTACATTACTAAGGCATTGTGTTAATAAAAAATCTCTTGTGAATTGTTACTGCATTAATAACCAAAAAAAAAAAATTTCGCTCTCATTCTAGACTCTCATTATTTACATATATTTTACAAAATTTTTACTCATTTTAATTTTTTACATTCCTCATTTCATTTTATTTGTATAAAATATTTTTCAATAAGTCTATAACTATTTTTTTGTTCAAACATTGTTGTTGTTATAAAATAAATAAATAAATAAATAAATAATATGTACATAAAAGCCAGAAGTTATTGAAATTTTAATTTAATGGAAAATAATTTTTCATTGATTCAAATAATCATATTAAATAGCTCCAACCATATTTTTTATAAAAAAAGCATAAAAACTTAAGTAAATAAATATTTATACATACATATATATATTATATGTATATTATGTGTGTAGTTCAATTTTCGAGAATAACAACAAGAAATAAATAGAACGTCTCCTATAAATATATGATGTATACCTTCAATTTTATATTGACGAACGCCCTTTAAAAAATCATTCAATTTCATATAAAAATATACAATGTATACATGTATGTATACTTATTTTTACATAAATATACTACAAATATATATATCATCTATACTAAATCTTAATTAAATACATAATAATATTTCTAATTCAAAACATACACAATATTTATAAAAGTTTCAATTAAATTTCAATTAATTTAAGTACTCATAAATTAATTTAGGAAAAAGGATAATAACTCAAATTTCTGATTACTTTATTTATATACTCTTATTATAATAAAAATATAACATACCATATATATATTATAAAATCTATATAAATACAAAGTATAGTTATCTATATGAAAAACAATATTATTATAATTTTATTATATAAGTACACAAAATGGAATGAAAAATACGAATAAAAATTAATGAAAATAAAAACAAAAAAAAAATAATAATAAATAAATAAAAATTGATTCCCCTTAAGTTGATTATAATAATTTAATATCCAATAAGTGAAAATAAGAAAAGGGAATAACAAAAAAAAGAAAATTATTTATAACACAACACGTTTTCTAAATATATGTACTTATAAATATGTAATTATATATGTATGTATTATATTATCAATATACATTTTATACTTTGTATTCATATACAGTCAGAGAATTTATTTTTGGTACCTTGATTGTTCGAAATTATTCCAATATAGTTTAAATTGCATTTTACAATGTTTATTTTTAGCACTTTTCCAAAAAAATTTTGAAAAAAAGTGCTTATTAGTTTTCACACTGTCCGTCCGTCCGTCCGTCCGTCTCAGCCTGTAGCCTGTAGAAGCCTGAAATTTTAGGCGCCTTTAGACACTAACAAATGCTTCATTTCGTTAGAAGAACATTTTTTTCCATCTCCACCCCCTCTGAAGTTATTGCCCCTTGAAATTTGCAAAATTTGAATTTTTGACACCTTACATTTCCGAAACCGCAAGCTTTTTCAAATTTCTATAAACGCATAAAGCTAACGGTAAATTCCATGACATTAAAAAATGTAATTATTTTTCTTAACTCACACAATTAACCCTTAAAATCGAGCATTATGTTAACCCCACTTTATATTAATTTTTGCTTTATTTCAAAGACTGCATAAATCGTTCATCCTAAATATATGCAATCCTAGAAATAGTTTCGTTTATGATTGAAAAAAATTTATAGCAGTGTGGTGGATATACATAGAGTGTATTAGCAGTATTTTAATCACTTGTTGAAAGGAAAAGTGCTACAATACAAACCATTGGTTTGAACCAACTTTATTTACATTACACTCTCTAAGAAATTTCAACTTAAAACAAATTTGTTACTATGGACAGTATACTGAACAAATATTGTGCTTGTTCAAGCTCTGAAATTTCATACTCCATAACTGAAAAATTTTGAGATTTGTCTTCTATATATAAAAGTCTTCTATATAATAAGAAGATAAAAAAGAAGAAACAATTTAAAATATTTATTAAAATACATATATAATGTCGTTTTGAACTCAAGAATATTATAAATACATACTTTTAGGAGTATTACAAATTATAAAATATATTACACTGGATTAAATATGACATTTCTTTCCTACATTAATTGTTTCAAAATTAAAGAATAAAATTAGTAAACATTAATTTATAAAATTTTTGTTATTAAGCTGGCGAGAGCATACTTTTAGGAGAATTACCAAATTATTACAGACTTTATTTACTTGTTTACGTTCAACTGTATATTATAAATTATAGGTACGATAGCATAATATAAAAATTTATAAATACATTTTATAAATATGTAATTTGATCCTTGAAATTAGTTTAACTTCATAATAACATACAACAGAAAGAAAAAAAAATATAAAAAAAAAAAAATAACCAACATTTTAAATATGCTGTCGTTGTTATATTACTGATGTTATTGTTTTCTATTGTTGTTATTTTTATTGATATTATTATTACTTTTCCTTCTTTCCTTTTGTTTTTTCTTTTTTATTATTGTTATTATAACTACTTTTTGTTTTCTTTTAGCCCGCAGTATTTTCATCAAATACACGCCATATTATAAACTATATATTTATGTATATATATATATAAAGGGATATATTATTATAAATTTATAAAAACGTTAATGTTAGAAAATAAAAATGAAATTCAAAATATAAGAGAAAAATAACAAAAAAGAAAAAACAAAATAATAACACTTATATCCTTGGGCGCAAGGATATATAGTGTATAAATTTATATTATACTTTACATACATATATGTGTATATAAATGATAAATATAAGTGCATATAATAATGTATATTTTTAGAGAAATTTCTCAAAGGAAATTGATTCTATTAACCAGCATTATTGCCAGTTACTTCCTTATGCCTTCCGATCACGTTATTATAATTTTCCTTTCTTTTTTCCATGTTTTATGTTGTTATTTTTTTTTGTTCTATAATTGTATGTGAATTATTTTATATAAATATATTATTATAAATTTAAGTATATATATAGAGCAGTTATTATAAATTTTCATTTTATTAAATACTGACTTTCTGTTGCTTTTCTTGTAATACGTGTATAAGTAATACATATAAATTTATATGAATGTGCGAACACTTTTATTTTTATTCTTTTTTTTTCATGTATATATTCATTGATTGCCTATTTAGTTCCGGAAATGTGCTTATAAATTTTATTTCTGAATATTTTTATATATTTATTTGCATGTATGTATAATATGATTATTTGAGTATAACATTTAATAAAACCTCTTATACTTTAATATCTTTTGCTATTATTATGAATTAGGATTACCCATAAGCATTTTAAAAAAAATTTTTTAATAATCACACAGTTTCAAAATTTATATTTAGAGGGTTTGATGGAAGATCTACTTTCAATTTTGAAATTTAATTTGGAAATATGAAATTTAATACTGAAAAGTAACATATTCGTGCCAGAAGAGAAAAAATTTTTAATTCCATTACAAATTCGAATAAAAATCAATATTTTTTTTTCATCACACAAATTTTTGGAAAGAGATAAAACCTGGAAGGGATGGAGATGAATTGAAAAAATATTCTTTAAGCGATGCTGTGAATTACAAAACACAATTTCACATTACTGGAAATTCTATATTTTCCATATATAAATTTTGAAATATTTTCCTCTCACAATTTTCAAAATTACAAAATGCTGGTAATCTTGAGTGATTTGTTTTTTTCTTATTTATATTAGCATTTAATTGAATACATAAGTAAATAAGTAGTTTTTTTTTTAACTTACAAGTTAACTTGCATTAATTTTATAAAGATAATTATAGGATAAAATTAATTTAGTATAATAATGTTGGTGAGTTAGTAAGCCTAATTCCTCTTATTCATGCATACATTACATATACAACTACAAAAAATTTAATATGAAAAATATCATGAACGGAAAACCATAAAAATGTGTGTGTTACTTGTCATGTTTTTGTAGTTTATTTATTTATGCTCTTCTCTGTTTTTTTTTTTTTTGCTCGGTTTAAATTTTATTTGATTTGATTTGTTATTCTTTAAGGATATATTGAATGGTAAAATGAAATTGGGTAGCGAAAAATAAGTATGTATGTATACATAAATTATAGAAAGAAAGGAAACAAGGTAAATATAATATAGTGGAGTGGAAAAAAAATTATAAATGTATTGTAGTAAAAACGATAAGTAAATTGAAATGTTTTCCTTCTTTAACAAATTGTTTTTTCTGTTTTTCTTTTTTATTCTTTTTATTTTGTTTTTCATCCCCTCGAGCACTTTTTTTCGTTTCCTCGAGTATATTGCTGTATAATATAAGTCGCTCCCACGCTATTATTCTGTCTACCTTTCACTTTTTGATTTTGATTTGATATAATTTTTATATATTATGCTCTTGATCGTTTTTTGTTGTGTTTTTCATTATTTTTATGTACGTAGTTTGTTATTCGTCCTTTTTAACAGTTTATTATCCTTACTAAACCACATTGTTTGATTTGATAATAATATTCGTTTTTCGTTTCAATAAATAAATATATATATATATATGTATTTTTTCATGTAATTCTTCTTATTTTTCCGATTTTTCATATCGTTTACATGTATTATAAATAAGGCAATTTATTCGTCAATTTGCACGTTATTATAATCAAATATAATGTATATATATATATGTGAAATATATAAACAAAATATATAATAATATGATATTAAAATATAATACATGAGCGAAAAAAAAAATTACAGGGTGTACAATTCTTATGGCACGTGAAATGTAATAAAAGAGTAAGTATATACGTGAGAAATATAAATTTACACTGTGAAACATACATTTTAAGTGAAGAGAGAAAAATTATTAATATTCTCTATTAATATTGTAAGAAAAGATTTTTTAAGCATTTTTATGCATATACTAATCTAGTAGTGTAAACTACTTTTTACCAATAATCGTAATATCATTTTATCGGAGTATGAGTTTCCGTAATCTCATATTGATGTAACCCTTATATTTGTGATTAAAATTTCTAGGCCGATATTAGCATCTACGAAGAGTTCAATAACGCAATTAAACAGTAATGTTCATTAATCTACAATTTTATTATATTTTGAAGTATATATAGTAAAACTAACCTTCAAATTACCAACATTTTTAATACGAAATACATTACTATTTCAATCAAATTATTGTGTGTGTCATAAGTCCACAAAATTTGAGAATTACAATATTTTAATTTCCTAATCTGTTCTTCAATGTATAACAATTTGATCCTATATACTATATGACTATCACTTAAAAATATTAAATTATTTTTAAATCCTATCAACTATTCATAAAGTTTAATGGCATACAAAAATTCTGAATAATTGAAATTATATAAATCTAAATTCTAAATGTATTATATCTCTAAGGACGATAAAAATTTTAAAAATATTCTAATAATCTTGTCACACTTTCTATAATACTGTACACAAATACATATAATGATACTTTATTTGTTAGAGTCAACTAATTTGTATTACAAGTAAAATTCATTTTTAAACGATACTTAAATTTGATTTTTTTTCATAAATAATATTCATCCATTGTTACCATTATAAGCACCTGTGTTCATTCTTATATGAAAAATCATTATAAATATAAAATGGTAAAAATTTAATATTGTTATAAATTTACTTACATTATAATTTATATAATAATATTATATTATAAGAAAAGATATATGTATATAATATTATTTAAATCAATGTATTTAAATAGCGAGAACATGATGAGATAATCAGAAAAATATTTAAAGTCAATTGATTGAAAATATAAAATTATTATTTATATACACGCAAATATACGTGTATATATAAAGGAATTACAAAAAAGGTTAAATTTAATTTGATTTCACGTTATTTTTTACTCTTTATAGAGTTCAAAAAATTATTTAAATATATTACACTTAACTATATATTTATATTTTATAAATGTGAATATACACATATATGCACGTATTTTAAACGAAAATTTAAAAAATGTTATTTATATTGAGTACATGTTAAATAAAAATTTCTGTTTACATTAAAGAATTAATGATATCACGATTTAATATGATTGGAAAAAAAAAAATTCAAATTGTACAAACAATTTGTAAATAAATAAATATTATTGGTTAAAGAAAGTGTTTGAAATTCAATGAATATTTACAAAAAAAAAAAACAAATAAGAATTTAATATTAAAATAAATTGTTAATATTTAATAATATTTTATAAATCTCATATATCTACAAATTTGAATAGGAACCGAATGTATTTCTCATTTACCAACACACAATTCTAAGGAAAATTGACATAAATAGTAGTTTAATCCTTCATAATTCAAGAAAAAAAAAGTAAGCTTAAAACCAGAAAAAATATTTTTGTAAATTTAAAAATATGGCGTTAATATTCTGTTGTTAATTACTTGTTTTGACATATATGTATATGTCAATGACAAGATGTCAAAAAAAAAAACATCAAAAATTTGACATTTCAAAATGTGTATACAATAAGTTAATACCCGCAATAATATTTTCGAAACAACTGAACGAGTATGCAGATGTAACCAGAAAAGAACCAAATTTGTATTTCGAAGAATTGAACTGTAAAATAGTATAAGCTAAGTACTAAATTAAGAGCCTTATCACGTAGTTCGATTTTTTACTTGCATTTTATTCTCTTTCAAATCAGTATTCTCCATTTTTCTAATGAATATTTCAATTTTCCAATAAGATTACTCATTTTTTTTAAATGGATAAAATAGCGAGATTGGTGATCCGGCCCTAAAAATCAGTCATTATTTAAAGTTAAAATTCGAAATGAGTATTCCGACCTTTACAGCATTAATTTGCTAAATTGCAATTAATACTTAATTTAAAACAGCATTTCAAAATATTATAAAAATTTCAAAAAATAATATCACATATTTTTACATGATACAAGTTTTTGTGAATAACAATGTTTTCAAGCTGTTGGAAATCTTATATACCTTCCTTTATTTACTACTACCGGTTCTCCTTGAATAAAAATCCACGAAATTGTTATTTTGTTGAAAAAAATATGGACAATAAAAGCACGAAAAATTCACTTTTATGTTAAAAGAAAATTTAATAATTCCAATTATTTTTTTTATCTATTATTTTAAAAATAAAAATGAATAAGAAATTAAAAATTCAATATTAAAGCTTAATATCTAAAAATATTTCAATACAATAATCGTATTTATTTACTTATATATTTTAAAACATATTTTAAAATATTTAAAAAAAAAAAACCCACATTAAAAACCCATATTTATTCAAAAAAGGAAAAGATGGGAGGAAAATATTGTAAAAATAACTTTTTTTTTATTTCTCAAAAAAGAAATTACAATTTTTTTTCTCTTTATTAATAAAAAAAACAAAATTCTGAAAATTACATTCCATAACTCACCACAAATTGGAATTGGAGCATGAAGGCTTGGTAATCCTCTTGGTATCCACTCCATTATGTGTTATTTATTTTTTATTTTTTTTTTTTTTTCAGAGTACTATTTATAAACTAGGTACTATTATTCAAGTTTATTATTTTTATATTAAGTTTATTCAAATATATGCATATATACCTCTATATATATAGATATATATATTATATTTATAGATGTATAAAATTTTCTATATACCGCACATTTATGATATATGAATTTTATATAAAATATTTTAATTTTTTTTTATTATTTTAAATATTATTCATGAGAATAAAAATAAGGAAAAAACACAGAAAAAACACACAAAATAAATGTTATAAAAATGAACAAATCTTTTTTAATCCAATTTTCTGGTTGAGTTATGCATTATTTATAGAAATATTTTATATGTATATAGAGCGCACACAGTATATACCACAGTATATATATACCTACCCTATATATGTATATACCCAGTTTAATAAAGAAACGAAAGAAAACAAATAGAAACGAAAACCAAAGTAAACTTCATCAATTCTATAATAAACTTTTTTTTTCTTGGTTGTTTTTTTTTAAATATTTATTTATTTTTTAATAAATATATAAGTACTTTTATATTAATATATATATGAATATTTTCACATATGCAAATATGTATATTTATCATTTTTATATAAATAAATTCATATATATATATATATATACAAATTATTACATCTATTTAAAAGTATAAATTTTATTTACATATAAAATTATTATAATTTTTTTTGTTTTTAATAAATTTACATAATATACATAATATTATAATTTTTAAGGTTAGAAAATAAATTTATAGTATATTTGTGTTTTCTTTTTTAAATATAATTAAAGTTTTCTGTTTTATTTTTTTTATTTAGTTTAAATTATTAAGTTAATTGAATTCATATTATATATTATGCATAATTTATATATGTATGTATAAATATACACTTTATATTTTATACGTATATATGCATCTAACAGCTATGTATTTATTATTTAAGAAATTTGAGTAATTTTTAATATGTTATGCCAATAACAAAAAGGATAAATATGAAAAATTAATTGAATAGCTATTGTATGTATATTTTTTTAAGCGGAATAATTTTAACAGATTGACTCTGTTAAATGTATATAAATTTTATTTTAATATGATTACGAGTAATATATTAACATTACAATATTGTGATCAAAACTTTTATTACACTCTTTTTAAATTACAATAAAAAATCTCTTTATTAATATTGAATGACACTTGTTTGGTAATTCTAAATTATTCTCAATTTGAGTAATAAATAAATAATTTGTTGAGATAAAGAGAGAGAGAGAGGATTATATTTAATATTAGTACACTTTGTTTGTAAATATTTACATTCTTCGCATCATTAAATTACTCAATAAAATTAATTACACAATTACACTCAAATTCTCTTTAACAATTAATATTGTAATATTCCTTTAATAATATCAATTTAATTGAAGATTGAGTAAAATTTATTTAAGTTGGTAATGTTTTTTTTTCTAATATATTTAATTTATATTCAATTTTTAAATTTTATTAGTTTATTAATTATAATTTAATAATTTATTTGTGATTCTCTGAAACAGATTTATTTTTCAATTTGGAATTGAATTAAATATATTTTTATATTGTGTTGTGTGGATATATCAAATGTTTATTATAAAATTACAATTTTGAAATATTGTAAATTTCAGTTTTAAATTTAATCTTTATATATATTAAACAAATATGATATTATATGATTGCAATATTAATACTTTTATATATTGAATATATAAACACTTATTTCAAAATCTTTTAATCACTTTTGAACACTTATTTAATTCACTTAATAAATAATTTTATAATGATTTTAATAAAAGAGAAATTTTTTATATATTATAAATAATCAAAATGTTTGTTGAATTACTTGTTTATATATGAATTCGTTTTAATAAATTGTTCAACTATAAAATAAAATTAATAGTTTCTATTCAATTGATTTTAGAATACGAAATATTGAAATGGAATATAATATTAAATTTTTCTCATAGACACAGTATTCACATTATTCTTTTAGAATTTTCATTGTAAATTTTGCAAATTTGGAGAATTTTTTTAATAACCTCTTATGTCATTATCTATATATATATGATATTCATGCTATTTTATACACAATTATTCATTATTTCAATTTGTAGACGACCATTAGAAAATGTATATAATTAGTTTTCCTAATGTATAGCAGAATATTTCAACTATTCATTGGGAAAGCTGGTTATTTAAATTTGGTATATAAAAGATAATTTAACATAGATATAAGGAAGAAATTAGTTTTTTATGGTATTTAAGGAAAAATAAAATGAAAAGAAACCAAAAATTGCATTGAAAATTTCTTTTAAAGTGTAAGTATTAATAAATTTTCTTATTTAACAGTACAAAGTATTCTTAATGCCTATGAGGAACACAATGCTGTTCTTGTTAAAATTATAACACATTTATAAAATATTTCAAACACATAACAATTTTTTAAACAATTAAGGCTTATTATTCTGATATATTAGCACATTTGGAACTAATTTTCGGAAAATAAAATATTTAAAAACAAATAAACAGAATCACATTTAAAATATAAAATTTATCTCACTTCTGTCTCCCTCGTTACAACTGCGTTGAAGCCAAATGTATTATGTATACATATATATATGTATATATTAAAAAGAAATATATGTATGTATTAAAAAGAAAATCAGGGTAATTTTCTAATAATCCTATATAAGAAAAAAATTATAAAATTTGTATATAGTAAAAACCTCCCCAAGTCACTTTTAAATAATTTCAATAAAAGCTAAGGGCCATATCAAAATTAAAAGAGAGAGAGAAAGAGAGAGAAGAAAAAAAACTAATAATTCTTTATATAAAATTGCTTTTTTGATTCCAATTTCACCATTTCTACAGATTTTGATACTTTTTCATTTCTTGTTTCTTTGGAACGTTTTACACAGTTCATTAGACATGCAAATCACACTTGAGGTGTTCATAAAAAAATAAAATGCACAAAAAAAATTTAAAATAAAAAAAACCCATTTCAAATTTAAATACGTACAAATAAACTCAACTCAAGTGAAATTCTCGCGAATTAATAATTTTTTAACGATTTTGAATATAAAAAAAAAAAACAAAAAAAAAATGGAACTTAAAAAAGAAATGTAAAATCACAATTTGAAAAAAAAATTAGATGGTAAAAAAGGAAATGAAAATATGTACCCTCTAATTTAAGGATATCGGAAAAAAAAAATCCATTGTCAAAAAACTGGTTTTTTTGAACTGCACCAAGCATTTGGCAGACAAATTTCCTTTATTCAGATAAGCATTTTGTGCTTAGAAATGAAATTTTTTTTAAATTTGAAAAAAAATATTCTTGAGATGAAAATTTTCTAATGAATTCCAAAAAAGCATTTAAATTCTTCTTATTTGGTTTCTGATACAAATTTAAAATTAATCTTAAATTGCTTAGGAAAAAATCAAAGTTAGTGATCCTAAACCTACTTACTTAATAATTACTCCTATTTACTGATATTTGAAGCAAGCTCTGAAATACTGTATTTGTTGCATTATGGAAAAAAAATTAACTATTATAAACGTGCAAGGAAAATACGATAATCAAATCGCAGCCATTTTAAAAATAGCAAATGGAAAAAAAAAATTAAGAAATGAAAATTTCTTTAAAAAAAAACTTTTTCCTATTTCTTTTTTGTTGTGTAAGCGTTCCTTTCTCACTCTGACACCTTGTGTTCGATTTTTTTTTTCGAGTAATTCAAAAATGCTAAAAAGAAATTAAAAAATCGCGTTTTCCTCTTTGATAACAATTTATTCGTGTTATAAAATGTAATTTATATCCTTCATTCTTCATTCTTTTTTTTTTTTCTCAATATTTCTACGGGTTTTTACATTTAAAATATTTTATTTTTTTTTATATTATATCCGCATTCTACACATTTAAACCCATTTTCCTCACATTTTCCTCACATTTTTTTTTATTACTTAATTTTTAATACTCTTGATATTTATGCCTCGTAAAATGTACAAGTATAAGTATAAGAATAAAAATATATTATGAGTGAATCATTTTAAATTAATATTAAAAACAAAAATTACAATTTAATATCAAAAGTTAACATTATTACCTTCCATACTCGTATAAATGAACGGATTACGGACAAAGATCAAAAGTTTTTTTTTTTTTTTTTTGAAATATTTTGTAATTTTAGAAAAATTTTAATCGAAAACTTGAAAATTCAATTTTAAAATGAAAATTTCTTTTGTTGTTTGGCCTAAAAATTGTTTCTATACCATAAAATTTTTGTAGAATTTTTGAGATATTAAAGGTTCCATATTATTCACAACTCGAGTCTATAAAATTTATTTGTATGAAAAGAAATAAACAGAAAATTAATAGACATGTTTTAAATAAACGCTCATCTTCCGGACACAAAACAATAAAAATACTTTTCACTTATAGCACTTATATAACTAAAAAATATTTTCACAATTTCAAAAATTTTATAAAAATATTTCTAACTTTTCAGAACAAATAAAAATTTTCTTAAGGGAAAAAAGAAAATTGCATTAAATTGGTGAAAAACATTAAAAATACTTCAAATGACATTAATAAGGAAAAAATTTTTATTTTCATATTTTAAAAACAAGAATGTTAATGGTTTTATCCCTCAAATTATTCATTTATACATGGACATACATACACAATTGCATATACATATGTGACATATATAAAGTAATTGTACCTAAGTATTATGTTTTAAGTATGAAGTGCATAAAATTACATTTCCTCAGAAAATAGTAAAAAAAAAACTAAAAAAACAGTAAAAGAAATTAGAAAACATAAAATGCTTGGGAATCCTTTAAATTTTCTTCGTTGCACGTTTTAGAAATTTTTTAAAGTTTTCAAAGTTTTTTTCTTATTATTTTGGTTTTATACTTATAGCATGAGTATATAGTATGTATATACTCGTATAAATATAAAAGACTACAAGTAAAATAAAAATATTTAAATGTTGGTCTTAGCTTATGTAAAATATTATTTTAGTTTAATTAAATTTTTTACATATAATTAATTTAGTTTCTGAAACAAAAATTTTTGAAAAAATAAAGAAAATATTTTTTTTTCTTTACTACTTTAATCAACTATTATATTTTTTCTTCAAAATTTTATTTAAAAGTTTCTGTAATTTTTCTGTAAATATTCTGTAAATAAAATGCAGTCATAAATTTCGATATTTTTTCAGTTATCTTGAGAGTATCGCACATTTGTATTAATATCTCGATTTTCACAATGATTAAAATTACAAACTTTAATTTGCACTTTCTGAAATTTTAACCACGGGCTTTACTATCTAATTCATTTTTTCATGGATCAGATTTTCATGAAACGATTTTCGTATTGGAAAAAATTGTAAGGTAGCACCAATCAATTTGCATGGTAGTATACCTTTCAATATCTTCAAATATGAAAATTGGTTAAAGGGAATTGAATTACATAATAAGGTCTCCGCAGATATAGCGCCAAAATAATGCTTACTACAATCATTAATTTAACTTAGACTCTAGAAAAGGAAATTTTTAAATAAATTAAATTTCTTATTATCTCAATTAAATTCCTCATTTTCTTTTAAATAGTAAAATCTCTGAAAAGTAAACAGTTTTCGTCTTTGAAACAAACGTGAATATTTGTTAAATAAGCGAGAACAAGCGTCATTTTACTCAATTATATTTTTTCACTTCAAACCTTTTTACAAAATTGAGTTGTAGTTGTAATGAAGTGAATGAACACAAATACTTGAGTGATGAAGGGTTTTAACTTTGCCTTCATCTAATTATTAACAAGCTCAAATTTGCATAACTCAAATAGGGTGTTTTTTTTCGGTAAAGCGATGTCACATGTGGGAGATTATTGGATGATGTGAGTATAAACGCTACCTAGCCAAGTTAACTGATAAATATAAAGGATAAACACTCAAGGAATTTTACAAATTTCGAAAATTTTAAGAGATGTGTTGCAATTTTTTTTTGCAATTTTTCTAAATGTAACAGCACTAAAGCTTTCTACACTCTATATTCTTAAATTACCATCCCTTAAGATTTATTTTAACTAAAAGCAAGTTTTTCATTTCTTAATTTTTTTTTTCCTTTAAATTCTATCAGGTCCATTCCTTGTGCTCAGACGTACATAGGTATATAAGTTCTTTTTAACATTAATATAATTTTGATTTTTTTTTTATTTTCCAGAATATTTTCATAAAATATTATTAAAAAGAAAAAAATAATAATAAAAATGAAAATGTTTGAGAAAATTAAGTAAATACGAATAACGAAAAGACATGTAAAAATATTGCATGTACTTATGCAATAACAAAAACAAAATCAAAAAAAAAAAAAAAAATTAAAATAACAAAAATAAATTAAAATAAAAAAAATGCCTTCAACGTTCTCATGACTCCTTACTGTTCTTATTCTTAAAACACTTACATTTACCTTTTTTCTTTTTCTTCAAAAAAGGACATTTTTTTTTTGCTTTTCTTTTAACTTGTGTGTTTCAAATTAAATTTTCTTCTTCTTTGTATTTTTCCATTATATTTCAGAGAGAAAATATTTTTCTCCATTTTGTTTTTCTTATTTTTCTTTTTATTTATATTATTTTTTATTACATTAACATAGTTTTTATTTTTATTTTTGTTGTTGCTTTAATTTCTGTATGTACCGCTTTTTCCTTTCAAGTATCCTTTCATTTTGTTTTTCAACTACACCCGCTATATATACAAGATTCCTTTGAAACTCAAGTTAAAATTCAAAGTTATTGCGCTTTGAAATAATATGTAAAAAGATTTTTTTTTTATTTTTGCGTAAAAAAGTACAATATTTTTTTTTTGACATCAATAAAAGCAAAAAAAAAATATGAAATTTTTATTTTATGTACACCTTTAATAAAATTTTAGTATGTCAACAAGAAATGAATGAATGTTCATAAATTTAAAAAAAAAAAAAAAAAACAAATACAATTACTCAAAAGGAAAGCATAAATGTGTATTTAATTTATAAAAGTTTGTTTGTTTGTGTGTATACAAAGAAATTATATGAATTTTTAATCAAAAGTTTCAAGTTCAATTTTTTTTATTTTTCTGTTTTTGTTTTTTTTTTAATATATTAAAAAATGATTTAAATATGAGGTTTTTTTCTTTTATTTTTCAAAGTATTTTAAATAACTGTAGTTTCCTTTTTCTGTTTTTGTAAAAAGATTCTTTTGTTTTCAATAAACGAACATAAGTACAATCTTATGTCGCCTTCATAAGACCTACACAAATTCTATAGAATATTTGAAAAAAAAAAAATTTATAAAATGGCATAAATATGAAAAAATTTTAATAATGTAATTTAATTACATTTGCAAGAATTTTAATTAAAATTAAAAATATTTTTTTATAAAATTCAAATTTTTAACTATTCAAGATTGATTTATAAATTTGATTTTTTTGGATTTAGATTTTGTACTTGAGTTACAAACCAAAGAACTATAATTTACGACAAAGGAAAAACTTTTGAGAGTTTTGTAAAATGAAAAAATTTAAAATAATTCAAAAATTAAAATAATTATGTAGTTCAACTTGAATTACTTTAAGACTATTTAAATGCAATTGGTTTCTAATTGTTTATACATGGACAAGGAAAAATCAGAGAAAAGAAATTTATATTTAATAATTAAAACTTATTTTTATTTATATTTAGTTTTAAATAAAATTATAATAAAAATAATTGTGTAAATTGCATTTTAAATTTTTTGCGGTTAAACAAATTTTTATTGCATAATATTAGGCGAACGAAGTGTGAATGGTCGCCTAATGAACTTGTTGTTCAATCAGATATGGATACGCTATAGTTAAGTATGATATTGCGCGTCAAACCACATAAATTAAAATTTAATCAAAAATATTATTTGAATTCAATTTAAACAAGAATTGTTTTAAAGTATAATTGAAGCTCAATTGCCTTAATTATTTTAAAAGAAATTCAATTTTCCTTAAAAGAGAAATTTTCTTTCTGATATTTAATATAATAGCACTCTATATTGCTGGTTTTTAGCTATTTCTCTTTAATATGCTTTTAGCAAAAATCATTTATTTGAATAAAATTGAAATTTTTGTTGAGTTGTTGTACCTAGTTAGCTTTGTTTTGAAGTACTTTCACTCATCTGATTTTTAGCACTTGATTCGGAACCAAGATTTATGTTAATAACAAGTGCACATAAATATATGCATTTCACTTCATAAATAATTATACACTGAAAGGATTAAATACTAGTAATTATAGTGGAACTGTCATAACTAGAAGCACATGAATTGTGAGAAATAATTTCAAAATTAAGCATTAGAGAAGATTAAACTAATTGACGTAAGTACTTACGATTTGAAATGGTAAAAAATTTAAAAGAAATAAGAGTTTCGAACCAAAGATATTTTTAATTTTTAACAATTTTATTGATAAATGATTATTCAATTTTTGTACGAATATGCATAAATTTTATTACATTTTAAAATATTGCAGGGCAAAAACTTAACATTTACAAAAACAAATGCATATAGCGACATAAAACATACGACTATGTTGTTTTAATGTTGCATGATACCAACATGCATAAGCTTTCACAAGTACCTATTATAAACAAAAAAGAAAAATCTGAGAAAGGTACAATTGGGTACAGAAATTGCAGCACACTATATAAATTAATACTTTTATAGTTCATCACCATACAAGACAACGTCAACTTACTCATACTCATCATACATAAGTACCTATAGATAGAGTTTCCTTTTAAAATTATTTCAAGAATTTGCAACTTTTAATATTATAAAAAAAAAAAATTTAATTAAAAAATTTTTATAATAATAATAAATGAAAAACAAAATTTTTTTTCTTTTTTTTTCAATCACAAAAATCAATAAATTCTTTTCCACTTAATATTAAGTGTACCGTGTACACTGCATGTACTCATAGAGATGCGCGCATGCATACATATATAATTCTATTTTATTGTGTATATTGCATTTCCTTGCAATTTTTCTTTGATTTTTTCTTTTTTGATTTCTCATTTCTTTCGTCCTTATTGATTTTTGTATTGCATTTTTGTCTTTTTCTTGATTTCCTTTTTAAATTTTATTCCTTTTCTTCTTTTGCCGACATAATATTTTTCTCGACTTGATATTTCAATAAAAAAATTTCTTATTTTTCTTATTTTGTAATTCTTTCTCATTTTGGAAATTTTTTAAAAGTTTTTCATTTCCCTCTCTCTTCCCTATACTTCTTTTGTTAATATCACACGAGAATTTTTTTTTCTTCTTTTGTTTTAGTTGTTTTTTTTATTGTTCTTTATAATCGCACACATACTTCAAACGAAAATAAAAATAAAATAAACTGAGCTTTATATTGAACAGAGAAATGCAAGAAACAAGAGAAAAACGAGATAAAAAACTAAAAGGTTCTCCAAATTTATAATATGCAATATTGTGCACGCACATTTAAAAGTGACAATGGAACTTGTTTTTAATTTTTGTATTTTAAATGTACAATAAAAACTAAAGTAGAATGTGGTCAATTTTATTCAATTTTTTTTTTAAATTTCAAAGTGGCATATAGATTCCTTGGCTTTAGAATTCTTTGTCAAAGAATAGATCTGAGAAAAAACTTATTAATCCCAAAAATCCTTATTTTATTTAAATTCAAAAAATTAGACACAAATATCTGATGACCTAATTTTGACAAAATACAAAAACAACATTTCGAGCTGCAGAAAATTGTTAATAAGAAGCAAATAAATTAAAATCTAGAATATTAGATTTGACTAGTTTTGTTTGTAGTCATAAATATTATATGTAAAATTTTAATATTCACTTAATAATTTTTTATGATATGATACTCTGATTTAGCTGCTAGTTACACGTTACGTTAATTAATCTACGATTTAATTTACGATAAAATTTGATGAGCATTTACAAATCAGATTCAATGTCAGATTTTTGACAGCTGATCAATCAATGAAAAATCAGCTGATCGTGACAAATTTCTTTTAAAAATTTATATTCCGCCATGTTAATTTTAAAATCTGACAGAAAATCTGATGATAATCAGATATGTTTCCATTTTATACATTTTATCTGATTTCAGAGTTCGAATATACATCAGATTTTCATTAAATTTAAACAAAAAATTAAAATGTGCTTTGATTGCAAAAACGGAAGCGGGAAGTTAATATCTCTCTTTGAATTATCATAGGAATTTTTTTTTATAAAATTCAAACAACAAACAACTGCTTCCAGTTTTTGGTAAAAAAAAATTATAGAAAAAGCTTAACTTGAGCTTATTTATTTTTTGATTTTTACTTCTCTGTTCTTAAAAAGGCAGATCATATTTTCAAAACCAAAAACAAAAAGAATTCAAAAATAATATATGAAACAACAATACAAACAAACAATAAAAGGCAAAAATTTGTTGCTATTCTAAAAAATTTTACCGTTACTGAGCAACTACCCGGATACCAAATCATTTTCCTCTTCTCTCTTTTCTTTTTGGTCTTAAAAATTTTTACATTTCTTATTATCATTTTTTCTTTCCGTTTTTACTTATTTTTCTCTCGTTTTTCTTTTTACATTATCATTTTTATCTCTTCTTCTTTTTACATTTTTCGTTTTTAATTTGATTACAGAAATTTTCGATCTCTTTTTCTATTTCTCTCTTTCTCTTTCTCACTTTTTCTTTCTGAAATTGGAGCAACATTATTTTTATATATACAAATTTCTTTCGCCTCTGTAAATTTGTTTTTTTTTATTTTGAGGATATTTTCGGTATACATAAGAGAAGAAAATTGCATGGATATTTTATGCGCTTTTCATTTAATTTTCAATTTTTTTTTTGTTTCGTTGTTTCATCTTTAACGGTTTTTTATACATGAAAATTTTTTGTAATTTTATTTTTTTTTTCCTTTTTTTTTAATATTTTACGTGTGAGAAATACTAATTTTCTTTTATTTCGTTTTTCATTTGATATTATAATATGTAAGTATATATATATATATATATATATATATATATATATTGAAACATGTTATACATATTTAATAACTTTTCAATAACCGTATTAAAATCAAATAAGAAAACAGAAAGTATGAAGGTAATTAATTACAGGGAACGAAATTAAAATAAATCAAAAAATAAAAGAGAAATAAAAGTAGAAACACGAAAATAGAAACAAAATATAATTATATGGGTTTTCGAATTTTGAATGCAAAATACAGAAATCTTTGAAGTTTTTATAATTATGTAAATTTAGACAAAAAAAAATAATTTGCAGAAAGTTAAAAAATTTTGATTTAAACCAAAAAAATTCTCTTCGAACAGGAACGCAAAAAACAAACTCAGTCATTAGCACTTTCGATATAAATTTTGGTGTTAAGTTTAAAATATAATTGGTCATACAACAAAATTTATTTAGTACAAAATTTTTATTTGAAAATGCTAATTTTATATTTCGCACATCAAAACTGCAGTCTGATGAATATCTAATAATCCTGCCGAAAAATTTTTTAACATAATGCATTCATTCACAACAATATTATGCGCATATTGAGGTTTACGTTATAGAAACCAGAAGAATTTTACATTGATTGTCTCTTGAAAAAGACTTGAAACAAGTCACAAATTTAATAGCTCAGTTTGCAATTTTAGTCATAGCTGAGCTTGACTATCAATTTAAAACTATCAATCAATGATTTTTAAAAAAAAAAAAATCCAATTTTCTCATCCTTTTTTTCCTTTCAATGGACAGAATTTCTTAATTTCAACACCTAAAATCATTCATAAAACACAATTAATTGCAAAACTGCCAAAAAATAACTAAAATTAATAAAACGTATAAAACAGTAAAATTTTGTTGGTTAAATTGCGAATTGAAATAAACGATGATAAACACATAATATGCCTTATATGTGCAAGAAATTAAATAAAGGCTCCGAAAAGTAAAATAAATAAAATATTTTTCTATTTATTTTTAGTTTATTTGTTTGTTATCTTACTGTTTTTATTGTTTGTTTCTATTATTGTTTGTATATACAACATATAGAGATAGTTATAGTACGTTTTTGTCGCTTCTTTTATTGCAAAAATAAATAATTGTTTTATTATAGCAGCAATATAAATAACTGAATACAATACAAATAAATATATTTATATACTATAGTTATTTGCAGTTATAAAATGCATATACGATAATGTGCAATGTAATAAAATGATGAGGCTGAGAAAAACGCGACAAAAAATCGTTGTGTATCCTGAATTTCATACACATATATATAAATATATGTACACAGTATATAAAAATATTCTTAATTTTGAATAATGAAAGTAGAAAAAAAAAATGCAATGATAAAAAAAAAGCAAAGAATTCGCGAAAATTTTCATCGCTTTTTTTTTTTTTTTGGTTTTTCAGCTTTTCATTTTTATGTTGATGGTTTTCAGTTTTTCAGTCAGAAAATTTACATATATATCGCGTATAGCTTGAACTGCATTTCAAATATATAAGTTACTGTATATGTCCGGATTATATTTAAAATATATACAAAATACAGCTACTATTCTTTTTCCTTTTTTCAACACACATCTACAGGAATACCAAGTACAGCATAGCAATACATATAGATGCAGCATTTTCATACGAAAAAGAAATTATAAAACATGTTTTACGATATCTGGATCATAGATATACTGACTAGCAACAATATTAATACATTTATATATACATATATATATTCATAGTACATATAAATTGAGTTGAGATGAATATTTTCTCATACAAAATATTAGATACACATAATATAGAAAAATGATTGTATGTGTGATCCAATCAATTTAAGCAGGTGAAAAAAAATATTGATGCTGTTTTTTTTTTTGATAGATTTTATGCAATATGTTCTAGGGACCAATTGTATATGCCCATATATGAGATACATAAAATAATAAAAAAAAAAATCAATTGAACTGACACTTGGTTCACTTAATTTTCAAAATAGAACAATATTGCTGATATAATATGTGAGTGATAATTTTTATGAACAAAGTTTTATTACATACATATGAAATATAAAATAGTATTCTCAAATTAAGAAGTGGGTATACATTAAAAATATTCTTTGTATATGCATTATTGCACTTTATATATATTTTCCTATGTATTGTATATTTTGTGTAATAAAATTTTCAAAAATATTATGAATTCTTGCATTATAACATGAAGTATGTAAGTATATGTATGTATATATATAAATAAGGAGTAATATTTTAATATTTTATTATTTCTTTTCATTTTTGAGGTATCTAAATTCAATTTTGGAGCTTTTTTTTTGGAACTATATAACAATGTGCATTAAAATACTAATACGAAAATGAATTTTTAAATTTCAATGTTCTAATGCTTATTTATTTCAATGAATTTTATGTTCTGTATGCATGTATAAATTCATATGATTAATTCTCTTATTTAAAAATATTTACAGAAAGAAAAGAAAATTAAATTTTTTCTGATTGCAATTGGGAATATGTAGGATACACGAATAACCAATTAAAATTATGCTGTGGGTGCATTCATATACTCATTGAAATATTCAGGTATTATGTAGCTTTTAAATTTATTATTTTATGTCTGGGACTTTTTTTATTCATACGAAAATTAGTTCAAAGAATTGTCAAAAGTTCAATGAAAATGTTTTCTAAAATTATATAAATTCAATTAGATAATTTGATCAAAAAAAGTATTCTTTTCACAAATTTGCTCATTTTACTGATTATTAATAAAGAAATCTCATTATTTATTTATTGTCTGAAAATTGAAGACTACTAAAATTTAAAAATTTTCAAAGAAAATTTTATTCGCACTAGATCAAATTCTGGAACTATTTAATTTTGGAAAATTTTGAATAAATGCAAAATAAATTCGGATAATTCGATGTAAATTTCATCAATTACATAAGTATAGTTAGCAATATAAATTATTCTCAAATTTTTATAGTGAATTAAAATTAATATTTTTCTCTTTAAGATATTGAAGTATTTTAAAAAATTTTCCTAATATAATATTGTGAAGAAATAAAAATTCAAAAATAATATTAAATTTAAAAATAAATTTCGCGTTTTACACTAATAAGAAAAATTATTGTACATATATTATATTCCATTTTATAAATAATTTTAATAACATTATGGTAATAATGACACTATTACAAAATAATATTATCATAAATTTAAAAATATTCATTTTATTTTAATATAATAATAATTATGATATAATAGATTTTAATTATGGTATTTTTATAAAATAATTCATAATGAAATGTTAATATTAATTTGGCATAATAAAATTTATCACTTTTTATTTAGTTTAATTAATAAAAAATGAAATTACAAATTAAATTTTTCAAAAATTTTTAAATTAATTTATATAAACTCAATAATTCAACACTTCTTATAAAAAATTTATTTATTTTTATATACTGAAAGCATGTATGTTTATGGTACACCTGCAATATTGTCACAATATATACTTCATAATGTGTACATATTTTATATGAAAAAATAATATTGTCAAATATATTAGTAAGATTAATTATTTTAAATGGCAACATTTTGAGCAGAATATTTTTCTCTTAAAAAATAATAATTTAATAATTTTTAAAAATAAAACAGCACTGTAAGTAGTAATTTTCACTTCATATGTTTCATATTATAAAATTTTTCATTTTTTTTTTTTGTAATATACTTTTGTTATTATAAATAAATATGTTACATATTACAAATAAATATGTTATATTTTTATAATATAAAAATTTAAAAAACAAAAATACAGTAATCCTTCAAATAAAGTCACCCCAATTTACCAAAATAAATCTCTAAAATTCGATATAAGTTTCTAAAATTTTTGATATCATTTCATTATTTTAAGTTATTTAAAACTTTTTATAAATAATTTGAAATTGAAAAGTTCATTTTTCTTATACAAAAATTTGGTATGAATCTAATCGTAATTTCTATTAACTTTTCACAAAATCTGGATCCCAAAATCGATTTTAAGCAAGAGATTACTGTATTGGCAAACAAAAAAAAAGCTCATTTAAATGAGAAAAAAATTAATGTAAAAAATTTTATTTTAATTATTTTTATTAATAATTAATATTATTATGATAATTTTATACATTATATACACAAATAATACCCCAAATACCACCCCATATACACTTAATAATTACAAAATTAGTATGTATATAAAAAAAACAGAAGAAAAAAAAAATATTAATTAAAATTCACTTAATACTTTTATTTGTTTGTATACATATGAACTTATGTACGTATGTATATTTGTGCAAATAATAATAAAATGTTGATTTTTTTTTTTAAATTTATTATTTAACTTCATTTTGTGTTTTCTGTTTTATTATTCTTCATTTTTAATTACATTTCACACACTTAATATTTTATTGTTTTTTAACACTATGCATTATACATATATACATATATCATATATATATGATATATACATATATATCATATATATATGATATATACATATATATCTCTATGTCTGTATATATGTAATATATGCATATTATGCATATAATTATTGTTAAAATATTAAATGATTATGCATATATATGTATATACATATATATTATTTATGTACATATTCTGTTTTACCCCCTAAAGTAATTTAATATTATTATTATTAATATTATATATGTATAAATAAATATAACGGAAATAAATAAATAATTACGAAACAAAAACAAAATAATAATTAAAATGAAAAGTAAAAAAAAATAAATTTTTTTTTTCTTTTTATATTTTTAAAAAATAAATTTGTTTATTTTATTTTTGATTTTATTATTATTGTGTACACATAAAATATGGTTATATAAATACAAATTGTACATATATATATCATAAATTATTATATGTTTATATGTAATTACATATACATATATATATATATATATATCTATATAAATTTTTGTTTTATGAATGAATAACCACTCTTTTATTTATTTTAATTCATTTTTGTTTTTCTTTTTTACTGTTTTAGTTTATTTATATTTTTATTGTTGAATGTTGGAATAAACATAAGTATATGTATATGTATAAACTTCAAGAATGTGTATATTTTTATATATATATATATATATGATTATTATTTTAATATAACAAATTTAAAAATGGTACATATGATGAATAAGAGAAAATATTTTTTTTTTGTTTGCTCATTGCCTTTATATTTATTTTTTGATTTTTGGTTATTTTAAATATTCCATAAAATTTTCCTCAAAATATTTGTTTAAAAATTTACACATAAATGATATATATATACATATATATGTATACAAATATATATATGATCTCAAAATTAATAATATTATTATTTTTAATATTCGTATATTAAATAACGGTTAATATATAGCATAAACATGCATATATATATATATATATATATATATATATATATATATATATATATATATAATTTTTATTATTATTTAGTGTTTTATTTTCATTATCATTATTATTATTACAAAATTAAATTTTTTTAATAGAATTTTATAAGTATACTATTTATATTTGAAAATATTTTTGTATAACCAATATACAATTCAATTATATATAATATTCATATGTCAGTAAATTATAATGTGGTTATAATATTTAATTAAGTTATATTCAGTGATTATTAAGTTCAGTTATTATTTATTTATTTTTTATACATATATATGTGTAATTATATATTTATTTTAGAATTTATTTAATATTAACTTCACTTTACTGTTATTATTATTATTGGTATTAATATGGTGAAATCGGTTTTTATTTTTATTAATATTTATTTTTTATTTAGAAATAAAATACAATAATAATGACGATAATAAAAAGTGCACACTAAAAAAAAATTTTTTTTTCTTCTTTGGTAAATTTTATTTTTGGTACATTTATTTTCGAATGGAATAGGACCCAATGTTGAATTTTTCTGAATATTATTAAATTTATATTTTGTTTGAAATATAAGAATTTAAGTATGTATACAAATTATATATGAAATAACTATAGGAAAAAAAGCAATGATAATAATAGTGATATACACTTGTATTTTTTTATTATACTTTACAGTTACATTGCACTAGAGTACAAACATTACGTACAATTATATAAATAAATTTATATTCAATAATAAATTAAATTCTTATTATTTTAATTTTCAAATCTTTTATTTTGGTTTCTAGTATTTTTTTTTGTTTTATTCCATTTTATTTTGGGCAAATATTATTAGAAAACAATTTAAAAAAAAATTGTTAAAGAATATTTTAAAAAAATGAGCAAGAACACGATAGAAAAAAAACAGAAAGGAGAAATTTTTTTTTAAATGTATGTATTCATAAACTAAAAAAAAAATTAAAAATAATTTAACAAAAAGAAAAATTTTTTTTTCTAATTTCCTTTCTTATTATAATTTTTTTTTCTTAAGAATAAAATATATATTTTTATATAATTTTTTATATATACTTTTTATTTTATTTTTTTTTTTAAATATTTTATTTTAATTTTCTTTTTTGTATTTTAAACGAAACGAAACGTTATACGCCGCGATATTTTTTTTTGTTACCATCAAGTATGATAGCTTGTTACTCACTCACTGAATTACTCAAGCAGGACACGACGACTTCAACAACAATTATACGACTACGACTATACGATTACGACTACGACAACGACGACGACGATGATGATGATAGTATCAAATATAATACTAAAAAAAAATATACATATAAATGAGAAAAAAAAAATAAGAAAAAAAAAACCAGAGCAACAAGAACAATAATCAGAAAAATTAAAAGAGAAACAAAAAAAAAAATAAGAATAACGACGGCTATATACAAAATCTGAAATAAAATCCACAATACTCTTCACAATGATGATGATTATAACGTTGATGATGATATTGATAATAATATTAGAATGGTATTCTTCATAATGATGATGATGATGATGATAATGATGATTATTATTATTATTTCGCTTATTTTGAGAGATGGCAAGGAGAAAAATAAAAAAAAAACAAAAAAAGGAGCACCAACAAAAAAAAAAAGAGAAAAAAATTAAAAGAAAATTTTTCAATGAGAAAAAGGCAATAAAAAAAAGAAGGAAGAAAGAAAGGTATACATAAAACGGGTACAAAAAAAAAGAAGAATATAAAAAGAAATAGAACAGTAAAAATAATAAGAACAACATATAAGAGTGACAGAAGTATGAGTCCAACGGTAACAGAAGGAAAAGAGGAAATAAACAAAGTGAGCAACAGCAACAAAAAAAATTTTGTTGCTTTTTTTGTTGTCGTTTGTTTGTCTTTTCTCTTTATTTGTTCAAATATATTTTCAGTTTAATTTTTATATTTTTCGTTTTTTATTTTCTTTTTCAATTCCTTTTAAAAATTTTTTCTTTTCCTTCTTCAGTTTTGCTTTTTCATTTCGTTCTTTTTTTTTTGTTCTGTTCAATTTTATACTAGTTTTAGAGTTGCCAGCTGTTTTCTCAAATTCAATTTAATTAAATATTGGAGAAATTTGTTATTCTAGTAATCCCAGAATAAGGAACTGTCAAATAATGAGATTTTGGGCTAAACAATTCCGATAATTTTCTAGTGATTTTTTTATACAAAAAAACAAAAAAATTAATTCTTAATGAAAGTTAAGACTTTTAATTATTTATCTTAATTTTATTATGTACTTCGACTAAAATTTCTAAAAAGACTGTGTATTAAATTGTTCGATTTAGACAAATTTTATAATAGAAACAACTGCAAAACAGTAGAATTTGTTTCTTATGCGAATTTATAAAAGTTTAGCAAATTTAATCTATTAATTTTACCATATAGAAAAGAGAGCACAAGAAACGGCAAAAGAACAAAACATTTTCTACTCTTAAAATTTGGCAATCTTATTTTTATAAATTTTTATGCTCTACGAGAATTTTTGCGTTTTTCTTCCATTTTATTTTCTTATTGTTTTTTTTTTTTCTTATTTTGATTCTTGCACTCTTCCTTCTTTATTTGCTTTCTTTTTTTTTTTATTATTATTTTTTTATCATTCCTATTGGTTTTGATTAAAAATTCACTTTACTCTCACCGCAAAAGTATTTTTCTCGGTTGAGACACAACTATTTTTATTTTGCGTCTTCTCATATTATCGGGTTTGCTTCTATATTTTGTTCTGCTCTATTCGGTTCGGTTTTTTCCCTTTATTCTTTATTCTCATGTTATAATTTTGCTTTTTATTCCTTATAAATACTGCTTACCACTTTTTTGTTGTTAGGTTAATGGTACAACAGTAAACCGACATAAACTAAAAGGATATAAATATTCTACAATACACATTTCTCTATACATATGTATTAATAACAAATACAGAATATTTTTTAGTGTCCTCTCGTTTTTGTTTCACTTTTTTTTTTTATTTAGAGCACCCCTATAAACCCATATATAGATATTACACAGAAAAAAATAAATAGAAAAAAAAAATATGGTACATTAAAGCCCTTACATCGATGGTGATGATTTTTCTATTCACAAATTCTCATTTGTAATTTTTTGAAGGCGCGGACAACATCGCAGCAACGACACAAAGAACAAAATAGAAGAAAAAATATTGAATACACACATAAATGTATAAAAACATCCTTTTTATATAATTCTTCCTTTTTTTTCAACACAAACAACATCATTAAACAAAAGAAGAAAAAAACAAACAATTTGTTTTTTCTTGTTTTATTTCAACACAACAGCAACAAAACCAACAACTGCAGATGTTAACAAATAATGTTAAGAGGACAACGGAGAGGCAACAAACACAAATACTTGCACCATAAACGACAATAAAATTAGCAGAGTTTGGTTGTACAAAAGTGTGAACGCAACACACACAAAAAACTGTTTCATATACACATACAATACAAAACTGAAAAGCAAACACATTGAATAAAAAGTAAAGTAGAAGACAAAATAAAAGAAAAAACCGAACGCAATAATAAAAAGGTTATTGAAGAATATTGCAATAAGTTGAACACGTTCAAAGGATACGAAAAAAGAAAAAAAACTACTTTCGTGTTTTTATTGCTCTTTTACTATTCTCTTTTTATTATTTTTGTGTGTTGTTTTTTTTTTAAATTCATTGCTACTCTCTTTAACAACATTTTTTTTCAGTGGCATGGCTATGTTAATATTTTCAGTTTCTCATTTTTTTATGTACACTCAAATGCAAGTCTGATAAATGATAACGAAATGATTTTTTTTCTTTCAACTTCAAGCCGATTTATTTTTACTTTACTTTGTTCGTTGTTGACAAAAGGCGAAAGAGAGTGAATAATAGAAATGAAATAATGAGAAGAGAATTTCGTATAAGAAAATATGAGAAAATTTATTTATTTTTTTTTCTCCATTTTAAAATATCATTTATCACACAGTTAGTAAATTTATATGAGTATTTTTTATTGTTCCTGTAAGAAATATTATACCCTTCTTTTTATGTTTCATATATCCTCTTTCCTGTAAACTGGATTTTTCATTCTCTTTCTCCCTCTCTCTCTCTCCAGCTTTGTATTTATGGGAGAAAGAATGTGCAATGAAAAGTAAATTATTCTTCATAATAATTAGTTTAAAACACCCAATACTAATTTAAATTAATACGAAATATTAATAATGTTAAAAAAAAAAATTTATCGTATATTTTTAGACTCAAATGATCATACATTTTTCAACAAATAAAATATATACATAGGTATATAACTTATATGTACCTATATGTCTATCATAAAAAACTATAAAAATTTTAGGTATAAGAAAATAAAAATTTTAGCAAAATGCTAAAATACATAGAAATTATAGTTAATTTTATAATTAAAAAACTATAATTAAAATTCCTTACCAACAAAAAATATTGTAATTGAAGAAAATTTTGAATCAAACTTACCTGAAATGAGAAAAAGAATAAAATAAAATTAATTTTGTTAATTGAAAAATCAATTAAAATTTTGAATAAAATTATAAATAAATTATTTCAAACTATGAATAGTTGATTCAGACTTAAAAAATTCATTCAGCAATTCCGAATTTCAATAATGACTTTAATGTGAAATAATTAATAATTAAAAAAAAAAATTAACTTTTACCATCAGAATTATTAAAAAAATTTTCATTGAAAGTGTTGATATTTTTCCGAAATATTAAAATTTATATGTACATATATTAGCAAAAATAACAGTATTTTATTCCGAAGAAAAGCGAATTTTCTTTTAATGCATCTACAAAAATGAATTCAATAAATGTACTCAGTATCACGCAATCCGGTTAATTTATTATGAATTTAAATATAGTATATAATAAATTTTGCATACTTTCAGGCGCACTTTTTTTTTATATATTAAATATAGAGAAAATCAAAATTTGTTAAAAATTTAAAGTAATTTATATTCGTATTTTCCGTTTCAATTTTTATCATAATTGTATGAAGATTTTATAAAATTAATAATTAATTTTCCCTCCAAATTATGTCAACAATTTTCTTATAATAATTATTATATTATTAAAAATATATTCCTTTATATTATATACTAAATAATTAAAAATTTTTTTTTATCAGAAATATTCCATTATTTTTATAAAAATTTCTAATATTTTTTCTTTTTATAACATTCAACAACAAAATATAAAAATTCCTATAAAAAAATTTTTAAAATATCTTTGAAAAGAAATTTTGTTTATTTTATACACTATTTGTATGCGATCACAGTATATGTATATAGACATACTCGTACATGTATTATAAATGATAGACCAAGTACAAGTACAACAAATGTGTAACAACGTATAACATGAATATTCATTTAATTTTTATTTATTTTAATATGCACCTATATAAAAATATATGTACATTCATACATATAATATAAGTATATTTACAAACAAAATATATTTACTCACTAAATTGTGTATATAGCAAATAACCTACTACCTATAGATTTAATCAACTAAAAATTCTTGAACCACTTATAAAATAATTAATTTTCTATTAAAAATAGAAGAAAAAAAAAACAAATAAAAGAATCCTTAAACATCCCATATTAAAAAAGAAGAGAGAGAGAGACAGAATGAAAAAAAAAATGATAAATGTAGAAGGATTAAAGCTCAAAATAATTAAATAAAATAAATAAGTATTTATACATACATATATTCTACACACATATATATTTGGTATATGTGTGTATATACTAGGTATATTATAATGTAAAATATATATGAAAAAATATACAAAAAAAATTTAAGGACCAAAAAAATGTGCATTATACTGTATTATAATAATAATAAATGGAAGAGGTTGAATACGAATACCGTTATACTCAAAAACAAAAAAAAAAAAGTGTTTAAAAAATTCAAACAAAAAAGGTGTTTTTATATAATTAACATTGTCTGTATTCTGCATGAAAACCATACAGTATGTATGTATGTTAATAGTATTATATGAATATGTACGAGTATAACATTTTTATAGAGTTTCCTTTACATAAGGATTCCTATTCAAAATATTTCAAAAAATTCCATATTTATACACTCAAAAAAAAAATTTTTTTTTTTATGGGTATCAACAATACAATCTCATTGTAAATTTTATGTACAGGGTGTTTGAAATTGCATTAATTTACCCAAAAGTAAACTAATATACTGGACGAAAAACGAATACGAAATATTAAATTGGCTTTTTTTTTTCAAATTTCAAGTTATTGCTTTTCCTTTCCTGTAAGTTTGAAGAAGAAGGTTATCATGTTCATTTCAATTTGCAAGGAATTTTTCGTTGAAAGTGAATAAAGTGATAATGTAGGTCAACAGAGAATAAAAAATCAATGACATTGAATTAACTGTAATTTTTTTTTTTTTGACTTAAATAACTTTTTCCCGAAGCCGTAAAAATATTTCTTATGTACAAAAACATTTTTAATCTAAATGATTCATTGATAGAAAAATAAGATTTTCCCGGATTTTCAAAATTAGATGGCTAAGTTTTCTCTGTCAAAGAACGAATGTGTTCCATATCTTGTCTCTCAAAGATCTAGTTATCGGAAAAACGAATTTTCGTTTCCAACAACTAAAAAAAGAATCGAGACAAATTATATATTTTTTGTTCGCCTATCATCGTTGGAATTGCGAACACAACTTGTTATACCCAAACTATTATACGTAAAATACTTATATACATATATGTATATTGTATTGTACATTAATTTGTTATTTTTTGTAATATCTTAAAAAAAAAGACTTCATATTTAGAACAAATTTCTTATACTTATATTGTACATACATAATTTTTTGTATTTTTCCATTTTTTTTTGTTTTCTTTTATTTAAACTTTCTTTAATTACTCTGATATTTGTATTTTGTTTTTGTTATCCTTTTTTATCTTTAATTTGTTTGCTTTTGTTTCTTCATTTTAGGATTCACATTTTTGTTTTCTGATTATTATTTCTATTTTTTTTTTAAGAACACTTTTAAATTGCAACATAATATTATGGTTGATTCCATTTCAAAAAAAAAAAGAAGAAATTGTATAAAAAAAAATTCGCAATATTTACATACATATGTACATATTTTTATTTATTTATGATGAAATGGGTAGATGATGTTTACAATAAAAATTCGAAAAATTTATTTAAGAAAATTATTAAGAATTTTGTGGTATTTACATTTACAACATGAATAAGATATTTTTTTGATTCAAAATAATTTAATTAATAAAAAAGTCTAGATCAGGAAACAAAATTGTTATAAAATATTTGAGCCGAATTTGATCCTCTCATAAACATTAACTGCTTTTTAAGGAATAGACAGAGCTCAATACCCAATATTTTTTCGCATGTATATATTCTCTTAAACATCACAATAAAGTGAAAATTGAGGAAACATTTTCTTAAAGGACAATCTGGTATTTTCTTTTGCATACTAGAATTTTAATTTTAACAAGGAACCCATGACCGTACATTTTAATTTATTAATATTTTTTGATAAATTTCTCAATTTTCTTGGATTATTTCTTTATAGCTGTTAAGAAATTTCTATTTACATACACACACATAAGAAATTGTGATTGTATGCCGGTAACAATTTGCCGGTAGTTTATTCATACCTCTGTATATTAGCTGGTAAAATATCCGCCTAGAAAACGCTAGGTCATTGGTTTGAGCCCAATTCGTGAAGATAATTTTTTCAATTTTTCAGTCTTGACTTATTCTTTTGGTTACGTCATCCATCTGTTCTACAGTTGTATTAGGGAATTTCTATTATAGGCTTTTAAACTAACACTTATAAATTAAATCTCATCAAAATACAAAACTATTGTGTATAGAAAACTATGTATGTATATTGTATAACTGTTATGGTATCTAAAATAAATATGCAACAAATTTAATTACATAAAATATAGGAAATTTCTGACTCATAATTAAACCGTTCGTATATTATATATTTTACTGTAATCCATACATTATTTACTAAGGTAGTAAATGAGAAAAATATATATAAAAAAAAGCAAAAACGGATATCAATTTATTTAAATTTTAAATAAAAATCACACACATATATAAACATACACACGTGTCTTGCATATATAAATATATTTGCAATCACATGAATAATCTTACATATATTCTTAAATATACACAATTTTCCATTTATATTAAGAGAAATAATGATAACAATAATGAGAATAAAATGAAAAAAAAAGAACGAAAGAAAAAAAAGAGAATAAAAGAAAAAAATTCTTTGTTTTCTTTATTTTTTCTTTTCTCTTCTATTTTTGCTTTTCTTTTGATTCTTTTCTCTAAATGTTTTCATGTTAATGCTCAATGCATAACTTTGGTTTTTCTTTTCAATTATTTCTTTTTATTTGCACATTTTTCATCTCGTTTTGTTTTTGCTTTTCTTCTATATTTAATTTCATTTAACTAACACTAATAAGCCTGAAAATAATCTAAGAATGCATCACCTAACAAACATCCCAAAAATAACTGTACAATAAGTCCGTTTTTTTTCTTTCATTCTTACTTCTTTTTTTCGTTATGCATATTTTTTTTTTTGTTTTTTCATTTTGTAACATTTAAGTAGAAATTTCTATGCAATAGAATAACAGGAAACATTTTTATATACAAATGTAATTTTATAATATGCACAATGCACATATACCCATATAAATAGTGTGTATGTTCATAGAATATTGAGAGAAAGGATACTTAAGTATTCTAAAAGGATACTTTATGAACATGAAAAGAATAAGAAAATAGAAATAGAACAATATAAATATTAGAAAAGCGGAAACACATTTTCTATTCTGTTAAGTGTTGCTTGTTTTTTTCTCCCTCTTTTTTCTGTCTTTTTCTTCTGTATTTTATAGTTTCTTTTTTCGTTTTTTTTTTTCATTGCTTTCAAGAGCACTATGGAATAAAGAAAAAATTCTTTATTCTTTTCTTTTATAATTTTTGAATTTGAAATTATTTTTTTTCATTTTATATTTTAAATTTTTCTTTTTCTTTTATCTTTGTTTTTCATTTTAATTTTTTTTTCTCTCTTCTATTATTTTGTGCTCGATTTTGATACTCACGAGAAAAAAAAAATCTCACTTCAAGGATCCATGAATTTTTTTTATTTTTTGGATTTTTTGTTCTTCTTTTTCAAGATAAACTATTGAAACTTTTAAGCTTTCTAACACTGAGATATTTTCTTTTTTGTATACATTAAAAAATGAAAGGAAAAAAAGCAAATTTCAAGTATGTTTGTATATTTATAATAAATTTACACACATATATATATATATATATATATATATATATATATATGTACAAGAAAGGTGTGTGTATGAATACATATATATTTTTCAACATGCTTGCAGTCAATTTAGAAAAAAATAAGGAATATATTTAAGGAATCAAGATACCAAAATAAAGAGGAAAAAAATGATGAAAACAAAAGAAAAAAAAAATTCAAAAAATATTATTAAAAAACTTTTTCGATTTAAAGTAGTTATTTTTGTTGCCAAATCTAATTGAATTTTTATTTTAAATTGTATTTTTAACATGCATAAGAAATTTTTTTCTTGGTTAAATATTGGAATATTTAACGCTATTTTAAATTTTTTTTATTAAATTTCTTATTATTAAATATACATAGATTTCAACTACCGCTGATTCAACTTAATTTTTCCCCTTAGTGTACAAAAATATTAAAACTTATTCCAAAAATTTCATCGAATTTATTTGTTTAAATTGTTTTTAAGCAGTTGATATCAGTACACACTGAAAATTTTTGTTAAATTGCCAATTAGGAGCAAAACATATAGATTAACACAGAAAATTTGCAGACAATCCTTGTGCAATATACGCAATATTTTTTTGATTTTCTTAAAAAATCTTGAATTCTTTATTACGAGTATGTAATTTTTTAATATTTTCAATTAATTACTAATCCCTCGTTCTTAGTCCTTTTTGGAACCAAGAATTTACGAATTTTAACAAAATGATTCACACCTAATTATTATATAAGAAAAATTAACTCTTTTGGGTTATTTATAAAACAAAAAAAAATATTTTGAGTGAGTTTTAAATGACTCAAAAAGAAAAAATCGTAATGAATTTTTAAGGGACTTATTCGAATTTGAAAACTGCTAAAATTAATAACCGAATGATGTAGATTATTCTTGTTTTACACGCTCTTGAAATTCTTCTGGCCATCATTCTCTATACTCTATTGGAACAAATTATTTTCTTTCTTCTTAAAATCAAAAATTAAATTTCTTTCTTCTTATAATTAAAAACGAAATATATAATCAACTAAAATTACAGTTTGTCTACAGAATAACTATATTTTAAATAAATTTGGGAAATTAAAGGAACTTGTTGCCAATTATTCCAAAATCATGTTTCAAATTACAAGAATTTTTCTATTTTAATTACAACTTTTGATAAAAAAAAATTATAAATAAAAACTCGTGCAGTTTTTTTTTCTATGTTTTTTGTGAAAATTTTTATTTATGTTTACAATTTGTTCTCTACCTTTTCTAAATATTAGAAAATATTTTCCTATATAATTTTTTTCATTCGTATTGAATGGACTGTTTAATATTTTTTTCTATTCCACTTATCTTTAAATTTCTCACACTCCTACCTAACTTAAACAACATGATAAAATTTTTCATTTGTTTAATTTTACTTTTTCCCTCGTAAATTTCTTCTCTTCATCTTAAATTTCTTCCTCAACTCCATTTTTTACTTATTTTACATTTACATACTCAGGTTGCACTGCATACTCATTTCACCGTTTTCACATTCTGAATGCATTTTTTCTATAAATATTATTTTTTCTTTTTACATTTATTGTTTTCAATCAACATTGGACTGTTTTTTATTTTCCTTTCAATAATAATAATAAAATCCTTTCGGTTTTATTTTCTTTCTATAACTTACATACATTCATATTTATATATTTCATAATGCACATTCATATTTATGTATTTACTTGTATGTCGATATAGCAGTATACCAAGTTTTTTTCATAGTAATATAAATTTCATTAGTAATATAAATTTAAAGTTCCATTTGTAACGCTAACCAATATGAATCTAAAATGTGTATATTTTTAAAAATATTCATATTTATATTCGAATTTTGTTGCCCCTAATTCTCTCTACCCTAATTCGAAAACGAATTGAACATAATCTATCGAATGCTCTTAAATTTTTAAGAAATATAATTTTCAGCAGTGATTTAGGTACATAGTTCAAAATTCAACATCACTTTTTCTACAACTTTTAGTCAGGATTCCAACAATTTCTCTTTAAATCGTCATACACATAACTACAAAAAATAAATTAATTATTTTAACTTCAAAAATTACAGAAAATAACAAATGCTCAAATTTTAGAATTCTAAAATAAATGAGGCCAAAAATTTTCGCACAGATATTGCTTAGGGTTAACAACACCAATTTTGCCTTTTCTCATTTCTTATTTAGTTTTCGATAGCATTTTTCCAGGTATACTTACTTTAACACAAAATTTAAACAAAACTTATAAAAAAAATAAATAGAAAAATGAGAAGTTCATATTGGCATCCAATTTTATTTTCTATTTTACTTAAATATTTACGCATACACATGTATATGTATAGATTAAATTTAACATGTAAGAATTTCAACATTTATATGGGAAGAGGAGGAGTACTGATAGAAAAATTTCTTAACCACATTACATGACTTTCATATTTTTTTTTCTGAATACATAAAATTTTAATAAAATATACAAAAAATATTATTTTCATATTTACATGTAGTAGCTTTAAATAATGCACATAGGATATTGCATTTATTGTAAAAAATAGAAAAAAAACGTTGAACACAAAAGAATTCAAAAAATAAAAGAAAAATCGACTGTGGTGAACGTTTTTTTTTTTTCTTCGAAATAAAATATGCAAAAAAAAAATATTATTTTCCATTTTTCTCCTTCTACCTCAACATAGTTCTCTTCTATACCTATATTCCCTCTCAGCTTTCACTCTTCTCTTCAATTTGTTAATACCATCCTCTTTCTCTTCTTTACGAATATTTTCTTTTTCTTATATTGTAAATATTAACAAAAAAATAATATTGTGAATGAAATTAAAAAAAAAAAAACAAATTTGCAATTTCATTTCATTTTGATTAAGTTTTTACTCTTCTCCTATTTTTTATGACTTTTATCACTAAAAATCTACGTACCATAGTTCATAAACGGTATACCCCATTAATAGAAATATAGAATTGTTGAATTGACTTCATAGATATGGAAAATTATTTAAACATTTTGTGTAACTTTCATTTTAATATTTGTACCCCTAAAAGTATGCTATTTTACTACAACATTTTTTGTGTTGTGTGCAAGTTATTTTGACTTTCTTTTTAACAGAGTTAAAAAGAAAATATCGTCAATATTAGAAAAATGCAATAATGGTTTACGAATTTATAAAATTTTTAAATATTAAAAGTAAAATTTAATATCTTTCGTATACTGCTTAATATGAACCTGATTAAAGAGTGGTGATTATTAAACAAGTTAACAAGTATTAGACTTCAAGTTTTACTTTTTCCCGTAGATTTTTCAATTATTAAGAATTAAAATTGAAATTCTTAAATATCTTTTATAAAAAATCTTCATGTAGCAAAATTCCAAGATTCCAAACGGTGTGTTCAATATTTGCCATAGAACAGATGAGAAAAACCTTTTCTGAATATTAAAATAAAATTTTAACATAAAAATTGTAAGAAACAAAAATTTAAATAAATTAAATCAGAAACAATAGCAGGAAATAAAATACAAAAACCATCATCATATCAAAAACCTAAAGGTAAAAAAAAAATTTAACATTATAAAATTTTTTAACTTAATTTTTCTTATTTTTCCATTTCTTTTTTTTTAAATTATTCCACAAATATGCATAATTGAAATGGAAACAAAAAATAACCAATATTTAAGGGTTTTCTGAAAGATGCAAGGAATATCTTAATTTTAAGAACAACAATTTTGAAATGAAACTGAAAAGCTTTTTGAACATAAATTCAGAAAATGGAATTTATTCGAAATTGGAAAATGGAACTTTTTCGAAATTCGAGAATTAAACTGCCTTGATTCTCAATTATCAAAATTCTTATATTACATTTCTAAAAAACTTAAACTTATTAATTAAAGCCTATTTTTTATTCCTCTCTCTTATTGCTGGATTTATAGAATTATTGTACGACTCCTGGGAGATATGCAATATTCTATCAATCTGCTAGAAAACAAATGTAAATGTTAATTTAATTTAATTTCTGCTTTCTTTGAAGCAACATTAAATTTGGATTTTGCAACTGTACTCCATACTAGATGATCATACATAAGAGTGGCCTGAAAAACTCCTTTAAATATTAAAATTTTATTTTCTTTATTCAACAGAGATTTTCTATTAATAACTGTGTATAGTACTTTTGTAAAAAGATCTAATTTGTTGACATTCCTAGCGATATGTGACTTAGAAAGTAATTTTTTATCGAGGTGAATCCTCAGATAGGTGACACGATCCTTTTCCCATTTTACCCGGTTTTCATTCAAAGAAACTTTGGTTTTCTAATTCCTGTGAAAAAAAAGTCTATTAAATTTATCAAAACCTTAGATACTAGATCAAAAGAAGCCCAAGAATATAAAATTGAGTATAAAATTGAATTTGTAATAAAATTAAACTCACTATCGATTACAAATACTCAAATAATTGATAAAAAAAAAAATAATAATGTAAATGCACTCCTAATTTAATAAATTTTATAAATTCAATAATTTGCCACCACAGGGAACTTTATAAACGTATCCTTATTGTTTTTTTCTTTATAATAATAAAGGTAGCAAAAAAAAAGTGACTTTACCCAATATTATTCAAGCGTAATAATTTCGTTTATGGTTTTTGTTTTTTTTTTTATTATTTTTTGACTATCTGCAGTTTCGATTTAAATACACACCATCAACAAAAACGAAGAAAAAAATATTTTTTTTTTCCTTTACATTTCCTCCACATTATTTTATTTTTTATCATTTTCTTGTTGTTGTTGTTTTTTTATACTTTCTGCTCTGCAAATATTGTCACGTACAATAAAATAATATTTTCTGTCAAATGAAATTCAACAACAATAAAATAATAATAACAATCGCAAAATAAAAACTATAAAAAGTAAAAAGACAAAAAAACAATTTTGTATTAAAATCGCTATAGAACACGTAATGCTTCCAAAAGAATCTTCAATTTTTAACCCATCATCGCATATCCTTGATATTTAAATTTTCATATTATTTTTGTTTTGTTTTTCTTTTTCATTTATTTTTTTTTTACATATAATAGTGTAAGCATACAAACTAAATTCTATAAGTTAAAAATGGATGTATGTGTATAAGTATGTACTTATATGTCAAGTTATGTATAAAATTAGTATAGACACCCTGAATTCTAAGTGATGCACCATTAATTTAACTACAGATTCAATACACGTACATGTTATATATACATGTATAAAATTTGTTGTGGATTGAAATTTTAACATTAAAGTTAAAGTGGCAATCATAGTCAGCCATAGTCAACCATTCTCTAACCACCTGTGATATTTTAAATGTAATTTTGTATTCATTCTTTCAATTATAAAAAATATACCCATAACATTTCCTTAAAATTTTTGTAAATATTCTATATTACATTATGTATATGTATATATATATATTGAATTTACAATAGTCATGTTTGTTTTATTTTTTCTGTATTTTTCTTTATTCTTATGTGCAATCATCGATGACAAGCGAGAAAATTTTCTATATAATAATATTGAGACACATAAACTATTCATTTTTATTTTATAAAAACTTTGTGTACACATACATACCTACATATATTAAATTATGTATCTGTATATTATATATTGTAAATTAACATGACTGTAAATACGACAGATGCATATACAGAATTTTTTTTTTTGTTAAAACGAAAAATTAAAAGAGGAAAAATAAAACCAACAACATCACCGGAACTTATTTTCTTCGCGACATTTTATAGGTACCACATACATATTAATATCTAGGTAGATACATTTATGTATTTTTCTTTACATTTTAAAAATTTACATACCCAGTTATATATAAGTGAAATGCACTTAATGCACAACTACATATAAATAAACAGAAAAAATAATTTCAGTATAAAAGAACATTATAGGAGCAACAACGAATTCAACACGAATTTTTGTTTTTTTTCTTTTTTACTGCTTATTGTACCGAGAGTCTCTTTCTCTTCTCATTCAACGTCCCAATTCAAATCATTTTGTTCTACTTTCATGTTCCTTTACGGTATTTTTTCTCTGTATATAAATTCATTTAAAGATTGCCATCATATCAAAATAAAATGAGAAAATATTAAAGTATTGAAAAAAAGGAAATATTAAAGCCATATTATAATATATTGTTGTTTGGAATGGTCCGAGCTACAGATTAGTAACACTCCGTGACTAGTAGTTCAAATTTAGGTACATGTGAACATAAAAATTGTTTTAAAAGAATATTATCAAAAAAAGACCATATTAATAAGGTTTGGTTGAGCTATTGGTGAAAATGATGAAAATTACCTATCAATCGCTTTATCAACTTTTAAAATATATCAGCAAAAATAGTTTTTATTAATTCCACAATTTTTAAGACTTTTAGTGTCATATCTGAGGCTATTAAAGGAGTCAGAGTGCGCATGGGTTCTATGCTAATAACAAAGAAATTTTAATAATTTTTTTTTGAAGAATTTCAATTCTTGAATGAATTTCAGGAGAAATTGTCTAAGCCTTGTGCAATAATTTTGTCCAATTATCATATAAAATCTCAACAATCTAAATTAAAGTCAAAATGAAGTGATTTTGTAATCATACGAATATTCAACTGTTATTATTAATAAATAAAATTTGTCTTGATTAGGATACCATAATTTTGTAATCACACCAATATTGAATTTTTATGATTAATAAATAAAATTATTTTTTAATTTATTTAAATACCAAATTACATGAGCCAAAACATACGTTCATAATATTACTAAGCTGGTCTCATCAAATAAATTTTTAAAGAAAACTTATAAATCCCATATTACATACTTATTTTTTAACTCAATTTTCTCTTATAAATTTTGTTTTCATCTCATAGATTTAACTTTTAAGTAGAAGTAAAATATGTGGAAAATATTTAAATTTTCATTTTTCAACTTTTCTTTTTCTCTGTTTTTTTTTTGTTATTGTTTTATTATTAGTTTTGATAGTGTAAGTGTGAAAAATAAAATAAAAAAAAAACTTTATTCTAAAAGCAGAGAAAAAAAGAAAAATATGTCAGAAAGGACATTTGATTTTATTTTATTTTTATTCTTGTTCCTAATTTTAAATGCAATGTAAATATTGACAGTATTAATAGAAAACAAAAATTTTATATTACAAGCAAAAAAATACATAAAAATTAAAACACAGAAAAGCATTACTAATACCATCAAAACCTTTATTCTACATTAAATGTTGAATAGCGCATACAAAAACTTTTTTCAATAGTTTTGAAAAAAAAAAAGTAAAAAAAGCTTCTTTAAAAATAAAATTGCAATATTTTCAGTACCATTCTCAATAAACTGCATATCCGCACACAAACATACATTTATTGAATCCATAAAACTTAATGCATACACAAATGGTTAGCACGAATATAGAGAAAAGCTGACAAAAAAAAGTATAGGATTGCGAATGTGCTCTTCAAAGAAAAACATAAAAATTTTCCATTTTGTTTTCCTCAAATACACTCTCTAGTATCCATACAAATGCAAACTAGTATACAGAAAAAATTAAGTAGGTACCCAGAAAAATAAAAAAAATTGTATATGAGGGTAATAAGAATAAATAAAAGTAAAAGAAAAAAAAAATCTTAACAAAAAAAGAAAACGGAAAAAGAAAAACGAGAATAAGAGAAAAACAAGGTGGAAATAAAAACAAAACACGAGTTGAATTTTTCGTAGTGAAAAAGTACATAAAAAAAAAAAATATGAAAAAATTTTTTTGCTGAGAAGAAAATTTAAAAAAACAAATTGAGAGTAAATAAAACTCTCTCGTGTCGTTGAAATTATTTAGAGAAGGAAGAAGAAAATTGAAGAAAAGCGGAAAAGAAGAAAAAAGAAGAAAACAAAAAATTTTCCCAATTTTTAACTATTTCATTTTATGTAAATTTCGTTCTCTCTCTCGCTCTCTCTTTGATTTGTAATACTCTCCTCATTACTTATTCTTGTCGCAATTCTTTCTTACACATAAAATTTTCTTTCGTATTATTTTTCCTTCTCCCTACAAAAAACGGAGAGATGCTTAATATTTTTTTAATTTACTTTATTTTATTCACATTCTTCCATCAAAAGAAACATGAACTGCAAAAATATTATTTCAATAACGATTTCTGCTCCATTTGACGCCAAAATTTAAATTTAAATTTGGGCTATAAGCTAATTAAGAAACCTAAATAGCACTTCTTCAATCAATTCTAAAACTAAAATATTGTTAAAATATTAGACTTACTAAGCGAAATTTTAAGTTTTGTTCACAAATTTGCTAAGTTATTATCAAATTAGCAATTTTGCCCCTAATTATATGCAAAATTTTTGTTGAAAGAAAATATTTTTATTGACTATAATTTCAATTGCGGTTTAATTAAAAATCTTATTTAATTTTTAGAAAATCATAATAAATCGGAAATGAAAAACAGATTTTTAATTACACATTTAGAATTTACTCTAACTACATTTGGATTTTATTCTAAACCAAAAATTTTCTGTAAAAGCAGTCTTTTTACAAATTCATTACTAATTTCTTGGAAGTTTTAATCTTTCCTGAAAATTTTAGAGATTATTCCTTAAAAATTTCACATTTGTCTTGGTACAATAAGACAAAAAATTATGAGACTTTCATATGAAATTCACTAAAGTCTTGGCGACTCGATATCTTTGCATTTACGAGAAACATAAACATATCATTTTGTTGCAACATAGCACATTAATAATTTGGAAATTGGAAAATTTAAAATCAATCAATTTTATTTCAAATAAATTTTCGGTCTCTTGCACACATTTTTGAAGAGAGAGTGTAAATCAAATTTTTTCAAAGTAAAATGGAGCAATGCTTAAGTTGGATTTTGTAAAATGAACAGCCAAATGATGAATTCTAATCCAGTCTACAAAAATAAATAAATATAAATACTACTCTTAAAGGAGACGAATGCGCCATGCATCAACGTTTTATAATTTTGTAAAAGTGTTAGTTAGTTAGTTACAACTAATTCATATTAAAAAATTTCACACAAGTGAAAGCAAAGAAAATCACCTTTTTTTTACTATATTTTTAATCCTTTTCAAATAACAAAAGAAAAAAAAATATTTTTTTTTCCTTTTCTTCAATAAACAATAGGAAATTTCAAAAGGATTAAAAATAAAACACAAAAATTGTATGTATATAGAAAAAAAATAAACAAAAATAGAAACTGAAACAATTTTTCTGAATTGTTTTAAAAGCTTAATTTTCTAAAAGAAAAGAACAGAAAAAAAAAAACAAAACTAAAAAACAATGAAAAGAAAACCTCAAAAGGACCTCTTTAAGGCGATTTTTCTTTTGGCTTGTGCTTTCATTGTGATTTTTTATTCTTATTCATTTAACGCTACTGCACTTTGTTACCTATTAAACCTCCTTTATTTTTCTTTTTTGATTTTCATTTTGAAAAGGTTAAATAATTATTTTAAAAACACAAAAAAAAAACTTTTATTTTTTTTTTCTTCTCACTTCCATACTTCATGTATAGCTAGTTGGTGTTTCTTATAAATCGATTTATGAAATTATTGTTAAAGAAAATTACGACATAAAAGTAGAAAAAAATTTTTTTTAATGTAAAAGGCATTCAAAAGGATTCAAAAGAAAATGAATTAAATGGTGGTGGTGTGAGTAACGAGAGAGTATTATTATTTAATGTGCAAGAAAATATTAAATATAAAAAGAAAAATGTGAATGAATAGAAAATGCAATCATTAACCATTAACAAGTCAATTAAGAATTTAATGGATTTGAAAATATGGTAAAGTGTTAATTGATTCAAAATGCAAGTGATAATTACAAAAATTACATTTTATTTTAATTGAATATTTTGATAATTGTTTTTATTTTTAAAAACAAAACAACAAAATAATAGATTATTTTAATTATTTTATAAAATTCATACCAATAATATGGAATAAAAAATTACATTTTATTTTAATTGAATATTTTGATAATTGTTTTTATTTTTAAAAACAAAACAACAAAATAATAGATTATTTTAATTATTTTATAAAATTCATACCAATAATATGGAATACTTGTAAATACTTGTATAAATACAAAATTTTTTTAATATTTATAATTATTAAACAATAAATGCAAATTTCATTTTAATAACAATAAAAAAAAAATCTGATGTGGTCAACACATAACCGACCGCAATGTGTATTATCTAATTCAGACTGACTAACAGACAGACAAACAAACCAATAGAAATTTGTCTAAAAAACGTATAATTACGCTTCCGTAGCATGAACTTGGTACATAAAATTTCAGTTTGGTAACAGACTTTGCACAGTCACATAACATCCCTTATTGTATACAATGCGCTCAGTAAAAAGAAGACACGATTGAAAATTTAATAATTTTATTTTGGTTGTTTCAAAAACTCACCTCCAAACTGAATATATTAAATTCATTTAATATAATAATCTAATTGAAAACCATGAATTAAATTGAAATTATTAGGAAAATTCTAAATTTTTTTTAAACAACGGTAATAATTAAAACTTAAATGCATTATGCACCTTTAAAAACTAGCCCATTTTAATATTAGATTCTAGAACTTCTCTCTACTTCTAGAACGATATTTATTCATTTTGTCTATAGTACGGCTCATAACTAGTATTATTGAGACTATCAGCTTTTGTTACCCTAGGGCGATCCTCAAAAATTATAAAAAATATTTTACAATTTGAATTTTCTGTATTTTTTTCGATATTCTATCAAATTTATTATAATGAAAACATCGTAATCAGTTCTGAAAATGTTTGAATAACTCGAAATACAATTTTTCGTTTTTTATAGTAAATTTTTCCTTCAAACCCCTTGTATACAAAACATAATGTATAAATTGTTAAATTATTACAAGTTATTAGAAAATTCCAGAACCGTATTATAATACAACATAGTCGTAGCAGCTATCTATGTATAGTTATGAATTATGGACTATTGTATTTCTCGTTCCCTATTTCTACCAATTTTTTCACTTCATATTTTCTGATTTTTTCAGCACCCATAATTATACCATCAATAAATTTCAGAATAAGTTCAAGTATATTATTATTGTAGGACATTAAAAAAAAATAAATATTAAAATTCAAATTTAATTTTATAATAATTATTATTAAACAATTATTTTTATTTCTGCCATAAACTCCCCACCTCTTTGGCCAGCTTGAATTTCATTAAGAAGGAGAATGTATATACAAACATATAAACATATTTAATTGTTAACAATATTTACGATCTTACAATTAAAAAACAAACGATTTCAAATTAATTACTTAAAAAATAAATAAAACTTATTTTCTCTTTTTTTCTCATTTCTCATTTTCAACATTTTCGTTCTATAATTATTGTCGAATATAAAACATACACACACACACAATTAGAAAAATATTCATAAATTATATTATTAAATGGGCGCCCATAATAATAATAATTTCACTAATTTTTAATATTCTTTTTAATTTTCCTTCTCTTCTTCCTTTTTCTACAAATTTTCCCACTCTTTTTATATTTTTTCTCTTGTATTTTCGTTGTTTATTTTGGTTTTTTTTTTTATAAAATTATTCAAATTTATCAAAATTAATATTAAATTATAATAAGAAATAAAAATGATAAAAAAAAGAGAAAAAAAATAGAGAGTGAGAAAAGAGCGGAAAAAAACTGATTTTGGCAATTTAATACCAGTTTATAATCCTTTAAAATATTAGCTTTACTTAATATCCTACATTATCTCTTTCACTTTATGTCTTTTATTATGCTCTTCGTTTATCTTTTCACTATAGATGCCACATATTGAAATTTCTTAAGATATTATAAAGATTTTTCAAAATTAATATGACAAAGTGAATTTTGAAACTAAAATTATAGAATATGGAAATTGTAGTTTTAAATTAAATAAATGAGAAACGAAAGTGCATGTGGATCTTATCTTAAACTTGATAAATTCAAGTATCTTGATGGCCAATTTATGTTAAGTAACTTAAGACCAGTTATGAATATTTTTCAACCCAAAAATGGAGAGCTTATAAAAAATTTACTTCTTGCATGTCTTTAACCTTCTTTTACAGAAAAATGCGAGCTGAGAAAAACAGCATCCTTTGTAGTTCTTATAAATGATATAAAAGATTGCAGTATAATTTGAGCCAAAGCCCAGTTGGAAATATTAAAAAAAAACCCTTCCTTAAACATTGTATTTACATTTGAAAGTTGATTGTTATTTTAAGCATGTGGCAAACTTCTGTATACTTAATGTATACTCAGTCCCCTTTATATTTTTTATTTCTTCCAAATTCACATAAAATGTTGAGTCAACAAAAAATAATATCGTTTTGCATTTTAATAAACAAGGAGAAACAACTTTGAGTCTTTTTTATTATTATCCTTGTTTAAGAATAACAAAAACAACATAAAAAAATGGCAATATTGCTAATATGTATATGTATAAATGTATATATATATATATATTTCTTAAGAGCAAAAACAAAAGCGAAAACTTCAATCAAAATATTGTCCAATATTTTATTCTCGATTTTTATTTTTGTTGTTTTTTTTTCGTTCTTTTATTTTTCTATTCTGCTTCTTTTTTTTTTTTTATTATGTTCTACTTTTTAATTTTGTCGTCCCTCTTGGCACTGTCAAAAACGGATTAAAGTATTTGATTATACAAAAAATATATAATGTATTGTATGGGCAAAGATGATATGAGAGGCAGTGGGGGAATTAAGAATCTACATGAATTTAATAAAATAAAAAGGAAAAGAATCCGCCATAATTCCAATACATTGACACATTTAAATCTTCTTGTTTCTTTATTTTTATTTTTTTTTTGTATTGTCTGCAATTTTTTTTTGTCTATTATGAAAATATCCTGTATATAGTTTTGTACCTTTTTTATACTTTTTTTTTTTTTTAATTTTTTTTAGTATAAAAAAGTTTAGCACTATTGAAAATCACATTGAGAATTTTTACATTATGTACACAAAATAATACCAGTTTAATAGAACAAAATACTTAAATATAAATAGAGGATTTTAAACAAAAAAAAAATTAGTAAATAAAATGACAGATGCCGATAAACTTGAAGCTGACCCATGATTTCAAATGTCTTCAAAATTCGTTTAATATTTAAAACTATAAAAAATAGATTTTTCTCGCAGTATACTAAAACTATAGGAGAAATTTTGAGGTTACATCAAAGAAATTGCTGCAAGAAACGATTCCAGATGCAATTATTTGATTCAACACAAAAGTCTATGTAAATAACAGTAAACGGAAGGAAGGGATTGGTTAATATTAAGGAAAAACATTTTTTTCTGCAGGAAATTCAAAATCTTAATTAAATTGTAATGCAGAATTCTTTTTATTCTTATAGGAAAATTTTTTGGAATAAAAATTCTAAAAATAATTTTAATACAATTTTATCTTTGTCACACCTTACGGGTACATCGAAGTTACTCAAAACTCAAAATAAATCAAATTGAATTCCGAAAAATTTTATTTTAAATCTTAAATGAATATGATATTTATATAAGTTCTTATTAACCTGACATAAGTTCTTACCAACCTAAATCCTGACCTGTTCCAAATTCGGAAAAATTAAAAAAAAAAAAAATATTAAACAAGAAGATTAAAAAATAAGAGAAAAATGTAAAAAAAAAATGAGCATTATCCATATTTGTTTCGTGAAAACTCGGAAAATTTAACCAAATCATATAGATAAGAAGAGAAACAAAAAAAAAAAACAACCAAAAAAAAATGACTGAAAAAAATCTTGACAGAAGAAAAATAAACTTTATTTTTTCACCTCTCTCCACCACTATACTCTGTCTCTTTTTCTCTCTCTCTCTCTCTCTCTCTCTCTCTCCCTCACCCTTTATTTTCTATTTCCTCTCTTCTGAATTTCATCTCACAATAATAGGAGAGGATGGACAAAAATTTAAACAAAACAAAAAAACTTTTACTATAAAAACTGAGGACTTTTTTTTTACTTTTCAATACGAGTAAAGTTACAAACAACAATTTGTATATACACACATAATATATAATATATTATAATTATACACTTTGTTTATATGGCAGGCATCAAAATAATATAAAAATTTTTCTATAGAATCTGTTAAAAAGAAAATAAGTATGAAAATTCACATTAAGATAAACCAATGTATTAAGTATACATAATATATTTAATACACACACACACACACGTACGATTCATAATTACATATATTATATACATTTACATATTATTTATGTACAAATATACACAGACACAAATAAATAAACACACAAACATTAAAATATTATATAGATTTATAATGCAACTATAATAAAATAAAAGCATAAAAAAAGCTGTTAAATAAAGAATGAGGATATCATTTAAGAATATTTTAAGGATAACGACAAAATAAGTAAAACAAAAGCAAAAAAATAAATAAATAAAAATTAAACGAAATGGAACGAAAAGGACGATAGCAATAATATAAGAGTAGCACTAGCAGTTTTGTAGTCGTTAGTCTTAAATCCGACCAGGATATAGAGCAAAAATAACAATAACAATAATAACAACAAAACAGAAAGAGAAAAAAGTAAAATAAATAAAATAACGGATCCCATAAGGAGATTTTCTTTTTAAAACCCCATAATTTTTTTTTTGTTATTCTTTTTTATGTGATTTTCTGTTTTGTCTTAATGTTCGTGTATTTTATGTCATTTTTGGTGTTAGTTAAAGTTTAAGTGATCTGTCAAAATAGAGTAGAAATACCGTAAGGTAGAAATGATATTACTTATATGTTTGTATTTGTACATGTGTTGATGTAAAAATTATTTCTTTTTTTATTTCTGCTACGGTATTTAATATACTCTTTCCTTTAAATGTTTACACAGTGGTGTTTGTAGAAAAAATTCGTAACTTTTAATTAAGAAATTCGACTAAAATTGAATGTAATTTGAAAATCTTTAACATAGAATGTTTATTCGACATTTTGCATATTTCTCATCATCAAGATATTAGAAAAGAAATTTTTTATCTCATTTTTATTCGACTACATACTGTAAATCTTTTCATTCTAAAGCTCTAAATTAATTTTCATGTTCAGTTGTTAATGTACATAGCCTCCAGTCATCGCTTAGAAAATGTTATGTGGTTTAATCTAGTTAATTTGAAATGTTATACCAAATTTCAAGATAAGTTGAAACAAAAACTTAATTACAAGACAAATTGCTTTCAAATTAAAAACCAAACCGAAAAATAATAATGATATTGGATTTGGTGAAATTAATATTGAAAATTTTTAAAATTCTTAAACTCTTTTGCAAATTTATATGATTTTCATTTATATTATTAAAAACTTTATTCCTTAACCTTAATAAACTCAAAAAATATTTATTTATTTATTACAGTGTCTTAATCATTTCCTTTTCATTGCAAATTTAAAACTATATTAAATCTTAATTCATTTAATTTCTTATAAAATTTTATTAAAAACAATCAAAATTTTATTTGAAACCCCCAAATTTCATCACATATTTAAGTATATCTTCATTCATTTTATATAAAAACAACAATTTAATAACAATTTAAATTGTATTAATAAACTCAATTAAATAACACAAATATAAATAAGTATATGTGCATATATACATGAAAAATAAAATAAAAACGAAAACCTCCTACCACAAAAAAATAAAATAAAATTAAAACCATCCTAATTATATAAAAATAAAATTAAAAACCAAATTAAACGAGGAAAATCATCTAAAAACCATAACTCTTTACATTATTTAGAAGTAGAAATATCCTTTTACATATATAAAATTTATTACATTATAATTAATCCAAGCCCTTTACATAAACCCACAAAAATTAAAAAAATTCTTATTATACGAGTATCAAAATATTTTTCTCTACATAATTTCCTTAATATATGTTTGTACTAAATATCCCGGGGCAATACGCCATAATTAACCAAATCGACTTAACCATAAAATAAAGATGTAATAATATTTAAAATTTTCATAAATCATATGAATTCAATGCAATTCGGAAAATTTTAAGAACCTTTAAATTAAAGTGCGAAAAACGCTTCAACAGTTTCAATTTCGATAATTTCGAGATGTCTGGAGAAGATTGGTTACAGTAAAATTCTGATGGCATACTCTCAAAACCAAGCAAAAAAAAATAATATTGGTCATTAAACAAAATTATCCTATAACTCGGCCCCAATTTGACTTCATCAAATTTTTCCTTTTCTCAAAAATCATTTTAGACCTTTAAACTTTATTTAACTCATGACAGCTATTTTTGACTTAGTTAGTTCTTCGTTATTACCTAACTACCACATGACATAATTAGGTCTTTATGTTTGGATGGATATATTTTATTTATCAAATATTCAAACCACACATTCATCATGAATTCAAACCACTAAAATATAAAACCCAAACATCATTAAATTATTCCTCTGGTGACCGCTAAAAATTTATTCTTCAACAGTTTTTTTTTTTTTTTTTTTTTTTGTTTTTGGAATGTTATCATCCCCTCTTTTTTTTTTGTATTCCTATCCTTTTTTTTCTCATTATTGTTGTTGTACTGTTTTCTTATTATTTTCTTCACACATACCGAAAAGAAGCAAAAAAATTAATGCTTCGTTATCTGCTACATCAGAGAAGTAACAAGAGAAAACAAATATATGTATTATGAATAAAAAAACAGAATAAGAGAGAAAATAATAAAAAGGACGAAGAAAATAAGAGAAAAAGAAAAACAAAAATAAAAATTCCTAAAATCGGGGTTAAAAGGTTGTCGGGGTAAGTTTAAGTGGCAATTTGTTTTTCCTAAATATCTTTTTCTTATTGTTTTTTTTTTTTTGTATTTAACATTTTTTTAACGGAGTTGGCTATAAAATGAGGGAAAAAAAATTTAAATGTAGTGTAACACACAAACACACGCACTAAAATTAAAGCCATAAACATAAAACAAGAATATTATTTCCTCCTTAACGTTGTTTTGTTTTGTTATGTGTTTTTCCTCTTATTTTCCTTTACTCTTTTTTTTCCTTTTCCCGTTTATTCGAATTTTCTTGTTTCTGTATACTTTCTTTTTCTGTTGATTTTTTTTCTATTCTCTTTTATGGTATTCAACTGAGCCAAATATATGAAAACATAAGCTATAATGTTAGGCTGTTCATGTGTTTATAATTATTTTTAAAATGTTTGTATGTATTAGTGGACTGTTGTAGTTTTCAATATTATGTTTATGTGTTCATCTAAATGTGCATGTGAATACTTTTCTATGAGTATGTATATATTAATTTTTGAAAATAAAATATGTTTTTTGTGAAAAATTATGAAAGATATGTTTATACTCGTAAAGCTCATTTTCAAAAATTGAAATATGCTATGTTATTGAGACAATGGAAATGGCAAAAATGCGGAAAATGAAAATAATAAAAATTGTCTTCAATTACTAGTTACAAATATAACCCGTGCACAATTATGCATTTCTTAATTTTCGATTATAATCGTATTCAATTTCATTTCTATTAAAGGCTCTTAACTACACTACCATAACTATAAGCGCAATGTTACGGACTACAACTATCCTAGCAAAACTAAAAGTCCAATTTTACCATCTAACTGAATTTTCAAGCAGAAAAATTTGAAAGATAATATGATACCCAAAGAAATCAAATATGGCCTAATATTGACGCAAATTTTGAGGCCCAAAACTTGAAATTAATTTCCCGGTGAACGAATAAAATGCAAACATTGCTTTCTACTTCCAGTCTCTTTACAGGCAAATCAAATTAAATTATATAATTTCACATTGACAACTGTAACGACTCGCGCGGGTATAATGTCACAAATAAAGGGACAAAAATCGAAAAAGCGACAAAGTGAAGAAGTCACCCATTGCAAATAATCTTAGGTAGATACGTACATACTCTTTTTTAGTATAATTAGGAATACAGCCAGTATTAATTTTCTATTGCTATTTTATTCTCTCTCATATGCGATACTGTTCCGTTTATTTTCATTCAGGTAAACGTTAAGCAGTCGCTAAACCGGAAGCCCATTACCATACTTCTCTCTCTCTCTCTTTTTGAATGTTTTTACTCGAATTTCTTGTGTTTCTCTTTTTTTGTCGTATCATTATTTTTGTAGCAATTTAGGTGACTCCCTCCACAAATAAAGAGCCACAATTTTCGCTCAACTACCAAGATTTTTTCATCTTCCGTTTTGTTTATTACTTTCTACTTGTTTATTTAATTTTCAATTTTTTTTTATTCTTTTTACTATCCTATTTATTACAGAAAAAAAATAGAGACGGTCGGTAATTTTACAGTTTTTATCATCATCTCTTCATTTTTATTTTGTTGTTCTTTTTTACTCTTTTCGTTTTTTTATATTATTTTCTTAATTTTGAGTGAGTTCTTAAGTTCACTGATAGTTTTGTAAGTTATAATTTTTTATATCAAGTCCACTCTTTTTTTTTAATTTAAGGATCCTTCAAATAATTTCTACACCACCTTACAATTTCTAGATTTTTATTTTATTTTTGTTTAAATTTTAAAAAGTTTTTTTACTGATTTTTTTTTTTTTTTTGACATTTTAATTTTGATTTTGTTTTCTTCTTCTGTGTTTTGTTATTCTTTGGCTGTCTTTATTTTAATGAAGTACTTTTAAGAGACCAGATTTTTCTGTAATATTTAATAAGCACAATTAAAATTTTCGAAAGTTTTTATTATGCAAAAATTTTAATTTTTTCTTATTCTTTATTGATTTTTTACTGAACTACAGTACGGCTGAACATTTATTAAATTGCTTCCGCTTTTATGCAAGTAGTAGAGAACAATCAAATTCTAGTCATATTCGTTTGTTATATAATTAATATAATTATTTACTTCATTCTATTACAGCAAAATTTTCATTCCTACAGTAGCAAAAAAATGTTGTTCCTAATTTTGTAATTGAATGTAATAAAAAATAAAATATCACATACGGCACAATTTCTGAGCAAAAATACTCACAAATTAAGACTCTCATGTACTAGGAATGGGATATTACGATTTGAAATTTAATGGTATAACGCAGTTTAATAATTTACTGACGTGATAATGACGATACAATTCTCAATTTAAAATTTTTGTAATTAAAATTCAATTATTAGAGCTAAAGGCAATAAACTTCATCCTTTTTCATTCCACTTATTCTGTTTCTATTTTTATTTTCTTCAAATTATGACTTGCATTTAAAATGCAAAAAAAATTTAAAAGTTATATAAAATTTTAATTGTTTTCAATTAACAGAAATTTATAATATAAAATAGACTCTTTCTAGTGAGTGGTAGCTAGGGGGTGGGAAAAAAAAATTATAAAAAAATTTTTTAATGAAATTTCGAAATTTTTATAATCGATAAAATTTCATGTAGCCGCCCATAATTAACAAAACAAGAACTCCATATGACGGTGGGTGAAAGAACAAGAAAAAAAATATTTTCCCCCATTTTGTTTTTATTGGATAATTAAATGTCTTTTTATTTTTATATTCCTTTTTAATTTTTTTTTTTTTTCATTTTTTCTTTAATTTTTATTTTAATACTTAATTTTTTTTTTATTTTGTTCAAGGATATTTTTATCCTTGTGTTTTCATGAATTATTTTACATATCTACACAATATATATAAATTTTTTCGTATAATGCTATATATATATAAAAAAAAATTAAAAGAATAAAAAAAAATTTCCAAGGAGTAAAAAGTTGTCTCAGGATTTGTATCAGGGTTTTGTCAATTATGTTATTATTTTATTTTCTTTTTTAATGTTTTTTTTTTTATTGTTACGATTTTGTTTTTGTTTATTGTTTTTATTGCGGTTAAAAATTCTCTAAAAAATTAATAGAGACCAAAAGAGAAGAAATAAAAACTGTTTATTATATCCGAAAATTTTAAGGATACAAAAAAATTATTGAATATTTTTTTTTTGCTATACTTTAACAAAAACAAAATCCTATAACAATTTAAAAGAAGAAAATATTAGAGATAAAATGATTTTAGATATTTCCTGAGCGCACAATTTAATTTTCCTGTTGTTGTTGTTTCTTTTTTTTTTTTCTTTTCTTATACTTTATAAAAAGTTTTATACATACAGGATAATAAAATTAAGTATATTAAAGTAATTCTCTTACATGATGTAATAAAAGAAAAATTGAATTATAATTTCTTATATTTTTGATTGCCATTTAATCAGTAAAATAATTAATTATTTATAGGTTAATTAATTTTAATTAACTTTAAGAATGTAAGAGATTTAACAGCCGATGAATTAAAAATTATGTGACGTGAAAAAAAAAAATATTTTTATTTAAGTATTTGGAATAAATATAATGGCGGTAAACACGAATTTGTGTTCTAGATTCCAGTAAAACCATTTGTAAATTAAATTTGAGATGATTTAGTCAAATACTACTGCATTTGATATGAAAACTATTTTGATTGCATTATTTGGAACTCAAAATTTTATTAAATTAAAAAAAAATTCTGGGTGATTTTCATTAAATATTTTATTTTGACGAAAATAGAAAGAGATTTACATTTTGAAATTTTATTTGTCACTGTTAAAACTGCTAAAGGTTTGAAATCTTTCTAATATACCAATTAAATGCATAATATTCAAAGTTCGACAATCCCTAGGTCTTTAGTTTTAATATTATAATTAATAATTTAATTAATATATAAAAGCCGTAGAATCTTAATTGTCGTATCATTTCCTTAAATTTATGTACTCTTTATTGCAACAATCTTGTTGCCCATATTCAAAACATTTAAAATAAATCGAGGTTTGATACCTTCAATTTTTTATAACACCTTTCTTATAATAAAATACTATAAATTAAATTATGAATTCAAATTACATCAAATTCTCCGAATAAAAAAATTATTTTTTTCATTCCAATACAAATAACATTTTTTTAATAAAGAAAAAGAAAAACTAAAAATATAATAAAAATTGCTTAATAATTCCTTAACATATTTTTGCTAACAAAATTTTACAAAAACACAAAAAAAGGGCAAGCTTTTACAAAAAAAAAAAATATTGAAATGAAAAACTAAATGGTATCTACGTACAACTTCACTTGGAGTAAAAAAAAAAACAAAGGAACCCTCTCTCCAAAAACAAAGTAAAAAAATAAAAACGAAAAACCAAATTGACGACTGCAACCACGAAAAAATTTTGCATGTTTAAAAGTAAAAAATTATTTTTAATTTAATGTTGAAAATTTTTCTCGTTCATTTATGCATGAAAAATTCAGAAAATTTTTAAATTTTTTATTTTTTTTCCTGCTGTTTTTTATTATTGTTTTTTATATGTAAATATTTTAGTTAATTTAAAAAAACTTTTGTTTACGCTTTTTATTACAACAAAATTGGGCAAATATAAATTCAATTCAGTTCGAATTGAAACAAGTTTTTTGTTCAGAAATTTTATTAAAAAATAATTCGAAATTCGAAAATTGTATTTGAAGATTAACTGACTAATCTATAATCTTTCTAATCAGAATTTTCCGTTTTCTTAATGGATATTTCATTTTTTCAATAAATTCATTTTTTCAAATGGGGTTTTGCATTTTTTTCCAAATTATGAAGTGAATGTCTCAGCTTCAAAAACAAAATGAAAAAAAAATTTTGTATACAATTTAGAAAAAAGAAACGAGATACACATATTACAGATACGAGAATAATTTCTCTCACTCAAAAAATTACATTATACAAATAAATTGTAGATCTCTTCTCAGATGTCGAATAAAATAACAAAATCAGGCTACAAGAGCAAGCTATAAGTATATCTGTAAACTTGACTTAATTTTATTTTTAAAAACCACTTAAAAGAAAAATTTCGTTATCGCTCATACTAACTTTTTACTTTTCTAAAAACATTTCTTTAGTAGACTTAATTTTCTCCCATTTTTCGGAAAACTTCGTTAATTTTTATTCATCTCACTTCTTTTACATATACCTACAGTACTATGATTTCTTAAATGCTATAATAATTGTAATGACGCCAAATTTTAAAATTATAAATACGAAACATATAATGCAAAAATTTAAAAACTTTTAAGTGTTAATATTGTAAATGCAGCAGTTCTAATTTTAAACATTCAATTTTCGAAAATCACGAATTTTTCACTTAAAATGGAAGGTGTGAGAAACGTAAAAAGATGATAAAATTACCTGTAACAGTTATGTAAAATAAAATATTAAGTAAACTGTCTGTTTATAAGCATAATAAATTACAACAAAATAACTGTAGAGTCAGAAAACTTTCAGCTTTTTGAACTACTCAAATATTTGGTCGCAAACAAATACTCGTAAAATATAAATATAAGTAAGATTTTCAACTCTTCAACAGATATCAACTTATTTTCCAGAAACAAAAGAATAAAAAACTTTCAAAAAAAAAAATTCTCCAAATTTTTAAAAGTAATCTTATGTTTTTTTTTTGCAATTACCCCATTTAACAACCATGTTCTTTTACATATTTATATATTTTTGCAATATTTTAAATATTATATGTTGTAATAATATGAAAATTGAAGAAGCAAAAATGAAAATTACAAGAACCACAACAACAACAACAAACAACGACAATAACAGAAGCAGAATAATCATAAAATTTTCATTTTTATTATCATCAATAAAAACTGAAAAACAATAATAGCAACAACAACAACAACAATAAAATTAAGAGAGAGACCAACAGAAAATATTTTTGTTTTTTTTTTTCTTTGCAAATTTTTCATTCTTCGTTTTTTAATTTTTATGGTTATTTCTTTATTTTTTCTTTTCTCATATTTATTTCTCTTGTTTTGTTTTGTTTGTGTGTGCTGCTCCTTCCGAAAGAAAATAATAATAACTTTACAAATTATTTCCTTTCCGGATTTTTCTCTTTTATTTGTTATCATTTTTATTGTGGTTAAATTTAAAAACGTTAAATTAAAATATATATATATATATATTTTATTACAGTAGAAATAATATTTTTTGTGCATATTTGTTTGTGTAGAAAAACCATAAGGTACACAGTGAATGCAAAAGAATGAAAAGAGAGAAAATTTGTAAGAAAATGTTTTTCAGATTTTTTAAAGAAAGATTTAAAAATTTTTGTTATTTTTTTTAAATTTTGTATTAAAATTGAATTTTTACACAATAATCTAAGTGAAATTTGAGATTGTTTTAGAGACTCGATTGGAATTAGAATTCGTATTTTTTAGCTCATAATTTTATCACAAATTTTATTTCTTTATTGTTCGAGGCATTCCCTAATAACCTATTTTTAAAAACTTGCATATATAGTAGAATTTCTGTAAGATGAACTCCTGTAATACAACATTCTCCTTAACACAAACTGTTTCCTTATTGGTACTCTCAATAATGCGAATCCTCTCAAGCTCGAGATAATTTTGTTGTAATTTGTATAATGGCAGCCGATTTTACATTCAATCTTCAAACACAATTTATTAAGTCGATTTAACCCAAAAATTCTATTGGACTCAGTTAAGTTTTTATAACATAAACCGGTATACTCAGTTAAGTAATTTTTAGTATACTCTTCAAGTAAAATCTGTTATAAAGTTAATCTAAAACAAATAGCTAAAAGTGTTGTTTGCCTATTTGGTTTTGTACTCCCCAATTATTGTTCATTTCAATAATAATTTCCTTGCTAAAATTGTACCCAAATATGTGAAACGAAAAAATAAAACAAGTAAAAAATGTTTCATTCGGTATAAACCAACTGAGCTATACGCTATAGCACATTAACAATCTGAGTTCAAAAATTTGTGTTTGAAATATTTAGAATTAGCTTTCATTGTAGTATAACAATTACCCGAATCTGTGAAACCATTCTATAGGAACTTCATGGATACATTTGATCTATAATTGGAAATACGATTGTCAAGTTTTATAAACCTGACTTTATTATTCTTCCGCATATTTAATTTAAAATGAATTCGTAGCTACCACAAAACCGAACCATATGTGCGAATTTGTTCAATTACAATAGCAGACATCCTTGGCAGAAAAATGAACAATATGTGAAAATTTGGTATCCATTGTAGTATTCGTTTTTGAGTAATCGAATTGAGTAGTATTCGTTTTGTTCGTGTAATCGAACGGAGAACCGAATAGCAAGAAGCAAGAGCAAGAATATACTGCTTCAAGTGGTTAAAAAACTCCATACCAAAGTTAGTATAACTCCGCGAAGGTGTAGAGTATAAAAATGTTTAAATTTCTTTATTAAAATACTTGTTTATTTTTTTAACGTAAAAACTTGCGTTTGCATGTATTTGAACGGGTGTATGCATAAACTCAACAAGAATGTGATAGGAAAAAGGCAAAGGAATTCCGTAATTGTTATTACTTTTCACATTTTAAATGCAATTTTATATTTATTTTTTATTTTAACTTTTTAAATTAAATGTACACCATAATAACAAAAAAAAAAACAAAAAAAACCATTTTATCTTGTTTTTATTAAACGTTATTAAAATTTTAATTATTAAAAGAAATTGGACGATTAAAACAAAAAGAATCCTTAAAATTTATTTGTAATTTACTAAAGTTTTGCAAAAAGAAGTGTTGCTAGAATAAAGGCTTTAAAAACAATAACAATTCGAATCATCCTAATGTTTGAATTTGTTGTGTGTTTTTAAAATATTCTTAATTTCATTTCTGAATTTACTAGATTTTGAAGTATTGAAAGTCATAAATATGATCTGGCTTATAATTTAATCTTATTTGGCTACATATAAGTTCTCAAATGGATTAATCAAATTGTTTTGTAACAAGTTCGTCTTGTAGAAAATTTAAAAATACAAGAAATTAAAAAAATAAGAGGATATAATAATTTTAAGCATTTCACGTAAATTTCGTAAAACTCATTTTTCTTGTTTACCTTCTTACATTATTCGCGAATTAAAATGAGTACGTAACCTCCAATTTTTTTAATTTTTTATAAATAATTCCTAACATTATAAGATTGCAGTTTTAAACCTTTTCTATAACACAAATTGCAGCATATTTTACTGAATACATTTTAAATTATTCTTAATCAACTTATACGATATACTGCTCTCAAACAAAACTCTATATAAACATTTACTCTCATACACACATTTTTCCCCACCATCACTACTAATACAAAAGAAATTGAATTGAATAATGCAATTTAAATTTTATAAAGAATCAAAATTAAATACTTAATCTTTGTTAATTACAAATAAACCAATGTATAATATTAAAAATGTTAATCGTTTTAGATATTTTCTTTTTGATACTTAAATCCTTATTAAACATGTGAATTGTATATACACATACCTATAAATATACACAATTTATATCTCATATATTTCAAATAAAATAAATACCTACTTAAAATAAATTGATTGAAAAAGTGAAAAAGTTCCAATCTATTCATTTTAGATTATTTTGTAACCCCAAAAAAGATTCCTTCTTTTTTTCTCTAAGAAAATTTTTCATTCCTTTTCAATTCTATAATAATTATTGTAATATGTGTGTAATGTCCTTAGAAATCCCACAAAGTAAAAAAAAAAAAGAAATCTTTTAAATTATTTAAGTAAATAAAATCCTTTATCAAATTTTTCACAATTATATATATATAATGTATACACATAATTTAAACCCACAAGAAATGTGTATTTTTTTATACCTTATGCCCACATATACATGCACGCAATATTATATTAATATATAAAACATGTATTTTATTACAAAAGATTTTATTACAAGGATGAATGAATTTCTTTGAATGAACTTTTAAATTCAATTTTATATATATATATAAAAAAGGTATTATAAGAAAAAAGGACTACTATAAAAGATTTAAAGGGAAAATTTATAGAATATATAAATGTACATTACATGTATATATATATGCATATACGTATATGTAGAAATATAAGTATTCTTTTAAAATTTCGTGTGTAGAGCCCCCTGCTATATTGTAAAAAATTTTCATAGGAAATGTTATTTATTAAGAAGAAATTTGGATTTATTTAAGAATTTTAACCCTTAATTAAGTGCATGGGGTTCAGACTATTTCAAATTGAACGAAGCATTTATGTTAATTTTTCTAATTTGCTGTCAGTTATAAGAATTAATCATGAACAGAATATTAACGAGTACATTTATTTTTATGCCCTTGATGTTGTCTCATGCGGTTACTAAGGTAAATTTTTTTTTGCAAAAGTAAGTTCTAATGCAAAAAAAAATTCAGAAAATGTTGTTGATAATTTTTATTTATCAGAATCAATTTTTATTTTATATCAGAACATAAAAATCAACTGCTGATTCTGATAAAATATTTTTTGGTCTTAAGTCTAATAAAAAGCTACGTAGCTTTGAGAAGAATTTATAACTCTTATTATTATTTTAAAATTGAAATGAAACTCATGTTCTGATTTTTTAGATCAAATACATAAGAATTTTACTTTATTTTAAACTATTTTACAGAGGTTACTACGTTACAGCACCTAAGCGACTAATTATGTTATTTTATTGATAGGTCTAATTAAGGGTTAAATAACTTCTCAGGAAGAAATGCAAAAAAAAAAAAAAAATTAGTTCATAAAATCAATTTATGTTAAATTTTTGTTAAAAATTGACAAAACGACAGAGGTCATTCACATCACATCAATTTTTTGATTAAATTTCAATTCATAAAGTTTATCAGAAATTTTTTGTAAGGCGTTTAAAAGTTTTTCTCGGAGTAAAATGAATTATTTTAACATAAATTTAGAAAATTATGTAAATTGACAGCAAAATAGTTGACTGAACCCGATATTACTTAAGTAATAACGTTTATTTTATTTGATTTCTTTTTCCATAAACGCCACTCCGGCATGAAATTATGACAATTGAGTTTGAAAGTAATTTAAGAAAAATTAATGAGAATAAATTACGGTGGATCGCTTAAAATTATTTTGAAATTTTATTTTGAAAATTTAAGGAATAGAAAGAAGATCAATTTTATATGTTTCTAGTATGGCCACATGGGATATATATATTTTATTATTTTAATAAATATTTATTATAGGACCAAATTTTAAAATTAATCGAAACAATTTTAATTAAAATCTAACATCTTCTAAAATTTTACATAATTTATATTATGTATATACAATATACATTATGTATATATTCATATTGAAGTAAAAAGTGATTAAGACTTCTAAAAATCCCAATTAGTTTTGAAGACTTTTCTCAAATAATAAAGAGCTTATAAAAAAAAGTTTTTTCTTTTCCTTATTTTAAATTACTCAATTTCCTATTTCAATTTTTAAAGCCTCCTTATTTTACACAAAATTTTAATAATAATATATAAACCAAAAAAATATAAAAGAATAAAAAAAATAGAAGTAAATAAAAAAAAAAACAGGACATTAATTTTACAACTCAATAAACTTCCGTTATAAAATAAAAAAACGATTTAAGTTACAAGAACCTTAACAATATAAAATATAAGTAAGTTTATGTATATACATATGTATACACATAAATCTATTATATTTAAATATACTCAATTTAAATAAAATATATATAAGTACCCAGACGGTTCTACCACTTCGACAAATCGACATTAAATTAACGGCAATAAATTTTACAATTTTCACTTTATTTTTGTTTTATTTTCTTTTTTCTTTTTAAATGTTTTTTTTATTTTCTTCAAAATATAAAAATATATACTCAAGTATATAATATAAATATTATTTAAGTAATAAGTGTTATAAAATTTATATAACATTATATTTTTTTTTATTAGTAATCATTGTAACCATTATTTTCATTTTATATAATATTAAATATAAGAAAGTACTTCTATTATAATTTATATAAAAAATCATAAAAATCATATTACTGAATATGCACATGTAAATATATACCGTTTAATATTCTAATACCATTTAAAATGCAATGAAGAAGAACAGGAACACTAATATAGCGGTAACATTGATAACAATAATAATGATAACAAAATGAAGGATAATTACGATGATAATAAAATAATGTTGAACAAAAGTAGTTATGTCAATGAATTTTCGAAATAATTTTTGTTATACATAAGTATATATAGGCATATATACAAAAATTATTTAAAATTTTCACTTTCCTTATTTTTCCAGTTATCCTTAAATAATAATATATAATAATAAAATTCTTTAGGGTTATACACATTCATGGAAACATGTATGAAAAAGAAGAATAAGAATGTAAGCATCAAGTTTAAAAAGTAATAGAGTACAAGCACCCCCTTATACATTTTAAAACAATCTTTATATATTCATATACATACCTATGTTACTACAATACATATCAAATAAAATCGGAATATATCGAACGAGTTATTTAAAAAAAAAAAACAAAAGAGAGAATAAGTGAAAACTTATGAAACAGAAAAGAGTAGATTTACAAGTAACAACATTAAGTCACAACTAACTTAACAGGGACAAAATATTACGAAAACAGAATGTGAAAAAAATTACATTTAATGTGAATAATCACTGAAGTGTAATAAGTACTTTTTTTTCCTAAATGTACTTTTGTTCATACATACTTCACTTATATATTATATTTATTATATTATATTATATACAAAATGTACAATGTGATACATGTATCTCTCCCCTTTTCCCTTTATTTTTTTTTGTTTTTGTCATTTTTTTTTTGCTGTTCCTTTTGATCTAGACACGTGATTCGTGAGTCTATATAATTTACTTTAATTCACAATTACATTATGCATATATATATATATACTCTTTACTTATATCACTTATACCACTCTTATCCTGTTATACTGTTATACTTTACTGTTGTTGTACTTATATTTAACAAAAATTTAACATTTAAATGACTTTACAATACATTAAACGATATAAATGTTTATGGCATGAAAAGATTTTCATTTTAAAAATTGACAATAAAATATTATTGTTATTATTATCATTTATATTGTTATTATATATATATAACAGTAATGACTCGCTAATATACAAAAATTATAATACAATTTAAAATTTCTTAAGTTCATTTTGATTTTAGGCTAAAATATTTAATAGGCTAAATAATAAAATGAATAATTTGAAAATAAAAAAATATTATAAATTGAAGATTTCAAAATTCAATATAATTGAAATATAATGCATCATAAGTCTGTAGTGCTATTTTTACTATGAATTGACAATTTTATTTGCAATTTTTAACCCTCGAGATTTAGATCCGTGGTAAGGTATTAATAAGGTATTAATAGTAGGAATTAAATTATGTGGGCAGCTATTGAAATTATTAAAAATATGTTTCATTTCTTTTATATTCTTGAATTTTCATGTGTAGTAGTAGTAGACGTTACAATAACAAGCTCAGATCAATAGAGGTTTACCTCAATATCACACTTTCTTCTAATTGTGCAAACTCATGTAAATTTAAATTTCTTTTTAATATATTTAATAAGTTTTAATAATATTGTAGCGCAAATTAATCTTTATACAGTTAATGGCCGCCTTTCTTATCACACATGATGTCGATGAGAAATTTAACAAAAATCCATTATTAATTTCAATTGGCAAATTCGTAACAAAAAAAAAATTAATACCATAATATTGTGTATTAAGGCTAACACGTTAAAAATATTTAAAAAAAAATTTTTATTCTTTAAATTTTTTTTTTTTTTTTTTGAAATTAAATCCTAGCAAAGGATGGCACTTTTGTGGTATTCAAGCTAAATAACAAATGAAATAGAATAAATGTGATGTGTACATATATTTTTTGATTGACTGAATAACCACAAAACATGAACAAAAAAAAAAAAAATTTTTATTTTTTAAATATAATATGTTTACATATATATACACATATTATGTACGTATCTACTTTTATGTCTTTGCAAAAGGGATAAATTTAATCCTTTTTTAATATTTTCATTGAAAAAAATTGTGGGGGGCCATTTCAAGCGTATTAAATTCTTCATAACTGAGTTTTACTAATTTTTATTTTTTAAATTTTTTTTTTATTTTAACATTTTCATTTAAAAAACACACACAAAAAAAAGGGTAATGTTTGGCACACACTAAAAATATATTGATTTTTGAAATATGAGAATTTGTTTTTTATATTTTAAATAAAATTTAAAATCATTAAAGGTTATGAAATGTATAAAGGTTAACTTGAACGTTAGCTAAAAGTATGTTATCGTGTGCTATTTCTAAGGTTTCAATTAAAAATTGGTTTACATTACTCTGCAATAACGTATTCCATACTATAGACATAATATAAACTCGAAACAATATGAAATGAATTGAATGAAAAATACATTATTCTCGATTTTAAAAAAACCACTGCTGATTAGAAAAGCAATTGCAGCTAAAAAAAATTATTATTACAATTTAAAATCCTATGATTAAATTAAAATATTATAAAACTACAAAATCTTTTAACAAATGAGACAATTAATAAAAATTAATACAAGAAAAGAAATACCATATCTGAAAAATTTGCTCAGTTGTTCAACACCAAGTCGAATTTATAAAGTGAATATGTGTAAACTGTGCCGAAAAACAAGGCAAAAATTTGTTGGAAACAGCATTTAAACTTAACTTTTATAATACAATATAATTTAATTTACAAATTCAGAGATTCTTATTAATTTATAAATTTCCTGATTTAACTACTGCTTTATTTAATAACAAAATTATGGCTTAAATAGTATATTATAGCAATCTCTTATGATGCTTACGCTCGTTTTTAATTTAATGCCTAAAAATAATGTATCCATTTACCATAATTTTTTAAGCTTAAGCTATTTTACTAGTCGACAATTTTTTAAGTCTGAATTAAGAATATTACTAATATAAATTAAATTTCAGTTTCACTAACGATTTGATACAAATAATAAGTTTCCAAAAACAATTTAACGTAAAATAAAATAAATTAAACTTACCATTGTCTCTTAATTTATCATTTGAAAATTGTTTTGGTGAACTATTTTTTTTATTTGGTATTGGTCTAAGCGATGAATTAATTTGCTGAAATAACACAACAAAATTATTATGTTTAATATTCAAATTCACAATCAAATTTATACAAAAAGGAAACAAACATTATTTTCAATTGCTTACAATTTTATCAGATCTTTCTCCACATGGTAATCTAGCTACCGAAACATCTGGACTATCTTCAGGTGGTGGCGGTTGTGGTACCCAATTATAGCCTCGTTTTGATATAGGAACACCAACACGGTCATATTGTGACGCTTGTTGTCTAAAAAATTATTGAAATTTTAAAATAAAAAATTATTTGTTAAAAAGACAAAGTTATTGCTTCCTTAGATTGAAAAATTAATAAGACTAGTAAATTTAAATTTTTAATCAAAAACTCACAGTTTACCTATTTAAATATAATGTAATATGCAATACTATGTGAAATAGAAAATTTTATACTATATTAAACATAATCTTAGATCATGTTTAATATGCTTTGTTTTTATATTAAGAATTAGGTTTGCTTCCAAATTTTATTTGGTCATTAGTAATTATATAAAAGCATCAACTTTTTCCAAGGTTCTTGGTTTAAAAATGTTAAGTTTTTAAAATTTCATCTATCCAATGTTTATACAACAGTGAAATATTGGTATTGTTGAGTTAAATACTTTGCAACAATTGAACTTTTAAATAATTCATGATTCAGTCACGAAATTCATTCAAATTCTCTTTACTACAAATAATAAAACTCAATTTAGTTCGTGTCATCCTTGAACAATATACTTATCAAAGGTTTCCATTTAAAAACATTTTTCGACTTTAAATCCTTACAATCACATAGTAAATCATAGTAACACAATATCTTTGTGCAAGAAGAGTCATTTAAAAAAAAAGGGAATGGGTCCTGCAATACGGATATAAACTAATTTAAATACTAAGGTGACTCAAGTTATATAATATGTAATTACAATATATAGATATGAAATGTTACATTTTTTATTAAAATTATTATTATTAAACTTGGAGGGGTAATGATAATAAATTTTAAAACGTATCCCTCTAGCTCACTAAATATTGTCAAATGTTTAAAATGGTCTTAAATGTTTAAAATACTTTCAAATTTTTAATTTTTACAAATAAAATTATTTAAATGATAATCAAGTAATAATTGTGTACATATTTCGGCGAAAAAATTATTTAACTTTTTCTAACAGCAAACCTACAATAAAAATTTTAAGCGTAACACACGTTTTTATAAATTTTATACTTTAAACTTTAATTTTTTTAATATGTTAACTAATTTAAGATGTCGTATAAAACACAATTCAACCTACTACATGTATTACTTTAAGAAAGCTAAACACTAGCTTTTCAATAATATTTCGCTTTTATTTATTGATTTAAATTGAGTATGAAATTTTTTATTATTACTTTTGTCTATGAAAATTAATGTTGTGCTCGTCTAATTAACTGGAGTGATTTGTATATGTCTAATTTAACCTGTTCATTATAGTATTAATTTGAATTTAATATTAAGCAAAAAAATAACATTTCGATAATTTTCGATAAAGAACATTTCAATAAAATAATTTAATAACATTTCGATGTTGCATAAATAATTTTAACTAAAATATTTAATAAATGTTAATAAAAGGAAAACAAATTTGGTACAAACTCTTTAATTGTTAATTTCAGCATTTAACAAATAAATAAAAAAAATAAGTATTTTTTGCATTATAATGCTAAAGTTAAGTAATTTAATTATTTTTGAAACTTAAATTTGTTATATATAGAAATTAAATATAAAATGAATCACTCGATTAAACCATACTCACTAACAGACTTCACTAAACACATGAATTGCAAATAAATCAATATACAAATTAAAATATAATGGATATTTGATTTATTTTTCTTTTAATAAAAACTTCTAAACAAATACTTTAAATAAATTGTATTAAATAAATTTTTTAAGTTTAATAGAGAACATTTTGAATAAAATCAAAAATTGGAATTTCCAATTTAAATACGTAAGTACATGATATTTAAAAACGAAATTCTCTTTTTTTTGCTCGGTAATTATTAAAAATTTAATTACCGAATTAATGGTAATTTTTATTTTTTCTTTGATAATAATAATCAATTAGTAACATTAATATTATGTAGATTTACAACTCAAAACTAATTAAATGGGAAAAAAATTAAGAATAATTTAAAGAGTTGACTGCAAAGAATTGAACATGTTAAATGACTGCAATAATCATAACATGTTCAATCTTTTAATAATATTTTAAATAAAATTTAAATGTGATAATACCTATATGTAACAAAAACTAAAATATTTTTGGAAGATCTAAGCAAAAACTAACATTTAAAAAATAATTTCTCGACATCCTAATAAAAGATATATTCAAATATAACAAAAAATTTTAGACAGGAAAGTGATAAACCTTGGTAAATATCAAAAATAATTTAAATCAATTCTAATGTTCATAGAACATACGCGCGTTATAACAGCCACAGTATAATATTCATGACTTATACGAAATATTCATATATCATTATAAAAACTTAAGATATAATTTTGGAAACACAAAAAAAAATGATCTGCAAATTTGAATATCGAATAAAGGAATTAAAAGAACATAAACACCACGTATAAAAACATATATATCAAATGCTTAGAGTTGACAATACCTAGACTACTCTCGAAAACATCAACCCACTTGTATCAAAATCTACAATTAAGTTCCACTTCAGTCTGGCTTACAAACTTGATCGAATATTTATTATACTCTTTAAATATTTATTAATTTTTGTAAGTGTTCATAATAAAAGTAAAGCAAATATTTAATATTGATTATTTATCTAAATAACTGCTATTAAAATTACTTTGATAAGTATATAAGCACTTAAAATTGAACACTTTGATTAAATTTAAATAAAAATAATAACAATAAGGTTGTTCCAGTTTAAGAGGTACTAATCTTGTTTGACGTCATAAGTGTATGAATAAAATTCTAAAATTATGCCTACACTTGTAGATAACAAAGAATATTGTGCTTTTATAATTTTACATATTAATTACGAAATAAAAATTAAAAGTGGTATTATTACTTATAAATAAAAATGTTTTTTTTTTTCTTTTTTTAGAATTTCTTATCTCAAAATATTAAATAATATTAAAAGATTAATGTAAGAATATAATATTAATATGATTACATATCATGGGTCACAAATATAACTCATAATTTTATACTACATGTTTGAAATTTAGCAAACTATACTAAGAGTTATATTTTTCTGCTTATTTTCAATCTCTAAATTTCACATTTCTTAATATAAAACATTATTAAATTCTAAAATATTAAAATATATAAATTCTATTCGAAAATATGGTATGAAAATGCTATTCATTTTTTATAACAAAAATATTTTTTAGTTTTACATTCAAAGAATTTTTGTAACATTGATTTACAACCATTTTCTTTCTACTCATAGTTATTTTATAATACCATTTCACTAACAAAGATTATATTTTAATAAAATTTGAGTATTTTTTGTACATAATTAAAAATTAATTTAATTAAAAAACTATTTATGGCTTCTAAAAGAATATTGCATATTACATTTTTAAATAATTCTAAATTATACTTTAAAAATTACTTTCTTTTAATCTAAATACCAAATATTTTAAATTTTTATTACAATTAAATTTAAAAATTAATTTTTCATGAGTTGTCTACAATGATCAAGACAATTCATGTATTATTGTGGTTAATTAAATATTACACATTGTATTTTATTAGTTCTGATTCTAATGTGTAATACCTTAAAGTTTCATAACAGTCTAAACAAACAACTGCATATTCTCCATTCTCTAATAATAAACCATCATCACTAATTCGTTGTTTAACAAATGGAAATTCACTAACTGGCAGTGCACGAACTCTTTTTCTATATGTTGTTATTCGACATAAATGACATGAATAATCATGCCAATTATAAGTTCTTTCAGCTGGATTTATATATGGTGTTTGTGCTTCATATCTAAAAAAAAATAAAAAATTATTAATTTTCACTTTAATTACTTAAATTCATTTTAAAATTTTTTACTTTCGCCATTGATTTAAAAGTGCATGATAACAAAATGTACAAACAAGCGCTGATTTATCTGGACGTAATTGTTCAGCATTCGGTGGTGATTCATGTTGCAGTAAAAACGGAAAATATGGTCGACTTCCCTAAAAATATAAAATATAATATATAAATATTAATTACAATATGAAAATACTTATATATATTAAGTTTGAATTATATTATTACCTCTTTACTTGCATATAATATTCTAGCTAAAGTGAAATCAGAATGAAGATTACATAGGAAACAATATATTGATGTACTAGTTGCTGGTGTTGATGATGAAACTGATGGTGTTGATGGTGGTGTATTTATAATACCACCTATTCCATGACGATTTGAACCATTTATTGAACTTGGTGATGGAATGTCGTATCTAAAACCAGAATTAAAGAAGAAAATTATTAATTAATATGTTAAAGTAAATACAAAAGAAAAATGCATTGTATAAAGTAGTAGGAGCCTTAATGAGGTTTAAGTATTTAGATTCATATTGATTTCTTGAAAACAAATTGGATTTGGAAATTTAAATAACACTGAAAAATACTCTAGCAGGAATTCTGAATACAATTAGCAGAAAATATTTAATACCCTCAACTTACAGTAATTTTACAATTAATTTATTTTTCAAAAAGAAAATCGAATTATTTAATTGCACAATTGATTCTGAAAAACAAGGTAATTTAAATTTAAATATTTTTTTCCCGAAATAATTATAATTAAATATTTAAATTTTAAATTTTTGTAATATTTCACATTCTTTAATATTCAATATTAATATCCCACCGCAAATAAATACATTTATTTTTGTAAATTGTTAAAAAAAAAATAAATAGAGAAAATAATCGAAATTTTTATTTTTTCTTTTTGTCAATAACTTTTAATTAAACAATACAGAAAATTAAATATTCACTTGTATATTATGCAAATGATATTATTATATTATAGTAATAAATATGTACATATATATATACATACTACATAGAAATTGAATTTTCGAATATTCGAAATATTATTGAAAATTTTCACACCAATTATTATTGTATCCCAAACTACATAATATGTATAATGTAATTGTGTTTACAATCTTTAATTTTATCATATATATATCATATTATATACCATTGCATATTTTTAATATCTATGTATATTTCTAGTAAAACGGACAGATATTCATTCATATATGTTAAAGCATATCTACATATACAATGTCTCCGCTTGACTAGATGTATTCAGTTGCTTCCTACGGGGGATTAATAGGAAGAAATTTCATTATGGATAGGTACAATATGTAGGAAATATACTTTCCCTTATAGGTTTCTACATACATATATAAATTTAAGGTTTATATTGAATAAAAATTAAAAAAAAATACATGTATGTATTAAAATTTTATATACTTACATTCTATGCTCTAATGGTATTCGTTGTGCATCCATAGTCTCCCATTGTTGTGATAAATTTTTAACACAATCCTTACACGCTAGGACACGATTTGAGGAATCATTATTACTTTTTAAAAATGGAAAATGCATCGCATGTGAATTCATATGTTCAACATCAACAGATAACCATTCCATTTTATTAACAGGACATAATGTTTTACAGATATGACACCTACACATTTATGCGTATATTTAAATGTAGGTGTTTATAAATATATTTATATATTTTTCAATATTTTCCCATTTTCCATTGTGATTTGAAGTTCAGTTGTATTAAAAATAGAAAAAATAGAAAAATAAAAAAAATTTTTTATATTAATTTTTTTTTTGTTTTTCATTATAATTATTACATTATTTTTATATTTGTCTACATATATATGTTTTAAAATCAACATCATAATAATCATTATAAAATAACATATAATGGTGATTCGTACATATATGTATTAAAGAAAGTGATGATGTCTAAAAGAATCAGGATTCGCACAGCAGGTTTTTTTATTTATATTTATATAAAATACATGACCGTCAATAGTAATTTATCAACAAACCACCACACATTATAATAATAAATATATATGTATAGCCATAATAATAATTATATGTAGGTAATAATATACGAAAATGCCACAAATATATGGTAAGGATATTCCAGAAATATAGAGAAATAATACATATATATTTTATATAGACAATATTGAATGCACTCATTCATTCATACTATGCCAATGCAAAGTTAAATTAAAATTTGGTATAAGAAAAAAATAAAATATACGATCCATTCATTCAACCATTCAGGGATGACCATAACCAAACGATAATAATAATAATAATGATGACGACGACAACAACCGCATGATGATAGTGCGGTGCGATGATAAGAATGATGATGATAAAAATAAAATAAAGAATAATGATTACAAAGGTTTTGATGTACGATGTCATGGTGTTTCGTTTATAAATATTAAAAATAAAAAAAAAATTCAAAAATTTAATTTAATTATTTTCGTTTTTCAATTTTATACAAATAATAAATAAAAAATAGAATAGAGTACAAGGAAATAAAGAAGAGATATAGAGAAAAAAAAGAGAAGGAAATAAAATGTACGAATGGATAAAATAAAAAAATTTTTTTTCCGTCACCTAACCTGCAAACAATAATATATTTACATCGCCTTCCGTAACCCCTTCAAATTACATAACACCCATATCTAAATACCTACATATATAATGTAGAATCAAAGTATTGTAGGTATGTGTACGCTATGTTTTGTTATATTCTGCTCAGAGAGTTTAATTTTTAAAGAAAGGCTGATTTTTGTTATTATTCTTTTGACTATCAAATTGAAATGCAAATAAACCATTCAATAATTTTGCCATCAAGAATAAAAACTAAACGAATACAAATGGAACATTTGTGTTGGTAGGTTTCAACCATACTAATAAATCAAGATTTCTAAGTCAAATTTCGACTGAATCGGATATCGCACAATAAATACGAGTAGTTAAAAAATTTTTATTAAAATTTATAATACAGTAAAATTTTGTTCAGTTTCAATATTTTTAAGATAGTCATACTTATACGAGAACTTTAGACGAAATCGAACTGAAAAGAATGGTAATGTGATATAATAGCACTCAAAAGTTTCAAAAATTTTTTAAATTAAAAATTTGGAAACTTTTGAGTTTTGGGCTTACAATTGAATTTAACTCAATAAAATATTAAATAAAATTTATGCTGACTACACTATTATATTTGGAACATGCTCTGTTTGCGATACAAAATGTGAATAAAAACCAAATGATATTTGTTTAAATTTACTAGATACAAAATACAAAATAAGAAACAATTATTTATAATCTAGAAAAAGCATTTTTTTTTAGTTTTATAATAAATGTACATATATACATTGAATTTATAGGTATACATTTATCCAGAAGAAATATTATATTGTAATCTATAAAATATTTATGCATATTTGTATTATGGATGAATATTCTAATTTTAGTATATATACATATGCATTTGCTGATATATACAGTAAATACTCACGGATATTGTCCATGTCCATTCTCAACTGGTCCTTGTATTTGCTGTTGCGAGGATGATATAGATGATGGTGGTGTATTTGGCCTAGAATCACGTCTATAAGTTTTTAAATCACGTACTGATGATGATGAATTGGAATTATTTGTTTCATAAGGCTAAAAATATAATGAACAACAAATATGATTATATTATATATATATACGTAAATTGATTTATAAATTTTGTGTTTGAGTTTTGGTTTGTTTATTTAATAAAAAATTTTAATTAATAAATTCAAAAACAAAAAAAAAAAATTAAAAATAAAATAATAATAAAAAATTTTATCTCAATAGAATGTAATTTATTTAATTGGAAATTAATTATTGTAATTCTAATTTTTCAATTAGATATTAAAAATTTAATTAAAAAAAAAAACAATAAAAATTCGAAATAAAATTAATAATTGGTGTACGCCATTAAAATTATTCACATAATAGAACAGTACTCGTATTTTGACCATTAAATAGTTTTTTTTGAGTGAGGATATTTTCTCTCTCATATTTCACAAATTTTTCGGAATATTCAGGTACATGTTGTTGTTAATTTTAAAATGTTGTAAAACAAAAAAAAAAATAGTTAATACAAATATGTAAACAGTGTAATTGGAGAAAAAAATCCTAAATTCTCTTTAAATTGAATGTATTTCTCTATAAAGCAAAGTCAAACAATTAAAAAATTATCCTCAAATTTGATGAATATTACCCTTTTACCCTACAATTATTAACATACATAATATAAGAGATTTTAATTCGCATATATGAAATGAAACGGGTAATTTTCATAAGTGAATTGCTTTATATGCGGTCATATAAAAGTAAAATAGTTTTCATACGTTTATATGTTAATCGTACTATTAATATTGTATTGTTTTTAATCTTACATAAAAATAAAATACTTGAGTGCTTTCTTTTAATTTTACCACAAAACAATTTCATTCTCAACAGATTATATAGCCTCCATTTTTTCTTAAATTGAATTCTTAACCTATATTAACCCTCCATTTTGCATCTATAGAGACTGTTGTGTTTACAATCGCATCTATAGAGACCGTTGTTGCCTCTCTTAAAATTGCTTTAAGAAGAAGGTTACCGTAATTATAATTAAATATGTAGTAGAATAATGTTACGGGATTTGACACACGTTAAAATTTTATATATCAAAATTTTTTTCAAATTATCATAGATATTTATGCACAAAATATTTTAGTTATTATGTCAAATTCGATTATCATTGCGTATACATAATTACTAATATATTTTGATAATTATTGTTATTGTTATTATTATTATTAGTACTCAATTTAAAACCAATTTATTTATATGACTTTTATTTATTTTTCGATTTGATTTTTACAATTTTTTATTCTTTTTTTCCTTTCAGTTTTTTTTATTTAATTTTGTTGTGTTTATTATTAGTGTTATCGAAATATTTACTTTTTTTTCATTTTATTATTAATATGTGTTTTTTTTTATTTATTATTTATTTATTATCATTAACAATTTTTTTTTTTTTTGAGATAGAAAGGAAAAAACTCGTTAAAAGTTGATCTCTTGTTAAACTTTTAAATCATTTTAACAACATTCATATAAAATCACCTGATAAGATAATAATAATAAAATATAAGAAAAAGAAAAAAAAATAGTATTTTTTATTATAAAAATATGATTATTTAACGAAATTTAAAAAAAAGAAAATATTAATATTTAATTTCTTATAAGTTAAAACTGAACTATTTCAGTTAACAGCGGTTCCTCCTTATTTTATATTATGTTATCGCAAAGGAATGCATATATCGTATATTTTGTAAATAAATACATATGTATGTATATGTATGTTATATAAATATGTAATATTTTGTTACTATAATACTTGATAAACTGATAAATATTTGGCTATGGACTTATGCTTTTTTTTTGTGCCTTTCCTATTGTTTTTTACTTTTTTTTTATTTATTTATTTAATCTTATCTTAATTATAAATACATATACATATGTATATATGTACATGAATTGTGTTTATTCTGAAAAGGAAATCTAGTTAAGTCTAGAAAAAATATTTTTTTTTGTTTTGTAATAAAAAAGTTTATAGAACTCTAGATATTTTAAATAAGATTATAAAAGGAAATCATAGTAAAATGTGCTGATAAAAAAATTTAAAATAAAAATTTTTGTATTTAACAATACTCAGTAACTTTTATTAATAAATTCATATGTATTAGAAAACAGTATTTAATCATATTAATGATACTGAGATTTCTTATAAAATTTAATTAATCATCATAATAAACTTTAATTTTTTTTAATCCTGTATTAATCATGAAACCCGTTTTTGTGCCTGTATTGTATAGCAATCCTGTTAATGTTAGTATTTTTAATTATTTTCATTAACAAAAAATTACTCCTATTATCTCATTATAGTATACAAATATAGTAACATAGTATTTCATTACTAGTCTTGTCACATGTACACAAAAATTTCAATCTAATCACGTCGTATCTGATACAATGGTCAGTATAGTGTTGATTGACTGAAATAAACTAATTATGAATAGTTATGAAACTGCTTTTCAAAAAACTTGATTTACCTCCAATTTTATAGTATATTATCTTTTAGGAATTACCCTTATTGTTGCAACAAAAAATAATTCAAATTAAAGAATTTTATAAAGAAATTTATTGAAGAAATTGAAAATGCAGGCATTAAAAAATTTTGTCCAACTAACATTTCCGACAAAACCGTGAGTATTTGTTATACAAATTAACACTCGGCTTAAAGCTTTTCTAAAAAATCTTAATCTACATATTTCGGCTTTTGAAACTTTTTTTTGGACAATTCCATTTGGTTTTTATTAGAAAAAAGCCTTAAATTTGAAAGATTTTGCAATTTTTTATAATACTTCCTCACTTTGTAAAGTGTGTTGACATAGTATCTGATAGTTAAAAGAATCAAAAGGTCCTAAAGTCGAAAGCTGTGGGTTTCAACTTTCTGTTAACACTAAAACTATATAAATAGAGCTAAGCTCATTTTTTTCATATACTTAATTCCAAAAGTGAAAATTTGGAAAATTTTACAACAATATCAGAAAATCACTCTTAATCCATAAAAAATGTGTTATGCTATTATAATAATAATTAATAAATTTTAGGCGCCCTAAAAATTATGTTCAATAGAACCTTAAAATAAAATAAAAAAAAAATCAAACAAGACCAATAAATATTTATCAATCATGTTACATGGCCAATTTTTTCTTTTCTTCTTAAATGTTAAATTAGGAAAAACTTTTAATTGACATTGTATACATTAACTACTATTAGTAACTGTAAATTAAATGAAATTTTAAAAATCAATTAGAAAAATTAAATTCTTTTTCTTTTGATTCTTCTATTTATTTTTGTTTTTTTTTAAGAAAATGAAAAATTAAAGAGCGAAAAATTACAGGTGGCATATAAATTCAATTTTATATTTTACATTGTCAGTGGTTTTTTTATAAAATTTTTTATTTTTTTTTTTTTGATTGTTTTAATAATTTCATTAAAAAAAAATTTTGATAAGATAAGAATTAAACTTTTGTTTTTAAAATTTCTTGTACTCCTTCTTGTCTACTTTAAACTAGTAAAACTTTTATTTGGAATTTTTTTTCATGTTTACTTGTCAAACACTAAAACAGTCTCATTTTATTATTTGTTTAACAATTCGAATAACATAATTTATTAGTTTACTTGATGCAATTTAATTTTTACTTTTTTTGTTTTTTATTTTACTTTCACTGATAAATATGTTTTATACTTGTGTAATAAATATGTACTTCATACGTTTGCGAAAATATTATTAAATTTTATATTTAGATTTTAGATTAAAATTTCCCAGAAAAAAAAATTTGAGGAAAAATTTCTATTTTCGAAATATTTAAATTTAATTTTATATGTGTCAAATCTCGAGCAATGTATTACATATAACGCAATTATGTAGCAAAAATTTTCGAAAAGTTCGAACGAACAAATTAATTTTTTATAGTCTATTCCCATATTTTAAAATTATTTCTCTCTGTATGACAAATTCTACTAACCAATATGAGTTGCCAAAAGTTTTCTGAAGTTTAATTGTTAATGAAAATTATTTCTATTTGAATTCTAGCAAATTTAACTTTAAAACTATTCTAAAAAATAGTTCACGATTGTTATATATAGACAGAATTAAATTTGTCTGTGCAGGTCCAAGACATACCATTTTTGCCAATTAATATGATAAGTCAATAAACAAAATCGAGCTTAATATTTTCTTATTTTAAGACTTTATTGTCATTTAAAGCAAATGAAGCAAATATTAATAATAATTACTTGCATAATTATACATAATACAAGAGTTTGTGCAATAAAATCTCAGTAAAATTTAACAACATTCTTATCAATCAATTATTATTCTAGTACACCAATTCTGATTTATTTTAAATTGCATATTCCTGGAAAGATAATTAATTATAAATTGAAAAAGTATTAATTTCATAAAAGAAAAACCCACTTCTAATTTATTTAATTAATTAGTCCTTCATATGTGATAGTAAGTAAGAGTTCAAATGTGACAAACATATTATAATTAAATTTTCCTTTTTTAAAGTCAACATTTTAAAAACGATCTATACACGAAATTCTTATTAAATAATTTTAAATTCTAAAAATTTACGTAAAAATTTATTTAATCGTACTGTTGTCTGTTATTATTTATTATATAAATTTAAATAACATTTAACTCTTGCTTTATCAACTTTATAATATATACTTTAGAGATTTTTTTTGCAAATTTGAAAATGAAATAAAAAATTTCCCAAACGAATAGAAACTTAAAACATATTAAACTCCTCATATAGAATACGGTAATACTTTTATACAAAAAGTTCTCGACACGAAGTGAGTTATTTTAAAAGCTAGTAATGTTTTAAAAACCAAATTGGACAGAAGGTGTAGTCATGCGACGTGGTGAGACAAGACTTACTTTTTATCTCATTTAAAATTTGGTACATTCATAACTTGGCATTTAAAAAACATGTTCATATTAAACGTAAGCACCTTAGAATTGCTTGCGTAAAATGTAAAGAATTTCAATATTTTCATATAAAACGTAAGAAACTCAACATTCATTCAACATTTTCATTCAAAACATAAAAAACCGACATTTTTATGTCAAACGTAGATAACCTAACATTCTTTAGGTAAAATTTAAAAAATTCAACAGTTTCGTAGAAAACATAAAAAATTCAGAGTTGTTTACGTAAAATGTAAAAAGCTCAACATTTTTATTTAAAACATAAAAATTTGATATTATTGTATTAAACGTAAATAATCTAAGATTGTTTACGTAAAATGTAAAAAATTACACGTTTTCATATAAAACGGAAGAAACTCAAGAGTTTTTATTAAAACATAAAAAGTTGATATTTTTGCACAAAACGTAAAAAACCCAACATTGTTTACGTAAAATGTAAACAATTCAATAATTTCATATACAACGTAAAAAAATCAACATTTTTCATTTAAAACATAAAAAATGGATATTATTATGTCAAACGTAAATAATGTAACGTTGTTTACGTAAAATGTAAAATATCCAACAATTTAATAGAAAACGTAAAAAACTCAATATTTTCCGTTAAAAACATGAAAAATTCTTGAATTTCATATAAAACGTAAATAATCCCAAATTGCTTACGTGAAAATTCAATAACTTCATATCAAATTTATCCATATCTGCAAAGATTCCAAAAAAAATCAGAACAATCTATAAAGTACAGAATATCAGAAAAGTTTTCGAATTTGAATTTCATTTCATATTTTTCTAAATATAAATATTATACATATTTATAAGTACATGTGATTATTAGTTAAAAATTTCATTTTAGAAACAAATTCATAATTAAAAATACAATAATTTTTTCTAGTATTAAACTCATGTTTCCTATATTATACTGTATCTATTTGAAATAAATCTTAGGTCAAATTACACACAAACAAATTAAAAAATTATACATAGTAGGTAAGTAACCTTAATGCTATAATCATGTAAAAATAAGTTTTATATTAACCTCTTTGAACCCCCCTAAGGCATAAGTTTATAATTTTTAAATGACCTATATGACCATAACGTTATCTATAAGAAAGTTATTATACTTGGTTTTCAATTATAACAATTTTCTTATTTAATTTTTTTGCGGTTCATACAAACTATATACAAAATTTGGAATTGAAAATATAATATAAAATTTTTATTTTTTCACTTAGACTTCCTGCTTTTTCCTTAAAAATAACGTTAAAAAAAGGGTAATATTCAAATTAATTTTTAAAGTATTGTTTTAATGTTTATAGTTCTGCAAAAAATTAAGGAATTGACAATTGACATTTGAAATTCATTCAAATTTCTGCAAAAAGACAGATTATAATTTGATATGGAATAATTTCACTTGCAATTTGCATGAAACTCGCTTGTTTGTCATTAGGCGTAACTGAAATAAATGTTGAGATCGCACAATAGTAATTTTACTTATGTTATATTTCAAAAAATGTCTCTTTTAACCTAAAAACCTTTAAGAAATTGTATAATTTAAATAATATTTCAACTCGTTGTTGATTTTAATAAAACATACATACAAAACGAATAAAATTTTAACTCACCACTTTACTTGTTTTTATATAACAACTTTGATCTCGTCTAATTTTATGCATTTTATTGCAAAAACAATTCAATCTTCTCTTAATATATTTAAATAGCTGAATATACAGTTAAAGTATATATTAAAACTCTCTTTTTCCTTTATATATTAAATCTCTCTTTATAACTTATATATTATTATGTTAGGTATATGTACTCGTATTCGCAAAGTTAAAATTTAAAGGCAATGTGAGTATATTAAATATAAAGAGAATTTAAAAAAAAATTATAAAAAAAAATAGCATAAATTATTTAATTGTCCTTTATATTGTAATTTTCCTCTTGTTTTTTATTTTTTTCTCTCCTAGTCAAATAATAAATGATTTAATTAAAAATTTATCTCAACCCAGAAATCTAATAAAATTTTTATTGTAATTAATTTAATTCTTTTTTCATTTATTTTTAAAATTAAGTACATAGACATGAAATAATTTTTTTTTTTTGCACATATAAATAATTAAATCACAATTAAATTGTAATAAATCATATTAAATAAAATTTTTTATTCTATTTATTTACAATAAATTTTTTACTTTTTTATTATGTACTTGTTTTGTTTTTATTAATTTTTTATTATACAATTATTTAATATAACAATATCCTGTTAAATAGAAATATTATTCTTTATGTTATTGCAATTATTTTTTATTTGAGAGACGTGTTTTTTTATGCTCACAATTTCGCATATATAAAAAAGTAGACATATATAAATATATGTATATATTTGTAGTTTTGTTATATTACTAGATCAACCTCATAATATAATAAAAAAAAAACTGAAATAATACAATAGAATTCTATTCTATACAAGTGTATATATTATGATTCTTGATTAATCACGATGAAACTACATTCAATTATTAGTTCCGATTTTTATACATAAAACACTACGATAATAATGAAAAGTAAATAACAAATCTTGTCCGATTTAATTCGAATTCAAAATAAAACTAAGACAAATTTAAAACGATGATCATCATATTGATAATCATATTTATTTTATTAATATATTAATATAATATATGAATAATCAAAAAATAATAATAATAATCTTAAAAAAAAAAAATGAAGCATAATTAATATACCATTCGACAATCATTTAATTCAATTCTCTCATACAAATATTTATATAGAATTATATATATATATATATTTTTTAATTTATTAATTTCACTTTACAAATTGAGATGAAAAAATGAGAAAAAATAATTTTAAAACAGAAAGGAAAATAATTAAATCTTGCTTACGGAAAATTTTTATCGAAGTTTTTTAAATAAATAGCAAGTTTTTTTTTATTACGATGATAATATAACAGTTTCTGTCACGTAAATGGTTTTTTCAAAATTATAGCCCTAGAACAGTAGATTCAAAAAATTATAATTTTTTACTAGTTCCGTTTTAATTAAAAGTGGAAAACGAGTAACAAAAATTCGAAATTAAATTTTTATATTTGAAAATTAAAAATCGAGATATATTGTCCAAAATTTATTAAGAACATAGACAAAGGTGAATAGAACCTAAACTGGAATTAATTTTCAAAAATTTTATGAATTAAAAAATTCTAATGGTATTACTTGTTTTATGCACTCTTTGCTCTCTTTCCAATTATTTAAGAGTAAAAATGTTAACATTAGTAATTATTATTGTTTTTAAATGATTTTTAAACCTACAACTTAAAATTATTGATAGCGTTCCATTTGAAACCATATAACATACTCTAAACGAATAATACTTCAAACTACACAAGAGACGATTATTAGCCAGTGAATGGCTTCATATTGAGCAAAGTATTCCATTATAACACTGAAGAATTTTAAAGTTTTGTATTCCTGTAAATGGAACGCATTAATTATGATTTTTAATATTGACTTTAAAGATAAAGATCGAACATAAGTAATTCATCAAATTTCTAAAATTCCATAAAAAAAAATTTTAAAACTATAAAACGAATAAAAGAACAACATAATTACAAAAAAAAAGAAAAAATTTAAAATAAAAATAACAATAATAAAAATCTGGTTCAAGAGTTCAGGACATTTGACATTTCATTTATTTAATTTTTTTTGTTGATTAAATGTTATTTTTATACTTGTATTATTTCTTTTATTTTTATATAATTTTTTTTTTAATTCTAATAGAAAACAGATAAACTTTCATGTGACATTTATGAACTTATTGTGCACTATCAACTATATTATTGTTATTTTACATTATTCTACTATCATTCAATATTTTAATACGAAATAAAATATTATAAAAAAAAAGAACAAAAAATCAAAAAAAAAAAAAACATTTTTTGTTTATTGAATAATGTAGTTAGATTTGAAATAAGAATGCAATTCTGTAGGTCACGCATAACATTTACAATGTAGACGGAAAATACAATGTTCATTGAATTAATATTATTATGTTAATTAAATGTTAAATAGCAATTATAGGATATCCAGAAATAGGAACATGTATGATTGAAAATATTAGATCTAATATAATGTGTGACAAAACCTGTACAGTAAATTTGAGAATTTACAAAAGAAAAATTTAAGCAATAAGAATTTTAATTTGTTCAAGTTCTAAACACAAATTCAATTAAAGCTACCTATTAAAATTTCTGAATATGGTCACACCAAATTCATATATTTTAGACATTTTGATATTAAAAAATAATTAGTATGTGTATAGAACGAGGTTCTTTTTGTAAACGAAACTCTTCCCCTAAAATAAAAATTTAAATTCTTATAATCTAAGAATAATGAACTTTAACTGCAAAAAAATTTTAAATAGATGGTATTAATAATGTTACTAGATTATGTAATAGATTTGATTTGGCTTTAATATTCTAATTTATTATAAAATGTGATAAATGTCCAAGTGACTATTCGACATTTTAGATTGATTAATAGAATTTTTAATTTTGCAAAATAATTTAGTTAAATTAAAAATAAATTAAAGTAACTATAATACACTTTGTAGAGATATTGGACAACGTATTTGGAAATATGCAATTCAAACGGTTATTGCAGTAGGCTTTTTGGCGGAAACTGATACTTAAACCTACATCGCGAAGGCATTTAACATTTCTGATCATATCCAACATTATAATACATTAGTTTGTTTCAATTTTAGTTCACATATTTCTTTTATTAAAGAAAATCCAATAGAGCCTTTAGGAAAACCTTGCTTTCAAAGTCTTAGCTTGACATTATTTATTTATTTAGTTTAAATTTCATAATTCTAACTGCATTCTTTGGGGCAGTGATATAATAAACAATCTGGAGAAATTAAGTTGAAGAAACAGAAACTTCTTTTTTCATTTTTAAAAATATTTTAAACAAAGGCCTATTAGTTTTACCTTGAATTAAGATCATTTTAAATAATATTTTTCATCATTGCGTTTTAATAATTTTGGCTGGACGAATACAATTTGATTTTTTTAATTTTTAACAAAATGCGATTTCAAAATTAATGTTAATTAAATTTATAATTACACAGATATTTTTAACACGCTATTAAATGTTTTTTTTAAACTCACATGTAAAATGAAATTTCAGTTTTATTTCATAATTATTAAAAAATATGCTTGTACACCTTTCAACAGTGATAGCGATGAATCAATCATATCGATAAAATCATACTTAATATACAATAATTAATTCAGTTAAGAAATAGGAATTTCTTTTTTGTTTTTTGTCTTGTAGTTGTATTTTTCGAAATGGATTTTTAAAAATAGGACTAAAATATAATAAAATGTAGAAATGACGGAATCAAAACAAAATATTTAACACGAATTAAAGTCTTTTATAGCGTGATAGAATTAATAAATAAATGAATAAAAAACAAATAAAAGCGAAAGAAAATAAAATATTTATTAATTATATTATTACATAAAAACATTATTATTATGCTATAGAAAAACTAAATTGTATATAATATAGAAAATATAGAATATAAAATAAATCAGATTAAAATATTCAAATGAAAATGTTTTTTTTTTTTTTGTGAACTTGATCTAAATTAATTTTTTGCCATCATATACGCATGATTTGCGAATTTCAAATGACCTTTTTTTAAATAATTTATTCTCTAGTATGCGTAATAATAAGTTTGTATTGTGTATGTGAGATGATCTTTTATTAAGGAAAATAATGATAAGCTAAGACGAGAGATATTTTACTCACATTTCGAGAATCATACATGAATAGGCACGCATAATTCAATAACTCTAATACGGGTCAATATGTTTTTTTTTTTTCTGAAAAAATGTCGATAACAATTTTGGTAGCATTTCATGCCCTTTAATTCGAAATATCCTTTAGTTTGGTGAATTTAACGTGAAATTTATAAAATTTTCAAAATTAATTTTTTTAATTAAAAAAACAAAATATTAACAAAACTAATGTAATTTTTTAAATGATCATCCACCTTTCTAATAAAATACCTATGATTTTAAAATAAATCTTGTACATAAATTTTATCAACAATAACCAGATTTTACAATGACACAATAGGGTCAAATTTAAGGTAATTTTATTAACTGTAAATTCTAATTAAAATGTCATTATAATAAAATCGAACACAATATGCATACTACAATTAATATTGAATAATGAATAGAGTTAATTAGGGAAATATAAATTGTTATTGAATATATGACCAATCCGTGTGGTAGGGGTTATTAATGTTATATTATAACTTACAAAATTTAAAAAATAAATATAATTATTTAAAAATTAAGCAATAATGTTATGTAATATTCTCAATTTATTAATTAAAAAATATTTTTTTTTATCTATTCAATAATAGCATGTGGGCTAATTTTGGGTGAATTAAAAAATTATTTTGTTTTGTTAAATTTTTTAAAAATTATATAAGTACACTGAACTTGAATAAAAATTCATCAAAAGTCACCATTGGACTTTATTTTATTGAAACTAAGAAAAATTTTCGTTACATACAATACATCTGGGCATTTTAAAATTCAATACAACTATTTTTTTATTAAATTAATTAATTAAATATTATAAAAGAATTAAAGAAATCTTAAACATTTGAAAAATTTAGAAATTCTAACTAAATTTTGAATTACTCATTATTTTTAACGTTTTAGTAACTATGTATTTGTCTTTCTGAATAAATAATTGATGGAAAAAAATAGGATAGAAAACAAGTAAGTTAAAAAATTTTCAAAATTATTCAACAAAAAAAAAATATTCAAGGCAATTTGTTATTTTAAAATGATCGTATAACAAGGTTATTTGAACAAAAATATTATTTTAAATAAAAAAATATAAATTTAAAAAAAATACAAGAGGGTAGAAAAAAAATTTACAGGTATCATTTTATATTTTTTTTTCTTCTGATTATTAATTAAATAAAACCTTGTTTGCAGCTAAATAAATAAATTTATATATATGTATACATATTTTGTTACGTATGCGAACACTTTTATTTTTTCCATTTATATTTGCCAAATACAAATATTCAAATAAAGACAATAAAAAAATTTTAAAAACTGTATATTAAAATATTGTCAGCATACTTGAACTTTATTCAAAAGTTAATCTTCACAGAAATATTGGTAAAATTTTCTCTTCTTGTTAAAATTTAATAATTTCTTATTTGCCACCATTGACTTTTTAATAGTACAAAACATACGTATGATATAAAATTATTGTTATCATACTATCAATTAATTACAGTTGAACTACTGAAATACATATTTATTCGCCTTAATTTATTTAAGAAACAAAAAAACAGAAAATCATTTAGAAAAAAGGCTGTTTATTATCCTTTATTATCTTCTTGTTTAAATTATGCTGAAAACAAAATAAATTTAAACTAAAAATTTTTATTTTTCTATTATCGAATATTTAATTAAAAAAATATTAGTTAAGTCAATATCCAAATGAAATATTTAGTTAAAAAAATGAAATAATCAGAAAAGAAAATTTTAAAATTTAAATATTTAATAAAATAGAATTTACACCTTATCTCTGAGAATCATTATTATAATTATGTGCGTAATTGTTAAGATTAACGTCATTTCAAATATTTGGGGCAATTACATAATATGTTTTAATTTTGTTCTTCAAGAGAATTCGTAAGTATCTGGAGAAATTTAAAAAAAAATTTTTTTTTGATAAATAAATTTTTTTAAAGTGAAGGTGTTAACCTGCTTTTAATGTACATTAAAAAAGATGATTGCAGAGAGTACAATGCAAAATATGCTCAATAAAATGTGAGAGAAAATTTTTTTTCTGAATTATCTAAATAATTGTCAATATTCTTTAAGACACGACATATTTTAAATAAATTCAAAAATATAATAAAATAATTAATTTCCTTTTGATTTAAAAAAAAAAAAAATTTAATTTCAAAATTATATTTAATTTTGAACTTACCTTAAATCTTACATTACTCATTGAATCTGAATTTGCTTGTGATTTATCCGATGGTGTATAACGTCCACCACCAGTTCCACCGCCTGTACCACCACCACCAGGTCCTCCACCTCCACCAGTACCAGCAGTTGTTGGAGGACCTATAACACCACCTGGATTACTACTAACACCACCTGTACTATTGATAACACCATTACCACCATGATGTGATGTACTACCACCACCACCAACACTGGGTGTAACACTACTACCACCTGTATTTGAATTTATTAAACCAATACTATTATTATTATTTAGGCCATCTATATTACTATTTGGATTACCACCTTCAGCCGAATTCGAGTGCTTTTCTTTGCACGAGGAACATATTTGCACCATGCCTAAAACAAAAAAAAAAAAAATAGAAAATTTTTTTGTTTATTTTCCAATACAAAAACAATTGAAACTCTTTTTCTACATAAAATCTCAATTGGTTTTAAAGAAAAATTTCAGTTTGTTGAAACTAAATTTGCAATCTTAAATTTTTATTCATATATTTTTCGCTTATCAATTTCAATTATGAAATTTTACAACAAAAATAAATCGTGAAATGAACCCCAACATTGCCAATTCATTATCAGTCATTCAACTCGTGATATTGAGTGATTGAGATTTTTGTAAGACAAAATTTTCAGTTCAATGTACATTTAGAGTAAATAAAAATAGGAAAAAAGTTCAATTTTTTAATTCAATTTTTGTGATTATCGGCTTATTTACACTTCTTCATCCCACAGTTTAGTTCTGTACAACATATACTTTATACTCTAAATAGGATTATAAACTTAAGTAATGTCTTTATATCTAACAAGTCCCAATACTCAATTTTTTTTACGAAATGTTACGAATTTTTGGCCTCGTTGTTGGTTTTTTCTTTAAATGCCACTGATCGTGTCATATTTTTTATTACTTTTTTCTTTTTTTTTACGTAAAAAAGAGATTAATATTTTAAAAATTCTCAGGATATTATACACATTTTTTAAAAAGCTTCCCATTTAAATTCTATTGCACGAAAAAGAAAGAAAGGTAGGAGGAAAGAAAAAATGAAAAAAAATTTCAAATTCATATTTCATTATGGTTTCAAATGTTAATGAGGAAGGATGTATGATTTTTTATGCACATTTTGTATTTCCCAATAAGGTAAGTTGAATAGTGTCGGCTAACAAAAATGTTATTAAAAGTAATATAGGTTGACACATTTCAACAATTTGAATTATCTCATTTCGATTATTCATACGTTACTTATAAAATTGTTTCAAATAATTTCAGTTAGTTTTTAAATTATTAAAAATAAATATGTATGTACCTACTTCCAATAAATTTTTTTTAAATAATTATTTTAAAACTATTTCAAACATGTTATATTGAGTGCTTCAAAAATTTTGCTGTGCTCTTTTTTCATATTTTATTAGCAGGTAAACAAGAGCAATCTATTTATAAAATGTCCCTGCATGTGTATGTATGACTTATCTTAATTCTAAACGGAAAGAATTTTAAAATACCTGAACAAAAATTTTAAAATACCTGTTATTTTACAGTCGGAATTTTCGAGTCATTTGGTAAAATACCATTTATTTCAAAAATAGAAAAATATTCAAATCCGGTCATAAAAATATATGATTGTTTTTTCCAAACATTTTAAATATTTTTTTTTCTTAGGTAATTGATATAAATGATAGTAAGTTTTTAATATTTTTTCAAATAAAAATAGAGGTAAAATTTTGAAGTTTATATAAAATTTGTATTTAACAAATAATATTTGATTGTATTTTAGATATTATTTTCTAATTCCCTCTTCAAATTTTTTCTTTACTATGTATTTATATCAATATTTAAGAATTATCTTTCATTAATTATATTTTCAACTTGACACCACAGGTACTTCCCATATCTTGCGTTAACTTACCCTATGAGAAAAAAAAGCTGTTCACTTAAAAATAATGAAATGCTTTCAGTAACAAATAAAACGTTGAAGGCGAAGGTTGTGTTTGTTGTTTTTCCGCTTTTTTTTAAATTTTAAAATAATTATCAATGAAAATATTAATATATTTTTTTGATTTTTCAAATATATGTTCTAAATTTTACCTGCTTTATAATAAGTGTGAATTTATTTTAATATTTCTTCTCAAAAAATAGCCACTTCGATTTAAAAAAGGCCATATAAAATAAGGTGTGCTTTCAAGTTTCTCTCTGAGCATTGGGACTTGTTAGATATAAAGACATTAACTTAAGACTGTGAAAAAGATTATAAGAGAACTCATTCAAAATATTTGAGTAACTTTTAAAAATAATTTTTTGTAGTAATATTTCCCCTGTTATATATTTTACTAATGACTTCCGGCATTCTATACTATCATTAATTTGTATACCTTTTGACAACTGGAATTAAAGCTAACTACAAAACTAGTTTGATAATTCCAGAACTAGGAGATGAACAATTTCTAAGTTAATTAATCGAATATAATTTTTATATTTTTAAACTATTATTATATTTTTATATAATTTTATATTAAATATACTTACCCTGTGTAATTGGACTAGCATTTGGAAATGGTTTTAGACTTTTTATAAACGGATAATACGGTTCACGTTCAGCATTCGGACAACAATATACCATACGTAATTGTGATGATATTGTATCCATACCACATATATAACAAACAAATGTCATACTTGAACGTTCTGTAACAGCTGGTGGTGGACGCTTTCTTAACGTATAATTTCGAGCATTTTGAGGTGTTTGATTTGCCTGTAAACAAAATAAAATAATAAGCATAATTAATAAAAATTAAATTATTTTAAATAATTAAAAAATTTCTAAAAAAAAATTATTTAAATTACGAGTATATGGTTCTCGAAAAGAGCAGGATATATTTGAAATTTTTTAAAGAAAATTTTGAAAAAAAAAATTAAATTTAATTTTAGCTAGTGTAAAATGTTAATAAACACCTGAACCCTTGCTATCTAATTCAATTTTTATATTTTCAGGAATGGAATGGTAGTACTATGCAAATGGTAGTATGAATGGTAGTACCTTACCATTTTTCCGAATACAAAAATCATATCGAATTACATAGTAAGGCCTTTGGTTTTTAGTGTTCCGACTACTTAAGTTTCACATTTTTAAATAAACACCGTAATTCGACTTGTATATTTTATTAGTCTGCATCCTAATAATGACAACATCACGCAGTTTAAATTAAAAGTCTAATGAAAAAAGAAAATTTTACAAATTTTTGAATTCGAAGTGACAACTTTATTGAAATATATTTCATACAAACATGTAAATATTTCGGAATAATATATGTAAATAGTTTTATAAAAATTTTTTTATTATTTTAAAAAAGTTTGAACTCTTTTCAACTTTATTTACACAAAAATTACTCATAATAAATTTTTTTTTCTATAACCTTGTTTACCTTTCTTTTTTTACAATCCTAAAATTAATCATCGTAACCAAAATATTCATATACAGAAATTGGGTTAAAAATTTAATGAATTTCAGTCCATAACGTATTTTATTGATTTAATTTATGATTTCTTTTGGAAAAATGGTGTAATAAAACAAAAATGATCTATGAATTTCTAATCATTATTGTATGGTTACACCTTCTGATAATAACGATAATATCATTTAAACTGAAGTTTAATTATAGAGGTTCAATAAATAGTGTATTCTGACTGTTTTATAATCATAAATTAAAATTTATTATTAATTGAATACAAACAATTTTTAACATTCCGTAATAAAAATTATAATAGTTTAATTACGATAACTTGTGGACATACATTACGCTTTCAATAATAAATATTATAGCGCACAAAATTATTTGGTAATTTTGAAAAAAAACCCAATGTTCAAACTATTCCTTTCGAATTGAAAAATATTTAACAAATTTTTGATCGTGTTGAATTTTAATAGCTCTTCAAATATCTACATTCTATATACTCTAAAACAAAAATAGTAAAAGAGAAAATTACGATGGGTTAGTTATTTTTGAAAACGGCGTTAGAGATTTCTGGATTTTTGTTTTAAATATTTTAATTCCAATTCCAAATTTTATAAGAGTTAAGAGCTCAAACAAATATGCAATTTTTAGTTACACAGCTGTATGATTGCTTATTTGTTTTCAATGGTGTTATATTCAACCGCGTACACATCCAACTGTATGATCGCAAAATCATACAGTTGCAAGTAATCAAACAGTTACAAAACTAAAAATTACATCTTTTCCTGAGTCCTAAAAACGTACAAACAAAAATTAATTGCGAATTCTGTTCGAACTTTCCATATGACGTGTTAATATCTAAAAATAGTATCGATTTCACAAATTGGCATAAAAATTATGTTAAATTATTTCAAAACATTAAAGAACAATGAACCTTTATGTTATATTTTTTAGAAATCTCACATCAAATTAAATTAAAAAAAAATTTAAAAAAAATTATTACATTTATAATTAAAACTGGTAATTTTTTTTTTTTTTTTTTGGTTTTTCGCATATCGTTAATCATAAATAAATGGAGATTAATTGACCACAAATGATTACTGTAATAAACAAAAAAAATGAAATCCAATGAAAAATATCTCTTTGCAGTTTAAAACCAGTTAAAGCCAAACTATAAAGTTATTAAAAAATAAATAAATAAATTTAGTTTTCACCTCTACTTGTAATAAAGGTATAGAAAAACAGAAGAGAAAAAAAACAAAAATTTTGTAATTAGCATAAAAATTGCTTTTATAAATCATAATAAAACACAACACAAAAAAAATTAAATAAAACGTTATACAAACGTTAACGTTAATTTAATATTAGTAAAGAAAACAAAAAAAAAATATATTATCATATTTATTAACATAATTAAATATTACAGTAATAAAATAAAAATAACAACAACAAAATATATTATGAGTTTACTAACTAACTAGGTTAATAATAAACGGTCATGATTTCCTTAAAACAAAATCATCGTCATCATTCCGTTTATTAACTTTTTTTGTTAATTGCTATTTTGTATAACTGATTGTTGTAAGTTGTTTTCATTTTTTATTGTTTTTTTTTTTTACTTTGTGGTTTTATGTTTTTTTCTTATTACATGTTACTAATTATATATTATTATGTTTATCTCATCATATCAACGATTTAATATTTAATATAATACAGAAAAGTATTTAGACATCAAACATTGTTCAGACATTTTGTTCGATGAACATTTCAATAAAAATCCAAATTGTGTTTCTATATTAAACTCCATCGGAAAATTTGTCAAAATCTTAGAATTAAAACAATGGCGAACGTACATCACTAAGATAATATCACATAGAAATAAAAAAGCTGTTATAGGAACAACAAAAATAAGCTTTCAACATTTATATTTCAACAAAGTGTATAAATCTGTCGTTGTCTGATGGCAATACTACAGTTGTATAAAAATTTTTACGAAATCAAACAAAATTCATGAAAAATGTTTGATAATGTTTTACTAACGATATTTTAGTCCCCCTTCTTCTTGTACAGCCTGCTTGCTTTTAAAATGCTTGATTGTGTAATCGTTGCATGCACATCTAACTAACTAAACTATTGCGTCTATTCGAATCGAATACGTTAAATAAAAATTGTAATATGTTTGGAAAAAATTACAAACTGTTTGATTGCTTAATTGCATGAGACCATGCAGTTACATGTCTACGCATTTGAATATAGACAGATGATATACAAACAAACAATCAAATAGTGGCAAAACCAAAAATTGTATGTCCATCTGTCTCCTAAAAATAGAATCTGTATGACAGCAGAACTTGCATGAATACTTGAAATAGAGGTATGAATCAATTAATTACAAACCTCATTACAATTCAAGAAAAAAAAATATTGGTTAAACTAGAAAATTTGACAATTTTTTCGCAATTTAAGACAATACGAGTAATCATTTAATTTTTTTTCATAATTTATTATTGAGACACAAATGTCCTTTTGTATATAGAAACAATCTTACATTTTAAATAATTAAAACCCTACTATAAACTATTGCAGAACGGGTCAAAAAAGTTATTCTCTATGAAGAAAACTTAAAATTTATAAAAGTTTTCATCATAGAGAAAATTTTTAACTACTTTTAATAAAAATCTTAAATTTTCGTGAATTTAAAAAATTTTACAGATTAAGAAATATATGGAATTGTATCCAATAATGTAATAAATTATAAAAAACAAATTAATAGAAATTCAATGGGGCGGAGAGTAAATCATACATACAGAAAAAGAAACGAGCAATAAAATAAAATTAAAGCTTCTTCGTTTTTTGTTTTTGATTTTTCACAATATTTTTTTTTCCTATTAAGTATAGCATTTTCAATGAGTCACCCACCAACCATGGATCAATAAATTCAATTTTTTATTTGGCTTTTATCATAGATAATTATTCAACTTTTCCTATATTACAAATCTATATGAGTAGCAGTAGCACCCCCTTTGATTCTTCTTGTTATTAGCTCACTTTTTTTTTGTTTTTTATGATTTATTGACATGCATATTGGCATGTCATAAACACATTTTAGATTTAACAAAAATAGAAGCAAAACGGAAAATACAAAACTATATGAACGTAAATTTGTGAAACTGTTCTCCGGTTGATTGGCTATTATTACTAATGTGGGATATGCTTAAAATGTTTGTTAAATGGAAAATTATACATAAGTAGGTATGTATATAAAAAAAATTATTAAAAACATAATATTTAATTTTTCCATTATCAGAGACGATAAAAGCAAATAAGCTAATAAGTTTCCAAAAAAAATAAGCATTGAGCTGGAGAATTAATTTCAATGTGAAAAATGTATTCATCGTGTTGAAATTTCAAAAATAAGTGATACATTGTAGGAAGTTGAAGGCTACCTTTGCGTCCCGTCCCAATCAATACTTCATAATTTAAATTTTTAAATTAAAATATAATATTTTAAATTTAATAATTAACAAAATTAATTCAATATTTATTAGAGCAGAAAAAATTACGTTGTTAATCAAATAAAAACAAGAACACTGTATTTGTATTATAGGTTAGCAGCCAAATGTTGTTGCAAATGTTAAAGCATTGCTTCAAAATGTTAAAGGGTTGTTATGAGCGTATAATGGTATGACAGTAGTAATTTAGCCATACTAAAATGTAATACTAAATTTGGCGCTTTCATTCTCGTAAACAAAGAGAAATCCTTATTTTATAATTCAATTGGAATTATATTTTTAGATTTCGAAGACAAAAGCATTAGTTTTCTCCTTTTTAAAAAAAATACAAAAATCAACAAATACGCCGGAATATATGCAATCAGTCAATATTCATTGAATTAATTGTCAGAAAAATCGATACTCTGTTTGTATATTCAAAATTATTCAAAATTATTTGATAAATTATTATCAAATAAAATTAATCATATTTTTCATAATCAACTTATAATAAAATTTACAACCCTTCAACAAAATCATATCACTATAGAAATACGTTCTGATAAATACTTAATGCTCAACCTATTTCACTATATTTTTGATATTTATAAAATAAACCTCCAAGTACGATTAAATCAAATTCAAATAAACGCTACTGATATTTTTTTTTTTCAATATTACTTTCAATCATAGCCAAAATCATGTCTGATTATAGTAATTATTTAAAAAGTGTTCTTATTCAATAAAAATATCTATTTAATATTGTCTACACATACATTGATATACAAGTATATCATAATATTTACTTAATATAATATACATTTAACTATTATATTATAATTTACATGTATGTTCATATATGGTATAAATTTTCAAAATCTATTTGTACAAACAATTGTAACAAAATATTAGAAATGACATAATAAAATCAAAATCATCAATCAATCAATTATAAAAAGTTTAAGTAATTATACAAATAAATAATAATGACATTTTTGTATACATACATACATAATAACTTCATACAAACATGTAGTTTACTTGAATGTGAATATATTATACAAACATGTAAGAACTAAATAAAACTACTCTACATAGTAAATTATTTACTCAAATTGTAGACAAATATACGATGTGTCCCATAGAAAAGTAATGGCCCTATATAATTCGGATTTTTTATGGGATACAACGAAATTGTTTTGACAGTAAAAAATATGTTTTTGATTAAAATAATTTAAAAAAATAAATTTTTCACTTGTTTTGTTTTAATTAAACATTTAACCGTTTAATCTTAATCAGAGTTAATAGGCAGAAACCTAGTCTATGTTGAAAACGTACTTAGTCGAAAACGTACTTGAGTTCGAGACTTATGCATAAAAAAAATTAAAAAGGTTTACTTTTCCAATGTCAAAACCTTTGTGATAATGGGATCTCAAATAAGCATCAACTATATCAGCTGTAGAAAAGTGCGTGACCAAAAATTGCGGAAATTAAGGAAGCATTTTTAACGATATGCCACCTACCCACATTGGGTTTTCTGGGTTTTCTTCCAACTACACTAGGATTTTCAATTTTAAACGAATTTCTAAAATTTTTACAGTTCAGAATAATTCATTATTTAATCTCAAAACTTTCTTTACAGAATATTTTTTTACATACAGACAAATTTACACATAGTTAATATCAGTCTATAAAGAAATGCGCACTCTGTAATTAAATATTTGTTAATTTATTACAAATTTTCAATCAATAAGTAACTATGATTAATATTATAATATGATGTTATGTAAATATATTATACTAGTTATTATTTCTGGTATATTATATTAGATATTATTTTATCAAGAGCTTTATAACAGTAATAAGTGAATGCATGAATATGTAAATAAAGATAAAGGTAACAATTAAAATATATTAACAAAAGGATTCAATAATAATAAAAGTTTTATTGATTTTATATTAAATCAATGTATGTACTGCGTATAGAATATTTTCTGTAATTAAAACTGGCTCATACTCTTCATAAATATAAATATTATGTAATTTAAAATTATGAAAATTCAATTATATGATGCAATTAACATGATTACTTTCTTGTTACCTTGGATGTTAAAAGTATACAAATTCTTAGATGTAAATTCAGTCTCCATACTTTACATATGGTGGATCAATGCTGGCGCCAGCTGGCTGTGTAGTGCGTTCGCCATAGTGTCACACTACTTTGGGTCCTGGGTCACCATAATATTAGAAGAAATGAACGAGCGAATGAGCTGATTAGGTGTGGCTCATGCATGGATATTTCCGGGTTTTGGTCGCATCAATACATTAAAAATGATTTTATGTATATAGATATTATCTATCTTGCGCCGATCACAGATGGCAAGCCCAATTCACATACGGGACAACAAGAAAAAATTGGGCAAAATACATCCTTAGGAAATCGGATTGGCTTCTGACGGTTTCTCCGGAGGAAATTTCCTGCCTGACGACAATCTACACAACTCAATGGCCGTTTGAGGAGTATACAACTGCACTAGAATTGCTCTTTAATACGACTTTTTTCACTATATCAACGATTGTCCGGCTATTGGCGGCTCTAGACTGCTCACGTGGGTACAGCAAGTGTGATGGAACTAGACAAAATATCAAAGATTAACTTCGGGGATAGATTGCTTAAGAGAAGATTCCTTAAAAGAACAGGGTGGCTTAGATAGGCCAGCTGAAATCCTACACTCAATAACGATATAGTGATCACGGTATTTTAAATTTTACATCTACTTTAAAGAGTTGAAGCTTTTGTTACAATAAGAAATTTAAATTCAACAAGTTTATTTTATTTACTTATTATGTAAATTTAGTATTCACTCACAATAGTGAGTATTAGTAAGGATTTTTAGTAAAATTCTTTATAATTTATTAACTATTCAGTGATATTCATTTTATTAAATTTAACACAATCACACTTATAATTCTATTATGTCAATAATATTGTGTGAAAACGTACAAAAACGGACCACCTCATTAAATTTCAGTCAAGAATGAGGGTAAACAATCAAATTCCCACGAAATTCTTTTAATAACTTTAATATTATTAAAACAAAATTAATCTTACTCATAAAGCATTTGAATTTCTTTAAAATTAAAAATATTACAAATATTACAAATAAAACAATTAAAAATATAAATTAATTAATTTTATTGTTTATTTAAATTGATAAAATGTTCACTTAACTTATTAATTACTTAAAACAATATAAAACTAGTTATAGGTACCGAAATTTATAACCACAAGAACAAAATATCATTAAAACAAAAATATCAAAATTAAATAACAATAGATATTTGAGAAAGCGAAGGCTCGTACTATTAAACAATGGAAATATTTCAATGCTTAGTATTAACATACACTCATTATAATTTCAATTCACACTGATAATAAATTTAATTTTTGAAAATTAATAAATTTCCTGATATAATAAAAATTATTTTTTGAAAACTTACTACTTTTACAAAGTACAGTAAAATTACTTCTTTTTTACTACGATGTAAAAAAATATATATGGCTACATAGGTAAATTACATTGCTTCAAAAGTAACTAATTTTGAATTTTGAATAAATATCGATATATTACCTTATAGGGGTTCTTTGTCAAAGACACACTTTTACTTAATAGCACCAAATAGAATGAAAAGGCATCTAAAAAAAATTAAATCAAACCCATTGGGTACAGTTGTACATGGATTTTTTTAAAAAATTGAAATTAAAATTTTTTAAAACGTAAGATAAATGTTCTTTTTGAAGAAAGCTAAAAAACAACTGCACTACATACCTTTATATGGCCACACTGTATGTCGTTTAAGTACGAAATAATACAGGGATAGATGAACTAAAATTCTCTTATCTAAACAAACGCACACGCAAGCACATACATCTGTATATTTACGTACTGCTACGTGTGTGATAACAAAATTAGTCATTATGATTTTAATAAAAAAAAAATTAAATTTCAGAAGGTATAGGTATAGATTAACTGAAATATATCAGTAAGTTCATAAATTGTAGCATAGTAATAAATTTAAAAAATTTAAAAACACTTAACCTACGTTAATTTATATTATGTTAAACCGTTATTAAAAAATTCTACTTAAAAATTTTGATAAGATTTTTTTTTTTTTGTTTTTTTTTTTTTGTCAAATCATCCAATTAAAAAATTTTTAGTTTTTCAAAAATAATTTTCTCTCCTTGACCTTAAAAATCAAAAAAAAAAAAAACGAAAATGTGTCCACAAATTTAAATCGTGTTTTTTAACCTACACTTTTTTTTATAAAAAGTGATTAAATATTTTGTCATTCTATTATTTTTTTTTTGAATTAGCACTTAAAATTAAAATGGTTATCGCTAATAAAAACTGGAATTATTCTAGTTCAAACTTGACTTATAACAGTAACTTTTGTTAGAAATTATTTAAAATTTTGTTTTTGTTTTTTCTACTTTGTATTTATTCATCCATTTAAAGCTGCATATACAGAAGTATACATTATAATATTAAAAATTAACAGCCATTTTTTAAATTTGAACACAGATTTCGAAACACAGGATGTTTCGAAAATCGTAAGCTCAATTTCAATAAGAAAAATACAAGTAAAACACGTAAAAGGCTCAAGAAAAGAACGGTTGTTGAAAATAACATTTAGTAATAAACGACAATACCGTATTTAGAGGAACAGAAAAAAAATTAATGAATCGAAACAGCAGTGAAATAGTACAAAAGCTTATTAAGCATTTTTTATTACATTTGAAGTGACAAGATATTAAATGATTACACAAAACTCAGAATCGGAGTAGAAGTTTGACATCACTTCCTAATTTGACTAATGCTTGATACTTATGCAACTTATTCATAGAATATTTAAAATTTACGCTCTATGCGTTTCAAATCGTAATTTATTTTCATTATTTTCCGATATGTGGTAATTTGTTGTACTCATTTCGTTTCCAGGGCTTGTAACAAGTTTGTATGTTTTTATTGCAATTTATTAATCTAATTTCACGGTTAATAATCAAATCATGGTGTCAAGTTGACAGGTATAACGAAATTACGTGGCGAAAAAATTAATATAATTTTCACTTTTCTATTTCTTCAATGCTAATATTTAGCTAAAAATAATATCCATACATATATATAAAATATTGTTTCGCGAATTAATTTAAAAAAAAAAAAAATAAACTAGTGAAATTCAGTTTACTTTAGATAATAAACACTATAAGTATTACACTAAATTTAGTATGCATATAAATAACACACATATAGCTACACAACATTAAATATATACCCTATATACAAATATAAATATTTACCTCTTATTTTTTGATTGTATTATCATAACCTTTTATCTCTATAACAGGCATTATATTTATATAGTATGACATATCTAAAAAAAAAAAAAAAACAGAGAATGGGCTCATACATACAAATATTGTATCCTACAATATATACATACATATATGTATATATTCACGTTTCCGATGGAGTTAATATTAATTTTTGCTATACACGTACACAGTGTTAGCAAATACAATATGTTCAGATACACAAGAAAAAAAAAATAAGCAAGTAATATTAATATTTTATCGCGTTAGATAGGTTAATAAATGAAGAAAAAAAATGTTTATATTAAATTTAATTATGGGGTGTGAATTCCGCTAAAAAGAAAAAGGTATCTACTTAATAGGTATATATGTACGTACATGTATATATACATAACATCGTTACTTTTTGGAATAGAATAATTTTTTTAATGATTTTTTATTAGAAACGACATGAACATTGATTATTATTCTATTTAACATGTTCAAGTTATTTTTATTACATTTAATTATTATTCTAATCAGAATTTACTTTACGATCCCCTTTTTCTTTTCTGTTCATATTTTAACACTTTCTCATTTGCGAATTAAGGTACATACTTTCAATACTATTTGTACACTGTAAGAAAATAGATGATTATCATTTGAGTTTGAGGTTCGTTTATTAATATTTTTTATAAGTAAATACTGCAAAAATATTTTAAAACAATTAATTAAATAATTTTCTTAAAAACAAGGAAAAAGAAAGGGTTAAAAAGGTACGTAAATTAATATTTAAATATTGTGACGACCGTGAGCATATTTGTCAATTTTAGTATTGTGCATCTGTCATTGTGTCGTAATGATATTTTTATTTTGATTTATGTTAATAAAATGTCAATGAGAATTGAACAAACAGAATATCAAATGATTATAGACATTAATATATATGTATATATAAATCAATTCGAATAGGGTTTGTTAAGGGTCATAAACATATATAAAAGCAAACATTTCACATTACTTATTCTTTATTTCTAATTAATGTGTTATCGCAATACTATAATTCTGCCAAAAATATCGAGTCTACAACACGGTGAATTAAAAATTTCCTTTAATAATACATATTTTTAAAATTAATTTCATTACTTTTCAAATTGGACGTATTCAAATATGATTTTGAAACAATTTCACAATAATTCCATTAAAAATTTTTGTTTCCAATTTCAAAAGTTCAAATCGTATCAAAAGAAAATTTTTTGGACTAAATTCAAATTACTAATATTGAATTGCAGCAGTTTGGAAATGAAATCAGGTACCTATATTTTATGTGTTGTGTATATGCAACGCGATATTCATTACTTAGCATTAGCCATTTATTTTAAATGTAGACAAAGAATTTCGTAATCCTATATGTATAGGTACAAAGAAAAAAATTTTATTTCATGTAAAACATTTATTTTACAATGGCAAATATTTGCGAATCACATGCCATGTTGATCTTTTATGTTATGACTATTTTCTATGTAATTTGAAATATTTTAGTCACTATTATAAATTATGATAGAAATATGAGACATTTAAAAATGAATAAATTAAAATAAAAAGTTGAAAAAGTGAAAATTTCTGCAATTTATATACGCTTTTTGTTTTTATTCATTTTATTGCCTGCTATTAAAAATTGAAAGTTAAACTGAAAAAAAAAAAAAAAATTTTATTATAATTTTTAATTGAATAGGATGACTATTATTTTACATATGCAAAAAGGGGATACAAATAAAGCAGAAACGAACTCTTAAAAAAAAAATTACTATACCTAATGGGAAACTAACACTAAAAAAATTACTTAAATCTAATGGGAAATTTTTTTGTGTCCGATTCTTTATAAATTCAAGAAATAACACGTTCACAGAAAGATTTTCACCCTGAATTTCACGGAAAATTATTGGGTTCTTCAATAAGTTTTCTGATTTTTTAGTAAATGGCAGAATAACAGTAGAAATAAAAAAAAGTATTAATATTGGCCAAAAATAAGGAATTGCCCTGTGGAAAGAGAGGACGGATGGTCACCCTAAAATAAAACATGCACCTTTTTTTTTATTTTTTGCATAACAAATGTATAATTTTTTTCACACAGTACAATACCTTTTTTTGTATTATAAACTCATCTCCATTTAATTAAAACGTCCACATTCGTATATAAATATTAAAATTTCAATTAACAAAGTGAAACTAATTAAAAAAAATAAATCAAAATTTTAAACTTGTTATTTTTTCTATTTTTTTTTGTTTTTTTGCTTAAATTTGTTAAGTATGCAAATTAACCTAAAATGGAAAAACAGTAGAACATTCCATTCCATTATAGCAAAAAAATAAATAAATAAAACTAAGCAAAAAATAACCAGTTAACAGCAAGGGGTTTATTTAATTTTTCTCGCTAATTTTGTTGGTGGCATATTAATAATAGAAATACAGTAAGCTCTTAGTTATATGAACTAAACAAAAAAACCAAGTCCACTGCGATGTAATGAAATGGTTGACTACGAACTAATGTGAGAATTTATATATTTCTACATTTATATTGTTCATAATTATTTACTAGCTATATTTTAATATAATAATTTTAATATTTCAAAAACAAAAAAGTATACTGTTAAAACAAAATTTTAATTTGAAAATATTAAGAAAAGAAAATTTTTCTTTTTCTCGTTGATGCTAATGAAGCCTAAATACTCAATTCTTCTTAAGGCCGATAAGTCATCATTATAAGTTATATTCTCATCAGCCCAAGACAATGCTGTTCTTAGAGCTTGAATAGCATATAAATAGCGACTACTTAAACTTTGAAAGAAATTGGAATATTTTTAATAAATTTTCAAACTCTTGCATATGAAATACTCTATCAGTTGCATTAAATTTATATTGTATATGTTGTTTTTTTTCATTGTTGAGAGGGAATCGAGTTAAAAAAAATTTCTTCTAACAAAATGAACTGCTTATTAGTATCTAAAATCTATAAAAATTTTAAACTCCTACAGCTTAACCTAAAAAGAAAAGAAAAGTAAAAAAGAAAAGAAGAAAGGCAGTATCGGAAATTTGAAAAAAACCCGATTTTAGATAATTGTTAATTTTAACAGCCATTTTATTTCTTTAAAGGTCAATAAAGCGGTAGAAAAATTTCACTATACATTTTTGAATTTGCATAATTTAACAAATGTTTCATTACAAAATGAACAACCAAATGCATTTTTAGAACTTTGAGAGGTAAAAACTATTACAGGGATGGAGATAGGTTAAAATTTTCTTCTATGAAAATAAGTTTCTAGTAAAGACTAATTCATATACAAAATTTCAGCTTTTTAACTTCAAGGGTGTAGACGTTTTTTAAATAGACACGAGCAGATGGAAGGACAGACGGACATGCACAGAATAACAAAATAAGCAATTTTTTTCAAATTTTTTTTTTTTTTTGGACAAATGCTAAAAAGTAAGATGTTTAAGTAATTAAGTAATGAGTAATTCAAACTATGTCTAAATAATTGAAATTTTGCGTCAAAATAATTGGGTTCATTAAAAAATGATTGGGTAATATAAATAAGAATCTACTGTATTCAAAAATTATATATAAGTACCTATAACTATGTATACATATTATACAAATTTGACAAAAAAAAATAAAATCAAAAGAAAAAAACATAACTGTATATTTAAATAATAAATTGTAAAAAAAAAATGTGAATAAAAACAACATTTTTGAGTAAATACACACATATGCACATACATAAACTAAGTGTTAAATGAAATCAACCATTCCATTTCATTGCTAATCAAAAAAACAGAAAAAAAAAACAGAAAATATTAATAAAATAATAATAAAAATTAAAAATGAATTAAGTTGACACATAAATTTGATTTGTGAGATTTTTGTAAAATTTTGAACGGTTTTAAATTACTGTTTTTTTTTTGTGTCTTTTTTTATTATTTTAAAATTTTTGTTATAATTTATATTCTAATTAAAAATTAATGTTAATCTAGTTTTACTCTGATTCATCAGTTTTATTTATTTTCTGTTTTATTTTTTTCTGTCTCTCTCTCTCTCTCTTCTTTCATATTTAAATATTGAATTTACGTGATAAATATTCGATTTATTCGGATATTTTAAAATTCAATATTAAAATATTTATTTAATAATTTGAAAAAAATTTTTTTTAAACAATAACGATCATCCCATAAATTAATGATAATAAGAGTAGTCATAAACAAAGAATATGCAGGAATGTGGATTTAATATTAAGTAACTGCGAAATTAATTAATTGTAAATAAAATAAGAAAAATTCAATTCGTATATTCAATAGAAAAAAATGAATCTTTCAATATTGATTTGGTTATTTAAATTAAATTAATAATTAAGTAAATTACGCAATAAATCTACTTAAATATGTAGAAATTTTTTATTTACTCCTTAATGTATGCAATTTTTTCTTCAATCAATCAATTATTTTATATTCATACGTATAATGAAAATTATTGTATTTTTAACTTTTTTCTTCAGTAACGCTCTCGGCTTGATTTTTAAACACGTACCCCATACAAAAACATTACAAAACCATTAAAAATTTATATACAGAATGATATAACTTAATAATAACAATTATTGGGACCTGCAGACTGGATGTAGCGATTTTTAAAAAAGTTACTGAACAAAAAAAAAACTTCATCGATACCTCATCTTTAGAATTTTCGTGTAAATGTTTAAAATTTTCGCCGCTTATGCTAAAATTATGTTATAGTTATTATATATAGCATTATTTGGACTAAACTGGGTAATAATTTCCATTATTGCATGTCATTCAATTACATCAGTCATGCCAAATTTCTATTAAGTTTCTAGTTCTCTTTTTACGTTTTTATATTTTTTATTCGGCATTAAAAAGTCTAGGAGAAAATAAATGAAACAGGGTGATATCCTAACAAAACCAAAAAAAAAAAAAAAAAAAAAACAAATAATTTGCATTGTCGAACATTAAATTTAGACAACAAATAGTCTCTAAAGCTTTTTTGTAATCAGTTTATATTACAAAAAATTTATCACAAAAAGCTTTCAATTTATTTTAAGAAGAATAATAAAGATTCTAAATATCAACATTCCTCAGAAATTCATGAATTTCTTTTAATAATAACGATGACAATTATAATAAATATCAAGCTTTATTTTTAAATAATTTTACAACTAAATTAAGAGATAAAAATAAATTGTATTAATAATAATTTAAATAATAAATGAATGCAAATGACGAAAGCTTTATTAATTTCTTAATAATTAATTAGAAATAAAAATTTTATTTTAAATATTGAAATTGTTAAAACGAAACACAGGTAAGTAATTAAAAAAAAAAAATAATTAATTAACAATAATTTGTCAAGAATTGAAATTTCTGAGATTAACAAATTAAAATGTCACTTTTACAAAATGAAACAAGATCTTAATCATAAGATTTTTAAATTAAGAATATTTGTGTTTTCTTTTCACTAACGAGATGTTGTACAATTAAAAATAAAAGAAAACAAAAATTTCATTTTTCGTTAACAACGGCACTGAAACAAATTTAAGAGTATGCGATTTTATTTTTATAATAGCTGATCAAGAACAAGAATGTATAAAATCTTTAAAATTGATTTCGAAATTCTGCAAATAATAGTAAATATGACAAACATAGTAAGAAGAGTTAAGTAAATAGAATATGTGTTATAAAACAGGAACATTTCGTAACATTTATAAACCAAGTCCATATGATTTTAGAATTTCATATGACGATTTTAGGAATCTTTCGGAAGATTTTAAAGCTACAAAAAGACAAATTTTTCCAACTTATTCCCAAAAAATAGATTTAAAAATATACCGATAACGTTTTAAAATCCTCAATAGTAAATTTTGAGCGGAAATTCATATGCATTCTCTTTGTGACTATATTTTTAAATTAAGGTAAAGTAAGGTAATTTCGTCAGTGCATTTAATTTCGTCACAGGTCGCACTTCCTTCACATATTTGTCGAATATTAGGAAACCCCATCTATTTTCAATAAACTTTAAACATTTTTGTTTTTAAATATACTTGAAGTGAGAAGATCCGTTTTTAAATTTTAAAAAATTAGAATAAATTAATTTTAAAAGACACTGAAAAAAATACCGGGGCAAATTTTTGCTTTTTCTTAGTGTTTTCGTTAAGAAAAGTAGAAAGTTTCTTAAGGGTATATCTGTTGAAATATGTGTAATTTCTTACATATTTGCTTATATTTTGACAAATTAAACTTAAAAAAACATTATTAATAAGAAAAAAATTGAAAAAGTGAAATATTAAAAAATAAAAGTTAAGTGACGAAATTACCAACCAAATTTTTTGGAGTTGGAGATTATTTCGTCAGAATGACGAAATTGAGTGGTTTATTAAAACAGTTTAAAATATGAATATTTATTTTTGAAACTTAAAATATTAAAAAAAATTGAATGCAGAACTTTTATTTACAGTGTTTCTAGCCAAAATATAAAATTTCGTCAGTTATGTTTTATTCAGGTATCACCGGTACAATCTATTTTAATAGTGACGAAAAATGTACATTGCCAAAGTTTTTCTACAAATAATGATAGAAACACGAGAAAAACAGAAATTGAAATGTTAAATTTGACAAATATAACAGTTCTGTACAATATCTAAAAAAACTATTAAATTTAAAACTAATTTTTACTAAAATTTTATTTACAATCATATTTTGTGAGGCGGCGGAATGTAATACTTAAATAGGGTGCTGACGAAATTAAAATTTTACATAGTTTTTGAATTGTTCAAATTTTGTCATGCTTTTTTTTCAAAATTGTTACCAGATATTTATTAATTATGATATACACAGTTTAAATTTGCATTATTTTTTATTTTAGTCCAATGAACTGTATTAAAACCTAGTTTTTTTTTGCCATGACGAAATTAGCAACTCCACATGACGAAATTAAAAACTCAAAGTTTTTGCTGACGAAATTACATGACTTTTGGAGATATTTTAAAATTTAAAAAAATATAATAATTCACAAAGTAACTGTCTAAAAAAGTTAAAAATAATTTTGTCAACATTCCAAACTAACAAAAAATGATACTTTTATTGCACACATATTGACTCTTCGAAATACATGGTTAAAAAACCGAAAAAGTCCCTTAACATGACGAAATTACCTTACTTTACCTTATTAAAGAATTTTTACGATAATTAGCATTTTCATTGAAAAATTTGAACTCATTTATACTGCACAATTTAATTATCATTAAAATATAATCTAATTACATAATTAAGCAAAAAATTATATTTTTAAATTGAAATTAATTGATAAAAATGTCAACGTAATTTTTTTTTTTACTTAACAAAATTATGTGGTATTACAATATTTTTAATTATTAATTATACATATTGTCAAAATATTCTCAACTGAAACCAAAAAAATATAATAATAAAAAAAATATATACATATATATATATATATATATATATATGAATAATTAATGGCACAAATTATAAAAAAAAACTATACAAAAAAAACAATAAAAATAAATGTGGTCAATAATTGTACGATAATTCTTTTATAGTGGTTAAAAAATAAACATAAAATACTTATTCAATTACTGAGCCTAAATCGAACACCTTATTTATTTAGATTAATATAAATTATTAAAATTATTAAAAAAAACTTTTAAAATTGCATTTTCAATTAAATTATCGTTATTATGCTGCATTAGCTTTTGATGTTTTTCTGAAAGACCTACTATAGATGAGATTCTATAAATCGAGAAAGGGTTTGTCTCTTGATATATTTTATTTCATCTTGACGTGCTTCGGAAATACTATTGAATTTCAGAAATCCTGAACATAAAATGCAAATTAAACATTATTATTTTATTTTTGAATTAAATGCTATAAATTTTCCAATTTAAATAATTAAATATTATGCCCACATATAAATAGAATTTAAATATTAAAAGAAATATTATAATATGACTTATTTAAATATTATAATATTGGTATAAAAATACCAATGTAACTATGTATAATTCAATTATACATGATAAATATTTCACAAAATATATTTTAAAAATATTTATAAATTAAATATTTAATTACCACTTAGATTTTGTTATAAATCATACAGGGTGTCATATAATTTATATTGAAATTCTAACTATTTATTAATCGTTATTTTGAGTTAAGTGTTTTATAGACTTTAAGTATGTAAAAGATTTTTGCAAAAATTACAAGTAATTTTTAGAGATTTTTTTTTTTTAAATCATAATCTTAAATTTTGTTTTATGCATCAAAACAGTATTTTGAAAAATGTTATGGTCAACATCAAAATGACTCAGTTTTATTCAACATGTTCACTAGTTTTTGATTTTATAATCAAATTGTCATGGTGTAGGTTAGGGGATAATTGGTTCGATTAAGTTCAATTGAAATGAATACTCGTATTAAGCTATAAAAATTATTCACTAAAATTTTTATACAAAATATAAATTTCTTTCTTCGGTTTATTTTTCAATAAATCAATTTTTTTGCAAATTAAATACTAATAAAATTTAATTATTTTGTTTGGTGATTTTTGAAAGTTGTGTTGGATGAAAAGTCACTAAATGAAATATTGTTTTTGCTATTTTAAAAGCTAAAAAAAACAGAGTGTTGAAAAATAAATATGACATTTTTTTCAGATAAAATTCTGGTTCAAAGTCTTACGTCATTAATTTCATCAGAAATAATGTGTTTCATAATTGAGTAATTATTTTTTTTGAAATACTTAGTTATTATACAAAATATCTCATATAGTAAATAAATTTTTAGGTTTTTTATAGAACCAATGCATGTTTTTACATGTTATTCCAAAAATATACTATAAATTTCTGTGCAAGTTCTTTTTCTACACACGGTTAAAGACTCAAAAAAATCAACAACCTGTAATATTCATTGATATCAAAAATATATAATTCCTACACAACCAAATCAGAAAATATATCAAAGTAGACAATATTAAAAATTTATTAAAATAAAAAAAATAAAATTTTTGGCATAAAAGTGGAGTAGAAAATTAAATTATTGGGCATCATTAAAAAATTTTCATAATATGCCCTAATAAATTATTCATTCATATACAATTAAAATTTCGCAGTTTATGAAAATGCAATTTGCAAATAAATTTTTTTTTTATGAAATTAAATTATTTCTCATGTATGCCAATAAAACAAACACAACATTAATTAGATTAAATTTATTAAAATATTTAAAATGAAATTATTAAGAGTAAAATATTAAACAAAACATTTACAACTAAACTATACTATCGCGAAATGCAATAGAAATTTTTAATGTTAATGTTATGACAGTGCTGCCGATTGAATAATAATCATGAGAATGTACGTAATTTTTCAGGTACATAATTAATATACATAATAAATAAGTTATGTTTTGCACCATTGTTGCAGGAAAAAAATAATATTCGAATAAAATGAATGAATGAATAAGTAAGAATTTTAATATTTATTTGAAGAATTTGAATTTCAATTAAAATATGCAACAAAGTATAAAAATACTAACAATTAGCTTAATACTAAATCTTGTTAGCTCTGTTATGTCACACGTTAAAGTCAAACTGAATACATAATTAATTTATTCTGCATTTTAAGTAAAATTTTAAAATTATTGTAAGCGTGTATAAAAAAATTAAAATTTTCATAAAACATAATTGAATTTGAATTTTTTGTAGCATGAATAAAATGTAAAATTTAATTTTTTTTTTGTATATAATAAAACCATAAATTTTATTTAATTAAATTGTAATTAAATTATTGCCGCCAAGAGCACATATATGTATATATATAGGTAAAAAGTGAATTAAATTTTCCAATACAATTTAATCGATTTTATAATTTAAAAAATAAAATTATATTAAATATTTTTATATTCGAATTTTAATTATTTAATTATTTTTTTTTTGACAAAATTTAATATATAATACAATAAGAAATAACTATTCTCATTTCATATAGAATATAAATTAAAAAAATTTTTTAACAAACATATTTGTACATTTTAACTATAAGCCCAATAAAAAAGACCCCCAATGAGTACACCAACTCATATAAATGATTACAGCAAATTGACTTTCTCTGTTATATTTCTCGAGTTATAAATAAAAATATAAGAATTACGTGGTTTTCGGAGAAACTCCAATTAAAAAAGGATCAATAAAGATATATGTCATTTGAAATTCTTTACTCGTCTGGCCCAAACCTGTTTCGAGAGTACTATTGCACTTGAACATCCTGTATATCCCAAGAGGCTTATTTTGGTTCATACTAGAATAAAAAAATTTTCCATAATTTGAGTTTTTGAATTATAAAAATCTAGTGATCTAGAGCAAATTCAAAAACACTTCACAAGAACTAGCATATAGAAAGCAACAAATGTATGAATCCTCAATTCGTTTTGTTCTAAATGATAGTATATTTGTCGAACTAATACACTTATTGGTGTTATTTAATAAATTCATAATTTTATTTATTATGGCTTATTCTCGTACTACAAAGTGTACAATATAGAAACATATTGTGCACTTGTAATAACTTATAACAATTTTTAATTATTTTTTAAAATATAAATTATTGCATTTATTTTAAAGTATTTTATCAACTATTAATATTATATAACATTAAAATATTAATTTTATATCGCGTTTTCATGACTTCAATGTTATTCATATTATAAAATCTTTAATGTTTAATCAGCATATAATAATATTCTTTTTCGTTTCTAGTCGTTTTTCAAAGTGATTGACCGCCCACACGTTCTTGTACACTTATATACAAAGTACTATAAAGCTTGAGTAAGAACAATATTGTTAAACTGATTTTAATTATATATTCAACATATTATACCCTTTACATTTTAAAAAATAATAATTATACATTAAACCAAATACCAACAAAACCTCATCAGAAAAGTACAACTAAAATTGTTTTAAGTGGTAAAAGTACTTCCTCTTTTCTTTTTATAAAACAAAAAAAAATTCTGCACTTATTTAATAATTTAAAAAAAAAAAAATTACCTCATGTCCAACAATTATTAAAAATGCACATACTTATACTAAATATGTACATAAGTATGTATGCAATTGTATAATTAATGAAAACCGTTTAATATAAAAGGAAAAAGAACTCAAGCCATTATAAATAAAAAAAAAATTAATTGCAGCAATAAATAGTTATTGTAAAATCATCAGACACATAAACATATGCTAAAATAATGCCAGATTATATCGTACACCTGTAAGAGCTCATATTATATATATAGACTCTGGTATATTTTATGATAGAGTAAGTAAAGAAGATCTTTAACAAAAGAAATTACCCGAATTGCATATAAATCTGTAACTTCCGCGAAAATATCTAATTTTGGTTGGCATGGCACAATTCATGACTTTTCTCTTTTTTTTTTTTCTTTTCTTAGTTCATTACAATTTTCTTTTCGCCTCTTTTTCTCTTATAAAACTTTAATTGCTGGAAGCATATTACAACAACACTTAAAGATAATAAAAAGTTAATTATGTTAATGTTACGAAAAAAAACGTTGATTTTAATGATGAATTAATGCTAAAATAATGTTATGTAACTATAATGAAAATATTAACTAATTTTATAACAATAATGTAAAAATATAAAATATTGCATTGCACCGGCTCTTTGACGAAATTTAATGCAAAAGAAAAATTTATAACTTATATAGATCGGAGCAAGATAATACATTTTTAATTAGAATGTTATTTTTATATATAGTTAACAGTTCAAGTTTATATAATAGACGGAAATGGTTTTAAAATATTAATTTTTTTCTCACCCCAATAAAATCGTATAAAATGTTCTTTATATACATTTCAAAAGGTTAAAAGTTAATAACTTAATTTGATTTAGAAGTGCTAAAATAAAAAAGAAAACTTAATTATCAAAAAAGTTTTATTGCCTAATTTATGTGTTGTCCATGTCAATAAGTTTGCTATACTCGTACCGTGTATTGTGATTATTTTACACTCTACGTTTTATGATTTCCTCCTTGTGTTTTATATTTTAAAAAATAAATTATAATAAAATAATTAAAATCTGTTTAATTTATTTATGTTAAGTTAATATTGAAACGAGAACAAGAAACTACTATATTGGTAACAATTAGTTTCAGTAGAAATTATTTCACCCCCCTTCGTTTTTGATGATGAGAAATACTCAAAAGCGTTATATTGTAAATCACTCTTCATTGTCGAATTTTGAAGCATCGAATTAAACTTAAAACTTTAACTCACAAAGCTTCTGAAATGATTAACATTATTACAATAGGTTATAGCAAATAATTCGATATACTTATGTTTCATGAATTGAAAATAATATTAAAGTAATTATAAATAATTTTGGCTGTTTTTTTACCTACTGACTTAATTTGATACTCGTTTTAGATATAATAAAAAATTATATTTTATTACTCATAATTTATTTAATATATATACAATAATATATATATAATAACTTAACACATGCTCCTAACATAAAAAGTTCATAAAACACACAATAAAATCATATTTATTGGGGTATTATACTGAAGGTAATAAAACACATACATATATGTTAACTAAAACAAGTTCGAGCACAAATAATAATAAAATACAAAAAAATTTACATATTTTGAAGTAGAATAAAAAATTAAATTTTAAATCTCTTTATCTACTTTCAAAAAATTTTTTCAGTTTCATTAAAAATTCATATATGTATATTATACATAGATTCATTAAGGCTTAAGGCTCTTTGTGAGAATGAAGACTTTAATAGCCACATAACATTAATCATGCATTTTGTATGATAAAAATTGTATGAAAATTCAATTCTATTGTAAAATTTTTAATCGAACTCATCACAAATATTCAAATATTTTTTTATTACTACACAATAAAATCTAGCAATCACAATTGATTAAAACTATATTAAAAAATTAATATAATTTTGTATAATTAAAGGAAAATGAAAAGTATTCGGGAAAATCTCCGTGACCTGAATTTCCTTTTAAAATTTCGTGTATTCAAAAGTTCTCAAAAATTAATTTTTGTTTATAACTCAATTAAAATATTAAATTGCAAAAAGTATTAATAATTAATTTATTCAAAATTTTTCATCATCACAATAAAATAAATGCAATTAAATATTATTTTGCAGATAATTTGATTTTATTTATTCAAAAAATTTATTTTAATTTAACATTTAAAAAATATAGTTTTATTAATTGTTATAACCAATGTTATACACAAAATATTTACATACTTCACAACCATAAAATTAGCAAGGAATTGCACATGGAACAAATTTTGGATTTAATTTTAAATTGTAAAGAATTCTAAAATTAATTCGTTAACACATTGAAATTTAAAATATTCACTTTTAGGTTAGAATTAACCTACTTAAGACTGTGTCTTAAAGCAGGCGATAAAAAAAAACGGATACTTGATGCAAACCCAATTCGAGGTAGTTAATTTATTTTTCGATATTTGGAAGAATGTTTTCTCTGAAAACCTAATAAGAATAATAAATGCAAATAAAATATCAAGACTAATCTTCCTTCTGATTTGACCCTATTTACTAATACTGACGTATTCAAAATTTATTGTTGAAAAACTTTATTCAAAAAATTATATTAAATTTATATTATAATTATAACGTTTAAATTTTAATCTTCTCAAAGTATGAATAAAAATATTATTAAAATACAACAAAATAATTATAATTTTTTGCATTGCATTCACTCATATACATATGTATTCCAAATAAATGCATAAAATGCATAATACAAATAAATATTATGCTTTCATAATATAATTATATATAAGTATGTATACTATTTTGCACATAGGTATATACATATACAATACAACATACTTAAATACATAAACTGCATTATTAATTATCACATATTTAATATTTAAAATTTTAGAGTAAATTGAATTATACATTAGCGTCATACTCCGACTATAAAATTTGAATTTAATGAATTTTATATGCAATTTTTTATTATTTTATTTGTTTTTCTATATATTTTGTGTTTTCCTATATATTCAATGAAATATTATGCAATTAAAGAGAAAAAAAGCCGCCATTGCTTATAAATAAAAATACATATATGTGTGTACAAAGTGTTTCTTTAGAGGGTTACACTTGAATTATTGGAAAATAATAAGTTGCCATTATTTGATCAAAAGAGATATTGAATTTGTATTAACAAATGAAAACAAAAACTTACTAAATGTACAATTTAAGTACTATTTTAATATTGTATTTAAGGGGACTTTCAAAATGTTAAACAAAATTAACTGGCATTCAACCTTCTTGTCACATATCTTGTTAATACTGTCTGAATTACATATAATATAAATATAATATTACATTGGTTTAACATAGACTTATATAGGGAAATCATACAGTAGATTAGTAATCAAATTAAATTAAAAATAATTGTTGAAATAATAATAATTTTTACAATAAATTATTTGTTTGCATCAAAACACGTTTCTTAAAAAATCAATAAAAAAATGCGAATATGTCAGAATTGTTTTCAGGGCCAGCTTAATAATTATAAATATGAGCTCATAATTACAATCATATTCTCATTATTATTAAGTTTTAAAAGAAATTCAAAATTATTGTCAACACAAAAGAAAATTTTTTCATACACATAAAATTAAATAAAAAGATACAAGCACACTGTAACATCGGCATTATCAAATTGCATTAAGTACTTTAATAAATAAAATAAAAAAAAAATATATGCAATTAATAAAATTATAATTATGTTCCCATACCATCTAGTATAACTCAGACTAAAATATTAATCAATTAAAATTTAATGAAATTATTATAAAATGAAAAATTCAGAAAAAAAAATTATAATATCAAACACAAATAATGGCTTTTTTTTTTAATTTTTACCTTATTAACATAATCATAATTATTATTGTTATTGTTATTATTATTATTATGATTTTGATTTTGATAATTGTTATTATTGAAATTATTCATATTATTCATATTATTTAATTGTTGTTTATCCCTATAAATTAAATAAGTTTTCAATTTATAATCCTTCCATGTATGATTTTTCATTGAAATATCCTTATTGTTTGTTATTTGTGTTGTATTTGTTGGTATTGTTGGTGTTACTGGAGTTGTGTTAATTAATCCATTTATTTCGGCCATATTTTTTTTTTGTTATTATAATAAATAAAATTATAATTTATTATTGAATAAAATTATATAAATTTGCCATCTATATTATTTTTTATAATAAAAATTTTTGAAATATCACATTAAAAGTTTTTACACTATATTTATAATTGGTACATTTGTAACACTTTTAACATTAGAAAATTATTGGCTTACTTGCTTCTTTTTCAATGCACAATATTATTCAAAATTTTTTAAATTAATTTTATTTTTGTAAGAAATTCGAAATCCTTTTTTTGAATGTAATAAGGAAATGCTCACATAAATTATTTATTTATAAAAAAATATTTAAAAATTAATTTTTCTTTAAATTTAATAATTCTTTTTTTTATTTATTTATTCACTTTTAAAATTTATTTATTAAATAATTGCATTTTTTTCTTATTTTGTTTTCTTAATTACATTATGACTTAAATTCAAATTATCATAATTTTTGCATACTTTTAGGGATTCACATTATTTCAAAAATCACTAAAATAAAGAAAAATTTTATATATGTATAAAGTCAAAAATTTAATTAATGCAATTTTTTTTAAATATATTTTTAATATATTATACATAAGACAAAAAAATAATTAAATTCAAATAAAATGTTCTGATAAAAATTATTTCTCTGAGAACAAAAAAAAGCACGCATTATCGGAAAGAGAGAATTTCAACTCTCTTATCCAATCTATTGAAATAATCAATTTATTAAAGAAATTGTATTAAATAAAAAATTCTGTTTAATTTTCAAAAAAAAATCACTAATTAGAAAAATTCACATTTAAAACACACTTTAGTAAAATTTGAATATTTCACAAAGAATTATTTATATTAATTATTTATTCAAATATGATTACTATAATTTAAAATTTTTCCAATGCTCAGCTCACTTAATCAAATTAATCAAAATCATATTTAAGGGAATAAATTTTAAAATTATGATTAATTTGAAAAATATTTCATTTTTTTTATTGACTTCTTATAAGAGTAATTTGCGTTAATTACTTAAGCACTAGAAACTTTAATTAATTTTCTTTTAAAATAATCACTTTATTTCTTAATAATTTCTTAAATCTTTTTAAAGTATTAGTTTACTAAATATTTTCACTCTAATTAATTAATTCAAAATAAATTAATTTATCAATTTATAATAATAATTAATCAGCATATTAAATAATTTGATATTATTATTTAAAAACTTTTAAATCACTTAATTTTTATATATTTTTTTATTATTATTGAATTAACTCAGAAATTAAAAAATTAAAAAAGTATAAAAAGAAATTATTTTCTGTTTAATAATCTTTTTTGCCTCTACTTTGATAAAATATCATAATTAAATATTCATTTCACAAATCACATATAATAATTTAGATTATTATAATAATAAAAATTTTAACACAATTGAAAATATTTTATAATTATTATTCATGTATAATATTTTCTATATAACATACATACATATATAAATTTATTTAAATTTCATATACGTGTAAATATACAATATTTCTAACTGTAATTCGCATATACATGTGTACATTTGCAAATAGATGTATGTGTCAAATTAAAATATGATCATAATTTGAGGCTTGCGCATAGTGTACAAAAACTATTTTCATCATTAACTTATCAAAATCATTTAAAATAAACAAAAAAAAAAAACTAATTTTATAACAGAATCACTAAAATTTATTATAAATTTATTTATTTATGCTTCTTCATAATTTGTAGGTAAGAGGGCTAACACGTTTTTCTTTTTTTTTTATTTATTTATTTTCTTATTATTTTCCCCCATTTTGCTATTTGGCTGTCAAATTTTATAATCTGAATTTAATCAATTAATTTTCCAACAATTTTTTTTTATTTTTCATTTTTTTTTTATATTTTTTATTTATTTATCTTTGTTATTTTCCTATTCAACTTAATTTTTCAAAAATAAATTACAAAAAAAAAAATTACAAAAGAGATAAATAAACATTCAAAGCGAAAAAACAAAAAAAAAAATTTTTTTTTTGAGAGAGAAAAAAGAAAAATTCAAAAAAACAATAAAAAAAAAACACAATTTATTTTAGTCACGAGTATGAAATTCGCGGCGATCCGCGCGTCTTATTTTCACCTTTAAAACTTTTTTTAACTGAACACGTCGTACATGGGTACCAACCATTACAAAAAATAAAAACAGTAAAACAACGAAACAACAAAAAATTAATAATAATATAACAATAAAAAAAAAAATTAACAAAAAAATTAAATGAACACACACATTTACGTATATTTTATTTAAATGTTCTCTTCTCTATGTAGTTTTATGCACACACACTCACACACACATAGCCAAATTTATATAATAAAATTGTTTGATAAATCCATTTGTTGTCTGCTGCGGTTGTTTAACTTTATTTTTTATACATTAATTTCATTTTATTATCTACTAAAATGTATATATACAATTATATAAATATAAAAATTATAATATATCTACAGCGCTACATATATGAATATGTATATATTCCTAAACATATGTATAAAGTATATTAAAAAAAAAATTAGAATAAAGCAAACAAAAAAAAAACACATTTTTTTTTTAAATAAAACTACCACCGCGATGCAATGAACAACGGCAACATAATTCTTTTTTCTTAAAGTATATATACATTTTTTAAAATGTTTATGTTATACACACATACATATACGTACATATTATGTATATCAGAGCATCAGAACAGGGTGATCAACGTTTAATATAAAAATTAATCACGATTAATTTCAAATGAAAAAGCCTTATCTAACTCAATTATGGTATATGATTAGAACTAGAATGGAAGTAATAAATGAGGGATTTTAGCCATATTTTCCTTAAAAATTAGACTTTCGCCTATTAAGCTTATTATGAGATCATCCATTTATCATAAAAGCTCTTTTTCTATTGCCTTCTCGTTATATACATATTTTACCAGATTTAAAAAGTCAAACCTGGAAATTTAAATATAAAACAGTTTCGAGAGATCAGACATGAAAAACATCAAAAAGTCACGAAAGAGTTATAAAGTAAAAATTATTTTTAAATGTGATAAAATTAATTTTTATTGGTCCATAATGGGTTAATTATGGACCAAAAAAAAACTAATTTTATACTGTTTGCCATTGAAACAGTTTTTCTTTTAATTTGTCAATTCAATATTTTAATTAACCTATAAAATGGAGTACAATATTTAGAAAATCAAATTTTTTTTTTAAATGTCACCTATTAATATTTTTTTGATTTTTGCTACTGTAGTATTCCCACAAGCAACCCCTACATCATCGGAAATAATTCTGAACAAATTTTATGACATATCCACATCTTATGTGTGACATTTAAAAAAAAAAATCGATAATTTTTTGACATTTCAGAAATTCTGACAATTTTAACAACTTTCGCAAAAAAAAAAAAAAAAAAAACTTTAACAATGTTCAATTAACTTTTTCGAAGGCGAAAAATCAAACTGGAATTTTAGCATGAAAAAATTGTTTAAATCATTAAAGTTATCATTAAAATTTTATACTCCTACTTAAATGTACTCGTACAACAAAACAATAATTGAGATAAAAATATCTCGCTATCTAATAATAAATTATCAAATTTAGATAACAAACTTAATATATTTGAACCATCCTGTAAATACTATACAAATGTGCTATATATTAATAATAAAATTAAAATAGTATAAGAGTTTTGCGCTTCAGCGGTTCAGTAAGTACAAAAATGATTATAATTTTATTATTTATTACACCGATAATGATTATACATAAAAAAATATTGTTTGATTATTTGATAATGATATTGATTACACTTATTATTAATTTTATTAATAATAATGTTGATTTTAATATAAATTAATGATAAATGTTGAATAAAGTATTGAAAATTTTCATATTATTTTTGTGAAATATGATTATGAGTTTCTGAATTTATGATTCTGTTGATTAATTATTACACATTATGTATAAATAAACGCATAGTTAATATACAACGATCGCAGATTACAAATCACATTTTTCAATTAAATAATTTTTATATAGATTATTAATCAATTATAATAATTTAAGAAACAATTTAATATATCAATATTAAAAGTATGTTTTATGGGCGATAGCCATTAAATACAAAAAAGATATATAGTCTTGCATGTGTTAGTTGCAGTTCACAGAAAATTTTTCAGTGTCGTTTACTCCTATATTAATTACTTAAAATATTTGTTAGTTAGTAGCTCTGATATTTTTTTCTAAATAATTAACACGATATTTTGCGTGTAATAAAATTTCGAAAAGAATGATCACTTTATCGGCTAAGTAATAATTTTTTTTTCTTTTCTGTTAATTCTTGTTGTTTTTTTTTAGTGTGTCTTTCTTTGTTTCTATAAAATTATCATTGTTAATTTAATCTTCTTTTATTTTTATTATTATGATTTCTACTTTAAATGTGAAACTATTTCATAAATTCTTTTTTTATTATCTGTTTTACTTTAATAACAAAACAAAAAAAAATTATAAGAACTTATAATGGAAATAAAATTGTTTGCGCACCGTAATCATCTGTCATTGACACATAGAAGACGCGATTTGTTTTTTTTTTTTTGGACTCGGTTATAGCTGTAATCATAAGCTGTGAACGAAAACAAAAAAAAACACGAAAACTAAAACCAAAAGAATTATGTTTTTCTTCTTTTATAATTTTGTTTTAGAAAATTTATAATTAATTTTGAGTTAGGACGATTATACAGGGTATTCAAAGTTGCAAGTAAAGGATGATGTAGCGCACTCAGGAAAAAATATATCGGACTAATCGATTAATTATCTTTTTAAGATAATTAGCATTTTTAAGATAATTAGCATTGGGCACCTATTACTTGAAAACTTTAAATTTAACATCAACCATCGGTATAATGTTATGTAGCTCTATCAATTGATAAAAAAGTTTCCGAACGCAATTCTGCACAAGCTTCAACATGTTTGAATTTATATAAGATATTCGTCGGACATAATTTTTTCAATCGGATTTTTTGTAACCATACCAGAATATCGCGTCCCTCCCCCTTTTCCCGCACCCATACAATCATTTTGCTAAAAATTTTCAACAAATAACTTTCCGAGAGTTGAAGGGATAACATACATTATATTCATTACATGCATACATTATACGAGTATGTATGTATATGGATTAAAAAGCACTGTGCCCGCTCGTTTTATAAGCTACATATACGCTTGGTAGCTTTTATTTTGAAATAAATACAAATATATATTATTTTGGTGAAATATTCTTAAAGTTTAAAACGTATTGAGGGCATTACTTTCAAATATACTAAGAACAAGTCCACTGTAATACTAAAGCAGCGGCAATGGGTTGTTTCTTATCCAAATTCAATTTCAAATTTACTAAAATAGAATTTTTGACATCACTGAGATATTTATTGAAAAAAAATTTACTTACATGTGTATGCAATATTTCACAAAATTAAATTTAAAAGATTTTTGGAATTCAACTCACCTGAAATTATTAAAAAATAAATTATAAATAAAAATATTAATTTTAAATTGATCTTATATAATAGTTAAAAGGAAAAATAATTTTATATCACACCTAAGGTTCGTTGTTAACCAGTTTATTTTTAATTTAAATTTGAAATCGTAACAAAATTATTGTGCTAAGCAATTTTAATTTATTGGTACTCAATTAATGATTTGAAAAAATAACTTGATTGTGAACAGATCATAGAATTGTGACTTAAAGCAAAGGCCAAATATTCAACTATGGTTATAATAAAAATATACAAAATATAATTTTAAAACCTGTAATTTTTATGACCACTTTATATTGCAATTTATTTCTTTATATTATAAATTGTAATTAATTTCAATTTCATTTAATCATTATTAATTAAGTAATTTTGTAATTTGGGAAATTCGTTCCATTCATTTTTATACCTTGTATATTGCCTATGTACCTAGTAATTATAATTTCGCTTTTAACCTTTAAACAATAATTAAATATATACATACTTTGGATTTTTTATATTAAAAAAACAGTTATACAAAGAAAATTACAAGAGATATCGAAGAAATCTGACATTAAATAGAAGAAACAGAGCAGAAAAATAAAATTACCATACGAATTTTGTATATTTTAACCCTCTTCCGCTAAATAAAATTTTGTCAAAATAAAATTTGCTACTTGAGCATTAAACATTACTTAAAAAATCTGGCTTAAACGAATTAATTTTTATGCTAGAAGTAATTAAAAGTAACCAAAGACCTTGTAGATCAATTTAAATTCATTCTTATATTATATAATATTGCATTACAAAAAATATCCGAGTTAAATAAAACATCAAATAAATCATTTAAATTTTGATTTTAAAATCGTAAAAATTTGTAAATATTTCGATATATGTACTTCTGTAAGACAATATGTATACCTTTACAATGAGTCCCAAAATTCCAAAAATAACAATTCTTTCGCAATGGAAACATTGTTTTTCACGATTTCTGATGAAACAAATGTAAAACGATAGTCGACTAAAAGTACAGTTAGTCGACCAAAGGTTAAATAATTATATAATTGAATTTTCAATAAAAATGTGCAAGAGCGTATTAAAATATAAAAAAAAAAAATATTTTATTTGGATAGGCTTAGTAATCATAAAGAATGTACTTTTAGATTCATAGGCAAATTTTACTAAATTCAAATGAAAGAAGCCTCTTTTAGGCCTAATTTTCAAAATTCCATCTATTTACTTAATCATTGTAAAAATTTGAAATCAGAACAAAATTTTAAAACCCATTATAAATGGAAAACAATATTTAACAACATTTTTAATAGAAAATACTCAAGTATGACTAAACTTTGTACCAAAATAAAAAATAAACTAAGTACAGAATATTGACAATTTAAAGTAGAACTTTGAATATGTCAACTTTGTAAGTTAAAGTTGACTTGTCAATTGTTTCGTTATTAACCTTAAAAAAAATAAAAAAAAAATAAACGGCATTTAAAAACAAAAAAAAAAATAAACACCTTTATAACCTGTAGATCATTCTTCAAGAAAATCAAGTGGAAAAACACATTGTCAAGTATATTTAGATAAAGAATATATGGAATAAAAAATAAAGAGCATTTATTTTAAAGAACAAAAATTATAATAACAAAAGAATAGGTACACAATATTCTACAATACAAAACAGATGAACAGAAAGAGATAGATACAGAAACAAAATCAACATACTAATGTTCTGTTTTACAATGAAAGAAAGAAAAGAAAAATACTGTATAAATAATAATTTTAACACGTAAGTATACATATGTGTGTATTTGTGTTATTCGTTCATGACGACTAAATTTTATGACTTTAGAGAGCGTTGACACGTAAAATAGAAAATAATTATTTTATAATTTTAATTGTTTCTTTCCTTTGACGTATAGCTGTAAAAAAACATATACTTTTTTTTAATTTATTAAAGTAAAAACAATAATTATAGCAATTATAAAAATAACTGTAATTATAAACCAAAGTAAATTATAACCGATATAAAAATTCGGGTTGCCGTTTTATTTTTTAAATATTAAGAATAATTTTTGCATAACAGAAAACTGAATATTTTAGTATTCATAATAATTAACAGCACTGTGTGCACCAATTTCTGACACATCAATTTCTAGCCTTTAAGATTTTTTAATTAAGAAAACTAACTTGCACGTAAGAAATTGGTAAATAACGAAATAGAATATCTAACAAACGGAATATAATTTATGCAGATTAATTTTCTAATGATAAAAATGGAAGCTGACAAATATATTTCGTTATTTACACTGATCTCATCATTATTTCTATGAATTCAAGAAAAACAGCTGAGAGTTGCTAATTTGATTGAAGGAAAGTGAGCTTAATTATAGTTACATACATTTTAGAATATAACATTTCATTGTACCTACGTTGTCAAGTAAAAAGAATTGGCAATAACAAAAACCTGATTTTTATTAATCTCCAAATAATCTGAAGGCGTTTTCTTTGAGTATTATGGAAGGAGCCCTTGTATCCAGACGAATGATATTTCTCCATAGCCTTTAACCGATGTAAGTCGCAAAATCTACCCTTAAAAGCAGCTTTTATTTTTTAATCATTTGGCAACCCGACACAACAAAGTTCATTTACAATGTGTATATCAGTGTTTATAATAAAATGCTTAATTTACATTATAATAGTAATAATGTATATTAGCTTAATTCAATCTACCATTACTTAAATTTTAGTTACTAATCAATAAGTTTTATAAATATAAAATGAGAAAAAAATATGCATGTATGTGCATATGTACACGTATAAAGAAAAAAAAATTAACATTTCCGTTGTATTAAAATTACGATTAATATGACTTATTCATAGTATATTAAACTGTTGTAATTAAATCATGCATAGCAAAATTAACTTAACATTTATACATCAATTAATAAGTTTACAATCAAAGTATCGCTAATACTTAACTTGCATTTAATCGTCAGATTTAAGTTAAGTATAAAATACATGTAAATATGGAAATAAACAATTAAAATTATATAATTTTCCTATTGGAATGACAACCATAATTAAAATCAGTTATAAATCATTTAGCGGCATTAATTAAATAGAAAAATAATAATATTTAACTTCTATTACAAAAAAATTTAATATTGCATTTAATATTTTAAAAGTTGTAATATATAATTGTAAAACGAAAACTAATTTAAATACGGATAATTTATTTAATGATTGATTCAATCACTGATTTGTGACAAAAACATAACCAATTATATTGTATGAAATGTCACTAGTGTTGCGTTGCGATATTGAAGGAACTTGAAGTAAAATTTGTGAATTTTCCCATATTATGAGAGTTTGAGCGAGAAAACAATTGAAAAAAGGAAAACGGAATTTAATAAAAACATATGAGAAATTTTTTAAAAAATTACAATAATTTCACTATCCACGCCACCAACTGATCAGATATCGAATATATAGAATCAAACAAATTACAAAACAAAATTTTTGAAGGCCCCACATGATCTATTTTATTTGCAACAGCTTTTTGAACAATAATTTTTAAATTGTTTTGTGAGAAAATCTAGATTAAACATCGTATTGCATGGGAAATTCAGAATATATTATAACACTGTATTTCACACTCTTAAAATACGTGAAATAAACTGTAAAGCATTTAACACTTTTAATCCATGTATGTATTCTTATTTATGACGAAGAACACACGAACAATACACAAACACGGTATACAATATAAGATAAAAGTGAGTGAATGATAATTCGAAATGAACGCCTTGTTTTGCGTTACATATTTACATAATATATATCAAAACTAATATAGAATTCATTATGTTAAGACGAAGAAATTGCTAAAATAATGATGCCCCATTTTAAACTACTATTCATGTGTCACTCATATGTCATTTTCGTTTGTTTTTGAGGTTTTTTAAAAATTTTAGTAACGCTCATCACTATATGTAGCAATTTCTTACTTACGTAAATTTTTGATATGCAATTTTTCACTAGTTTTGGAATGATATGTTCGATATTGGTCCGTATAAAAACACACGACAATTGCAACAGTTTGGTCCGTTACACAAAATTTCATGAATGGCGACAATACGAAAACTTAACGTATAACAATAACAATTTTTTTTTTTATTTTAAGCAAATTGAACACGTCGCAAATATTAAAATCCTATTAAATTTTATTATAATTTTATGCGTTTTTTACCTATAATAATTTAAATTTTTCATTTAAATTTTGCATAAATATTAGATTATTTTTTTCAAAGAATTTTTATTTGCCATAAAAATTTGCATATTTGCAACAAAAATTGATCTTTATCAATATTAGATAAAAAGAAAAATATTAAACGAAAATTAATTTTAAATTATTCATATATGTTATAATCTGTCATTGAATTGGATTTGAATTCAAGAATATTTTAAAATTTAGAATTTTTTTTTTTCTAATTTTTATAATTTGATTTTTTATTATTTTATTGAGTGCTTTTGATAGTAATTTTATAAATAGACCTACTTACAATCACGATTTTTTTTAAATATACCAAGAAATAAAAAATTTATAGCGACATTATTTTCTGTTTTTATTTTTATTATCATTTTTACATAATAGATGGCTGACTGATCGATTATTAATGGTCGCCCTAAAGACATTTTGTTTATTTAGTATTATTTTTTTCTTTTTATTATTTATTTTTGCTTGTATTTTATTGATGTTTTGTATTTTTCTTTCCATTTTTATTAAATTAAAAGATTATATTATTTACAAGATTTTGTTACAAGATAGACAGACTCCTTTTTGTACTGTTCAAATTAAATTTGAGAAAAATGATTTTGTTTTTAATATCTTTGTTTTTGAAAAATAAACACATAAATTTTATTATTTGCGTTACCAAATTTTTGTTACATTAGTTTATGATCAAAAATTTTCTTATGGTCAAAAATTATTTAGATTTTTTGCAACTCTTAAAAGTAAGGCAAAGTTTTGTTGAATGACAAAACAAATAAAAAAAGTCTATACTATATTCCTTCTCATTCTTTCAATATACTTACCAAACGAGTTTTTCTTTATAAGAATTTGTTTTCATAATTAGACTATCGGACTATTCAAAATTAATCAAATTAATTTTGACTCAAAAATTTAATTAATATTCTAGCTACCAAAGAATTCACAAAAAAAAAACGCAATGTGGTGCGAACTCTGAATAAACATAAAAAACTTTATACATACATACATACATTATATTTTATACAAATAAATTTTTAAGAAGAGCAGTTACCAATGAAACTTCAAAATAAGAAATTAAATAAATTGAAAAAAATAAGAGGATAATTTGGGATCAATAAGCACGAAACTGATAAAATCTATAGTTATCATTACAAACATATGAACAAGGTATATATACAAAATATATAAGTTCCGACACATAATATAATAATGCTATACATATATTTAAAAAAAAAAACTGTCTCGTAAATACAGGGTGAATTTTGAAACAGAAATTTTATGCCTTCAAATCTTATTGAAAACAAAATGAGGTAAAATGAAAAATTTAGTTTTTGGCACTGAAGCTTGTTTGAGAGAACTCGCTGATACGAGGCAATGCAACTCTAAATGTATTTTAATCTTTTGATTGAACTGTGTATTTAAACAGAACAAAAACATAATTAATTTTACTAAAGTTTCTATTTGTATATTATTCATCCTCAAAGATATTTAATGATATTCCATTGATCGTTCATATTTTAAGAAGACCTTGAGGAATTCCACGATATTTTACAAAAAAAAAAAGAATTAAAAAAAAATAAATACTGAAAGAAAAAAAGAATGGAAGAAAAAAGAAAAGAAATAGTAAAAGACCAAACGCCGCTAAATAGCATTCATACATAATTGCGACTTTATTGCTATAAAATATACATATAACGTTATATATATGTATATACAAGGGTCTATATACATTTCTTCACTTATATTTTCTATATATAATTCATATATTTTCATTTTTAAACTCTACAATTTTCTCTATCTTATATGAATTGAATTGGTTGATCATTTAAACTAAAAGATAATAAAAAAAACTTAACTGAAACAAATTTTAAAGAAAATAAAATTTATGTGTTTATTTGCCCATAGTTCATTGATCATCGATCACCTGTATACTGTGCAAGTTGAATAAACAAAAATCGATTGGCGAATAATCAAGATTTTGGTTTTTCATTTTTTTTTTTATTCTTTTGCATATAGAATCTGCCATTCACGCAGATATTAAATTATTATAGTAAATTTTATATAAAATTTTATTTTAAAATTTTATTTAAATTATGACGACTATCAAGAGTTAACACTTAAACAAAAAGAATGAAAAGTGATATTTTATGGTTATACACAGAATAAATAAAATTAATGAAATTTTTTAACTCATCTCTCATATAATTCATACTCACTCATGAAAAATATACTATTACTGTATGCATACTCTATTCTCTACTTTTAGAAAATCGCTATGTATAAACGCATTTTTATCTCTCGAAAAATTTGCAGGAGTGTTTGGACAAATTTAACACAAAATTTCAGAAAAATAACAAGATTATGACTATGAAATTATAAATGAAAATTACTTTAATTCCAAACTATATATAATATATGATTGTACTTTAATTCAATTTTTTACTGATATACGTTCGTTTAAATGAATAACTAAGTATTTAGTTGATAAAAGTTTTAATATACAATATAACATACGTCATTTAATTTGTTAGCGCTTAAATATAAAATGCTAATTAATAACTATATTTTAATGATAATTGCGAAAACATATATAGTAAACTCTGACTCATTATTAATTAATATGTTAATTTAAAAATTAATTTTACATATAAATAAACGAATATGAGGTGTTACTTTAATTTTATAGCTTAAAACTAATCAATAAATCATAAAATGAATAAAATATTAAAAAGAAATTCTAATTTTGTATTTTAATTTACATTATTAAGTAAAAATATAGAAACAATGGGATTGATTATAATGTAAATCAGTAGAATTTCTATTGACTTATTCAGCACATAAAACAAAATTGACCATAGATTTTGAGAAGTTTTTATAATGCAAATGCACATCATTTTAATTTCAATTAAACAATATTTGCCGGTTATCAACTAACTATTCCCTCATTCTATGATTAATAAAAATATTCGGACTTAAACTATTGAATATATCAGATCACTCTTCGGGCGCCACTTCCTCCTCCTATTAACTCCAAATAAAAAATCTAATTTTGAAATCGCCAATTTACGAGTACCTATTCCAAAAACAAAAAACCTTATTTATGCAGTCAAAAACCACAAACTATAAATGAAATTTATGAAAGACTATAAAAAAAACACAAAATTTTGAATTGTTTAATAATAAAAATAACTTATAGAAAAATATCATAACCTCACTTCTTAAAACAAAGGAAAAACGGAAAGTATTATTATAAACGTTGAAAAAACAAAAGAATTTATTACATTATCAAACATCATTCCTCGGGATATTAAAATTCTTTTCTTTTATTTTTCATTTTTATTGTTTCATTCCTTTTTAATTTTAATTTCTCGCAACAAAATGTCTCAGAGTTAAACAAAACAAGAATAAAATATACAAAATCTCAGCACTACTATACGAAATGAATCTAATCATCTTGAAATAAATTACAACATAACTAAAGAAATAATTTCACGTCTGTAACCTTTTGACTTAACCATTTAAAATGAATAAAATGTAAAAGAAGAGTGAATAAAAAGATGAAAAAGAGGAAAACAACAGAAATATGGAAAAGAAAAAAAATAAACAGAAAAAGAAGAAAACTTTAATAAAAGTGCTGAAATAAACTGAGAAAAAAAAAATATTTTTTTATGCGGTTTTACGGTTCAATTTTTTTAAAGCTACTGCTACTTACAATGCTCATTTTTATGCTCGTACATAGTACACACATAAATTTCTATTCTCTTTACATTTTATATCCTTCGTTTTCATTCCACTTAAATATTTTTAGGTATAGATAGGTTTATACTTGTATATTGCGTTGATGATTATTTTTTTTTTAGGAAGGATATTTTACACTCAGAGAAATTAATATGAAATAATGGTCACATTTGCAACATTCTGACTCATATATTATAAATTAAAGCTCAAAATTAACAAGAGTTTAAAAATTTGAAATTTACTTGAATTATTTTAACTAGGTAAAATATCATAGTTAACCGTTTTTGAAATGTAAGATAGGTAACGTGATCATTTTTCCAGAAGTTTTTTAAGGTCTAAATCATTTGAAATGTTAGTATGGTGGTACCCGTTCCATAGTCAACCTTTATTCATTTACAACAAAAATAAAATTCTGCATTATATTCTAAGTTCGTAACTCTAACATGGGAGTGTCAACTTAAAATTTTTTTCAGAATAAGAATATACACACTTCTTGAAGTATGAAATGTTTGCTTCTTGGTTTCGTCATATATTTGATATATTGGCATGTATAACAATAATTAATTTGTACTTAAGGCACATACTAAACCCAAATAATAATTATTAATGTGAAGGCCGAATAATACCCGACAATACTGTATTTCTACAAAACGCAGCCCTAACTCTTGTAAACTTTTTATACAAATTGAAACACTTTAATTTTTCCCAAATTAATACGCAATTCCGACAACACATTTTATTACCGCTCGTATTATATACTCAATGTACTCATTTTTATATTTTTAGAATTACAATTATTAGTTTGTTTATACTTAATTTTAATACATTAAGAATTTACAAATTATTGCTCGACAATTCTATTAAAGTGTAATATAATCGAAAAATACAAGAAACAAAAAATAAACTCAACATTATAAAGAATTATAAAGAGAACATCATAAAGTCGAGATAAAAAAAAACAAAGAATTAAATCGAAGAAAATAAAAAAAAAATAAAAAAAAAATAGAAAAAGAGATAAAAAAAAGACTTAAGAAAAAAAAAATTTTTTAAAAATAAAAGCAACTAACAAGTACAAAAGAGAATAAGAACAGCAGTGACGAGGAAAAAAGGAAAACTGAAAATAACTTTAAGAAGATATGTTTAAAGCCGATTAACCGTAAAGATACCAAAAAAAGGACAGCCATAAATAGAAATAACGAATTTGAAGTAAAAAATGCAAACAAAATTAATATAAAATAAACCCAACATTTTTTAGGTAACTTTACCTTAAGTATATTACTTTAAATTAACTCAACTTATTATTAGCGGTGTGGAATGAGTTACATTAGAACTGAAATGTTACAACGAATTATTTTCGATATTCAATCAAATGCTTTTAAGTTCCCATAAAAATCTCGATTATGAAGGTCATTTTCAAGGAATCATTTGTATTATGAATGTCTGCTAGTTGGCCTAACTTTTTGATTTTTCGAGTCTCTTTAAGAAAAATTCTATTCAAAAATGAAGGGAAATAAACAAAACTGTACAATTACGTTCACTAAAGTTCAAATTTTTATGAAAAGTTTTGGCAACAGAAACGAATTTTTGAAAAATGAAACACATATTGCCACTCAAAATTACCTAACTGCTCTCAATTCATATTCATTTTACATGTTATTACCGAATGCATGATTATTATGGTTAATAATTTTTATTGAACAGATCTCATCACGTACCAAGAGAATATTACAAACTATGAAGAGAGAATGTAATTCTGCAGAGAATATAAATTGAAAAAGAATTTGTTTTTAATATTTCATTATTCATGAAAAATCAAAAATATTCTCGAAATTACTCGCAACTTTTACAATTAATGTAAAACTAATTCTCAAATTTTTAATACCTTTTGAAAACATATAAAATGAACAATGTAAAAATAAATATGTTCATATATTATATATATATATATATATACAATTTTTATATAGGTATGTATAAATGTAGTTGTTTTATTTATACCGGCTTTACTAGAAATTACCACATTTGAATGAATTGGAATGATAAAAAAAATAAAAGTAAAAAGAATTTTTAAATAAATTGCACCAGAGAAGCATAATAAAGATTAGTTGAGAAAACGAAGAAACGTGGTGGTCGTAGAGTTTGACCTCTTTCTCGCTTTCAATAATCCTTTTCTGATTTTGTTTTTTTTTTTTATCAACTTTGTTGTTAATTCTTCTTTTTTTTCATTATTGTTGTCTTAATTTAAAAAAAAAAATTTCAAAGTCAACAAATGCGTAATTTTAAATAGTTTTAAATGATTACAGTGCAAGTATAATTATCTCAATGAAGAAGCCTCTCAAAAAAATAATAAGGGATATTTTTTAAAGCACTACGAATGAAATCAATGAGCAGAATGCAATAAAGTTGAATAAAAATACTGTTATAGTTGAAAAAATAAAATATGAATCTAGTCCGAATTGAAAAAATTTTCGTATTGAATTTCTAAATATACGCACATAAAACTTCTTTTCTAATTATGAATCTTTTGGGAAATTCATAATTTTAATTAAAAAAAAATCCAGATTTTTGTAAATTTTATTGTGTTAAGTATATTTCTCTTGAAGGCGAAACAGCATTTAATATTCAAACGTACAAATATTATGAACTTAAAAATTTAAATGATTTGCTATTGTGCTCGTTGTGATCTAATAGAAATCAAAATCTTTCGAACATATTTTGTTTCACATATGTATAGTGAGTGATTTACAAATCAAGAGGAATTCCATCAAAATCTATAGAATTTCTTTAATTCCCTCAAAATTATTTATGGTTTAATGTTATGTATTAAAATTGGATAGAATCATTTATTATACTTGCACAAATACATAATGCATTTACATATTATGTAATTTAAGTAAATTTAATTTTTAAATGAAATGTCAATTTTTTTGCCTATAACCATTTAAAGGGAAAATATTTTTAACTTTTTGTAAAAAAATAAATCATTTATAGCACTGCTTTTCAAAATAAGCATTAAATTTTAATGATAATATTTCAAATATACACTAGGTTTAGGAACACTGGGCCATGGAAAAATTGTTTTATCTACATTGACAAGCAGACTGTCACTACTGTAAGAGCTGTAAATAAAGCATAACGTGAGTAAAGAAGTCTCTTAACATTTGTAAAGGAAGGTCAAAATAATATCTCCCTCTTTACTTTTAATTAGCGTGCCATTTTTGAGATGTATTCATGAAATCTGATAAAACAATAAGCTACAAGGAAAAAGTGAATGAGAAGATTCTTGAAATCTGCACCATTTTCACTAAGTGTCCATTCGTAGTGTGAATGTGAACTAAACATGAAAAATGCTTTCCTTCAAAAGCTTACAAGAGTTGTAAAAGAGTATAACAGTATAACTAATACTGAATAGTAAGGCCTGCTTTACATTAAAATTTAACTTAGTAACTATTCAATAGCATATTATAACTAGTCAACTATGAACAAATTCTTTTTTTTTTCAAATTTTATCAAAAAAACATCTCTTTTGCTCCATTTGTTTTTTTTTCTCGTCTTCTCCCCCACCACCCCACTCCATTTTATTTTACAACAATTCTGTTCTTTTTACTTTCAGTTCATTGGTTTAAGGATATTCTTCTGTCTTCTTTTATTTGCTTTCGAAAACATAAGTCTTGGTGACTAAAATCCTCAAAAAAAAAAAACAATAAAAAAAAGATTTGAAATATTTAATAAATTCCCCAAAAAAGAAAAATTGAAAAAATATCTTTAATATCTAATTTAAATTCAAAATTGATAGCATAAAGCAAATGTTTAAAAATTAAAGTACTAAGAAAAAAAGAGCACATCCGAAAAAAAATGTAGGTACCTAATAAACGAAAGCTTTTCGAATCCTTTTTTAAAATAAAATTGAAATTCAAAAGAAAAGAAAATATTTTCTCTGAAGATTTTATTGAAAAAGTAAGAAAAAAAATTTAACAAAATTTAATAAAAATTTAATTAAGAGAAAAATCAGGTTATGAAAAATTTAATGATAGCTATTTGAAGAAAGAAAAAATATTTTCCGTTCGCTTCCTTTTCTTTTTTTAATATGAAGAAAAAAAAGTAATCCTTGAATTTTCAGAAAAAAAAAACAAGGAAAATTCTTAAGCTAAAACACGATTTAAGGGAATAAAAAGCAGAAAAAAAAAATGAAAATTGAATTGAAATTCTTTTCAAGGATTCTTCAGCAACAACAACAATAACAACACATAAGTATTGCATAACCTAGAAATTGTTACAGAAGAATTTTTCCCCCTTTTTTTTCTAAATTTTTATTAAGCATTTAAGATTAAAATTTTCTTTAAAAGGGCTTTTTTTTTAAGAGCATCTTTACTTAAACATTATAAAAGTACTTAGAATCAGAAAAGAAAAAAAAAATTTTTTTTTTGAAATACAAAAATTCTAATTAATGCGTACACGCTGTATTTGAGTACCACCGATTATACAAAATTAAACGCTTTAGAAACAAGCAGAAAAAAAAATTCAATTTAAGTAAGTGTGTGTAGGTTCTTTTATGTACTCTAGATAATTTGATTGTAAATTTTTCTGCTTTCTTTCTATATTTTGCATGTTTTTTTCTTGCTTATTTTTTTTTTTTGTACATACTTAATTAGAAATTCTTGGAGCGTAGGTTGAACATGACAAGAATTACATTGTATATGTACAAAAAAAAAAATTATAGAAACAGAAAATTATAAGCATAGTGCGTAGTTGAGTCTCATACTTATATAAAAAAAAAATTTTTTTAAACTATTATTAAATATTTTTAGCTTGATTTTTTGTTACTATTGCAAATCTTGTACATATAAACATGTAAGACAAGGTTTGCAGACTCTCCATATGGTGGTACTTTAAATAATTTACTACATGCAAATACCTCAATCAGCTGGGTCTAAAAGGTGGAGACACTTACAGATTCTCAGTTCTCCTTCTGATGGAGTGTGATGCTCTCGCCCATAGAAGAAGAGAGATATTCGGGGCTTTGCTCTCACGGTGGCGGAGTTGCATTCTCCTCCGTTCATTAGGAGGGTGAGTCTCGAGCGTGTGTTGTAGGACATGCCCCAAACCCAGGGGGAAGGGGGCGCACAATAAATTTTTATACGTGGCCGCGGTGCGCTGATTTCAAGATTTATATCAATTTTCTGTAATTTTGTAGGCAATTTTTTTTATTTGACTGCTGTTTTTAGCTGCACTAATAACTTCCTAGATTGTTATCATACTTTTGCAGTTGTTTATGGTGTGCATTTAATACTAATTTATTAATTATTAATTTTTTATTAATTTATTAAAGCCAGTTAAACATATGATTTGTAAGATAAAATATTCCCTTTGAATATTTTGATTCTATAGCTTGTAAACACATATATACATATGTTTATTTATATAGATACAGGCCAATGAAATCAATGTATTGAAATAATTCTCTTATAACCATATAATTTTGCATAAATTTAGGAGTAATCTAAGAATAAAAATAAAATAAAGCAAATTTCTTTAATGATAATTGTAAAAATTTTGTTTCATTTTTATTATTTCCAATAAAATATTATTCAAAATATTTATATCTCACCTCTAAACCAAAAAAAAGTTGTGAGCATCTGCTTCAAAAAAATTCACGATAGAAATAATAATATTCTTAAATTTAACGATCTAATAACCGATATTGAATCGTTAACAAAATGTTAAAACTCAATAAACATTATTGTAACCAATTAATTAATTCTAATCAAAATATTTGGAAAAGTAAAAATATTTTTATATTTTGATTCGTTTCTTTTGATGATTAGCCTAAAATACCACTCAATATAATTTTAAAACGGAACCCCAGTAAATTAATTAAATTGAAATATTTAGAAATTCCTCTATTAAAAAAAAGAAAAAGAAAATGAAAACCAAAACTGAAAAATCCATAATTTACAAAAATTATGGGCATATTTTTTTTATTTTGTACACATACACATACATACATATCTCATGTAAATGTTATACCCAAACAAACATCTTAAATACATGATATACATCATGTATATAAGCAATCGTACTCGTAATGTGGTATACGATTCTCGCTCAATATTTATTTACAAATTTAATTTTTACATAAGAAAAACCATACGAAATTAAATGAAAGAAAAATTCTTAAAATAACAATATGTAAACACTGAAAATATTTCTTACAAAAAAAAAAAACAAAAATTCCATCTGTTCATTTTTTTTTTTAATTAAAATGGTAACTTTTTAAAAATAAACATTCAAAACATTCCAACTAAAAAACATATAATGAAAAATTATTAAAAAGTGCAAGATGCACCTCAAAAATAATTTTATACAAAGCTCATTAATACCACAAAATTTCTTAATATTTTATAAACATTCATAATTTAAATTTTTAATTACACCTCCATTTAACATAATTATGGCATCGGAGACAATGTATGCATTTATAAAAAAATATTTTATGTTTGTATATATAAAATTGAAGTACCCGTACTTATTCTAATGTAGTGAATAAACTACACGATAACAATAATATGTCATAGTTTGAATAACGTCTCTTCAATAAATTACAATATCAATTTACGAGCAAAATTCTGTGGCATATTAGATCTATTCATTCTTAAATGGCTGTTTACAAAAAATTGCAGGTAAAAATTCGAATTTAGTTCTTAAAATATAAATATGCGGTATGGGATTAAAAAGTTACAACTTATTTTACACAAGAGAAAATCCAAATTATTTTATATCCAACTTATTTTTGACAAGAGACAATTCAAAAAGATTAAGTACAAATTATTAAATAAGCAATACAAGTTTTTCATTTATTTAAAATGCTAACAAATACTTATTTCTATATTCAAAATTTAAAATCTGGAAAGAAGAATATAAATTACATAGAAAACATCTACCGCAATTTTAATCTACTACTTTTATTTTTTAAAGAACATCAATACTAATTATAAGGTAATATTAAAATTACTGCATTTCATATTTACACTATGGGATTTGTTAAAAAAAAAGGCAGATATTAACAAAAATTTGGTCTGATTCACTTAAAATTTATCTCTCTTTCTTAGTACATAAGTATGTACCGCTTTACCTTCTCTTCCTGCTAGTTTTTTAATCAAAATATTAGTAGGAATAAGAAAACTATACAACTTAATTGAAATCAAATCAAAAATGGCGTATAAATTTCCATTTTAATTTTATTATTAGCATGTGTATAATTTTTCCAATGATTCTGACCAATTAATAGTTTGCTTTCTCTCCTTATATTTTGCTTTTTCAAACTTTTTAATATATATATATCAAACAGAAAAAATAAAATAAATAAAAATTAAAATGTTTATTTTGATAAATACCAGATTAAAATTAGATACTAAGAAAAATATTAGGAAAAAAATCAGATAAACATTTCATGGAATTAAAAATTATGGGATAAGGAAAAAAATTTTTTATATGTATATGTAAGTAGTGATTTTAATTTGAAATATCCCAATATAAATCGGAAAAATGAAGATTTCAAAAAGCACAGAAAAATTATATAAAAACATTATTCTCTATAGAAATGAAATTTATTCATATTGAATACCAAAAAAAAGAACTCTAAAAGTACATAGAGGGTAAAATTTGGTTTGACCGAAGCCGCTTATGTTACTAAGAAAATGGGATTTTTTTTTGAATTAATTATTTATGTAATTTTAAAAATTTTATTCTAGAAAATTTTAACAAGCGAGATTATTCTAAATGCAATGAAAATGTACGAATTTTATTTATAAATTTTCACACACTACAAATATTCTGCAAAACTATAACAATGAAACTAAAATTATTTTGCAATAATTTAATTCATAAAATTGTAATACATAGTATAATATTTAAATAATCTGATAAAAACCGAAAATAATAAAGTGTTTCCAATCAAACACGGCAACACTTCCATTTAATACACAAAAGTACTACTAATTATTTTGATTACTAATCAGATTTTCAGTATTATACAAACTAATTTAATTCGATTAAATTAATTAATTATTTTTTTTTTTAGAATCAAAACTACTAAATTAAAAAAAAAATTACTTTTATATTCTTTTGTCAACTTGTTACTGAAAAAACAAAAATTTATTGTAATATTTTAATATAAAATTATTTATTATGTACATTTTATACAATTCATATGCAATTATTCCATATCAAATGGAATAATTAATTAAAATCTTTATAATTCTATTCACAATCTCGAAATTATTCTCGTCATTCAATTTATACATACAAAATATTTCGTATTTTTGTAAATATACGTGTATATGTATGTACATATTGTGTATGTTGCCCTAATTTAATTGGATATCATGATATTGGATGATTTTTTTTGCTGTATATGTGTATTTTATTTAAATAAATGAATGAAAAACTGATTTTACTGATTAAAAGATAAAATGTTTCTTATTACAGTAAGGACTCGTTTGAATCAACTTGCGAAGTATAAAAATTTTGTAAAACAAAGTATGTTTAATATACCTTCAAGAAAGACCATATAATCAGCCATTATCTTTTAGTCATCCCACTTGAAATAATGGCACATTATTGAAAAATATTTTGGTTCTAATTAACAAATTTCATGTTTTGAATTTGATTTTATTCAGAAAATTACAAAAGATTTGAATAACAAATCACGCCAAGTGATGCGAGTAAACAGAGTGTGGGTGAATATTTCCTATCTTTTTTGGTACTTTATAATACTTTATAATATAACCCAAAAGGGTGTTTCCCTTTTCCTAAAGTAAGTTCTAAAATTGAAAATTTAGAAATTTCTCTTATACTTTAAAAGAAATTTATCGTAATCGAATCAATTTCCAAATCAATTTAATTTAAATTTTCATACTATCATCTCGTTTTTCATTTTTCACTCAACGGTGGGGAAAAAGAAGTGAATTTTTCTAATTTTCTCTCATTTGTCAGATGTGTCATTTTTATGTGTGATATAGATTTGTCATTACTTGATTCTCTCATTTTTCAAATTATATTTTTCATTTTTTCGCAGTATCGGGAAAATTTTTGTATCCTCCCTGTAACTTAAAAATTTCATAATTTCAATAAAATTTCTCTTTCTTTGAAAGGTCGAAATATTGTACTCCATGAGTACATGATACAAATTATTCGTATAAAATGCTCATACAATCTCATTCATCTGAAGATGGTGTAAGATGCATAGGTCTTTTAATACTCAAATAACATATTATTATAATCTAGCTACTATTGCTCTTAAATAACTCTCCTACTGTATATAAATTAATTCAAAAGAAGAAAGCAAGCAACGAAATAGTAAAGAAAATAAATATATACATAATATATAATCATAAAAACGACAACCAAAATACAGATTTCCGCGATAAAAACAAAAAATATAAAATAAAAAGAAAAAAATCAAAATGAGAAAAAAAAAAAACAACGCCAATCATATAAAACAAAACGAAAGTTTAAAGAGTATTAAATTTTATGACCGACCGTTCCGGTAGTTCATAGTCGCGATTAATTCTTATACAAGTTTACGTAATACACATAATAAACATATACTATTTAAAAATACGTATTATTAAATTAAGTCCACATACTTGAATACTTATATAAATAATATACATATCTATATGTACATATAAAATAACATATTTGTAAAATAAACTATGAAAAAATAAATAAATAAATAAACATAAATATTAAAATATTTTAATAGCGAATATGAATATAGAAATTTTAACATTTTTCAACCCAAACAACACCAAAAAAAAATGTGAAATATATGAGTTATTTTAATTAAATTTTAATTGGCCGAAATCATTATAAAATAAAATATACAAATTTCGAAAACCTGTAAAACTAGTCTAATCCGATTTCTTATTCGATTATACGAAAATTCAATATTCAAATTTTTTTTGTCAAAATGACTTATCGACTTATTAAATACATGCATAAGTATGTATGTAAGGATATAAATATGTATCACATCAGTTCAAATCTTAAATTAATTAATTTATTAATATTATATTTAAATTTTATTATTGTAGTGGAATTGTGAATTGATTTAAAACATAATTCGATTAAATCAATCAATTAAAAATTTTGGGTCAACCCATCCCTAGAATTTGTAAAATTGTTTAAATTTATTGTTAAAATTTACATATTCAGCAAAAGGCATTCAATGGCTGAATAAGCTGAATTGAATTGTCAATAATATTACAATTTTTTAATTGCATAAATCATTAAAATAATTTTCAAATATTTCCTAGAAATATCCTAGAAATATTTTAGAATATGTTGAAATTATTCGTCAAATCCGATTCATATTTGCTTTTATTAATTTCTCGTTTTAAAAGCACTGCGGACACCAGAAGAAAAATTCAAAAACGCATTGTAAAATACTCAATTAAAGATCTAATGTTAATTTGACGTATACAGGAACTAAAACTGTGTCGATTCTGAGTAAATATTGATTTATAGACCTAATGTAAGTTAAATATATTTCAGCAATCAATGCCATATTGCTGAATACATCAAATTTCCACTTTAAACAGCATTTATTTTATTTACATTTTCATGTAACAAACTTGTAGGAAGCCATAAATTTCATTATTTTTATAAAACTCATTATTTTTGAGTTACATGAATTTCAATTTCATTCACAAATATTATACAGTATAATCGGGTATTTTATAAGCTTCTGCCTATTATCGCGCATAAATTATATTTTATAATGGGAAAAATACAATTTAAATTTTTTTAAATAAAATACAAACAAAAAAAGTCAATGACATATTTTTATAAAACTTTTGCTTTATAATGGTTATTTGTGAAAAATATAGAAAAAATTAAAATAAAAAAAAAAATGTTTAAATTTTTTTTTTTTTTGGTTATTTAACTTGCTAAATTAGGTGTTAAATCAACGATATAAATCTTTTGACATTTAGATCAAAACGTTCAAAATTAATTTATAAAAAAAAAATAAAAGCAAAAATGAAATAACAAAATAATTTTTTGTTTTTTTATTTTTTTTTAATATTATTCAATTACAGATTTGTACTCGCTTATTCATAAGTTAAAAATTTTAAATCAATTTTGAGTATAATTTTTGGTTAGAGGGTATATAATAGATTTTTGAATTGGGATTGATGAATCAGAATCAAAAAAAAAATAATCAATCAAATGATTTAGAATTACAAAAAAAAAATAACAGATTACATATATTTATACATACATACATATATGTATATGTATTTATACAACTATACAGAGATAAAATATTAATTGGCACGATATTTTAAATTTAAACATCAATATTTCAATTAAGAAAAAATTTATTATTGTTATTCTGCTTTGCATCGTTTTTATTTTTTCCTCTCTTTTTTTGGAAAACATTTGACTTTATAGCCGCTATAATGATAGAAACATACCAAATTTAGAATAAAATTTATTCAAATCAGATATTTTATATGATAGTGAAAAAGTGAAAACAATTAAATCGTAATCGTAAATGGAAATTTAAAAGTTATGTCGTAAAAGTCAAATTGCTTATTATAATTATAACATGTAATTGATTAAAATAGTGTGTTAAGTATTTTTTAAATCATATCAATAATTAATAATTAAATAATAATAACGATTAACTCATGTAGCAGGTTTTATGTTAGAGAAATTTTCAAAATGAAGTTAGGCCAAGTAGCCCTTTTCCCTTCAACAAGTGAGAACAATCTATTACATTATTAAAATCACTTTTATTCATATAGAAAAATATTTATAATATTGCATATATTTAGGATGAAGCAAAAAAAAAATTTAAAAAATCATTAACGTAATGCACGAATTGAAGGGTTAATTGCGTGAGTTAAAAAAAAATAATTATGTTAATACAGAATTTACTGTAAGCTTTCTGCATTTATAGAAATTTGAAAAAGCTTGCAGTTTCGGGAATATAAGATTCCAAAAATTCTAATTTTGCAAATTTCGAGGGGCAATAATTTATGAAGGGGTGGAGATGGAAAAAACTTTTCTTCGAACGTTTCCCAACTATTTATTAATCTCTAAAAGACGATAAAAACTTTTTACTTCTATATGCCACCGTCTAGAAGAAAAACGATATCAAAAAATTAAAAAAAACGGATCTTAGATAACATCTAATTTTAACGGCAATTTCGTCTTTCTAAAGATCAACTATGATATTCTCAGATAGAAGAAAAGAGCCACTACCTTCCCGTGTTTGTAGAATTTAAAAAATATTTGTGGTATCGTTACAAGAAATAGTCAAAAAATGGTATTTTTAGACTCTGAGTGGCTATAAATTTTAGAGGAGGAAATAAGTTTATTGCTAAAGATCTATTTGTGTATATTTCAACTTTCATTTTTATTACAAAAAAAATATTAATTAAAAAATTATAACAAAAATACCATTTACGTTCTTTAAAATACATGAATCGATTAAAAAAAAAACCACAATCAGTGTGTATTGCACAAATCTAGTGAGATAATCACCCTAAAATACAGCAGGACAACGTAATAATTTTTAAATCATTTGCAATTTCATTAAATTTAATTAACATAAAAGTTAAAGATAAAAAAAAAATCATAAATGCGCGTTTAATATTTGCAAATTTTATGTTCTTACAAAAACATTAAAAAAATTCAAAAAAAAAAAATTTAAGTTTTTTTTTCGTCGTTCGACGTTCATACATTTATCAAATTAAAATAAAAACAAAAATTAGAAAAGAAAAGCCTCCTCATTTCCTTATAAATTTCATGTTTGTAATTTTATATCCAAGTGTATAGATATGTTGAAATTTATGAAAATAATTTGAAAAAAAAAAAATCATAGACCGGGCCGAGATAACATAGTAGCATGTTGTTTGCTGATATTTTTTTTTCCTTCTTTGCTGTTATGCTATTATTGTTATTGTATTTGTTTCCTTATTTAAAGCATTTATGATATATGACAAATTTTAATTGGTTCTCACACCCCATTATGAATAGATATCCTAATATCCTATAAATTCATATGTACTCGTACATATATCAAAAACATATGTACATAATGTATAGGGTATACAATAATAAAATTCCTTGATGATTTGCCAAATTTATTTTTTATTCCCTGTCTAATTTTCAACTCGTATTCATTAATTATTTTTTTTTTTGTGGTATATTTTTTTTTTGTGTTTGACGGGTTAGAAATAGTATGCTAAAAATATTTAAAAGAATACCATAAATCTTAAAGTATATGTCCGAATTTATTTTTTCTAATATTTAATAAAAATGTTGTTGAATTGCCAAAAAAAAAAAAAAATATTAATAAATTAATATTTTTTTCCACTTACATTTGGTTCCTGTTGTTAAAACAACAATATTTTCTTTCATTTTTGAAAACTATTCATTTAAAATTAAATTATTAATCGCATCTACATCAAATTAATAAATTATTATTTTTGTTTATTTTTTAATAATTTTGAGGTGCAGTATAGAAATTATACTACTACTTCAGTGGCAAAATTACTTTCTAAAATTTTATTTTTTATTTTATTTCATACGATATTATTTTAGTTAATACGTTCGCCACAATTTTATTTTAATGCAGTTCTTGACTTTTTTGACACATTTCTGTATTTTGTCATATTATAAGTATTTTTCCAAATCTCTCGCATAAAATAAACTCACAAGTAGAAGAGGGGATATAAAATAATTAAATAAATAAAATATTACTCTCTGAATACGCTCTCTCTGAATGGGTTCGCCCATTTCCTTATACATAGCGTAATTTAGTACACTAAAATGTCGCCGCTACAAATTCTCCCCTTATATAATGCGAACTGATTTAAAAATAATTACGAGCAAGGAAAATTGAGTAAATTTCCTCTGTATATAATTTTAAATGAAACTCGATCTCTCGTGCCATTAAAATGGAAAACATTTTCATTACACAATTTAATAAATTTCTATTTTTTTTTTTCATTTTCATATTCACATTAATGTTTAAAAATTTTTAAAAATTAAAACAAATGGTCTGATGGAATTAGACTAGATTCATGTTTTTTTAATTACTTATTCGATTTGTTTCATTTTTATTTATTCTTTTCTTTTGTTTTTTGTATTTCTAATAATTTTATTTAATTAAAATTAAAAAAACAAAACAAATACAAAAAGCAAAACAAAAAAATATAGTAAAAAATATAATTAAATCCTGTCAGCAATTTGAAACATTAAATAATTGAAGGAGCTCAATAAAAATTTTTGGTGAATTTAACAGTTTCATGCCAAATTATTTGGTATTTTTTATAGGTATTTATTTTACGAATGCAATTTATTAACGCAAATTTATTTGGAGAATTTCGGTTGTCCAAATCCTAATAATCAAAAAATATATATGTATATATGGACAATTGTTTAAAAATCACATTTTGTCTTTCATTAAATACGATTTGAAACCGGTTTTGTGATAAAAAAGAACATTTCAAATTTGAGAACATTTTTAGTAAGCAATCACTTAGTTCGGATAAGATGTTGGTGGCTTAATTTATGGTTTCAATATGAGCAATTTGCCCAAAAATTTTAAAATCTTTAAAAGAATTTTGATAAAAGTCGAATTGTTGGGTTCCTGAAAAGTGAAAAATTGAAAGTTATTCATGTATGTACAATAACAAAGTGGAAGCTCGGCAAAACCAAGTAGAAATTTCTCTGTTTGCTTTCACACTATTCCATATGAATTGGAAAATAAACTTAAGTTATCGCGTAACACTCTTATGCAATATTATTTTATACAGTACTGTACAAAAAATAGAGTACCTCACATGAATGTTTGCAACAATGTTATTCAAAACTTGGCAAATAAATATAAACTTTTTTTTTTAAAAATTTTTAAATAAATACATAAAGAGTTTTTTGTGATACTAGAAAAATAATTCTCATGTACTTGCACAATATGTATGTATATCTACATACATAAGCATGTTACAAATATGTACATATACATATGTATGTCTTCATCTGCTAGTATACATTGATTATATATGTTTACAGTTAAAGAAGATTAATAAAACTAATTTTGTTTTTACTCAAAAAGGTAACATAAAAATATACACGAAAGTTTTAATTTAAAACGCGCAACAATCATAAAAAAAAATAAAATGTTTTAATATTCGTGAAGTCGTAAAACGCTAAACATTTTGAAAGAAAAAGAAACATGAATAAAAAAAAAATAAACAGTAGTGAAGTGGAAAGCGTTTCGCGGTATGTGTACTTTTTAAAAAACAAGAAAAAGAAAAACAATTACAAAGAAAAAATAAAGGGAAATGTTTGTGTTATGTACCCAAATAAATTAAACAGCCTGCCAAGCTGGCAGGTCAATGCTCATCAAAGTGTGAATTCAAAATAAAAAAAAAATAAAATAAACAAAAAAAAATAAGAAAAACAAAACGAAAAATAAAAATTCAAATGTGTGGTATTTCAGATAATCTGCAAATGATAATTAAAAAAGAAAAACGAGAAAAATAATTGTTTTGAAAACTAATCGACATTAAGGATAATTTTAAATATATGATGTAAGAAAATTCATCTCATATAGCATTGCAGTCAGAAATTAAGAAATCGGAAAGGTAAATAATCGGAAACGAAATAATGTTTCCAATAATCAAATTAGTTGAAAATTTTAACGGTAGATGGTGAAATTTGAAATTTAATCGGAAATCTTTGCATAATGGAATTGTGGCAATTCAATTAGGCAAAGATTTCAATTGTGTTTCGTAAGTATTTCATGCATTTTCGTTAATGGTATTTCAGAGGATTCAATAACGCAAATGAAAATAAATGGACCAATTCTGTTTAGACTCAAAGAATAAGAATAGATTTGCATAATTGCTTTTTCAAATACTGTTTTGAATGAGCTGATGCATTTAGAACTAGGTATATAACACTTCTAATTCTATTATACATTTCTGTCATACATCTGTTATACAATTAGAATGATTTATGCTCTCTATTGGAACGCTATGAATAAGATTGCCCTCAAATATTAAAAATACAAAATAAATTTTTTTTCTCTTTCATTCACGAAAATAATTAAATCTACATGCATTTTTACATACATATATCCATACAAAAATATATTAATAATATATATATACGTACATGTATGCATAACATATTTGAATACATGGTTGTATAAACAAAGATTGTACTATATTTATGTGTGTAATATTTATAGGACTTATATAAATAGACATTTTGTTGTATATAAACAAGTGAATCAATTGCTGTACTTGTATGTCCAAAAATTTAATTGTATATAATATAGAGAATTCCAATAGAATTGCCAGGTCTTCTTTCAAATTTTGTTATTAAATGTTATTAATTAAAATTAAATGTGCGCTTTATTAAGCCTTTTGGGACTAGATTTTGGTAGCAGTCTTTTATTCATTTCGTATTAACAAAATTATTAAGAAATTATTTTTCATAATTGTTTAATTTGCTTGTTTATATAAGGTGTACATACATATATATAATAAAATAAAATAAACTGCCAACATTTTTTTTTTTCATTTTTAATTAAATTTATTTTTGACAGCAATGAACTTGCATTTCAACAATAAAATTTTAAAAGTTTTCATTTGAACTTTTGCTTTGCTTTTTCAAATATCTTTCATATTTTTTTTTATTTTGTCAAAATTTTTTTTAAATTTTCAACACTGTCAAAATTTCTGATGAAAATATTGTTTATAGCTATGGTTTAGAGTTAAAAAGAGTTTTAAAAATTAAAAAATACGGCAACATTTTATAATGTTCGTAAACATTGTTGTACATTGTTAAAATAACAAAAACAGAATAGCTGTGTTTTTTCATATTTCTTTTTTTTTTAATTTTTTGAAGCAAAGTTGTACAGCAGAAAAAAAAATTAAAATGCTCCAACTAATTTTATCTACCTACATACACATATATATATAAATATGCATGTTTGTATACAAGATACATAAATAAAGATAAAATGTAATTTTAAATTTAAGAAGATTATCACAATAAGAAGATGGGGTAGGCGGTCAATTGAGACAAATAAAAGCAAAACAAAAAAAAAACAAGCAAAAAGATAAAAAGGAAAAAATAACGAAGCAAAAGTAAAATGAACATTTTTTTTTGCTTCGAAAAAAGCAAATAAAATTTCAAACAAAAAATTCATTCCACCCACAAAATTTCACGAACTTGGCATTGTTTTATCTTTTCCTCTGTATTCCCAATTTATTGTAATATTTTGCGCTACAACATTCATTGGTACATATAATTATTATGTTGACCATTAATATTGAATGATGCTTATCATTTAACATAAAATCATTATGATTTTTCAATAGGTTTACAATAGCTTGAATGACGTCTGTTTTATAGCGATTTTAGGGTATTAAAAAATCAAATTTCATCTTAAATTACTTTGTTTCAATTATTCAAGTATATTCAAGTACATAATGATGTATGTATGTAAGTATATAAATGGCTAGGTATAGTTGAAAATCTATTTAAACTTGTACTTGAATCTGAAATTATTATTGTAATTTATATTAAGTACCAATTTTAAATTTTAAAATCAATTTGGCAAAGAAAATTAACGAAAATATGTTTAGTGGTAATTGAATTGTTTTTATAGTTTTTCTTCAGAAAAGGAGAAAGTATTATTATTTGAAAACAAAATATATAAGTGGTGTTAAATAGAGAAATTAATTTAGCTAGTTAAGTGCTACATTCAACATCCGACAAAATATCGGGAGTTTCAAAAAGATTATACAAAGTGACATTAATTTTCATTATGCCAAAATGTGAACGCCATCTATTGGAATAAATTTATTTATTTAGTTTTCTATGTTGTACAAAACAGCTGTAAATGCGTTTGTATCAACAATAGACTTTTAATCTTCTACATAGCGAGCCAACTTAGATTCCTCCTATACTTATGTACATATTAATAACAGTTAAAAGTTCATTATTTTATTGTAAATATTCTACGGGTCTGAACATTTTTATCTTCTCCTGTATATTCATATAATATTTAAATATTTATTCAAAATTAAATTTTTACGACATCTTAATTTCATATTAACAAATATGTATAAATATACATATATATTTATGTATGTATGTATGTATGTATATGTACATATTATTTGCTATAACTTACATCTTGTCTCTTTTTCTGTCTTATTGTTTTAAATTTTTAATCACCCAGCTATTCATGTTCGCTTTCTGCCTATTAACTTTTTTATTGTTATTAAATTTTTATTGAAAAGCTCGAATATTAAGGAAAATTATTAAAGCGCATTTTTAGCATTTCATAAAGCGTTTTATTTGTTTACTGTTTTTCTTTTTTCTTTTTTTTTGTTTTAATGTGTTTTTTTTATCTTTTGTTATTTTTGGAAGCGATTCATTTATTTTCTTTTTGTTTCATTGTTTTATTTATTTTACTAGATCGCGTATATTATGAAAAATAAAATGCGATAATATTTTTGACAGCTAGAAATTGTTCATTAATCACAGAATAATCAAAAAGACAACAAAAAAAAGTATAAAAAATTAAAAGAAAAAATGAAAACTGTATTAAAGTTTTTGTGATAGAGAAGAGAACAAATTTAAATTTTAAGAACTATGAGATGTTATTAAATTTCCCAAATAACAGGGTTGTGCAATTTCTAAACAAATAAAAAAGGACCTTTCAGGAATCTAATACACTAAAAATAAAATAAATGGTATGCGGTTTTAATTACATTAAACGCTCTAATAACGTATACTTTGTTTCCAAAAATTGCCGACATTACTTGAAATAATATTCTTCTATTTAAAGAGAAATAAAAATTTCTATTTGTAGAGAAGAAAAACTTTAAGTAAGATGGAGAATAAATATACCTGCATAAAGCAATATGTTTATTTACATTTTGTAAAAATTTAACAACTAAACCAGTTTTTCCTTAAAAATATAGAGTTGCGATGAAATCACAACAGCTGATCATTGGATGAAGTCAATAATTCAACAAATTCAAAGTAAATATCCAATGTTATGTGATAAACCAGAAAATTAAACAAAAGTAGTTATATCATTTTTTACAAGCCATTCACAATTTCCTCTCTAACAATACAAATTTATAATACCCTGCAAGAAAACTAAAAATCCTCATCTTTCTTTTTTATACTAAATTAACTTCCCTACACATCATTTAATTCAATATCAACGCTTTCAAAAATGCAGAGAATACAAAACGAAAAGAACAAACCAAAAAAAAAATAACGAAAAACAAAAAAGAACAAAAATTAAATTTGTTTTACTGACCAAAAATGGGATCAGTTCTGTCAATTTCAGTTGACAATTCATTTATTTTTATTTCATTATTTCTGTTAAAATTTATAGCTTGTAAAAATCCATGAATCTTTTAATGAATGCATACGTCATATATCATATATTTTATTTAAATACACACATATATATATGTTATGTAAATAAGTAAATAAAAAAAATTATTTAATTTATGTAAATTAAGAAAATATTGCATATTCATGCAGATGAAAATCTTTTTAATTCCAGAAATACATTTTTAAATTATTATTATGTTTATTTTGTATATTGTTAAAAATAAAAATAAAATCAGTAACATTTACTACTGATAATTATCATAAAATATACAATAATTTACGAATTTACATAAATATATATATTTACATATACATATTATGTTCAATATTGCATAAATGAAAATTACTATAAAAAATTGCAAAGAATTTAAATGATGATGATGTCATCCTGTCTGGCGAAACTCTCTATAGAGATGCATTTATTTTACACGACAATTAAATAAAACATATACTTATGTATATACAACTAGAAATTCTAAGTGAATACTAATCTTTGTATGCTTACTTTAAAAAAAAATCTGACAAAAAAAAAAATAAATAATGGTATAGGCTTATGTGACTATAGATTGTAAACGCTGCTTTAAAATGCAATCCTGTTATTATAAATATGAGGTAAAAATGTAAGATATAAATTAAGTATCTATGCATTGAATAATATTAGGGTTAATATAAATAAATTCTTGATTTGAAAATTTTAATCTAATATTTGATAAAATAAAATTTTAAGCTCATATTTGCAGGTATTTTGTCAAAATATTTTTAAGTAAAAAAATTAGGCAAATTTTAAATTCATTAAATTATCATTTAAGAAATGGGAATATTGCTTAATAATAAGCTCACAATGAATTATTGTTTCGATATACTTACATATAAAAGACAAAAAATATTTGTACCAAATCAAAGCTCATTAAATGGTTAAGAAAATTATGGAAAGAACTTCAAATCATTTTACAAATGAAAATTTGACAAACAACAAAAAGCTGAAAGTAATTCAGGTACGTATTCTAGTGACCTTTATGCATTTATTTGCATCACGACAACAACTAACTTCCCCAAAATTATTATATTCCTGCCAAAACATAGCTCAATACTTTAACAGAGTCTCTTATTTGCTTAATTTAACATTTTAAATTACTTCAATAAATTAATTTCAAAATTGTAATTTTTTAGGTATTGTAATTTTAGTTCTCGTTCTTATAAAGAATAAAAATCAATTCATTCTTCTGGAGAATTTCTAACTTACAGGGCAATCCAGTTGATCTAAGAAGAAACAATTGCCAGACTATTCAACAGAAACAGACATACATACATAAGAAATATATTTTTTAATTTTAATATTAAAATTAACCTAGCTGCCTTCCCACTTTTACTCATATGAACGCTATACACTCCTTGAATTATTAATAAAATTATGAAATTGATGATTTATTATTGAAATGGAATTTTTAAATTGCTATATAACTGTTTAATAACTGCAAATATAAATAATTGTTTATAAAACATTAAAATAACAACAAATCATAAATAATATTTGCATACATAAAATTAATTATTTGTGAAAAAAATATAATTAAATGCATTATTAATAACTTGCAACACCAAAAGAACAAAAAAAAAGAAGAGAAAAAAAAATAGTTATAAAATGTTTTAATTTTCTGCGGTATCTACGGTTTCGCTGCAGTGCAGTGCAACCCAATGTTTATTTTGGAATACGGCCAATTAAAAAAAAAAGAAATTATTATGCATTATTTTCTTTTTGTTTCTTATTAAATTTTTCTTTTACATTTTTACAAATACCTACATGTATTTTGTTTATTTTTCAAAAATTTATTATTGTGATAAAAATTCGTTCACGGAACTGCTAAATGAGGTTTTAATTAAAAATTAATTATTATATTGTTGGGAAAAAAAAATTTTAGAGGTTTTTACATTATTGTTTTTTTTTACTTTTAAAGTTTATCTTAAAAATAAAATATTTACCTTGTAAATATTTAGATGATAAAAATATTTGTTAGAATATTGTAATATACTTAAATAAATAATACATAAATTGTGAACATAAAACATACATAAAAACATACATATGTACATATATAGGAACACAAAACCTCAAATGAATTTTAAATATCTGTAATATTTGTGTAAATATTTATGTAAAATTTTATTAAAATAAAATTTATTTAGTTTAGAATTTTTCAATGTAATTTCATCTAAAGGAATGCAGGTACAACGAATGTTTTGCATAATTTAACGTACACTTGTAAATAATATCGAACTGAAATTAAGTTTTTTTAAATTTTAATAATTTAAGGCTCAATAAATTTGAAAATTATTAATTCTTTATTTCAACTATATGTGTGAAATGAAATGTATCAGAACAAAATATTTAAGTTCAACTACATAATTTGGGAGCTGCGCGGTTATTATTATAGATTTGAGGTTATAGGATAGATTCACTTTAATATTGATAATTAAATTTGCAAAAAGCAACAAAATTATTTTTAAATTACCATTGATTTCAATTAAACTAACATACATTTCAACTTGGTGATAACGATATTAAACATTAAACAATATTTGACCAATCGGCATATCGTACGAAAACCAGCCCTAACAAAGTCGAGACCCTTACTAAAAATTTTAAACTTTCACTAAATGACATACATATGCTTTCACTCATTCTTTGAGCCTTCAAAAAGCCATTTCAACAAATATTTAAATTTTGATAAGAACAAAATTAGCTTGTTCAGTTGGGTATTGCAGATTCTGTTGAGAATGAAGGGAGGTCCCTAATTCACCTTCTCAATAAGTGCAGAATACTAATGCGTGAGAGGGGGGCAGTTTGTGCAGACTCACATAAGTGAGCATATCGTTGCGGAATATTTTTCCTTAAGAGATACTTGGATACTTGAAAAAAAAAATTAAATTTCCGAAAAATTAATTTTGCACCAATAAATTGGAAGTAAATTCATTTAAAATAAAAATTTCTAATTGTGGAAATTTGTAAATTTCACTTTTCTTTTTTTCATTTTTTTTTTTTTCGTTTTTTGAATAAATCCAAAAATAATTTTCAGTTGTTTTAATTGTCCTAGATTTCATTAATGTTTCATTTTGAATAAATGAATCACCACCAACTCGTATCAAATTTATTAATAAATTTTTTCGTATAAATGACAAAATAAAAATTAAAATTATTATCTAATCATACCAACCATTCACTTAAAATTTTAAAGACACAAAAAACAAAATTATTCTTTTTATTTTTATCTTTATCAATTTCAATTTTTTTTTATTTATTTTCCTTTTTATTTTTGTTAATTAATTTAATGTGCACTTAAAATTATTCAAAAATTTAATAAAAGAAAAAATTAAATAAAAATAATAAAAATAGTAAACTACTTTCACCTTCGAAAAAGAAAGAACTCATTCAGTGGCATTAAACGAAAAACAAAAAAAAACACAAATATTTTCTATTTAAGAAAAGTAAACAGAATAAATATAGAAAAGAAAAACGGTTCGTCTAAAATACTTTCTGTCTCTTTTGTTTTAGTTGAAAGATCATTTCAGAAATGACATAAAAACGTAAAATATATAACACAAGCCTCACACAGAGTCGACATCGACACCATTGTAGCCACTCAAAAATTTTTTCTGTATTTTTCTTTTTTTTTATATATATTTTATTACTTTTTATTATTTAAATACCAAAAATTAAAAACGTATATATATTTAAATAAAAATAATAATAAAATAAATGATATTATCCTCTATTCTATTCTATTTATGTTTTATCTCCCTCTAATTGCTTAAGAACATGAAAAAAGAACAAAACTAACAAAAAAAGTCACTCACCGACTGGGATTCACGCCAAAAATAAAAATTTCTTCGCGATTCATCTATTTCCCAAAATTTTTTAATTTTATTTTTTTTTTTTTGGATTTAATTTCTATACAAGAAAAAATTAAAAAAAAAAATTTCCTTCTCAAATGAGAAAGAAGAAATTGTTGTTCTTTTATTCTTTTTTTTTTTTTTTTTAAATTAAAATATTTTTCATAACATTCATTTTTATTGTATAGAATAAAAGTTGATGGCAAAAGTTTGATTCAGATTAATAAAAAAAAATTTTTTTTTTGCTCGAATTAATAATAAAAAAAAAAATTATAACTCATTAAAAAATAAATAAAAAAGGATATTTAGTATGGAAACAAAAAAATTGTACAATTATCTTGGTGATTATGTTCTAGGCCTAAATGGATCCAGTATGCAACATGCCATAGTCAAAAAAAAAAAATTGGTTTGTTGAATAACACTATCGAACGGGATTCGAATTTCAAACTTCATATGCGCATTATTTGGTATTTGAACTAAAAAAATTTCTTTCATTCTTTTCGACGTTTTACGAGTATACCCAGAGCATCATTACCATACTTTTATAACAACAAATATAGGTTATAATAAAAGCGCTTTCATGTATAGGTACTCCAAATGCAATAAAAACGGCCTCGGTTTCTGTACAACATTGAGGAGTAAGCATTTTCTTATAGAGAAATTATACTTAAATTTTTAATAGCTATAATTCTACAAATATTTTGGGAAAACAATATTTGTTCAAATAGATATAATGGAAAGAAATGAGTTAATTATTTAACATATGTAGTTTTCGGTAGATTTTGCCAACAAAATGATTTTTATTTACCTATAGGTTTTGAAATTTTAAACTGACTAAACAATAAATATTAAAAATTTTCTCGCCTACATTCGCAATAAAGTATTAACGTAGATAAGCAGTATTGAATTAAAATAGTCTACTTTACAAAAACTAGTTGACGAATTACATACATACTTATTTGGTTTGTGTTATCAAAAGTTTATTAAATTAATTGTTATTAAAAGTATAATTGAACATTTTTACAAGCAATCGAAAATATTCACATTTTTTTGTGTTGGTACTAAAACAACGTGGTTCAAATGAATATTATGAACATACAAGTTCGTTAATACATTAGTTATGTACGAGTTCGACTCTTTTTACAAAAGCCAATAATGCAATAAAAAGTACAAATTTATATTTTTGAATTTTTAATTAATTTTAACCACAAATTAAAAAAAAATAAATACATGTATACAACGTATATATATATTGCAATAATCTCTTTGACTAACAACATGCTAGTCGGGATTCTAATATTGTATATAATTAGAACATCAAAAAGAAACTTGAAATTTAAATGGAAAATTTCATTTCATGTTAAAAATTTATCAATTTTTAAAAAATTATTTCGAAAGAATAATATATTAATTATATGATCACGTATATATATTTACACAATATACATACTTACGATGTATGCACGTAATATATGAGTATTATATTTTATGTATTAACATATACACACAGTATGTACATACTATTAAAATACCATTTTAAAAATAGATTATTTGCAATTTATGGGTTTAAAGTATTTGAGAGAAAGAAAAAAATTTCATTTAAATTTTAGTAGAGAAAATTGTCCTCATCACGTTTTCAAATTAGTCAAAATAAATATTTTATTTATTTTTCTATTTATTTTTCTCGTGGATATTTTTTTTTAATATTTAATTTTAAATTTTTGCTTTTTTTTTTGGCAAAGAGTTATGACATTTAAAAGATTATAAATGAATGTTATTCGTATATGAAAATGTATATATAAGTGGCGATGTATGTGCGTAAAATAAAATTTATATATAAAAATAAATCGTTTAAATTTTTGATATTCTACTTTAATATTTTAAATTTCAATATTTTGTGGCATTAAAAATGTCAGAACAATTTTTACCTTGTTCAGTTTAATAATTTATAAAATGAAAATATTCAAATAAGGTTATAAAAATTTTCTATCAAATTAATTATTAAAATTTATGATTCTTAACGGAAATTAATTTTATTATAAAAAATTTCAAATAGACTAATTAAATTAATTTTAAAATTAATAAAATGCATAATTAATAAACGTAAATTCAATCGTTTATAATTTGGTTCAAATCGCTTTGTTTACAAATACGGCATGACTCCAACTATTTGTTGCGTAGTCGTCAACTCTTTTCTCACTTTTTCATTAAAAAATGAAAAAAGTCTGTCGTACAAATAAGCTGTCAGTGAATTTACTGAAACGAATGCATTTCAGAAAAACTATTAAGTCATTTTCAATTGAAAATTTTCTTTTTTCAGGTGAAATTCACCAATACAAAAAAAATGTAAAATAAAAATTTTCGACTCTCGAAAGAAGTTGAATGAATTACAAGAAACCATTCGATTTCGAAATTTTGAAAATGAATTTTTGCAAACGAATACGCAACCGCGATCAAAGAATTTAGACTCAATATGAACGCAAAGAAAATTTCACTATCACAATATGCAATTGCAACTGTAAACAACCACTGGCCAAAAACCTACAGCAAAAAAACTAATTTTCGTTCAATACCTTAAATCCAGTATTATCCAAGTCAAATTTTTTATTATGTATTTAAAAATCAATATTAAATTAATTATAGATTGAACAAGTAAAATATTTTATAAAATATTTTTAAATTAATTTGCTTTAATTTATTTCTTTCCATTGCGTGTAATCAAAGAAATTTATTAGATGATAAAATAAAATCATAATAAAATAATTAATAAAATGGTTACTAACCTGATAAGTATTCCATTGTTGAACTAAATGATCATAACATAATTGACAAGATTGTATCATACCGCGTGGATCAATTGGTCTTGAACGTGGTGGTCTAGGATGTGGCTCCATAAATATTGGAAAATAAGGACGATTTGCTTGCAAACTTTTTTTATCCTTTGGTTCTGTTGTACCAATTTCAATTAAACTGCCACGACGTTGTTCTTCACCACAAACATAACATACTTCTGTTGTAGCATTTTTATCTGGCATTGATAAATCTAAAATACCAACATCAATTTGTGGAGCAGTCGCTAATGGATTTGGAGGTTGTGGTTGTGCTTGAAATGTTGGATGTTGTAATAATCTTGGTGAAGAGTGTTGTGATGAATTTCTCAAATCAAGAACACCCTCATCTTCTGGTGGACTAGTTACTAATGGTGCTGTTTGATTTGAAGTAGTACCAGTAGTTACTGGTGCAGGAGCCGGTGACACCATTTGATTTCCATAATAAGAGTGTGATTGTTGTGAATGTTGTAATTGTTGTTGTTGAGAATGATGTTGCTGTGTTTGCTGTTGTGGCTGTTGATATTTATTATTTAAAGATTGATTTTGATAATTTGACTGTTCAGTAAGTGAAGATGGTTGTTGCATACTAGAAGGATTATTACTATTATTGTTATTATTATTGTTTGCTGCCGGCGATACAGATGAATTCATATAAGGAAGTTGTCCTAATTTTAATTTATGATGAGCAAATGACGATTTTATATTTAATCCATCATAAGAATTTACAACACGTTGTTGTTGTTGTTGCTGATGCAATTGCTGTTGCAATTGTTGTTGTTGCTGCTGTAATTGTGCTTGTTGGTGTTGAAGATGATGTGGAGAAGGACTTTGCTGTGGCGCTGGCAGAACATTTTGTGGTGATTGATGATCTCTTGATTGTGGGCGACTTTGAGACTTATTACTAATATTTGGATCAATGCCATTATTGTTGTTGTTATTATTTCGACTTGATGGTCTTGAATTTGAGTATCCTTGCGAAGGATGTTGAGGTTGCCCACTTTTAAGTGAATTATAATAATCTAATTTTCCGTGTGGGGATTCATTTCTTGATGTTGGGCGTAATGGTGATTCATTACGTATTGTCTGTTGTTGTTGCTGGTAATAGTCTCTCGAAGTAGGTCTTTGAGGTGGCGGAGGCCCAGGTTGCGGTGTAACTGGATATTGAGAAAACGCTGGAAAAATAATAATTATAAATATTAGGAAAGCAAAATTTAAAATAATATCAAGAAACTTTAGTACTTTTTGATGAAAGTTAGTAAAAACAAATAGTTAAGTAGAACTTACCATTATAATTAATGTGACTGCCACCGCCACTCTGTTGCGTTAAATGTTCCGCTGACAAACCTAACATTTGAGCGGCGTATTCACCTTGTGTTGTCATATCAGCACCAATAAAAGGCTTTCCATCCATACGTTTCATATGGTAAATTCTTTGAATATGTGGTTTCCCATCACGCTCATAAGCATCCCATTGTTCATTTAACATCATATAACACAGTGTACAAACCATTACGTAATGATGATTTGGAGGAAGTTGTGGAACACCTGCTGGTGGTTCATGACGTTCAATGAAAGGAAAAAAAGGTTCTTTTGGACGTTCCGGATTTGGTCGTACACGAATTGGTTCATAACCTTTGGGACCACCACAAACATAACAACGTGCAGCATCTTGTTGTTGATATTGTTGATGCGTTTGTTGTTGTGGTGGTGATGTTCTCATACTATGTTGAATATGATGTGGCTGTTGATGTTGCTGTTGTGGTTGCGATTGATGATGTTGCTGTTGTTGCTGCTGCTGGGATGATATTAATGAACTTTGTGATTGCTGCTGTTGTTGATGTGGGTGATGCAATTGTTGTGAGGGATAGCCAACCGGTGATGACATATGATGGTTTGGCTTATATGCACTATTTTCTGATGTATGATGTTGCATTTGCTGTTGTTGCATTGCATTGTTATGATATAAATAACTTTGATGTAATTGCTGTTGGTGTTGTTGTTGTTCAATGGAAAGCGGTGTTTGTCCTGGAGTTGAATTTGCTGATCTTGAATTTTCTTGATTTTGTTGATAACTAATTTGCTGTAGACGATGTTGCTGTAGTTGTTGGTGTTGTTGTTGCTGATGATATAGCTGTTGTTGTTGTTGTTGAGTTAATGGGCCCCCGCGTAATTCATTTTTTATGTAGGCTTTCGCCTTTTCCATAATAATCTATAAAACAAAAAATAGTAAAATTAATTTTTTAAAATTAAATTAATCGAATTTAAAAAAGTATTTGAAAACTACAGCCATTATAAAATTTTTTTTTTGTTTTTTAAGTTCTGTGACAGTTTCATAAAAGTTTTTTAAGGTTACTTAGAGTAAAACAAAAAAGTTTACTTTAAAAGCCAACATTTTATTGTTTAGTTTATTCTGTTTTTATTTTTCATATCACGCAGAGAAATTGACACTCAAACAGTTCTTCCACATAATCATTTTTCACACATTCACACATTCAAAATCTCAATCTTTCAATATTTTTCTCGAAATTCAAAGAACAACGATTTGAAAAATCAGATTTAATAGCTAACTACTTGCTATTTTGTATAATTTTTGGAAATCTTTTATAATAAATCATATTTAAAAGTGAATAATTCGAACAGACTTTGTTACGCATTGATTTCTATTTTCAGCGGTCATTTTCTTTATTTTTTTTAATAATAAAAAAAACTTTTATTATGTAATTTTCATAGTTACATGTTTTTTATTTTATATTTCTGTAAATATACAAATACTTTATGATTTTGCTAATAATCTTTTAGAAATTATAATAATCGCAATAGTAATTACAAGAGGGAAACCTAAGTGTTGTAAGACATCAAATTAAAATGTTTTTCTTTTAGTCGTTCCTATAATATGTATGTAAACAATTTAAGTTAGAAAGAACTTAAATAAGAATTTTTTAAACTATTTATAGGAGGCAATGACGAAAAAAAGCCCCACGCAAAATATAATAAAAATATGAAAAGCAACACTGAAAAAAAAAAATTTTCATTTTTGTTATTGTCTTTGTTTTTCTTATATAAATTTCACTTTTACAGAAAATTTTACATTTTCAACAAATTAACCAACTCATAAACTATAACTACCTTTGTAAGGGTAACAAATAAATGAACTTTTTACCAATATATGTATGATATAGTAAAGTGCTTATGTTTTACACACAACAATGAAAACATTTCTATGATTTCTATGTTTATTATTACCCAGTCAATACATTTCTATTTTTGTGCTTTATTGAAAACACTTAACTTCAATTGGCTTCCATCCCATATTTATTCACATAAAATGTGTTCATATACACGTACATACATATATAATGTATGTAAAATTATAACCGGCCACATTAAGTAAGTCTAGTGTTAACTGGCTTAAAAATAAAAAGTCAAAAAGAAATGCAAATTTTTTTTTTTACACACTGCACAATTTTTATACTTATTTAACCCAAATTTATTGATTTTTTAGTTGTTTGTTTTTTTTTTTTTACAATTATTTATGTGCTTGTAAATTACTTTTTTTTTTTAAACGTATGGTGCGGCACACTTCGATGTAATTTATATGCAAAGTAAGCGTAAAAAAAATTTTTTTTTATTTTATTTTTTAGTTCAAATTTTACGATTTATTTTATTAATAGTTACATATTAAACTACCGGAAGTATTTTCGGGTTTATAAAAATGTATGAATGAAAACAGAAAAAGACAGGTGAGTTTCCATGTATATACTCGTACGAATAACCCAATTTCATGAATTTTAAATTTTATTTAGGAAATATCATTATCATGCAGTCCACAAGATCATTTGTACCTTATATACTTATTTATTGGGCACATGTAAATTGTTAATGAAGACATTATTATTAAACAAAAAAATCAGAAACTATTTTCAAATCAACTACAAAGTATAGCAGCTTTCCGTATGATTAAAGAAACAGAAGCTATATAGTATGCAGCTATAAATTGATAAATAATTTCAAGTAGTAAAATCTACTTAATTAAAATAATCATATAAAATCCGCTATGTGAAACTAACACTTCTGGAACTGGATCCGAGCCATTTGTTTGTTACATATCGCTTGCACAATTACTAATTAATGAATACTATATGCGATTCAAAACTTCAATTTTCAATACTTTGCTATAAAGAATTTTAAAAAACTTATTCCCGAAAGTATAAGATCTTCATATAAAGTACGTATAGATTTTGTACTAAATATCGTAATAGTTACAATAATTATCGGCATTATATAATTGCGTTTTTTTGCATAAATTTGTGGTGTAAATAACAAAAGGAAGACAAAAACAACAAGAAAACTTTAAACACCCTTTAAAAATCATTACCACTTTACGATTTTCCTCCTTTATTTTTTATTTATTCAAATTTCATACACTTCCATAAATATATTTGCAAATTTCTTTAAAAAAAAAAAAAAACAATTCATAATATTCAAACTTCATTAATATTAGGTGAGTTCATTCCATTTTTGCTCATTCTTTTGCTCATACTTACACTTGTTCAATCACTTCACTCCTTATTCAATATGTCAGTGATTTAAATTATAACACCATTTGTTCTTCTATCTAAATTGCATACCTTAACGCATTAAAGTCAATTGATTCTTTGAACAGAGTAAGTTTAAATCAAGACAGAAAACTTAAACTTTGTTATTTTGTATTTTCCTTACAAACATACATACATATATGTATACGTATAAATACTTGTACGTAATATTGAATGAATAACAAGAGTTTAAAAAAAAATATCATAAGCCTTTTGGCATTATGTAAGAATATTTAAGTTAAACACCAACTTAAAATAAAATATATACATATGTATATAAGTATGTATTTATGTATACTTGTTTATGCAAATGTTAAATAAGCACTTGTTCTTATAAAAAATAAAGATATAAAAAATAATACTTTTAGAAACCCTATAAATTATAACGTATGTATATACATTTATGTATTTAATATATGTATGTATAACAATTAACGGAATATAATAACTTTTACTCATATAATGCAAATAATATGTTAATTTTCCCACTGTTTGCAATGCATTAACATCAAGAATGCATAAGATATATGTACATAAATACTTAAGTATATTTATATTAGATGCATATATATTATGTTCATGATTATATATAAATATTATATTAATGATACACCTACATATTTATTTTATTTCTTTGTATATGTATATTATTGTATGTATGAGGGATTGAGAAAATTTTCAGTTGAAAATTTTCAGTTGAAATTCAGTTACTATCATTTACATTATGAACTAATTACATAATTATTCATTGGCATACTCTCATAAATCGTAACGCTCTTCATATTTCTAATATAACTGTAGTTTTTCCTAATTTTAAATAAATATTGTCAAATTAAAGTTTTCAACATAAATTGAATTTTCAATTCAAAATGAATTTCTGTAATGAATATTATCTATGTAAATGTAATTTAATGTTTCCACTAACTATGAAATGAATTTCTTAATTATTGGTGATAGATTGTAGAAATTTAACTATGACATATGTACTTAAATATGTCATTGTGAATGATTAAAGAAATTTATTTATGCGATATAAGTAAATGTGGATTTGACACGTCAAATGAGCCGCTAGTATATTGCTTTATTATTTGTCAATAATTAATAATAAAGATAAATTTGTACTAAACCGAAAAGTTCGGATCTTAAATTTGTGTTAATTGTTATTTTCTTCAACTTAATAATCATTTCACAGATTTATCATTATCAAATTCTAATATACGTAAATGAATTTGCAAAGCAACTTTTAATTCATCAATGCAGAACTGGATGAAAATTTTCCATGTTCATGTTATCAGAAATTCTTTTTAATAATAATATACATAAGTGCCTATATATGTATAAATGTAAAAACGTAAGTATATATTATTTTATATCTGATGTTATGGAAGTCATCAAACAACCTTTTGATTAAAACAGCGTAAAAGGAAAGGAAGAGTAAACGTTATAATAACAAAGCACGTTAACATATGTATATGTATGTACATGTGCTATTATAATTATTTAAAGATTCTAATAACACATTTTTACCGCAGCTTGTCAATCACATGAAAATTCAATTTGTGAGTTGAATTTTAAAAGAAAATTATTTTATATAAAGTTAGTTTAAAACTGCAGAAAGAAAAAAAATTAAACTACATACTTAGATATGCACCTACATACATACATACATATATGAGTGTGATGTGTATAATTTCAAAATACATACTTATATACAGCAGTAGCAGTATAAGAGAAATAAAGATAAATAAAAAAAACTTTTCAACAAACAATATAAAAGAAGAAACGGTAGGTACTTTGGTTTTTGTTGCATTTTTAATTGGAAATATGATTGCAGTTGGTGTCGTTTACTTTTTATTTTTTTTTCTTCGTATCAGGCTCAGACAGACGACATTATAGACATTTTGATTATTCCATTGTGAATATTTTCAATTGTGTAATTTTTGCGTCTTAAACACAATAAAATAAAGTTAAAATGAAATAGTTTAAAAAAGACGAAATTAAGAACGCGTGCTTACATTCTTAAATTGTAATACAATTTAATATTATTAAATTGTTAATTCATATACATATGTATGTATGTATATACGCACACATAGGTACACACAATTTGTGTTTTTTTTTAATTTTTGACTAAATTTCAAAGCTACTTACTTTAAAAATTAAATCAGTTAACAATTGGAGCAAATAAATGAGCCGCATAAACACATAATAAAATTTACTATAAGTATAACAAATTGTAATCCTTTCAAAGTGGCATATAATATGTGTGTAGCTATGTTTGTATGTAAATGAGAAAATAAAGTAATAGTAATGAATTAAAGAATAAATAAATCTGCTAATTGTTACGCATTTTTAAAATTTCCTTTTTTAATTTAATTTACTTCAGCTATAATTTGTAATACGCATATATTTATATTAATATATGTACGTATACATATGTACCTAAACAATTCTCTTTATTTTATAAGAGGATAAATAAAATTAAATTTCATTTAACTGAGATTACTTATAAAAAAAATTCTATAAAATTGGAGACTAATGGAAAAGAATGAATTGAAATAAGTAATAGGAATATTGCTAATTATAATATACATAAGTAATCCAATTATACTTTTTATATTTTTAACACTTAACTGCGCGGGAGGAGTCTATGAGACCCCATCTGTGAGACATGCTGCTCGTCATAGAAATTTATTTTAACATATTTGGTAAATTTAAAGTCGTATTGTGCAAGTCTGCATACAACAGTAAGAACTTTTATGTTCTTTTAATAAATGGTCTAAAGAATTACGAAGTACAAACTAGAATAGTGTAAAATGCAAAGGAAATTTCATTCTGAAGTCAAAATAAATTATTTAATTTTTTGAAAAATCACAATATTATTTCACTTACTTGATTTAAGATATTAAAATTGCCAATTAATTATGGAATTGAAAAAATAGACGTCCGAGTTTTGTTTCAACAGTATTATAATATCAAATTTTAATTGTTACATATTTAATTATTAAATATTGTACACTCAAACTATTTACATAAAATTAAGTGAATAATCTTTTAATTCCTACAAATCTATATAGAAATTTTGCAATTGAATTTGTACCCCAAATTTTTTCTATGTAATATTGAAAACTACATTATTTTAAAAATTAATTTTTATACTATACGTACATATTCTTACTTGAATTTTTATATAAATAGAATAAAATAAAGATAAAAATAAAAATAACAATTAAATAGTCCGACAATAAAAAAAAAAAAAACATAATATAAAATGTCAAAAAAAAAAAAATTTTTTTTGTTTACATTTCCTTTTGAGAGCAACAAAAATAGCTAAGATACAATAAAATTGATTCGAACAGATTACAAAAAGGTCAAGTATGTCAATTAAAAAGGGAAAATAACTAGAATTTCTGACGCTATTTCTTCTCTCTTACAATGCCACTAAGTATAAATACAAACCAGCTCTTTATTGTTGTTTTATTTTCTTTTTAAAAATACTATATGCTGCTCTGCCAACTAACACGAAATTCCCAATGTTATGAATGCAAATTGATTTTATTTAAAAAAAAAAATGAATAAAAGTACAAGAATGAACAAAAAAAAAAATTTAAAGCTAAAAATATTTACACATGTACCCGTCCATGTTCATTTAATTAATATTTTGAAATGCGTAATTTTTATGTAATTCAATAATTTATTTTAAGTTTATAACTTGAATTTCAAAAGCAGTAATTTGGTTATAATATTAATCCAATAATAAATTGGAAATTTATATTTTTTAAATTATTTATGGATACAATATAAGTGTATAAAATTCCAATATTCTCTAATACTCTTAATGAAATGATTCTGTCGAACTAATCTAATGATTATCCTTGATTTTGGTAAAAAAAAATACACGGACAGAAACGAAAACAATATGTTATTTGAAACTACATACATATTTAAATTGAAAATTTGGAAGAAATGAAAAGTATGACTGTCCATAACTTAATTAAGGTTTGATACACGTTTATGTCTATGTCTTAAATCGTTAAATAAAAATCTAATTCTGAAAGCCAATCAATTCTCAATTTCGACTATAGAATAAATGTAAAAATATTAATTGTTCGTCAAGGGTTGTTTTTCCATTAAGAAATTCTAAAAAAGCAAAAAACAACTTATCTAGGAATATCAAACTTCCTACTTGCGAGTAAGCATCTTACACTTACCATGAATCTGTATATTATCTTACAAAAAAAAATATTTTCTGATTTAATATTCTTTTTGATTTATTTACAAATTTCAATATTCCATTATCAAATAGTTAACATAAATATGTATGTAATGTATACATATGTATGTACATCTGTAAATACTTAAATATATTTAATATAGTAATAAATTTAGAACAATATCGTCACAATGTAACAAATTTACAGCAATTGAATTGGGATCATGACAACTAAAATAGATTATAAAAAAATTGTGTTCACCATTTTATAAAAATTAAATTGAACAATAATCAAACAATAAAAAAAAAATAAAAAAAATAAAACAAAAAAGAAATTGAAAAACTATTTAGAAGACAGAATGAAAAGTTCAAGGAAAAATATTTAGGTTTCTAGTGTTGTGTTGCTTTTTTTTATTTTTCATTTTTTCTTAATTTATTGCTCTAAACAACTTTTATTCATTTATCTTGATTGCTTTATTATTTAATTCATTTAAAAATTACATATAATACTTATAGTAAAAATAAAATGTAAGTAAATAAAATATAATTTATATGTAAAAGTACTTATGAATCTTGTAAATATTCTCATGATGTACAAGAAAAACTATTCAGAAACGAAGAAAAAAAAAAAACAAAAAGAAATTTTCAATAAAAATAAATTTTCTTAAATAATTCGCGGAACTTGATCTAATGCAATAAATTAAAAATATAAAAATATCAACTAAAATAAAAAGAACGAAATAAAGAACACAAAAAAAAAATTTGTCAAATAATTCGAATTCTCGGTCAAGCATACCAAACACAAGTTTATAAAGAAAAAAAAAAATACAAAAACAAAAAATTAAAAATTTAAATAACTTTTCAGCACATTCAGCAATTTTTTTTTTCAAATTTCAATTTTCATGAAGAACAACTAACTTTTCAATTATTCGAAATTAGAACGCCAAAATTTTTTTAAATATCAATTAAATAAAACTGAAGTGTAGCACATTATTTGATTATATTATTACCAATGTAATATATATATATATAATATATATATTGCATATGGATATTGGGAATGAGGGTCATGAACATGACAGGGCATTGCAATGTTCCGTACTCCAGACATTTGTATGATATCTTGGTATCAAGCATGCACAAAAATATTATAAATAGAAAATTTAAGGAATTGTCTGACCAAATGCTAAGAAAGACCCGTCCAAAGAATATGTGTGTAATGATAACCGATATCTCTCAGTCACAAAGGAGTTGTTAGTCACTGCCCTCGCCTTCCCTTCGCAAAATCACCATAAATGACTGATAGTGTCACCTAAATCGTTCAGTGAACAAAGTTCAATATACAGACGATTTTTCTCAGTAACATAAACACGATTTTAATCTGTTGTAAACAATCCTGAAGGGCCTTCGCATAATATTCGAAACATGAACGACAGGTTTAAGCATGCCACAAAAATTAACATTAAATACGAAGTTTCCTTCAGACCCCTTTCTCTAGGATATAACTCTGCAATCTCATTGCGCTTATGATACCCATAAATAAGCGTCGCCCCCCCTTTGTTATTTATCTTATATAAAACTTTAACTTACAAATTCAATTTTACAAAAAATTTTATTTGTGTAATTACTAAAATCTACACGATATACAGTTTTCTCTCATATAATACTTTTTCAATCAGTATAAGTTTTAATTAAATTACTTTTTATATTTTTATGAGAAATAACTTACTCAATCTAGTTTATAAAAAATTGAATTTAGTAAATATTTATTAATTAAACATTGTATAATTAATTATACAATAAAGCAAAATCATTATTACTTCATACAGCTCAAAAAAAAAAGCCCCATATGCGAGACATACTGCAATTAATAAATTAAATAATAATTATGAATAATTATTGGCAAACATTTAACATCGAAACTAAAGTATATGTATACGTTTTGTAAATCACGTTTCAATTTTAAACTTTCATTAAGTAATTCGAATAAATTTATTAATTATAATTTTCATTTAAAATTGTATTTTTATTATTTAAGTATTAATTACAATTTTATAATGAATAATTAAATTATCTTAAAAATAATTTTCGATATAAGTAATTAATTCTCTAAAATCATGCAACTTAACGCTTAATTATCAATAATATTTTTACAATTACAAGCTGTATTCGAAGTTTTATTAGATATTAAAGGTCATAAGTATACTTATTGTAAAATTTTAAACCCAGTAGCTTCATTATACTCTTAGTACATCAAGATATTCACATTTCATTTTTATTATATAAATTTATGAATTACAATTTATGTTAGTTGATATTTATTGAACATGTTCTTTAATTAATTGATTCATTAAATTAATGCAAGTTACAAATGGATTTAGATATCAAATGATTTATTGTTATTTTTGTTTTACTATACAATTATTTAATAAAGAATTATTTTTATAGCTCTACTTTTAATATAAAATATGTAAGTATACAGAACTAAATTTTCAATATAGAAAATATTGATTTGATGAAAATTATTGATAACAAAATCAATTAATAAAATAATTATCAATTGAAACTCAAAACTGAATTATGATGTTAACAATGCTGTCTCCATTAAAAATATTGCGTTATTTTTTACCCTAGAAGCTGTAAGGTCCCCAGTTTTCGTAAAAAGTAATTAAAATTTTGTTAGTGATTGTGCTAGCTGCTATATAACCTTAATATTGATTTAACCAAATTTTAGAAAATATTTTAAATTGCAATGATCATTATTCAATATGAAAAACCTTAAGCAAGTATTGTTCAAGTGTTGTTCATATTAAGAATGGAAAAATACTTACTACATAATGTGTGTATGCAAGTATCTACATCATTATCTTCTATAGTTATTGTTAAAAACCGACAATTGAGTTAAAATTTATTAAATAAGAATAAGCAGATTAAAACAACATCACTGCACTAAAAAAAAAAATTCTAGATTTTCCTGCACCTTGATGTTTTGTCATTTTTGAATTAATTCTCACGGATGAGAATTTTTTTTGAAAATCAAAATGATATTAACTAATTTATAAAATTCTATATTATTTTCAACACGCAATTATAACTCATATAAGAAAAAAAAACATAGTCGCATTAAAAATTAATTTCAATCAAATTTTTTTTTTTAAATTAAACACATGCCTACATAATAATATGTACGTACATACATATATAAATACTAATATATAAAATGTAAACAGGAATCTTTTTTAGAATTTCAAAATTATAGCATTGAAAATAATTTTCAATAAATTAACCTTACTGATTACTGATTTTAATATTTATGTACATATATACTTATAAAGCTATTTTTAGCTAAGTATAATTTGCCAATATTGTAACATTTAAATAATAACAGATTTATTTAAATTACGCACACAACTATAGTTTAGTCACAACAATAAAATATAAGCACATTTTTAATAATATTTTAATATTTAGAGGCGCGAATTTATTTGAAACGTAATATTTCTTTTTTAATTTTTATGTTTTTCCTTATTTACTTTAATACATAAGTGTGTAAAAAAAGAATTTTATGCGTCATAATCTTTACAACAAGAATAAGAATGAAAACTTTATTTAAATAAGGTACTTTTAAGCTTTAAAAATGTGAATTAAACGTAAGCTCCAATAAACACGATCTAAATGAAATGCCAGCTCCATCTGTCTGATTGAAAATAAAAAAAAATAAAAAAAAATTAACAACAATTTTGAAAAATCAACTGAGACAACGTCAATTCATTGGATTAATACCTCACTTATTACAACAGTTAATACTATTGTAGTTGCATAATACGAAAATCAGTGGAATACTGCTGTTTGTGTCATTGTCACAACAAGATATGTACATATTAATGTCAAAATTGAAATGACAATATATGCATGGTGTTTCACGTGCTACCGACACGACATGCGTGCGATATGTCTGCTTTAAATTAATCTTAGTGGGACGATTTTGTAAAAAAAATTTTTGAATTTACAAAATAATTTTTCAAAATTATTTCTTATAAAAAAATTTTTTGTTTGGTTTAGTTTAAATGAAAACGACAATTTGTTAAGAAAAAACAGAGATCACCTAATTTTAATTTTAAGGTAATTCAATCTCACAATTTTCTGATATCGTAAAAATATTATAAATTTCCTAATTTAAAATATTAATTAGATTTCCTATTTTCGACATGCGGAAACGCTATTCTATTGGCTATTATGTATAAAAATTTATTACTTATGTGCCTTTATTTTTTTCCCCACTTGAACCCAAAAACAAATTTCCAATAAATTAGTAAATAACTGTCAATTTTTAAGTATAAAATAATGTCAAATAAAAATTTTGACAGAAATATCATTATAATTTAATTTACGTATGTCGTTGGGACTTACGTGTTAAACTTATTTAACTATGATATTACGATTATGACGTGATCGAACGATCACGTGCTTTAATATCTAATCCGATCATTAGAGAAGTAAAAGATGGCTTAAATAATTTTAAAAGTGTTAAGCAATTTATAATTCATTTCGAAATATATAAGCATATTTGCGTAATTGCGATGTTTGTTAAAAATAAATTACACATGTTTTTTGATTAAAACGTCAGAGTCCATGATATTCATTCAAATTTTATACTTAAATTTTGTTTGATTTTATTTTTTTCAAATTAAATTCGCAAAATTACGAGAAAAATAGTTGTTAAAGAAATACAAAAAAAAAAATAAAACAACCAATAGATCAGGACCTAAATGATCTTATTAAATCAATCTTTAAGTCATTAGCACACATTGATAGTAAATATAAGTATATGTGATTAAAATAGAAAATAAAACTTAAAATATGCAAGTAAAAAAAAAACAAAATTTAAAAAAAAATATTTTTCATTTAAGTAGTAGAAAAAAACAAAAAAAAGCAAAAATGTGAAGATTGTAAAGAGCAAGAAGCAAGCAAGTCATGAACTTATTTCAATCTGATGCCAGAAAAGAAATAAAAAAAATTTAAAACGATAAACAATAGAAAATATTTTTGATTACAACAAATACAACGGATTTACAAAAAAAAAAAAATAAGTAAGTGAAAAAAATTTTAGTTTCTTTTGTTTTCAGCAAGAACATGTGTAAATTTTAAAAATGGTGGAATTATTACCAGCAATATCTGAAGAATTTGTAAAATCAAAATTATTGTTTAAAAAACTTTTCATTGTGTGTTTTAGTAAAAAATTTCGTAAATATTGCAATCATCGAAATATTGAAATCGACGGAAATTTCAAATATCGTTTAATTTACTGTGAAAACAGAACCACAGCGGAAAGCGGAACCCAGAAGAAGATTGGAACGGCAAAATCAATTAAACAGTATTTTACATACAATGTCACACACGCGTGCTAGAAGATAATCGGTAATGGTAATTACGACAATGAAATTCCCGGCGGAAATTTCGCTTGATTCTATGGGCAGCCTCATTTAAGTAAGATGTGTATTCTTCATGAATTCAGGCATTTCGCCATGGAAAATCGGTCTTGTTATGTTTTCAACTTAATATGCCTAAATTGAATCAATTCTAATCAACATTCATGGACTTAATTTCAAAATTCCAATAATATTGCTAACCTACACAATTCAACAATTACAATTCATGAGCTTAATGGAATATTAACGCCATATTATTAAATTTTTTAAGTGTCAAAGCCTTAAGGTATACATAAGTATACTTAAATTCTTATTGTTGTTATAAAACGCAATTTTACAGCTTCAATGATCATAATTTTGAATGATATCTTAAATAAATCTTAAAAAATACAAAAATTTTATTTACAAGGAGAGAAAAACGTAAATGAATATTGAATTGTATAGTTTGACTTATCACAGTGACTTCATTTTTAAGACAACAAATAAACAATTCAATAAATTAAAGGTTACACATTAGTGTTTAGTCCCCTTAACAAGTTAGCTCTATGAAAAAAGATATTTAATGGAGAATCAAAAAAAAAAATATAAGTATTTAATATTTATTTTATACAGAGATTTAATTGCACCTGCGAACCTTGTAGATGTATGAGTTTCCATGGCTCCGACTTAACAAAAGTTCACATGTATGTAAGTATGTACTTTACGACTATAAATAAATATATACTTTAGTAAATACATTTGTATATGTATAAATATGTCTATGTACTATTTGTGCATTTCAATTTTTTCACTTCATGTGCATATTTTACAAAAAGTTAAAAAAAGATTTAAAAAAAAATATTGACAGGTTTTCACATTTTCTTTTTTATGTCTTTGGATTTTATTTTTTGCTATTCCTTCTATCTTTTTTTTTTTTAATATTTTATAAAAATTTATGATTTTCTCTTTTACTAATCTGTCCTGTTTTTAGTCAAAAAGTGAAAAAAATGAAAAATCTTCCAGGAAATAAATGGCAGATTTACTTAACGCAAAAAAAAATTTAAGAATTATGTAAGTATTTTAAAAAGCACATACAACTGTAAGGTACATAGCACATGTAAAGGTTATATAAAAAGTTCGAAATAGCGTTTATGTACATTATTTTTACCGAAAAGACGTTCTTAATGTATTATTACATGTATTCATTAAGTATACTTATATATAAGTAGTTTAATAAATGATTTACAGTTGATTTTTCAACAGCTGAAATCTGTTCTTTCCCCTAAAAAATCTTGTAGAAATTTCCTTATTCTAAAATTACCGTACCAAAGTATTACTTAACACAATTTGGCTATTAAATTTTAGTCACCAAATTGTCTTTTTATACAATTTTGACTCAACCAAAATTTGAACAACAAAATGTAGGTCAAACGTGAACAATTAAACGTAGCCGTACTTTTTAATTGATACTTAATTGAACACCTCGACTTTTTTACAATAGAAAAGAAAGTTCAGGCTTTTACAAAAGAACTTTAATAATTTTTTATTGAATTTGAACCAAACCGCCAAATGTATGATAATCTTAATTTACAAATTTTTTTATTCCACATGAAAGCATTAAATAATATTAAGGATCTAAAAAATATTCAAATAAACGGAATACAAAAATTATAACACTTTTCAATATTAATTTTTTAGTGGGCTCAATTTTACAAAGGGAAAAATACTGTAAAATGAGAACAATAATAAAATTTAAGTTTAAGTTGAAAGCTAACAAATTAAAAAAAAATGTATTTAAAAGTATAAAGGTAAGTGTAATACGTAAGTTTATTACAAACATTCAAACACATTTACCTTACAAGAATTAAGAGCAGTTTAAGTTTAAGAGAAGCGAAAATCGCGAAATGAATAAATTTAATTTTATTATACACAAAAAAAAATATGAAAACCCTCAAAGGTTAAGTTGAAATGTTTGACTTTTGTGCTAGCGTTTAACTGTTAAGTTTATTTTTTTTTTTATTATTTATATTAGTTCCCTTTGGATGGTTTATCATTGAAACAAGAAGAGTAAAGGCTAAATATATATTGTATAATATATAAACTTATATATATATAGACAAATGTTTTTAAAAATATATTGAAATAAAACAATGGTATACCAACACTTTATCAAATAATTGCTAAAAATGTCATAACTTTTGCAGTTGGTTTCATTCACAATAGAATTTTATTAGTATTGTCACAATTTGGTTTTTGTAAAAAAAATAAGAGTACCACTGTGCTTATAGTTTATAAAATTTAATTCTACAATATATTAAATTGAAATTGAAAAATCTTATATTTTAAAGCATTTGATGTAAAATTTTAGATTTGAGAAATTTTTATTCGGGTATGAAATTCACAATGCCTATAGTATTTTCTAATGAAACATAGAAAAAATCCCATATACCTACCATATGTAAGGTCTTTTAGAACACATTTTGAAAATTTTGATGTTAACAAATAAAGTACAAGATCTTCTTTCATAGTTGGAACTAGATAAGATAAATAGCAATAAGTTCAAATATGTATTTGTCCTATAATAATGGAGGAATTCAATTTATGGAATTCTTTTACATTTTTTTTTTTTTTGAATAATTTTTATTTTTTATAATCCCATTTCTGAATAATTTTTATCACAAAGGAAACAACTCACTGTAAGTATTGATTTCATGTTTATGGAAAACTGGTCTAATTATGATTGCTTTAAACAGCCGTTCCCAAAGTGCGGCCCATTCAACTTCAAAAAGTGTGTCATCATTCCGCTTACAAGAAAAAAAATATTCGATTGCGACTATTAAAATTAAAAAAAAAATTTTTTCAATAAAATTCTAAGAACTCAATCATAGGTACGTAATTTAGGTATAGGTGCATAAAATTCCATACAAATTTATTATTTGTCAAAATAAAACAAATCAATAAAGTTAGTTGAAAATGTCATTTCTTAAGATCGAGTGGCTCATACTTATACTCACATAGTACACTGAACGAAAAACTTACGTAAAATCACCTAAGAATCGAGTATAACACACCTAAGAACTGAGTTATAGATTAGCCAACTTAGATCTTTGCTAATATTAGCCAAGAAAACTTAGGTAAAAAAAAAATTTAAAATTTAACCAAGTTATATGTTACTTTAACTTAGCTTCTTCGTTAAAGTAAAAAATTAAACTTTGTTATATCACCTAAGTGAATTACCTAAGTCTTAGGCTACAAAAATTTTACCTAAGATTTTTAACTTAAACTTAGGTAATATTTGCTGACGTCATAAAAATGCTGACGTATGCGCCGAAGCTCTTAGGTAATTTTAACTTTTGTCTAAGGTAAAATCTAAACTAAGTCTATGTTAATTTTACCTAAAAACTTTGATAAAAATCAACATTGAACTTTGGCAATATACCTAAGAAACATCGGCAATTTATTAACCTTTTTCTTAGGTAAATCACCTAAATTTCTTTGGTAGAATATTACCTATTTTCTTAGGTAACTTAACTAAAATACTTTGATGAAAAATAACTTTTTTCTTAGGTAATTTAATTAAAAAACTTCGGTGAAAAGTTACTATTTTCTTAGGCAACTAAACTAAGAATCTTTGGTAAAATATTACTTTTTTTCTTAGGTAATTTATTGAAGATTTAAGTTGAAAAATAATAAATTATTTCGCTATAATGTAAAAAATTAAAAATCACAAATATTTGTGATCAATTATCGCAAAAGTATTCTATAACTTTTTATAAAAATGTTTCCCATAAATCCGATTAGTTAACAATATCAGTATTATTCACTTTCACACATGGAATTATTAAATTTAAAACCAAATATTTTGTTTATTAAATTTACAAAATAAAATTTTTATTTTATTATTTCTTGATTATAGTTTGACAAGTTTTTTAGTATACATCAACTCATAAATTAACATTAAAACAAAACTCATTTTTAATAAAAAAAAATGTTAACACACTTCTAATTCAAAATGAACATAAAATTCATATTCTTTCTTAAATTATTGGGTAATTAGATTTGCTGACACTTAAATTAGAAATATTGAAATGATTTTTAGTTGTAATTACATTGAAATTTTGATTTAATTTTTTTAATAAATCGTATCTTAAATTTAAGACTAAAATTTATAAATTTATAAAAAAATAAAAACTTTTTATGCAAACTAAGGTTTACAAAACGTCTTTACTACTATTTCTGTGTAATAATATTTATTCATTACTATAATATCTTCTTATATATACATACTTTGTTTTATTAAAAATGTAAAAAGTATTTTGTATTACATATTTTATAAAGTAACATACATAAAATATTTCAAAATAAAATTATAATAATGTTTATTTCTAGAGTAAGCTTATGTTAAAATTTTCAAATGACAGAAGTTGAAATATAATGTGGACGTGTATGTTTTTTTTCGGAATTTAATTTTTTATTTTTAAGTAAATACATTTTTCATTATTTAATTGACAAGTTGAATTTTTTTGCTTAATATGAAAGAATCGAAATACAATAATAATAATTCAGTAATAGAATTTTTCAAACTCTTTTATGAATTTTGCTTGCTACTTTTAATAAATTTTATTTTAAATATTCTAATGTTTTAGTTGGTAAAGGATAAAATGAAAAATAATACAATTTTAAGTACTTTTCAAAATTTTGTTTGTATTTTAAACTACTTCAACGCTAAAAAATATATAAATTTGAAAAATAGGCGAAATTGTTTTATTTTTCATTTCATTTACAAAGCAAAACAAACTTTAGATATGGAAACTATTAGAAAAAACTTACTTACATTCTTAAATACGACCATTCAAATCATTCATAAATGTGTCGACTACAGGAATTACTATTGATTGTGTTTGAATATCAAAAAGAAATTTCTGTATGAAAGTCCAAAATGAAACACTTTCATTTGGATATTTTAAATTCAGCGTATACATTATCTTAAAGCAAAATTGTATTGCTTCAACGTATGACTCGAAACCAAATTTTATGTCGTCTAAGCAAACATAGAACATGTTATATTCAAATTCCTTTCCAACTACAATTATGAAAGGCTGCAGTGTTGATTTCTCTTTAAGGCAATTTATTCTTTTCTTATTAATAACTTCATCTACATCACTTGCTTGTGCTACAGGCATGGTGAAAGATTCTTGAGAATCTTTAATCGTATATTTAACAGAGGCTCCTTGAAAAACCTTGGTGTGAGGAATTAAAATTGCGTGTAATAACTTCATGTAACATATGTAAAGATTATCTAAAAGTATTTAAATAACTGTGCAAAATATATATTAAGAACATTATAATTCAAACATCTTACCTGTGCTGAGATCATGTCGCCTTTCAATGGTTTTTTTAAGAAAAACCTTGCATTTTATATCCTTAATTCTCTCAGAAAAAATGTTCTCTGCAACCTCGCAAAACTTTTCCCACTTCGAAAAATTGAAATTGTTTTCTGGATACGAAAACATGTAATCGATATTTACCTGAAAATATTTAAATTTTATAAAATAAACTAACATTTTAAATTAAAAATAAAAAAACATACCAGCTCGGGAGCTCTCGAGCATTTTAATAAAGGCCAATCTTTCAAAATTTCTTGTAAAGTCATGTTATTTTCGTCTAATTTTTTTTTCCTATACAAAATTGTTTTGTTCCATTTGTTTAGCACTTGATCCCAATCCCTAATATATTTTAATTCAGCCCAAATTTTCTCGAGTTCATCAAAGTCGGCATTTGTTTCAGTAGGGTTGCAATTTTTGAAATCTTCAGCAAGTTTTCGTTTTCGGTTTTGGTTAACATTTTTTTTAAAAAAGCGTTGTCTATTTTGATAACGATCCCATAATTTTCCTTTTGGCGGATTTTTTTTATTATCTTGACTAAAATAGGTTATCTATATTTTAAAAGTGCAGCATATGAATATAACATATGGAAAAGCAATATTATTAGCTAATTACCATACTTTCTGTTGGAAAAATATTAATAATTTGTTCGGCCAGGTCCCTACACTGATTGACGCTTATTTTCTTCTCACTTTCCAATACATGCTCTATAATATGGTGCACGATCCAAGTCCTGTCGTCAGATGTTAGTTTTTGTTTTTCTTCATACTTCTTTAACAAGGGTTTGTTTTGCTCCGCCTTTTCCAAAAGACTCAATACACTAAACGTCTGTTAATTTAAAAATTTTTTTCGAAAGATATAAGTAAAGTTATAAAATTAGAACGGCAGCACACATTTCAGACAGTTTTAATCTTGAAATATGTACTATACTCGTATTTAATTAATACATCAGCGCAAATTGTGCCTATCATCTGGCAATTAAAAATTATGATACATTAAAAGCTAAATTTTAATATTTAGTACTTCATTTATAAAATTCTATAGCAAACATCGTGAAGAAGTACGCAAAACGTTGGCCTGAAATAATAATTGCTTTTAATTTTGTAATATAAAATATGTAATAAATAGTTTTAAACTAAGGTATTTATTATAACATACGTGGAATAAAACATTATGACAAAATTGAAAGTAATGGTCAAAAATGTTATCAAAAATATAGAAGAAACTTTTTACTTACTTCTGAGTAATGAGTGCAGGTCGAAGACGGTGTTCTCTCGCCAATATTAGCAAGCCAATGATTGATTGGAGAATTAATGTTTTTAGAAGCTTTTGACCATGATTGTGACATCTAAAATAAGTCTAAATTAAAAGTTTGTTTCACACTTTTGCCTTAATACTTACACATTCATTTTGCCAATCTTCAAGCTTATGTTCAAAAATAATTTTAATGTGAAAGTTTTGCCCGCCAAAAATTTCATCTACATGCCGTTCTTTCATATACTTTAGTACTTCAATAGTGACTTTTTTTGCTAAAACAAAGTGTTAATTAAGAAAGAAATATTTAAAATAAATTCAGTATTAATTTACATTTCAAAACTTGATAAAGATCATCAAATAAACTCCACTCTCTTAATAAATCTGCAAGTGGATCATTTGTGGTGGAAAAAATTTCAGCTTGGTCAGAAGTTTTATTTGCATTTTCAGAACCGGAATTCTGTATTGTATCTGTGTTTTCCAATGTGATGTAAGTAGGATTCAGGAATTCATCGTCATTGTTTATGTTTACGTCCATTTTCAATTTTAGCTACAAAAAATATGTTTTTCGTTAAAATTAAAAATATCTTTTTGGTCTTATAAATGATTTTCCGTTCGGAAACAAATGTTGATTTACTGGTGGGCCATCAAAGGCATTTACATTTAAAATCTCTATAAAAATTTCATCCTCAGTTATAATTTCAAAAGAAACATAATGATCTATAAAGTTTGATGATTTTTTGCGGCACGTCAAATACAAGTCTTTTTCAAAAACAATAGCTAATTCTTTTATTTCGTAGAATATAGTTATGAAATTGTTTGAAACTTTGTTTTCTAAATTTTTGCTAAAGACCCACACAACCAACAAAATACGCAGATACTGTAACCATAATAAACTATATAGAAAGGGCAGTAATTATGAATTCTTATTTGTACTTAATTTAATTTTATTTAATAAATTTTATTAATTATATACTAACTGAAATTTTACTAATTTTACACTTTTGTATGAGAGAAATAAATTTTCGCAATATAAAATCGTACAAGTATATTCATTTTTGTTTTTATATTTGTTTCTTATGGTCGTAATGTCTACAACTGAAATTTTTCGATTTAGTATAAATAAGAATTTATAATTGTTCCTTAAATTTGTTAATTTAAAAAAAAATCATACAACTTAAAATATATGTAGAATAACTTACTTCAATCTTCAAAATTTTCACTTTCAAATTTTTCCTTTTAGCACCACAACAAAATATTTAAATTAAAATTGCAAAGGTTCAATTTATAATTTATTTTGCAAAAAATCAAACACTTTATTTTAAGTTTTATAAAAACTATACTTTTACAACACACTAAACTTTAAACTATTTAAAAATTACTTTAAATTTTACGACGCGTCACCAGCAAATGCAAATTTATTACTGATTTAGACCTCCAAAAATTACTTATACATGAATAAATACGGATGTATATATGCATATGTGTAAGAAATAGCGGCATAAATTACCTAAGAACTAGGTTAAATTTTAAATGCTATTGTAAGATTTAGAAGCAATTTAACTAAGAACTTAGGCCATTTCAGGTTTTTAATATTTTTGTATTTGTGTATCGGATGATTTTACAGTTACTTTTTCACGCTTCTATTTGATTCAAATTTGTATATGGGTTGTCGTTTATTTGATATAGTAGCAGTCAATGTAATATTTCAATTTTGTAGCGCTATACTGCATATTGCTTTCTTAATATTATTCTTATATAAAATTTGTTCGCACAACATGTGCAGATGTTGCAAAAACTTTAAGCCAATACCTAAGTAAAGCTTAATTAAAGTAAGTTTTGACAAACACAGTAGGGAAAACTAATAATGTTTATATTAATATATAAATAAAAACACTTTATTTCAATTTATAAACCTGTAATGTAATATATATTGGTTATTACAATTAATAACAATAGTTGTTCAAAAAAAAACACTTAAATTAATGCTTATTGATTATTTATACAAATATTCCTTGTTTTCTAAAAGTATAATTAGGAATGCACATTACTTGACGCATAATTTGCAGAAATGAATACTTATATGATAAATAGTAGTTTTTAAATATATGTACATACTTATGTACTACATTAATATAACACTTCTATATTTTAAACGCTTTATTACAAAATGCAATAAAATATAAAAAAGAAACAATTGCCACAAAACGTATAAAAACATTTCTTAACATTTTTTTTAATAAGAACTTGTATTATTTGTACGAAAAAAATTAAATTTGTAAAACTTTTTATATTTTCTCAATCAAAATAATTATACGTTACGTATATGCATGCTTATTTTCAAATAGGATCTTTAACTTTAATTACAATTCTTTGAGCCACATGCTTCTAGAATTTGAAGTAATTTTAATAATTTTTTATTTATTCAGAAAAATAGATTAACATAATTTCAGTTAAATTTTGGTTTTCGGCATAAAATACAACACATTGATGAAAAAAGTGTGAGGCCCATAATGGCATTATAGCCAAATATGCGTTAACGCACACTCCCTCCTAAAAAATATAAAAATGTAATAATTAACATTTGTAATTGATGTAAAATCTGTAACATTTATTAATTGGTCATTAGGTCATGATTTAATTTCAGCAAAAAGAAAACACTGTTTCACGGACTTTATTAAATTAGATTTTTTCCCACAAATTATGTGTCTTTTTCGAATTTAAGATTTTTTTTCTTTTTAGGAAGTTAGAAAAATGTTTTAGGAAGTTATAGTAATTAGCTACAAAGTCAATATAACAAAACTGAAAATTTTTGGAAAAATTTACAACTAATAATTATTTACAACGTACAGCGATCTTCTATAGTACTCGTAATACACAATTTGTTAGATAACAAGTGTTTGATATTTTACGCAAAAATAAAAATTCAACTGTAACATGCTCACTAAATTTTTTTTAACACATAAATTTTTTAGAATCTTAAATAGATTTTGGATTAAAATAAAAAAATTTTAACCAAAAACTTGGAAAATATTAAAACTTAAGAACTAGATACATAAGTAGTTAATTTTTCAAAAAAAGTTTTGCATAAACTTTTCTGAGACCACTGTGTATATATATTTTAAAAAACTTCTATGTTCAATTTGTTAAAAATCTCCACTGTGTGCACTTTTTAAAAAAATGCTTTTTACATATACATAGACAAAATTCTATTTGAAATTTTTTAACTTATTTGTTTTGTACTGCCTATATATGTTTCTCAGTTAAATTAACCAAAAACTTAGGTAAATTATAACTTTATTTGAACAAACACAATGAAAAATATTAGCAGATTCAATTATAATAACTTAGTTCTTAGGTATTTTAACCAAAACTTTGTTGAGCATAAAAATTCTTGCCGGTATACGAGTATTGTCGCCATGTTAATTTTATGTTTTATTAGCAATAGAGTTTAAGTGTATAATCAAATTTTCAAATAGGTTTTTAGGAGACTTTTAATTTTACAGTTAGCTTTTGTGTTCGATAATTGACTAAGAAGCTTTGTTAAATTAGCCAATAACTTAGTCAAACTACAATTTTATTTTAACAAATACAATTAAAACTATTAGCAGGTTCATTAATAATAACTTAGTTCTTAGGCATTTTAACCAAAACTTTGTTGAACATAAATAATTTTGCCGCTATTCTGTCGCCATGCCAATTTTATATTTTATTAGCATTAGAATTTAAGTATATAATAAAGTTTTCAAAAATGTTTTTAGGAAACTTTTAATTTTACAGTTAACTTTTATGTTCGATAATTGACTAAGAACCTTAGTTAAATTAACTAAGAACTTAGATGAGCCGTAATAAAATGTATTTACGGTCGCAAATAACATAGTTCACGCATTTTTAAAAAATAGAATCAAGAACTTAGGTAATAAAACAACTAAAATCTTAGGTAAAATACCAAAGTTTTTAGGCAGATTAGTAAAAATTTTGTCATAAAAAATTTTACAAAAAAAATTTTTGTTTTTTGAAATTTTTTTTGCTGGTTTACAAAAGAACTTAGGTAATTTTCCAATTTCTTAGTTGTTTTTACCAACAAAATTTTTATTTTTTTGAAATAGTGAAACACCTAAGTGCACTTAGGTATATTACCGTAGACTTTGTTACCTAAGTTAACCAATAACTTAGGTGATTTTACAGAAGATTTTAGTTTTCATATAAAAAAAAAATACCTAAGCAAACTTAGGCATATTACCTAAGATTAGGTCACTTAGATCTTAGGTGATTTTATCTAAGTTTTAAAACTCCATACAAAAATTAATATCTAAGCTCACTTCGTCAATTTTACGTAAGTTTTTTGGTTCAGTGTACATAGTTCGCCATAACCCACAAAAGCTTGCTGACGGTTGCCTTAAAATATTAACTATTAATAATACTGGAGTGACCATTTTGTATAATGAACGCATAATTAAAGAAGTGTTGCCGTTAAATAAGTTCAAAGGGGGGTTAAAAAGCATTTAAAATTATAAGTAAGTCATTTGTTTGTTAAATGCATTTTATTTACTTAACAATATTGCAATAAATATAAAAAATATATTTTTTTTAATAACAAATAATATTGATAAAAATTTCAAAAATAATTCAATGGATTATTTAACCTAAAAAGGAAGCACATATAAAGTTTAGCTTTAAAAGCTTAATCTTAGTTTTTTGTTTTGCTTATTTTTACAAAAATTATGTATGAATGTGTAACACAATAAACAATTATTAGAAGCAAACAAAACTGAACAACTTCATAATGTTTAAAGTAACAAAAAAAAAATTTTTCTTAAACCATTAACTTTTCTAACTATGATTAAGTATGATGATGAAACGAACATAATTACAACTACAATAACAAAAACAACAACGACAACAGTAACAATAAAAACAATAATAACAACCATATAATATAACAACGAAATAAAAGCTATTAAAGGTTATCGTCATTTCTAGGGTTAAAAAGTCAAAACTCCCGAGACCTATGATATTTTACTCTGTTTACTCTCTTGTTACGTTTCATTTTTAATTCAGTCGCGTTCTTTTTCATTTCTGATTTTCTCTTTTTTATTATACTTTTTATTAATTTCTATAGTTTTTTTTTTATTCATAAATATTCTTTAGCGGAACGATTGTGTACTTAATATATTTGTAGATAATACTGTACCCCTAGTACAATATCATAAGTTAAGTTCTAAGATTTAATAAAAGAAGAAGGCAAATTAAAATTCAAAATTTTTTTAGTATTCTAAATTTATAAAGTATTGGTCGCTGTTCTTAAAATATATTACGTAATATCAAAGCAAAGTCTAAAAGCAAAGTTTTTGATATTAGGTGTATTAATAAAGTATTTGGGAAATTTTAATGTTAAGAGCTATTTAAGTCGAATTAGCGCTGTACAATTATTGGCATATTTAATTAAATTTTAAAATTTAACGAAAAAGTAATTATAAATGTACGCCTTCTCATGACATTTTTTTTAACTCTAAGGCCAGAGGCAGACATATAATTTTTAGTTTTGTAATTATTGCTTGATTTTATTGCGCGCACAACAAATAAACTTAACTATTGCTTGATTTCAAATTGATTGCACTATGTAAAAATTGCAATGAGTTCGTAAAATATTATACAAACTATACAAATAAAGAATTAAACAGTTGCAAAACTAAAAATGTTCATGTCTGCCAAGACCCTAAAACAATAATTTGAAAGTGAATAGTAAATGATAACTTTACCCAAAATGAAGATTAATTTACAATTTATGCATCCATTTGCTGAAGAAAATAGAATACAGATAAGTGTGCATTTCGGTAACTTGTCATATTTCAAAACAAATCATACAAAAATAAATATTTGATATTGCTATAATCTGATTTTTGTTTTGAAATTATGTTATTTCAGTGGTGCGATATATACATGTATGTATGTACATAATTATGTATACAACAATTTACATACACATTAAAAATAAAAGTAACAATAAAGTTTCAGTTTTCTTAAAAAAAAAAAGAAAAAAAAAAAGCGTTCAGCATAATTTTTCATTCTTTAATAAAGAAATTAAAGCTTTTGTTTTTCAAAATGGAAAAAGAAAAAGTTGAAGGAATGATGGTTTTTTTCAAACTTAACTTAAATTACCAATACAGAAGAAAGAGGTGAAGAAAATTCTATTTAATTTAAATTTTGATTATTTAAGAAAATTAAAGGTATAAAAAAAAATAAAGGTAAATTATTTCAAGAGCTTTCGGAATATTCAAAAATTAAAACTTCTCATTTGGAACTTTTGTTGCTGCTAAAAAAATTTCATATACAAGTCATGAGTATTTTTTTGTAACATACGATAACTTGAAAATTGCACTACATAGGTACTTAATACTCTATTTGAAACATATTTCAAAATTTTTAATAATCATAAACTCAATTGTGAAGCCACAATTTTGAAGTCAGAAAAACCTGATCTAGGCCTGATCTGAATTAGCTATCAAGTTAATCACCAAAAAAAGTATTTTCTTACTTCACTAAAGAGAGAACGTTTTTGACATTTTTAATAAAACATTCTGTCAGTTTAATTAGAATAAAAGCTGAGTAATCAAATGAAAATTTAAGCGTTAAGATCTGAAAATATTTTTTTTCTTTTAAATCGTGTTCAATTGGTAAGTATGTATGTACCTACTTAATCCATTCTATGCATACTTTAAAAGTTCTTCTTCATACTTAAACTTCAAATTGTTCTTTGAAAAATTTTTACTGTCTTAAACATACTTTTACATATATAAGTATGCAATAGTATACACTTACTTATGTACTATGCCGCCTTTTGACAACATTCAATTACAGTCATAATCTAGTATAATAGTAATCATCTGAAGTCATGCGCGGTTTAGGCTTTGAAAACAAAACACTATGCTTTTTCCTAAAATAAACCCTTAGTTACTCTTTAAAATATAAATAGAAAATAGTTATTGAACATAAACTAAAAAATTGTAATATTTGTACATATATGTGTGTTACTAATTACATATTTAATTTCATATTTAATTAATTTTTAAAATACAAGCATTAGTTATGTAATTTAACAATAATTATTGTATTAAAAAAAAATTAGACAAAATCAGTACATTTATTAGTTATACAACACACAATATATGTGTATATACACATATATAATGTACAAAAGTACAGGATATATGTACATTAATAAAATGTTTTTTTTTTAATTTGAATTTACAAAACCACACATAATAATTATAGGTTTTGTGTGACTGAAAGTACCAAGAATAAAATAAGCGATTCATGCATACAACAAATATGAACTCATTCAACTGAATTTTTGAACATTTTAAAATTTTCCATTTAAGTAAGTAAGTTTCTTTTTTATGTTCTCCTATATAAGTAAATTACGTCATTTAAAACCACATGCTAAAATAATTGAAGCTTCTCTGTAAATGGTTTCAATTAAAAATCATTTTCTTATTTGATCACTTTGATTTACTAACCACAATCATACGAGTATTAAAGTATTTATAATTAAGAATTTTTTTGTTTCTTTTGTACTTCTAAAATCAATATCAAGTTATTATTGGATTAAATGTCCAAATATACATTTATATATAGATATGTTTATATACATATGCCTTGTTATATAAGTAATAAAATCGATTTATTAATAAAATTTTTGATAACAAATATGAAAAAAAATTACCTATAATTAAGAATAAAACATGACAATTTGGACACCGTCTGCATATCAATCAGAATTTGATAATTAAACTTGACAACTATATGAAATTGGATGACAAATTCTGTTTGCATATCAAAAGCATTATTTGATCAAATCTGGTGTGAAATTTAATTATTCTTGCCCACACTGAAGAATATTAATAGTATATAACAAAATCAGAGTGATTAAAATTAAAAATATGTAAAAAATAAATAATTCAACAAAAAGTAAATAATTTAAAATTAAAGCAAAAATAATTCACTTTATCACAGAAGCACTCTTTTTTTTCCAAAGATTTAATAAATGCAATTAAATTGTCGCCCACTAGTAATTTTTTTTTGAGCCACTTCCAACAGAATTAAAATATATAACAAATATTAATTATATATAAAAAAAAAAAAATTCAAAATATAAATTTTACAATAAACAGTTGAACACACGAGCCCTTAACGAGCAAAACCTATCCTCAAATTTTATTTCTTTATTTTTGTCCAAAAGTTTGATTTAAATTGAACAAGACTCTATTTTTCTCATACAATTTTTCTTGATTTGATTGGATGTTTACAAATCAAGTTTTCATCAAATTTCCATCCAATCAAGCAAAATTGTCAAACTCTGCTTGATGTGTAAACGCTGTCTTATAATTTTGTTAATTGAGACAGCGTTGAAATTGAATCGTTAAAAGTTATGATGATAATAATTAATTCCTATAGTATTCTGACTTACCAATGTTTAAATACAATGAACACAAATTTATTATTTCAGTTATAACAATATAAGAAACCAACTTGTAGATTTTAATAGCTTATTATTGCTACAATAAAAATATGCATAATTTTTATGGTGTATAACACAATTTGGGTATTAAAATATAAAATGGTTCTCATTTCGGCCAAATATTATATACGAATATTGATGTTATATTGATAGACGAGGCTAAATGGTTACTCTTGTAAGATTATAGAAATGATTTTTATTTAGTTTTCTATTTCACTGAAATTCTGTTGTTGTAGGTATAAGTATAAATTATATGAAGACTATTCCAAGATATTCTATTCCAAGTTATAAATTATATTTAATGACATTGCTTCATAACGTTGTTTATTAACTATAATCCCTATTTAATGCTCATTAATATTTATAAGAATGAAATTTTAGTTTGTAAAATACAATATTTCACAAGAATACATAAATACCCTGACCGGAAATATTTTTGTTTTTTTTTCTTGGCACATTCATACACAATATAGGAGATGTGATTTATTTTTATTTTTTATTTTTTTTTATATAAAATTTTAATAACCAGTTGTAAATACGTAACAATATAAATTTATATTAATAAAACAACGTTTGAATGAAATTAAAATTCCTCTAAATTTATAATTTAATTGAAACGTATAAAAAAATAGTGCTTCTATTTTAATAATTTTTAACAAAATTTAGAACTTAAATATTTACATTAAAGATATTTCAACAAAAGTTATACAATTTTATAACACTATTAGACGAATTAAAGGATGCAAGAACGTGTCTCCTTCTACTATACATCAATTTTTTTTTAACGTATTATGAACATTATAGATTTATTACGCTCTTTAATTTCCAAATAATATGGACAACAACTAAACTTTTATTGTTTACAAACAAACATAACTGCAGCACACAGGGATGACGTGATTGTGTGTTTCAAATAGAAGACTGCATGTAGCATCTATCATGTACTTATGTGCTTATAAAATTATAATAGTAATGTGATAGGAAAGACCCCGCGCAATTGTTTCCCACTTTAACATAACTACATACATATACATACATCTCTTCTTCTAGTGATTCTTCTAATGATTCGTCTAGTGTACTCGTAGTATTTGCCAAATCATTACTTATTTCCATAGAAAAAACTCCTGTACCCCTAGAAAAATTTCCTATACCCATAGGAAAGATACACTTAAAATTAGGACTCAGGCAGAAATGCAATTCAATTAATCAATTAATTGCTTTTCAATTAATTGCTTTGTTTGATTGTTTTAGTTTAATTACTAATTAATTGAGCGCACACTTAAATAACAAATGACCAATTGTGCAGTGAATAATGACCAATTGTGCAGTGCACCTATACAATACAAAAAAAGCTATCAAACAGTTGCTATACTAAAAATTGCATGCCTGTCAGAGCCCTTACTCATTTCGAAAGATTTCGATTAAAACTAGAAGCCAATGATAGGCATAAATAATGACTGTTGGCAACCCCGTTAGCACGAAAAATATCAAAAATAATAATATTGAATAAGAACAAAAAAAATTATTGCGAACCATTAGAATTTCGTAAATTGAAAAGAAAAAAGAAACGAAAAACCCGAAAACGAATGAAAATTAATAAGAAAAAGAAAATAAAAACAAAAGAGAAGATCTAGCGAAAAGAATTTTGAACTGTCGACCTTCAATAAATCTCTACAATTTTTATGTTTTTCTCTTTCTCTTATTCTTTTTCTTTTTTTTTCTTTTACGTGTGTGTGTTGCCGTTTCGTTCTGCTTTGATTTTCTAATTTTTTTTTTGGAGTCCCACATCATGACAAAATCATATCAAAACTGTTATTCGTTATTTCTATTTCTTTCTTTAATTTTATTTAATTTTTTTTTTGTTTCCATTATTTTTTTTTATTATTATGATTATTTACTTTTTTTTTTACTTCCAGATATAGTGCTTTTGAAGTTATTTTTATATTTTAATATAATCAGCAAAAAAAAAAAAACAGAACACTAATTTTTTTTTATTAGAAAAAAAAAATCAAGAACACAAAAATAAAAATAAAAAATCTTTTCCAGTTTTAGCAAATCATTTTTTTTATGGCGTTCTTGTATATTTTTTTTTCTAAATCGAAATGAATAGAATGAATGAATAATAATAAAAGAAAAACAAAAAAAAAGAATGTAACTAGCATGAAAAACAATAACAAACAAAATAAATAAAAATACGAAAAAAAAAAATTTATGATGGAAGAAAATTTTTGTTGCGTGTGAAATCGAATACAATTTGTACGATGTTTTTGAATGTGAAAATATGAAAATTTGATGAAAATGAGGAAAAATCATTACAATTTTTATTTATATAAAAAAAATTAATAAACAAATAAAAAAATTATAAGTTATTTTTACCAAACCTTGTAAAATTTTTAGTCAAATTTGAATAAAAAAGAACAAGAGAAATTAAATGTTAATTTGCTACTAAAAAAGAAATACAGTATAGATCGAAATTTTTAACCCATTCAATAGGACATTTTGTATTCTAATATACAATAGAAATCGGTTACAGCGTACACTCAAGGAACTAGAAAAAATTAACGTTATAACCAATTTTCGTTATAACTGGTATACAAAAAAAAATTGTTTTATTATATTTTCAATTTTTATCATGAATCCCTCCTATAACGTAACCTCTTACTATATAATTTCGATATATGTAAATTTTATTTTTCCTACCTATTTTCACTTAATGTAATTTTTACCTCGTTTTACGTAATTTTAAAATAATTTAATATGCAATAATCTACTTTTTTTTTCATTTAAATTTCTTTCTTTACCAACAGACAACTTACTAGTTTAGGCAAATATCAAGTACATACATACATATGTATGTACATACATATTAGTCATATTAGTTTAGTTGGACCTCCTATAATGTAATTTCATTTAACGTAAAAATTTTTCTGTCCCAAAAATTACGTTATAGGAGGGATTGCTGTATTTGACATTTTTTTATCATTATGTGACTTCAACCGTGCTTTATAAAAAGTTTAAGTACGGTATTAATACGATTGCACTACAGTCTCACAGCTTTCAATACCTTTACATTGTAAAAAAAAAACTGCTAAGGCTTTTAATACATTTTCGAAAACAACTTTTACAATATTAATACAAGCATTGACGTTTGTTTAAAAATTTCAACTTAAAGTTCTGTACAAATGTTAATTTTTGCCACACGTTACAACATCATTAAAAACATTGCATTTTAGAAAAAATTTTAATAACTACCATTTTATTGCTGAAAATATATACTAGATTATTTAATTGGTTATTTCTGGCAACATTTAAATGAATGTATAAGAAGAGCGTGTTCGATTTTTTCGATACCCGATTTACTTTTATTTTACGCATCCACTACATATAAACGCATTTAGGAAAAGTGTACAATGTCAAGAGCTTTTACTAAACTTTTTGGAATGTGATACTTTGTGAAGTTTACGTCGTAAACGCATTATTGAAGTCACGGTTTATTACACTTTAATTCAAAATGAAAATGAAATTTAATAGAAAATGACATTATTTAATGCTTTGACAAAAAAAGTGTTATCAAACAACAAAAATTTTACGTCAATAACTATTTTGGCTACATACGTACATAACAAACTAGATGTTGCTCAAGCATATATATTCGTTATACCTAATCAATTTCATTTCAATGTTAAACACAAAGGTTGCTGAAGTAAAAACATTCGTAATAACCAGTTTTTCGTAAAAACAAAATTTATAAGTAATTTTTTTCCATATACATTGTACATATCTGACATTTAAGGTATATACATACATATTATATAAAAGTAAATAAGTACCTAACTTTTATGTACTTAAAGTTAGTCCCAGCAAATCTTTTAAAATACTTATTGAACATGTCACATTCACTTAATCAATAAAAAAAATGGCCTATATTTTTGATAATAGTATGTATTCCGATTACACTGATAAAATATACTATAACACAAAATTCAGTAATCAAAAGTGACACACGCGAGCGCACACAGACTGACAAACTTACATCTCTCTTAAAATAGTTTAAAACTTAATATTTAGGTAATTACAGTAACGCTTTATTACTGTATTATTAAGATTATAAAGCTCGAATTGATAAATTTTTCGTTGATTATTCTGATTTCAATGCATTATTGGAATTCTAAGAAAAAACACCAAGAATGCACGAATTGTTCACAGCCTGATTTATCAAATAAAACTTAACAATATGGGTTACCGGTTGAGTTAATTTGAACTAAGTTTATGTATGTATTACTCAGTCGTTTCGTATGTGAATAATAAAGTTATTTTATTCATATATATTTTCTCAGTAGTGTACCTACAAAATTTTTTGAAGGCAATAAAATAAAAAAAGCACGACTAAATGAATCAAAAAAAGAAAACAAAATTTTTATGCGTAAAGGAAAAAAACAAAATAAGAGAAAAAAAAAAGAAAATTAATTAAAATAGTATTACACGACGTGTAAAAAATTATCATACCGGAACCGTAACAGTTTCCTTGTCACTGGAAATTAAAATTTTATTACAATTTTTTCTACTCCTTTCTTTAACAACTTAGCATAAGTACATACATACACACATATATAAAATTATTGGCTTTTTCCACTTGTTTATATTTTTTTTTAAATGAGCCTTTAATAGAATCGTGATATGATGACAATTTAAAAATAATTAAATTAATTTTGTATTTAACAAGTATAAGTAGTTTACGTATTCAAAAGTACAAAAAATTAGTAAGGTAGTGATTATTTTCAGAAATAAATATTTAATTTAAATTGTTCCATTTAATTTCAAATTAGTTCTGATTCAATTTGAATGTTGAACAAAATGGTAAAAAGCGTTAAAAATTTTAGAAATAGTTTTATTTCCAAACTGAAAAATTAAGTAAAAATCAGTGTTTCAGAACAGTTTTTTTGGAATCAGGAATCTATTCCTTATCTTTGTTCATATTGGACAGGAGCAAATTAGTTTCGTGATTGTTTTTTCCTCACGGTTGGGCCGTTGTCAGACGGCAAAATATCAAATTGTTTACATTAGATCTTACACATGATTTCTCATATACTCTCATTTAAGTGCAGTATAATTTGAAAACATGAATTAAATTTGTTATTTTCCAAAATAAATGAATTTCGATCATATTCACTAATTTTTTTGCGAAAAGTAAAACCAAAATGCACATCTAACGAAATCGTATTGCCGAATAAGTCATGTTTATGCTAAGTAACAGCATCTTAATAGATGATCTTAGTCCCATAGTGTTTATATACTTGAGTGAAAAATTATATATGCATATATATCTATGCATGTCTATATATGTATATACATTTATAAAATTAAACAAATCTTTAAGCGTTCAATTTATTATTTCACTATAATTTTCTCTTCAATACTCTCACGAGGTTGTTTTTTCAAAATATTGTAAAATTGAGTAATTTACTTAAAATAAAAACAAAAAATTGATTCAAAATTTACAACAAAATTAAAATATTTCTTAAATTCTTATAACAATTAGGTAACGCTTCCGTCCGGTTGCCTAATACTCAATAAAAGAGACGGAAGATGACATACACATAAGAGGAGAAAGATTTAAAAACCAAGAACTTAAAATATAAGTAAGCGAAGTTTTTTTTATAAAAACAAAGAAAAAATAAAATAACATTCATTGAAAATTTGAAACTGAATAAAATCAAGGAAGAAACTAAAAATGAGAGAATTATGAATAGGAAAGATTAGTTTTTTTAAATTCTCTATTTAACAAAAGTCTTTCTTCCTTATAATCCACGGATGATAGAACAAAATGTAGACAAAAAAAAAAATGAAAGAACTGCATATATACCTACACAGTGTCTTAAAAACTTTTATTTATAAAAATTATTTGAAAAATTTGTAATCCTAGTTCCAAAACTAAGAAAATGTTTCTGACTAAAAGAATGAATTTGGGTCACTCGACTAGAAACTATATAATTTCTATGATTACAAACTTCAACTTATTATAAAACGAAAATTTAAACATTTTCTTTCAATGTTCTTATAGATTACATGTCGCACTACATGTAATCTATAAGAACATTGAAAGATTACAATTACATCACGTTATTTAAGTATTTGTGATATTTTTTAAAAAATTCGAGTTTAGAATGCAAAACAACAGTATTGTTGTTGCAAAATTAAAAAACCCAATACATATTAGCCTTTTTTGCAGATTTTTTAAAAAGAAACCCAGTTCCAATGGATTTTCAACAAGACTTCATTTTGAAATCCCTTTGACCCTTATTCTAATTACTAAAGAAATTCTCACCGCCATTTCATTTAATTCATAAGGTTCATGAATCGAAGAAACAAGTACAGTATTCAAGATACCAGTTATTCATACCAGTATTTTAATTTCTAAAAATATAAAATTATTTAAGAGACACTGTTAATAAGAGGGCGCATACTTGACCCAATGAAATCTTTTTTAATAATATTTTTCATTTTCATAAAGATTTTTTCCCTTTTTTTTTAACACCCTATTGGAAACAAAAAATAACAAAAACAAATTAATTCAACATCAACAAAAAAAAACAACACAGAAAAAAAATAAAAGAACTACTTTTCTTTATAACCACAAAATAATAAAAGTAAAATACCATGAAAAAAAAAAGCAAAAAAAAACCTTTTTAATTCTTTGGAAATCAAAAGAAAAACAAGAAAAGTAACAAAAAGGAGCAGGAAAATAAAGAGAGAAAAAAAAGAAATTAAAAACTCCTTCTATACTCATAAAAAGCAAAATCATGCTCCTTAATAATAAACACAAACACACAAAAACCACTTATTCATTTAGCATGTATATGGATGTATTTGTACACGTAGTGTGTACTTAGTCATACATACACACAGTACAAGAGTTGTTCAGTACACATTATTTTGCGTGTAAAAATCAACATTTTATTTCTTGTATTTTATACTGGTTTCATTATTTTTTTCAGTTTAGGTGGGTCAGTTCCATCTACAGTCAATTATAATCATTACCATCATCATAGCAGTCACTATTATCATCACTATTATCAATAGCATCACTATTAACATCGTCAACCTCATGTTTTTTTCATCATCCCCTCTTTTAATTTTTTTCTTAGCATCATCATCACCACCATCATCAATCATCATTATCAAAATCAGAGCCAATATCAATATCATAGTACGAATATTATCATCACCATTATCAATATCAAAGAATTAAATAAAGAATAAAAAAATAAAAGAAAAGAAAAAAAAAATTTTTTCTTTCTCTTTTTTGTGTTTTGTCTCTTCAAAAAAGTTTTATGATTTCTTTTTTTTTTTTTTTATTGTTGTTGTTAATTCTTGTTTTTAAGGTAAGAAAAAGAAAGGAATAAAAAATTTCCTTAGGGAAAACATAAATGTTGAAAGGAGGAGGGTAAATTTTTTGCAGGGTAAAAAAATAAAGTAGAAAAATGGAAAAGTTTTTTTTTGTTTTAACCTTTTTTTCTCTTTAATTTTTCTTATTCTTCTTAAAGCATGAATAATTCTTAAATTTTTAGATTTCACAATTTTGTAAAGTAAAATTTAAGAAATTGTTTTTTTTTTTTTAAATAAAAAAAAAAATTGATTAAATAATGCGTATTATTCGTTCGACTGTCACATATTTTTTTTTTGATATTTTATTGAAATATTTTATGATGAAAATAGCTGACACGTTATCGAATTGAAAAGAATTCTGAATGTCATTTTAAATACAAATTAAAAATTTCATAGCTTAAATACAAATTAATACTTCAAAGCCTTTATTTCTGTAACCGACTTGAAAATTTCTTTAATATTTTTAGTAATCGCATTTAATGAATGTCAAAATATCCTAAATTAGATTAAACTCTAGCCTAATGCTGGCCTTTGAAATTTATAATTACATAAGTCGGATACGTCAACTGTAATATAACTTGATAAGCACTGGAACTAAAAAAACATCAAAAAGTAGTAGGACTTTTAAGCATTAAAAGACAAAGCTTTGTCGAAAACTTAGACAACATCAGAAGCTTTTGCCTGAGAATAATTAAAAGAGTTTTAAAAATAAAATTTTAGCTTTTTTCAATTCGCATTTGTAAAATGCCAATAAAATATTTTTTCAATCAATTTTTAAAGGACGTAAAATTTTTATTTTCATTTTAGGAAATGTGCTTTTCTTTCAATTTGAAATTCCTTGCCGGCGGGCTTAAATTTATATTTTGATGTTCTTTAAATATTTTTGGGAATTCTAAAGAAGGCGACAAACTTTTTTTTTTGAAATTTTTTGTATTTTTTTTTTTCTGTTTAAAGATGAGAAGAAAAATAAAGTTTTTTTCCCTTGTTTTATTTTGTGATTTGTTTTTCTTTTTTGTTTTCAAGAAAAACTTTTTTCTTTTTTTTTTCTGGTTTTAATACTTTTTCTTTTCTGCTTATATAGCAAGCAAAACATTTCTTTTAAAAATTTTTTTAAATTATGTTTCTGAAACAATTAAACTTTCTGAAGAAAAACAAAAGAAATTGAAAAAAAGTTTCAATGAAAATGTCATACAAATTTAGAAATCAAACTTTATCATAGTTGAAAACAAAAAAATAACAATAACAAAATAATAATAAAAGTTTCTACTTTGTCTACTATCGTTCATGTTCATTTCCCCCCTCATAGACCTGAAGTTTATCCTTTTCTCTGGAAAAAAAAAAAATTATTTTTTGTTTCATGTTCAATTTTATTTTAAGAAAAAGAATAGAGGAAAAAAAAAACTGAAGAAAAATTAAAATTTATTCGAATATAATTTTTTTCTTTTCTTCCTCTGCTTTAATAAACTTCAAATCAATTAAGTGCCATTTTTAAAGTCATATATCAGGGAAAAGTAAAAAGAAAAACTTTAAAAATTTTTTTTAAAAAATAAATCTTTAAAGAAGAATTTTCTTTTTCGAGGAAATTTTAAGAAAGATACATAAAAAATTCTATATAAGAAGAAATTTTTTCAAATAAAAAATAATTATCAAATTTAATAATATTAAATTGGAAAATTTTTTGGAAGAGGATAAGTGTGTTTGTCTTCTGTGCGTATGAATTTAAACAAGTAAGGCAAATTTATTTAACATTTAATTTATTTAACAAGATTTTATCAAAAGAAATCGATTATTCATATTAAATTTTCAATTTATTTGAAAAAAAATTTTCAACTTTAAAATTTATTAGAAAATTAAATTTTTTTAAAACCAAAATTTAATTCTTAATGTAAAGTACTTAAGTAAAATTTTCTTTGATTGGTTCGTGGTTTTTCTAAAAAATCAAAATTAAATTTCAAATTTAATTTACAAGTTTTCCAAAATTTTTTACTAAAATTTGAATTTTAAATTTAAATCCTTAACTTAATTTAATCCAAACACATTTTTTCCTATTTGGCATCATGATTATAAATTACAATGTTAATGAAACTTTAAAAAAAAACTATCATTATTGTTTTTGAAATTTTTAAAATAAAAATTTTTGCATATTGAAAAGGTTCACGAATTTTTTACTTTAAATTGAATAAGTTAGTAAATTTAAATTTTTAATTTTAGCCTTTCTTACCGAATCATCAAAATTCCAATTATAATTATAGTCGGAATGTTCCGAATTTCAATATTGATTTTCAGTAAACAATTTAAATACATAGTTTATTCAATAAGAAAAATTTGAAAATTCTTCGTACTTCAAATTTTTCTTCATACGTATATGAATTGCATACAATTTCATTAATATAAAATAATAGGGAAGTAAGAAAGTGTGCTACAATTTACGAGCTGGTTAGTTTAAAGAAGCAAACAAATGAAGGTTGGTGCAAAGAAGCAAATAAATATGGAGCTGAGTACTAACAAGCAAATATTTCAGACCACAAATATTGATTACCGAGCAGTATACAAGCAAACGAATATTTTCACATTACAAATATCACGGCACCGGGCTGCTTTCGAAAAAATCCCGAATATTACCGAAAATAATTCTCAAATATATTAATTTTGTTTTTTATTTGTATTTATTTTTCAATTAATTCGTTTTTGTCGTTCACTCTTATTTTGACATTCAACATTCAGGTTGTTGTATATTTTTTTGTTTGGATTTTCGAAGCTTGTTTTTCAATAAATAAATTTTTTTTTTGTTTTCTCAATTCCTTATGGTTGTCGTTCTGTGTTTTTTTTTTTCCTTTTTTGTTCCATTATTTGGAACAAGATAAGTGTGAATATCATGGGAAAACGAAAATATGATAATATAAGTACATGTTGGTAAGTAAATGTACAAGTACACAACATGAATGTACGTTACTCTCCTTTTTTGTAATATTAAAATATATGTACACATTTTTAATAATAAAAACAAAAACAGAGTCCTGTTTTTTTTCATTTTACATTGCTTTCCCTTTTTTTTTGTTTGTTATTCTTTTTTTAAGGATTATTATTTTTTTGTGTTTGGATTCAAGTACATATACAATAACAAAAAATAAAAATATCCTTAAATGCATTTTTGTATGTATATAAATATATATAGACTTACACCTATTTTTATATATATGTGAATATAATTGTACAAAATATGCGGTAAATGCATTTTCTGTTTTTGCTTTCTATTTTTTTTTCTTCTTTTTTAAATGCACTCAACGGAACTAAAAATATTTCTTTTTTAAATATATACTTTTTATATTACATATCCACATATAAACACACATACATTTTTATACATATATATGTATATTTATAAGGTGTATTTAAATTTATGTACATTTCAAATACAAGTATAAGTGTAGATGCATTATGCACTTAATCCTACATCAAAATTTATATGTATAGAGAAGAGAAAAAAAGTGGTCTCTGAAAGGATTAAATTTAATATTGCATTTACATTTTTAGTTATAAAAGCACTATACACACGAGTCATATCGAAATGCAAAAAAAAATATATAAGCAAAAAAAGAAATTAAAAATCATAAATACCTACTATATATCAGATATTAAAATATTAGCATACGCCTTCAGATATGCAATTTCAACAAAACCTCAGTCAGATATTAAAAAAAGCAAGAGTTAAGTAGCTATTATATTATTTTCGTAGTTTTAATTTAAAAGCGATATTGATCTTTTACTCCATGAAATATGCAATTTCTTTGAAAAATTATATTAAGCTATAATTATCAAAACTGTATTAAAAGAAATCCTTATAATTTATGATTTTTGTTATCTCACTATTGGTAATAATCGAAATCAGTTCAATTGGTGTTTAATCAAATTATGGTGTTTTGGCAAACGTGATACGAAAATAACTTTGCTACAAACGTACCACAAATTCATACAATTAATGAATCGCAGTCAAAAGTGCTTCAGTTGTTCAATTGATCTAATGGCATTTAAAACTCAGGTCAAATACCTTTTATTTTTTTAAATTTTCATCATTCTCTATTAATAATTTTTCTTTTGTAAGTAAAATAAATTATTCAACTTTTAATGCAAATTTTTTGCGTAACGAATCGATTAAAGTATTGAATAACTGATAAAATAATATTATATTCAATTTTAATTGTATATAAATTTGATTTTTAATAAAATAACATAGAACAGAAAATAAAAAAAACTCTCAATTTATAAATATTCAAATTTCTATTCAATTATAAAAAAAATCCATAGAAATATTTTGTTTTTCGTTTTCCTTTATTTTTTCATTTCATTTCATTAAATTTCCGAATCATAAAACTGATGCTTTTCCTAACTTTTCCAAAAAGGGTCTCGTTCAAATACCCATTTTAATATATGTATGTATATGTTGGCAAAAATATGAAAATAACAAAATTTACATATATTTAAAAATGTAGATTCTTTCATACATAATCACATACATGTATACACAAATATACATATACAAATTGATATGATAAATACATGATGGAAAAATATTAAAATAAATATAAAAAAAAGAAAAAAAATTAACACAACAAAAAAAAATTTAAAATGAGAAAAACCAAACAAAAATATTAAAAAACATAAAAAAACAAAAAATAAATTAAATGAAAAAAAAAATAATAACTTCGGGTTGTACCACATTAAAATGCATAATGTCGCCCGATTAGCAATAAAAGCAAAAATAATTCCAACTCTCTTATGTATGGGGAACATTTTCCCTTTCAATTCTATTCATGTTTTCCCTTCTTAAAACTCTCTTTAATTCTCTCATTAACACAATAACAAAGAGAATTTAATAGAGTAATGTTAAATGTATAATATGTTAAGGTGGCAAACATAAGAGTAAATGAAAATGCTAAAATTTTAATTAATTATTACCATAAAAAATTGTTAAATTTCGAGGTGATGTTGTCTACCTAAAATTGTATTTAAGTATTATTTAAAATATAAATATGGCAAGAAAAACTTCATAAACTACATGTAAACATGATATAACACATCTATAAGCTACATTAAATGATTCACCGAACTTGTGGAGGAAATCATGCGCCGCACTCATAATTTTTTCTGCAGACAAATAAAAGAAATTTTTCTCCCTCTTAATTCAACTTATTGAAATTTTATGAGAGTTATTGGATTTCATAATTATTGGATTGGATGAATAAATGTTATTGGATTTCAAAAACTTTTATTGCAGTAGTGTTAACTCACATTCCGTTTAACATTAACTCACAATCTTACATAAAACCATCTGTGTCAGAACAACAAATCGATCACAATTGCTGATTTATTGCAATTTTGTTGTCCTAATTATAAAACTGGTTATGTACAGTATTAAAATAAGTGTACAATTAATGATAGTACTTCTAGTAAACGTCTCTTTTAATTCGTATATATACAGGTATTTTCTTTCATTAAATTCAATGGGAACAATTTGTTGTACGGGTAAAAACTCTTTGTAAAAAAATTTTTTTTATACTTAATATACACACAAAACTAAAAATATAATATATACTTATTGCAATATACAAATATATACCCATATATACTAGATACATAGTTTTATTACATTTAAAAACAAAAAAAAAATATCCTTGTAATTTTACAATTTTCCACAATAAATTCATATACATATATAGGAACTTTCGAGTGCAAAATTCAAAACTTGTATTGCAGATGTGAAAGATATTTTATGATTTTATTATTATTACTTTTATATAACTACATTTTATATACCAACTTACATATTGTATAAATATAAATGTGTGTACCTTCATACATTCTATACACGTACTACATGTATAATAAAATAAAATTTCTTAACTTTGTTTGTTTGTATGTTTGTTGATATTTTGAATTGCTTTTAAATTAAAAATAAGGGAAAAGTATGAGTCCTTTTTTTTTCAATTTTTCTTTCTTTTTTTTTTTGTTTTTTTTTATATCAGTTTTCCTTTACCATAATTTTTTCATCATTTTACTACTTTATTATACATTAAAGCTATTAAATTTTTGTAGAAAAGTAAATATGAAGAGGAAAATTTTTATTAAAGCTTTAAAATGAAAAATTAAGTAAAAAAAAAGAAAAAGGATGAATTTATTTAAAATTTTAAAGGTTGTTTTTATTATTTTTGTTTTTTTGTTATATTGTTATACTGTTATATTGTTTTATTATACAAAAATTTACATATAAAATCATTAAACAATTTAACATGTCAAAATTAACAAGTTGATAGTTTTTAATGCAAATAATATTTATTTGAAAATGCAAAAAAAAAAATAAAAATATTTTTTGTTAAATTTTTGTATTGAGTGACGTGAATTACATACTTACATGTAAAAATAAATTTTATTTAAAAAAAAATTAAAGTTTTAAAGAAATATTGAAAATAATTTGAAAAGTTTTACTTTAAAAATTAAATTCAATTTTTTTTTGCATTTTATTCGATTTAAAAAATTAAAAATTTTCTTATCTGCCACGTCCAAGAAAACAAAAGAAATTTCTGTTAAATTCGACTGAATTCAAAAATAGCATGAATTAGTCTCATTTTTTTGAAAAAACTCAAATTTCGTTTCCGTCATTGAGTGATTAAATAAAAAAATTTTCAATGTAAATGTATTTTAAAGAAGTAAGAAGCATTTTGAAATACGAGCACTGAATTGATGATAAATTCTAGAGTTATAATGATGCCAGTAATGTTCGACTTACCATAAATTTTCTTTTGTTTTAAGTAGGCATATTTTGTAATTGAAACAAACCGGCTGGTTTACAACTATGATGGCGAAAAGTGACAACTGTTATCTTGCAAAAACTAATATTTGTCGTATATGCCCATAATGAATCATTAATATGAATTTATAAAATAAAATTTTTAAAAAATTTCCGAATAAGTAAATATTGTACAGTTTAGAAACAGTCCGAATAAGAAATATTGTACAGTCCTATATACAGTCTAGATACACTTCAACACAGTTCTACCAAGTCAAGTATCCTACACATTTTACATACACTCAGAATGTTTAGCCTCAATAACTATAATATAATTAATATTAATAAAGGGATAACATAAGTAACATTTTAAAATTTTAATAATAAGCAATTCTTATAAGAATATTTAACAGAAATATTTTTAAAGAGAAAAATAAAATCTCTTACTTACATGTAAATAATAATACATATATACATATGATATGAGTAACTAAGTATATATAATTAATTTATTACTAATTTACTAACACAACATAATAATATATATGTACGGATATTAAACATCCCTAAATATACTTATATAAACACATTTAATCAAAACTTTTGTTATACTTACTGTTTGTTTTTTGTCTTTTTGTATTTTAATTTGAAAAACAAAGTTTTTGTCAGAAAAGAATATTGCAAAAATAAAAAGCTATGAGATTAAAACATTAAAAACCTTTCAGAAAATAAAATTTAATAAATTATTTTTAAAACTTTAATTTAAAAATTTAATAAAATTTATTAGAAAATTAAAGAATTTGAAAATATAATATTAAAAAATTAAATATTTAATAGCACCTATGTAAGTATACGAGTAGTACTCGTAATTTAAATAGAAAGCAAAATGATTTCTCTAATTTTCTATTTAAATATTAATTATTAAATTAGTATTAAAGTTACTGATTCTTTTTTAATAAATTTTAAATATGTATAAGTATAAAAGAGGAATCGCATAAGGTGGCAAATAAGTTTAGGTATGGTTCTTTGAATAATTTACAGCAAAATATTGTATGAGTGGGGAGAAGGCGGGAAATATACTCGTTTTTGAGCTACAATCTGTTGAAAAAAAAGATATCAGATTTTTCCTTTTTACAAATAAATGCTTATGGCTTCGAAATCATGCAACATAAAGTAACTATCGGGTGCTTGTTTTACAGGCAATTGATAACTCTTTATTTTCAGTCTGACAATCATTTAGATTTGACCAATAGTTTTTGAGATACAGCTCGTCAAAATCAGAATCATTGTTTTTTTTTATTATACTCGTACAAACTAAAGTAACAAAATATTTAGTATATGATATGTTTGTTTGAATCGTCCCTGAAATTGTTTGCCACCTTATACAAAATATCCTGTATAATATTTTATAATATTGTATTTTAATTAAAGTGTTCATACATATTTCTTTACAGAAATTCAAATACTTATGTAATTATTTAAATCAAATTTAAAAGATTGACAATCGAAAAATTCTATTTTTTTTTTCGAGTACTAATATTTAGGTAAACAATGTAAATTTATGAATATGTTTTTGAAATTTTGTTTTCTATTTAAAAAATTATAAAATTTAAGTAAGTAATGGGTTATTATGTTAATAATTTTTATTAAATTTAAATATTTGAATTGAATGAAATGAGGGCTCCAGAAATAATTTTAAAACATTATGAGAATTTGAATTCAATTCAACTTACAATTTTATTTTCAATTTAATTAATGAAATAAATTATGAATAATTATAGTTACTAAGTATTATTCTAATACATGAATGGGTCATTTATTCTAATACATGAATGGGTCATTCTACTATTCAAGGACTAATGCATGCCCTCAATTTTGATCATCGATTTTTTTCCTAAATTTTGTTTTTAAAATTAAAAATAATATGTAGTAAAATCTATCAAAATATAAAGTTGACACAGAAAAAATTAAAAAAAAAAATTTTATTATCAAAAATTTCGTAGTTATTGTGATTTAACCTTCGAACGTTTTGGGATTTTTTGCATGTCTCCAACCGATTTGCAGAAATTGATAACGAGATTTTAATATTTCTTTATTTAAAATTATGAAAAAAGGCCAGTATTAGAGTGAAAGAAAATAAGAGACACGACTATTTTTTTTTCTCTTAAAAATTCATAAAATAAAAAAAAAGGTGTGCTGCTGAGCCTGAACTCATTTACTCATTTATTGCGAAACCACAATATAAACATGTTAATTTTCAAAAATTTGTTTTTCGAAAATTGAAAATCTGAAGTGATCGCTACAAAGTAGATTGACACAAATATGTAATTTTTTATTGTAATTTAAGTAATTAATTAAAATATAATAGCGATTTAAATATTCAGCAATAAATTTGTAAGAGATTTTTTCTAAAATTATTAAAATTCTCGCTTGAATATTGTAATAGAGATTTAAATAATTAAAAGTCAAATAAATTAAAATTTAATTGTTTGTATACCTGATATTAGATACTAAACAATCAAAATATAGAACTTTAATTGATAAGCAAATGGAACCTATAAAAATTATAAAGATTAAATTAACTAAAAATGTGCTAGCAAAAGATTATTAAACTTAACAGCTAAAGAATTTTTATAAATTTAATATTGCATAAAATAAATAATCTGTCAAGCTCGACTTATAGACGGTAGGTACCTGGAATAGGATTAAGCTATTGCGTATTTATAAAAAGAATCAAAATTAAGAACCAACTTCCATTTAAAAATTTTTTTTATTTATTTCTTAAATTTCCTTTACTAAAATCTAATAATCATTTTAAATTTTTCTTAATAATTCATCCTTAAATCATTTCATTTAACAATATTTAGACCTAATATTTGAATTTTACACTTAAGCGAAAAGAATACTACTTATAAATAATAGCGTCATCCTGACCCAATCACACTTCATTAAATATTGTATTTACTTATTATAGTACATACATACAAATTCAAAGAAGAATTCGAAATTCAAAAACACTTAATATTTTGCTTTTCAGCAAAAAAAAATTAATCGAAAATAAGAAAATTTTAATCTGAAATTTTTTTTTCTTTGATTCTTTAATAAAAAATATTCAATAAGTTTTTTGTTTACTTTTTTTTTACTCTTTTTCAATTTGACCTTCTTGGCCACTGCCTTCTTCTGTTCCCCTTCCTGCACCTCCCCCTTGAATTATTCAAACTAAATTTTATATTTTAAAAGTATAAGTAGTTAAAATTTATTAAGATTTAATGCTTTCGAATTAAGGAAAAAGCAAAACAATTGATTCGATTTTTGTACACTTAAAAAAGAAAAAAACTTTTCATAATATCCTTTTGAAAATGAACGAAAGGAAAACAAAACTTATTTTTGAATTTAAATAAAAAAAAAAGAGAATGTCCATTTTATGGTACATATTTTCAAGGAAATATAAAGAAAAGGAAAGAAAATCCTTGGAATTTGGAAAAATATTAGAAAGGGGTTAAATAAGTAAGTAAATACTTTATCATTGAATCCATTAAAATATTATGAGAAATGTAAGTATATGTATGTATGTAGGAATTTATAAATAATTTATATAAAGTGATTTTGAAAATGGAAACAATTTATATTGTATAATTTTTATTAGAGAACCGAGAATGAGTAAAACTTTTATTTATCAAACAGGATTTTTGTACCTTGTGCCTTATGAATGTGGTAATTCGCATTTCAACATATTTCAAATTTCAAACGTTAGCTATTGTTTTTACGAACTATTAAGTTCGTAAAAACAAAAAAAAAAACGATATTTAGCTTCAAACCCTTAAACATTGCTGTTAAAAATCTTCCTTTATAAAAACGTTAAATTTCTAGTTCAATAAAATTCAGTTATACTTGAGTATTTTACAATATGTAATCAATTAAAAATATCCGAAATTTCCTTAAAATCCTCTTATACCGTAAATTGTTCAGCCTTAACTTTCTATAAGCACAGAGCATTTACTCTATTTCGATTCTCTAGCTACTTAAACGATTACATTCAATTTTGTATTTTTTATAGAATCACCCTGTAAGATATATGAATGGTTTAAAGTGTATATTTTGCGTTTTTAAAAGCATCAAGACGCCATATTATAAAATATCATATTTTTTTCCAAAAGTAATGAATAATATTTTTAAATCTTTGTTCTTTTATAGGTTATTTTTTAAAACAAAATATGAAATTTTTGAATTGAAAATATTATTGTTGTTTTCATTTTTCAAAATTGAGTGTTTTCTTTTATCATTCGGTTTTTTATTTAAAATCAATAATTTAATTTATATTTTTCTTTTTCGGAAACATGTATGTATGTGTTGATAAAATACATAAATTAATATTTATATACTTACGTAAGTATATATATTGTCCATAACTATAAAAACTCAAATATGAGTTCAGACACTGCCCAGTCATTTACTCCTCATACACTTATGTATAGAAACACAAAATAAATTCATATTCTTTATGATAATAATATTTTAGAGAAATAAAGAAAATTTGGTCAAAAATCAAAATATCGAATATTTTTCGAGTTAAATTCAATTATAATTTTTATAATTTAAAAAATTTAGAGGATATGGAAGTTTTTTAAGGTCTGGAGTCTGAAATTACTTGTTTGTTATCTTCTATATCAGGCTGTATATAACAATATGAAATATTCTTTCGCAGTTTGCAAATGGTATTTATATAAAAAATGTGTTATACAGGAATTAAAAGTATAATTTTATAAAATTTGAATTTGAAATTTGTTTTCCACATAAAAATATATAGTGCCATCTATCGGAACAAATTAATAATCATTCTTTTAAACAAAATAATAAGTGTACTAGAAAGTGTTGTACAAAGTTTTAAATACCTTTAAACACTTGTATTATTGCTTTATCTTTCATAATACCATCACAAATTTTCTTATTTATAGAAATATAAATAAAAATGGAAATATACACAGATGCCTAATTTAGTATACTGGGCTGACTCGAGTTAAAGAATTATTTATATAACAAAAATGAAGTTTATTTAAAATTAAACTTTATAAATTTAATTTAAAAATTAAATACAATGAATTTTAAATTAAGCCAAGTTTTCCTGAAAATTATTGAAAATTTAAATAGAAAAAATATTTCGTATAACTAAAAATATAATAATAACAATATTTTCAATCGAATTTAAGTAGAAAAGGTTATACTTTGTAGTTATATATGAAAAAAAAACTAGCATTCATATAAATTTAAAATAAACCCTACCAAATTCTAATTTAAATCTATACACCAACTGGGAAAACGAAACAATATTTTCTTATTATTTTTTTTATTTTTTTTTTTTGTAAAAATTCAATATTAAATTTAAAAGTAAGGATTTCTCAAGGATTTTTCTTTTTATAAAAAATTATACATATATATATATGAATGTATTCTATAAACTAAGAAACTATATATATATATATACGAGCTAAAAGGCAAAAGTAATATACAGAAATGTTAGTTCCCTTAGGAAATTACCGAAAGGAATATAAACATAACACTATGGATTTAAACTAAAACACCACCTAAACTTATATAATATAGAAGGTACATCTTTTATTTTGATAAAGAAATTCTGTCTTTTGAAATTTTGTTACAAACTATTGTGCATTATATTATAAGTATATTTATACGTATATATATATATTGCAGAGAAATATGTTAATATATATGGATACGCATATCAATTATATATAAAAAATCGTATTTGTTTTGCAGTTTTCGAGCTATATTCGTCCTTTTAAAATAAAGCTTACAAAAATATGTATATGCCTTATATTTCTATATATATATACATATATATGCACTCATACTAATGTATATACATATATGAAAAAAAAATTTGTGTAGTTATATGTGCGGCAATAAGGCGAAAATTTTGTAGCCACGATTTAATAATTTACCGAATGTAAAATTTTAAATGCATTTACGAATAAATTTGGAATACTCCAGAAAAAAAAAAACAATTTTTTTAATATTTAGGAAAAATTTCAATAAATTTTTACTAAAATTTTACAATTTATAATAAATTGTAAAATATTTTTCGAAAAGGCATGCTTACTTTTGTTCAAATATCGAAAATTTCTGATTGGATTTTTTTACTATATATTATTTTGTCAAGACATCACTGGCAAGAAAAACATCTCATTTGACATATTATTACAATTTTACTTCAAATACATTATCCTTTAACCTTGAACAGATGCGGAAAATAATTTGACAAAATTTTAAATTAAAAAGAAAATCCCGATATTTTTATTAATTTATTTGCTAGCCATTTTTTTTGCAATTCATTTCAAATTCATTTAAAATGTGACATTAAAAATTAATCTTAATTGTTAACTATTATTTGACATTCAAGATCATTCAAGAACTATTATTTGACATTTAAGATCAATTAAAATGCCGCCTACAGAAAAATAATTAGATATTAACCACTCTAAAGTAATCTAGTGTGGAAAGAAATTTCAAGTAATGCATTTCTATATTGTCAAACAGTTTTAACGGAGGAGTTGGGCGGTTATGCCTTTTTCCCACAGATCTACCTACATATATATTAAGGGTTCGGAAATATTTATCTTTGTTATTTTTTTTTTCATCTTTTGACTATTCATTTTTGCTCTCTTATAAATAATTTTTAGTAGAAAGCAAACCATCAAATTTTGACAAAAAAAAACAACAGTAAAAACAGAATAGAAAAAAAATATATAAAATTATAGACAAAATGTCGACATTTTTATGATTTTTCCTATTAAATATTTTTCAAAAATTTTATATTAAATCCATATATGTAAAAATAAATATGAATATGTATATATCTATATGTAAGTATATACATAAACGCATAAACTTAAATAAAAATATATTTTGAGTAGAATAAGCAAAAAAATAATAATAAAATACTTAATAAAAAAATATTTTTGTTTATTTGCCCTCTTTCCCTTCTTCTTCTTCCACCCCATCTCATTGTCGTTATCATCGACCAAAATGAGTATAAAAGAAATATCTTCTATATTTTTTCATGTACATATATATGTATATGTGTCTATGAATGTTATAAGCTACTTAACTATATTTCGTTACATTTTTTGTTAGATTTATTGTATATTTACTATACTACATACAACACATATACATGTATGTAAGAATTTGCCAGCCAACATCTATATATACCCACATCATATTCAAATATAAAAATATATAAATGTGTTCATAGAAAATATACTCTTTTATAACTTATAACAGTAAAAACGAAAAAATGACAAGAAAAAAAAGTAACAGATTCAGAATAATAAAAAAAAAATTACTGTGACAACGGAAAATGTTGTGCTACTTTTTTTTTTCTGTGTTTTTAATTTTTCTCTGTTATTTTTATTTTTTTCTTATTTTTTACTTATTTTAAAATTTTTATTTGTTCCATTATTCCTGTCAGAGGACGACGATGTAAAGAAAAAAAAATTAAACTATAGAAAAAAACTTTTTTTCGATCGTTTATCAAAATAACAATTTATTTATTCGTTTGCGCCTATAAATATGCAAATTTAAAACTTTCATATTGCATATTTGTAATAGTAGTCGCAATTCTAATGTTATGCTATTTTAAAATTTTTTAAAGTACGCATTAAATTTTAATTTGACTCAGAATTCATTAATTTCAGAAAAAAATGAGTTCTTTAACTAAAAATTATTACAAATTTTTTAAGGAATCAAAATTCAAGTTATCAAGAAGTGACTTATGATCAAACTTATAGACAGCATCTAAATTTAAGTATAAGAAAACATATAGAATAATTAGTTAAGCTAACTGTTCCATAATGCGTTTTCTATCTAAGCAATCTATGTTGTTTGAAAAATCTGAAGAGCATTTAATCATGATGTCGAAAGAGAGTAAATCAAAACCTGCAAAATTTCATATTACAAAAGTTACAAATTAATTATAAAACCTCTTGAAACTTACAGCCTAATCGTATTTCTCTTTTTTTCTTCTTACTTATTATTCCCTTTCAAATCAGAGTTTTAAGTTTTTCTAAGAGTTATTTAATTGAATTTTTGTATTTTTACTCAAATTATCGATTGAACGTGTCCCACGTTCAAAAACAAAGTGAGTTAATTTTGGTATACGCAGTACGGTATAATTCTTCTCACTCGTAAATTACATTATAAAAATATATGATATAGTTACTCATTTTCTTTTCACTTGACGAGTAATATAGCGAGATAGACGATCAGTCTCTTAAAAAATTTAAATATGAGTAATTTGATCAATTTTATAGTAATAAAATTTTTGTTACAAGAATAAATGAATCAATAACGAACTACTTGCCTTATACAACAATTTTAATTTTATATAAAATTTAGTTACTTAATTACAATTGCCCAAACAGTTAGACAAATCATTGAAATTAGCTTGAAAATCACAAAAATTGTTTTCGTAAATCAACTAAATATTAAATAAAATTTCATTCGGTTTTTTTGTTCTTGTTAATTTTTCATTTTTTGCTTTTCTTTCTGGTACATTCTATATATGTTGTATTTCCTGTGAAAAACGAATTTTTTGCATTTTCTTTTTATTATTATTTTTGTTTTTCCTCTTTCCTCTGCATTTTTTTTTATTCGAAAATGCAAAAAAAAAAGGATATTTTTTGTGGCAGCACCATATAAAAAATGTAAGAGTATTCTTGTATACTTATAGTATAAAATTCATGTAGCTATAAAAAATTGTAAATATGTATATATATATATGTGCACGTACATGTGCTCACATACATCGCATCTACGTAAATAATACTATTACTTTTTTTTTTTTTATCTTAATACCTAATAAAAAATACACAGATGTATGTGAAATGTTATTATAACATTGACTTTGGGTCCGTAATGAAATTCATATACTGAAATATTTTTAAATTCAAAGAGAAAATTAAAACTTTTAATAATTCCAACGAGATTCTCAACATTATAGAAGATATAAGTGTATGGGGGCGATTCTAATTAATAATAAACCCTCAATAATCTTTGTTCTGATGTCTCTGCTTAAAAGAAATTGAGAAAAATCGATCTATTCCGTAAATTAATAATTTCAATAGCTCTAATTACATTGAAATATTTCACAGTTACATTTGATACATTTGTTACAATACATTTGATTAATTTTTTTTTAATTAATAATTGAGTATAAAATTCGCAAATCCTTTTAATGCAGTATAAACTTTCCCCCACTTTTGTATTCGAAAATCGTACTATTTATCAGAAAAATATCACGTTTTAGAAATGTTTATGGTATTTTAACAAAGCCGCTTTACACAGTAATGCGGGAATTAAAATTCCATTATATTCTAGAATATTAGCTCGAACTAACAAATTAATAATTAGCATTTTAAAAATTGAATTATTTTAAATATGTACCCATAATATACACAATATGACTAATTCCATATAAGTAACTGAATATTAACATAATCGATTGCAATCATATATATACTCTATAGTTTTCAAGTACAACCACTTTAATACTAATAATAAATTTTTTGCTTTTTTGTTCACGTACATATAATAAGTTCGACGTAACCTGAATAAAACTACCAAAGTAAATACTACACAGAAAAAATATAAGTACAGTGAGTGGGTGGTAAAGATAAGGTGTACAAGAGATCGTAAAAAAATAGAAGAAAAAAACAAAATATTTTTTCTCCTTATTTTTCAAATTCTTTTGATATTTTTTTTGAATTTTAATTTTGAAAAAAAAAATTTTTAAGTCTTTAAAAAAAAAACTGTAACGTAAAAGAGGAACTTTTTTTTTACAAAAAAAAAAAAAAAGGAAAAAATAAAATCACATAAAAAAAATATGAAAAACCTTTTTATGAAAACGTAGGATTTTTTTTTTTACTTTTTTTCGCTTCTTTCTTCCTTTTTTCTTTTGTTTTTTTGATTAATATGATGATTTTTTTTTTTTGCTGATTTTATTCTTGTTTTTGTTTTAAAATTCATTCATATAAGAGCAAAAACAAAGTTACAACAAAACAGAAGAAAAAAAAATTAAATATTTGATTAACTGAGATGTAAATAAAAAAAAAGGAAGAACTTTGTTTTTTTGCATCTTTACTTGATTCAAAATCGCTCACCCCACTGTCCTCTGTTCCTCTCTTTCACAACTACAACCAAAATTTCTTTACTTTTAATTTTTTTTGTTCTGAAAACTATGAACAAAAAAAAAACTCAGGTGCGACAAAACTCATAAAAAAATCAAACGGATTATGGTATTCCATCCATAAAAACTCTGAACAAAAACTTAAGCTGCACTCATAATTTAATTTTATCTTTTTCTTTTATTTGTTGAAAATTATTAAAATAAAAAAAAGTTTGAAAAACCTTCGAAATTTGGTTTTTATTATTAAAAAATTTAAAGAAACGGATTTTCCTTTTTAAAGGATATTTGGAATAAAAAAAATGTTTGGTTTGTTTTCTAAGTTTTGATTGTCTTTAAAGAAAAAAATTAATTACATAGTAAAGTTTATTACAATCCGTCTTATTTTTGTTCTTGATAACAAATATTTTGAGTAATTTTTGAATTAATTACTGACATTTGGACAACAATTTTTTATGGATCATCTCCCATAAAAAATTTAACTTTAATTTCATCAATATTGGAATTAAAACAACTTGGGAATTAAGAAATAAGTTAAATGGATTAAAATTAATCTTTTCATAAAGCTTCTGAATTAACACAATTAAGTATAAACACTTAACATACACGGGAATTAATACTTCATGAGCCGTGCCACGTAAATTTATATTTTGTGACGTAAATTCTAGTGTGACCTCCTATAAAACTGGTAATGAGTACACGCGTTGCTGTGTAAGTAAATATGATGTTTTTTGAATGAATAAGCTTCGTTTTTATGAAAAAAAAAATGAAATTCATTACAAATTCAAGAAAAACTCAAAAAATGGATTGAACATGGCAATTGTCAGAAAACAGAAAAAAAAAACACTTTCTTATAAGCAAATCGCAAATGTAAACGGAAAATATTCCACAAAAAATTTTCAAGATTTCCAAGTCTAAGAAAAAACCAAAACAATATTACTTATATGAGTCTCCGTCATAGGTGAATTTTTACCAAAACATCATTTTTACTCGTTATAACTAGTTGTACCAAGATAGTTTAATTAAAATTAAAATAAACACCACTCAAAAAAATTAATATGTAAAAGAATTCTTTTAGTAAGCAACCTCAGATTTCGAAAATTCTTATAGGATGTTCAACGAAAAAAATGCAACAAAAGCCGGTAAAAGACTTTTCAAACCGAAACATGGAAAACAAAATTGTTAAACCAATGAAAATTTTAATCTAAATTCAAAATTTCGATTTAAGCTATTCAAACAACTAATTGGATTTCCTTCAAGCAACTAATTGTAATTTAGCCAATTTTGCTTAATTGCTGCGTAAGTAATTAAAGACAAGAGATTAATTTAAGATTTTCATTTCGGGAGTGTAACATGAAGCAAAGTGTGCAAGTTCAGCCTAAATAACAAAGCCTAATTATAATTCTCCTAATAAATTTCAAAATTTATTTTAAATCTGAACCTTATTATTCATAAAATTTCCCAACCGCCCTCCCTTTCCCTCCCATCTAACAACCAACAAATTTAATCAAAACTGAAAATTTACTTAATTTTAAATATCAACTGAATGAGGAAGTTCCATGAAATATTCATAATTTTAGCTAAACTAATCATTTACTTAATTATTATAAAAAAAAAAAGTTAGGTTTATAATTAAAGACCCACTCGAGTAAATAATAAATTTACATTTTATACTTAAAACTTATAGCTACATAAAAATGCTTTCAAATATTTAATCAAGTATTTCAATGTATATACTTAAATTACAATCTGCTAACTGCTTATTAATTAAAATAGTAAATTAATAAATTAAATTAAAAGAAAAAATAATTATAAAATAATAAACTAGTAAAGAGTAAAATATTAATAGGTAATTTTCATATTTATTTCAATATAAAAATAGTATCTGAAATTGAATAAAAATAGTATTATTTTAACCCTTTCAAGGCAACGGCTTCAATTTTAGAATTTTTAATATTTGTTTTTGGAAAAATTATAAAATTTAAAATTAATTCAAGCGTTAAAACTGTTGTATTCAAATGAATTTAAAGTTAGATTATTTTTTCAAAAAGCTTAACAATTAGAAATACAAAAAAAATTCATGGATCTTTTAACGATGCTTAAAAAAAATAATGCATTTTTTTAAATTTACAAAACCAAATTCTTGTGCTACCTAAAAACTACGTTTATTTCAATAGTTTGACTAGAATTTTTAACGTTAATATTTAATTTTGTACCATAATTTCAAAATGAGAATGGGTTGAGTTGACCGTGTTGAATAATTGGAGTTGTGTGAAAATTACCACAATGTTTCACTCCTCCTCTTCTTTTTATATGTATAATGTTATTTTATACACATGCATTTATGTACGTATACATAGCTGTTAACACATAAAACCATACCACCCCAAAGATTTTTACGGTAAATAATGGCCATAGGATCATATTCGTTTATTGACAAACTTCAGCAATATTATTTCAATAGTTTCCATAATATACGACCAAATGACTTTCAGAGTTTCATGATAGCTTCCACCACAAGTCAAAAAATTTCAAATAGTTTATGCGAAATTTCGATATCATATAGCTTCTATAATTTCTGAGATAATTAAAGCCAAAAAATTTTTGAAATTGTATAGCAACTATCATAAGCGCTCATAATATCTTAACTGCTTCTACCAAAAATGATGGCCATTTTACAATACTTTCTGAGATATAGTCAAATAACTTTTGAGGTTGTAAGGCAGCTACCTGGACAACCAAACGATTGGAGTGAAAATTTTGTGAGCTCAACTCAATTAGTTTTCGAGTTATCGTTGTGGCGGACCGAGTGACCTTCGAACATACGTTCGCACGAGTACAAACACTATTCGTATGAACTAAATATTATCGAAGGCACTATTAAAAACAAGTTTCAACTTCTTGTGAAAATGCAAAGCTAGAAAGGGTTAAATAAAAAAAAAGTATAAAAATAAACAAAACAAAAACGTATCATGAAAAAAAAAATCTCTAATTGAGTTGAAATTTAACTCGCTTTACTTGCTAATCAGGTTATTAACTTCATATTTTCTCATTACCCCCTTTTTTTCCGTCTCCCTTTTAAGTTTCATTTTTAATTTCTATACGTGTCATTTTTAATTTTTATTTAGCAGTTTTGCAATTAAAAAAAAAAATATAAAAATAAATATTGTCATTTTTCTCATTTATATCAAACATATTTTATACAGGATCAATTTACATAATAATAATAATAAAAAAAAATAATAATAAAATAAAATTAAGTAAAAACAAAATGTGACCAAAAAAAAAAAGAAATATGAAATGCATCGGGCGCAACATAATCCGTCATAACTGGCGTTAATTTTTGTTGAAATTTTGATGAATTTGATTTGAAATTTCAATCGTAAATAATTTTCAATGAATATGGAAAAAAAAATAATCGACTTATTTACTTATAGTAGACAGGTTCTTGCACTTAATTAATTCTTATAAGTTTTAACTATGAAAAGAAGAACAATCATTCAATGTGATATGAAATTTGCATGAATAAATTTCAGCTTTTTAAAAATTGTGCGGGCAACAGTTCAGTTTCAGTTGTTCTAACTATAAAAATCTCATTAATTTTTATCAAACAATTTTTATAAAACACTCAACTTCATGAAAAACTCTTTATTGTAGAGTATCAAAATACGTTTGTTATACATCCCTGTATTTAGTTTAAAATGAGTTACGAATTATTACTCGGTAGCATTATGAATCAACAATCTATACAAGTCTGGAAAAGGTGTTCACATACAAGGATTTTTTCCCTATTTTACAAACATTGGCGAAACTTTATTAATTTTATAATTTTGTTTTATAAATACCAGTTGGTTTTTCTTTCATTTAGCTATTTAGTTCCTATTTCAAAAAAAGAACACTGAAAACATCTTCTATTTTGAATATTTTACAATTTTGTATTTTTTATAAAATTGTACCTGCTCAATTAGAGCTTATAAACCTTTTAGAACGAAAGATAATACAAACACAAGAAGAGAAACCCCCTAAATTCGGTTTTTCTTTTAAAAAAAATTTTATAAAGTATCCGATAGTTCTGTAAACATTCTTATACTTATAAAGTTCTTGAAGATAATATTGAGAGTCCAATAAGACATTTAACAAAATTAAACCCATATAAGTATTGGACCCTAAAAGTTTTGTATGGAAATTAATAGAACCAACCAAAATTTTATGAGTTCTACCAGAATTTTATGAGTTAATAAATTAAAAAAAGAAATTATTTTCAAATTTATTGATTTGCAGTTAAAACGAAAATATTTTTTTTTCTAAAAATTCTAAACCCCATCCATTCATTAATTTTTCTTGCATTGTTTTTGTTTTTAAACTTGATTTTATTCAACACATTTTGAAATTTAATACCAGTCTTGAAATCTCAAATTAAAACATGGGTAAATAAATTACAAAAAAAAAAAATTGTTACAATGTAGTAATAATTTTTTTTTTTTTTTTTAATTGTAAAATTACAATTTTATTTATGTTAAGAATCACTTGTGTAATTTATACATGAAAAGTAAACCTTGATTATTCCTCTTTATCATATTTCAAATTAATATTCGAATGTATGTGCATATACATACATATAAACAAGTTTTAAATAGCATGTATTCCATTCAGTTTAATGAAATCTTAAGGAAAAATATTAATAATAAAAAAAAATTATTTAAATGTATAAAAATCATGATACCATTAAAAAAATATTTAATTTTTTGTTTTATTTTAATTGATAATAATTGTGTTAAGTATGATTTTTTTTTTTGTTTTTTATTTAAAGAAAAAATAAGTCAATAAACTTTAGACATGCAATCAATAATATTTCGAATATGTTATTCGCGCGATCATTTTTTTAATTTTTGAAGGAATAAGAAATTATTTAAGCATACAGGAAAAAAAAAACTTTGGCCAATTTTTTTTATTCTATTCTATACTTTCTACTCTAATCTAAAGTAGAATTCTATAATATTATACATATGGATACGGTGCAACCTCAGCCATATCTTTGAATCAAAAAGATAGCTTCACTTATTTAAAACAGCCGTGCCAGGGGCAATATACGGCCCATCAACTTCAAAATTCCGCCAACATTCTGCTCGCCAAAAAAAAAAAATATATTCGATTAAGACTATAAAAATTTTTCAAAAAAAATTTAAGAACTCAATTATAGCTAATAGATATATGTAGCACGTAAATAAAATTTTATACAAATTTATTATTTGTCAAAACAAAACAATAACGTCAGTTGAAAAAGTCATTTTTTCTTGTAAACAAGTAATGTAAGAATCTCGAATGGCCCCTATAATAATACTCACATGATACATATATGCGCTTAACCCACAAAATTTTACCAACGATTGATAAAAGGGATGTCAAGTCAAATAAGTGGTAAACAAAAAAAACTTCACATTCACAAATTTAGCATGGTTTACTTGTTGAAATATTATTTTTTAATAAATTTTGTAGTGTTATTGATTGAAAAACCTGTTTTACTTTACCTTAAAACGTAATCGTACTCGTATTTATAAGAGTTATAATCAATCATAAAACGATTCCTAAAAAGTTATATGCTTCTTGAGAGTGGTTGGTTAGAGAAAAATATATTGCTCCAACAATTAAATTTATTGTAAAGAGTTTCTTAAAATTTTTAAGAATTATATGTTAAGAATAAGACTTAACATAATTTACATAAAAGAGAGACTTATAGCTTAATGAACATCTTAACTATGTTTGTTGTTAGCACAAATTTTCCACATTTTGTTTATTCTTTAACAACAGTGGCATAACACAAATAATACGATTTCTTAGTTATTTATATACAAAAATAAGCGTTTAAAACATTTCTTTTTTATGCAAAAACAACTTTCAACCATTTCTCTGGCTAGAAAATTGTCATCCAAATAATGTTACTTATAACAAGAAAAAAATATATTAAATCCAAAACTTTTAAAATTCATAATTCTCATATGCGCAAATTCCGAATTAGGTTGTTGCAGCAAACAAGCGATTTGCTTGAATTAATTACAATTGAATAAAAATTATATGAGAATTAAAATAAGTCCTAATTCAAAATTAGTATACTATAAGAGAAAAATTCTATAAAAATTCCTAGTTTCCGAACTTAGAAACAAAATTCAATTAAAACTAAATTGAATTTAATTACAACAGAAATAGTATTATAAAACAAACTGCTTACAAACAAAACTAAAATTTTTATATGAAAAAAAAATACGAACATAATATACTACTACTAAATAGTATCAAATAACTAAGTATTAAATAATTTTTTTTTATAAGAAATCCGGAAAAATTAAAACCTAAATTTGAAAGTAATATTCACTTGTTAGCATAATCTACCTTCATATCTCATATTAGAGTAGTTTTAACACAATACTAATTTGTAAAATAAGAAAAAAAAAACGGACTTAATTTTTTATTTCACGGATACTTAAGTAATTCAATTCAAATTCTTTCCCAGTCATAGACACCAAAATTTTTTGAATTATAAATATAAAAAAATAAATAATTTTGCAAGTGCAACTGTTTCATTTAAAATATCATAAATATTGGCCTTTAAAATCCAGTTATAGTGAAAAAAAATTCAAGCTTGTAATTTGAGACACCAAAAAAAAAAGTATTTTTTTTTTGTTTTGTATTTTTATGAGACACAAAAAAAAACCTACTTTTCGTAAGTAACAGAAAAACAAATAAGCTACTGAAATCACTTTCTCAAATTTCAACAAATTTCAGAATATACAATCAACTTTACATATGTATAAATGAATATGTAGGCAGAAAACAAATAAAGTTGGGAGTAAACGCACATATCGTCTTGCACCTATATCAATTTTTTCAACAGCAATTTATTCTTTCTTTTTCTATATATTTTTTTTTTTTGTGAAAAAAAATATTGCTGATCATTTTGTGAACAAATTTGAAATTGAATAAAATTTATTTAGGGTTTTGTATGTAATCAAGTACTGAGGTACTCAACATAATTTTTTTTTGGTTGAAAATTTCAAATAAAATTGCATAATTCGAAATTAACTTTTTGTAACTTTAATCAAAATCAATAAGTAATTTGAAAAATTTTTACAATTTTGAAAATTCTTAAAATATTCAACAATACTAAGAATTTATTTTGAAAACTTTCAATAGTTTTAGTTAATCTCATCATCTTAAATGTGTGCACAAGTATACACGCAATATACTTTTTTATATACATGTAACACACACAAACAAAAGCACATGCACGTCTTGCTGAATTAAGCAGTTCACAGTTCTAATATAAAAAAATATCGAATTTCTTGCTTTTCTAAGAATTTAACATGAATAAAAAGGAAAAACAAAAAAAAATTAAACTGCTTATTTCTTTTTAAACTTTACGATAAAAATTCTATAGAAATTAAACTTTTTATATAACTGAGCTAGAAATACTTAAACAAATTGTAATTTAAACTAAATTAAAAGTAAAACGTAAGAAATAAGTTTGTTATTTACTTAAGTTGAAATAACTTTAATATTTTCCAAAGATTTTTTAGAAAACTAAAGTTACTTTCGCATATTTTTTATCAGTTGCCATTTTTTTTTTAAATATATTTGCTTCTATGTATAAGGATTCTAATTTCAAGCCTTATTTTTTTCAAGTATTACATTGAATATCCAATTTTTTCTAAACACACGTTAAAACCTTTACAATTCAAAATAAAAAGCTAATACACACTATATATGTAATTATGTGTATGTAACCATTTAATTAAAATAAAATATAAAAATAAAATTGCCGTTTGGAACTACTTAATGGGAACTTGAAGCAAAAATAATAAAACAACAAGGCAAAACAAATCCTTACTCTTATTATAAAAATTCCAAGAAAAATACTTAATGCTTATAAGTAGTATGGATTTGATAGAGTCCTAGCCCTAAAGCAACAAGTAAGAACTAAAATAATAAAATTTCATAATAATTCAGAATAATTACACCACTTAGTTCCTACATTTGATTCATCAATTTTGAACGAAGATTAAGTTCAGGAATTATCATATTTGAAGTCCTTCTTCAATTCACAATTCAAAAACTGAAAATGTGAGGGAAATTTAAAATATATGTACAGGCAAAACTTTTACAATCTACTTTAAGATATTTAAACTATTGCTCCTTTTAAGAATGTTCAAAAACATAACTGTTGAACTTAATTATTTGTAATAGTTTCGAGAGTAAAAAATATGGTCAAATTTTATAACTATTACTTAAATCAATTGTACAGGAGGGAGAATACATAATAACAAAATAAAAAATTAAATTTCTTCATTAAGTAATAAGTATAAAATACAATTGATTTTATGTTTTACTTTGGTAAACTAAAAATACAATTAAATCAAGTTTTATTAATTAATATACTTAAAACACAACTTTTGAAGATAGCTGAACCATATTTTTTAACAAAATCTATTTGTTCATTCAAAAAGAAATCAATAAAAATTCATGATTATTAAAAGCTCCTAAAAGAAATCAAGTAAAATCACCAGACAACCTTTTAGGTTAGAACGAATAATTTTGATTCAAACTTGACTAAAACCCTATGAATTTTGATTAAAGAATTACAAAAATTAATCAAAAATATCAACAGTAGCATTATACAATGCATATATTTATGTATATTCAAATAAAAGTTCACGTTAAGGTATAGTTACTGCAAAAAAGTAGAGCAAAGTTCGGGCCGATTCTGATTTTCAAGGCACAGTTAACGAAAAATTTACACTCTGTTCTTGTGCAAAAAGGTAATTTTGATTTCAAATGAATTACATCCATAATTTAAATACATAATCATTTTTGGGTTCTCTTCAATCATTCATTCAAACATTCATTCATTCAACCATTCCTTCATTTCTTCATTCCCTTGTTCATGCTTTCGTAATGAATTCAATTTCCTCATTCACTTCATTCATTTTATTCAGTAATTAATTAATTTTTTATTAAATATTCATACTAAAATTAAAAGAACAAAAAAATATTTTTCATGTATATTAAAATTTTTTGATTAAGTAATTAGAAATAAATTAAATTTATTTTTAAAAGAATTTATATAATTTTTATATAATGTTCCCAAAGAAACAAATATTTTCTACCCACCTTTAAATATTTGATTTGTTGATTTTTCCTCTCTTATAATTTTATATTAATTTTTGAATTGATTGTATAATATTTTCAAATGTAGCAATATAATTGAAGAATTAATCCAAATTGATTTGATATTTTACTTGTTTCATGCATGTAATTTTATGCTTCCATCCAGAAAAATAATGTTGTTGTTGAATGATGAAAAAAATCCTTTAATATAATTTTTTATTCATTTTTATAATTTTTCAATATTTTATTCCTTATTTTCAATAATTTTTTTTTCTTCTTGTGGTTGTTTTTTTCTATTGTTTTCGATTTTATTTTATTATTTTTGATTTATTGTTAGACGTTTATATTGTAGATAATCCCAATAATAATAAAAAAAATGTAGAATAAAAATTATATCAGAAATATATATATATATATATATATATATATATATATATATATATGCATTTTTTTTTATATTGTAATAAATCTTCGATGTTTTGTGATTATTTTTATTTACTCATATATATATATATACATAATAAGTATAACGATGAATAAAAATAAAATCCCAAAAAAATCAAAGTAATATAAGTATCTATGTATGGTATGTATATAAGCTGGTAATGTAGTTAATCCATGAAAATAATATTATTGTAAAAAAAAAAAATAAAAAACTACTTTATTAATATTAATTTTTATATTATTGTTTGTTTATTTGTTTAAACGTTGAATATAAATTATATATAGGTAGGTATTACAATATGACGGTAAATAAGTAAGTACCTATATCGAAAAATATTTATATAACCAGGTAGGTACTCATATACTTAAGTATATTTTATATTTATAATAATCAATGATAATGAATAAAGTTGTCAATATAAGTTATACCTACATATTTTCAGTATAGATAGGTGTATAACAATAATTAAATATAAATAAGTAATTATTTATTGTATATATTTTTATATTAGCATTCAAATATTTTCTATATTGTTAGACCTAAATATATCGTGATTAGAGTTATATTTAAAATCCAATTTTATAGAATTATAAATTTTGTAGACAAACTTTTATAATTATAATGAAATTGGAGGATCTTCAAAAGAAAAATGAAAAAAAATTTTCGATTTTCCATTTTATTTTTTTTGGTTATTTTTTTATTTTATTATATAATAAAATTAATTTTTATTTATTAATGAATATTTATAAGTTGATATATATATTTATTATCTTTATATTTAAATAATATTATTATTGAAATTTAGTGAAAATTTTTTAGATATTTTTAGTAAATTATAATTTTTTTTTTAATTAGGTAGGTGTAAATATATTATTCTGTTTAAATATGGGTATAAGTTTTAATATTTTATTACCTTATATTAATAGATTAAAAAAATAATAATATAATTATAAGTAATAATAAAAAACATATAAAATAAGAATAATTTTAGTTATAAATAATAATAAAATTTGAATTATTAAATATTTTTTTACTTATATTTATAGGGTTATAATGATGCCCGAATTTCTGTAATTTGGGTATTTACTTCATAGGTACTGTAGAAAATTTTTTTAAGTCAAATTTTTTATATAAATATTCTTTAATTTGTTGAAAAGGATTTTTTTAAATCAGTGTCATTATTATTATTATTATTTTAATTATTATTAAATATACTAAAATATACTAAAATTTATATTTTAAAAGTATATACTAAAATTTATTGTATATATATATATATATATATATATATATATATATATTGGTATTATTGTTGTATACATATTTTTTGGTAGGTTTTAAAATTAAGAGTATAACACAAATTTGAAAAAACATTTAAGTACCTATTTATTTTTCAAATCTTTAATAATTTTATTTTAGTAAGAATCTATCTATGAACATTTGTATTTTAATAATCTCATTAGTATAATTATTTATTTATTTATCCATTTATATTTTATTAGCCATATCTGGTTATTTGATTAATAATTTCAATTTTTTTACATAAAATTTATATTATTTTCAAATTAAATATTAAAAAATAAAAAGTTATAAGATGAGCAGCAAATATTTTACTCGCATATCAAATTTTGTATGTATTTACAATATATGTAGTTGTGGGTATCCATAAACGAATAATAACTAGGAAGGTAGACATGGTACCTACTTATATGTTTTCTTACATATATATTATCTGATTATATATATAATATACCCAAGTATATGCATATATACATAAGGTTTGTAATCACATAAAATTTATATTTTCTTTTTTACTTTTTAAACTGAAAAAAAAATTTTTAAATTTTTTTTTATTACACTTTTCTCTTTTATTTTTTTTATCTTATATAAATAATGGAATTCTTATATATATCATATATGTATGTAGATAAATACATATTTATATTTAATTTTTCACATTTATTCTTTTTTCATATTTGATTTTCCTTTTTTTTTTTTGTAATTTTGTTTTTTATTTATTTTTTTTATTTTCTTATTTTTTTTATCAAAATAACATCAATATTATATTGCAGGCATCATCCCTCTTGTCGCCTCTGACTTTTCTCTGGCTTTTATTTTTCTTTTCTGATTATTTTTTAATATATTTTCCATAAATTCTTATTATAATATTTATATGCATGGATAGGTAAGTAGGTATTATTTATATATATATATATATCATGTTATGTGTATATATATACATATATTGGTTTCTTTTTAAATTTTATATTGTATTTGAATTTTGTTTAAAATATAAGAACCTAGGTAGGTAGGTACTACAAAATATATTTTTGAGAAAATTGAAAATTTCTATTGTTCTTTTTTTTTCGGTTTTATTTTTTTTTTTTTTTGTTTTTAATTTAAATATATTTGGGGCACCGCGATCAATTATTATTGTTATTATTATTATTATTGTAATATCTTCTTACACTGAACATTATAATAGAAATAATTATTGTTATTAATTATTATTACATACATAGATACTTATTACACATAATATAATTTAATCACATCACATTTTACTACATTTTAGTAGGCTTAAAGAATAATATGCGGAGATAAGTAATTTCCGTTGCGGTATATATATATATATATTTATATATATATATATATATATATATATATATATATATATATATATATATATCCTTTTAATTTTGTATATAATAATTAAAATATAAGTGCACCCATTTGACAGTATTTTTATTTATAAATTTCGCTTAGAATTATAATATTTTAGTAAATAAATAATTAACAACTGCAGTCTTATGTTAAATTTACATATTTTTATGTTAATTATAATTGGTTTTTTCATATTACAGTAATATAAAATAAAAAATCAAATCTCATAATAAAATAGCTACATATTTTAAAATTAATACTTTTCTCTTTTTAACAAAAAAAAAACTAATAATTTTTTGGGACTTTTTTTAATTGGAAATTTTTTTCCTTATTTGATTTTAAAATAAAATTTAAGGGAGATTTTTTACAAAACAATTTTCTCTTATAAATACAAAGAATGTTTAAAATATGTAGGTAGGTACTCTTATTAATATTTTAATTATTACCTTGTTAAACACATTAGTTAATCAAAAAAAAATAAAAAATAAAAAAAAATTAATGAAAAGAGGAAATTTCATTTTTTGTTTTCTTTTTAGAAATTTTTTTTTTATTCATCAAAACAGACTTTTAATACCTACTCTTTTTTTCTCTTTCTTTTTTTCTTTATAAAATTATAAATTTCAATTCATCCATTCATTCATTCATTTCAATTATTAAAAAAATTTATTTAAAATTCCAAAAATTTTTTTTTTTTGTTAAATTTTAGAATTATTTTTTTCACTTAAATTTTTCTTTTTTTATAATTTAAAAATATAATTTTCTTTTAATTTTAAATTTATTAAAAAAAAAAATTTTGATCACTGATTTTCCATTTCTCTTTTTTTTTTCTTACTCTTTATTTCTTCATACACATTATTATTATATTTAATATTTTTCCTTTTTTTTTTAATTTTTTTTTTCTTTCTTATAAAAATATTTAATATTTAAAATATTAAAACAGAAAAATGCGTAATTTCAAAAAATGAAAACTGAAAATTTACAAAATTCATTATTGAATATTTTATTAAAATTTTTTTTTTAATAGATTTTTTACTAAATTTTTTAATGTAATAATTTAATATTAGAGATGAGATTTACTTTTATAAATTTATATTTTTTGTTTCTTCATTTAAATTTAATAGGTATTAAATCATAAATTTGATATATATGTACACATATATGTAATACATATATATATATAATTTATATTATATATATATGCATATAAGAAACATATCTAGATATTTATACAAGTATATATGTATGTACAATACATTATAAAAGAACAAAAAAAAAATAATAATAAAAATGTAAAATCACAAAAAAAAAATATATATATATGTATATGAAAAAAAAAATACCGACCGACAAATACCACGAAACCAAAAAATTACCTTTTTGGTAAAGTTTACAAGAAAATACGAATTATAAAATATGCAAAATTTTATTCAATGTTCTTTCATATACAAATTTAAAAATTTGTATTTTTCTTTATTATTTAATAAGTTTTTTTATAAAATTTATTTAGTCTTTACATTATTAAACTTTTATACAATTGATAAAATATTTAAAAATTTTTTTTTTAATTTTTTTAATACGATTTTTTATATTTTTTTCAAAATACACTTTTTATTCACTCTTCGGCCATCAACCAGCAGCTTATTTTTTTTTCTTATAATTTTTTTTTCCTTCTCTTCTCGTTTTCCTTTTTCTTTTTTTTTTTTTTTTGTGATTTGTTGTATGACAAGAGAAATTTCATTTTTCTTTTTTTATTTTTTTGTCAAAATCACTATAGTTTTCTCTTTTCAATTAATATAATTGTGTTATGTGCGCCATTTTTAAAATCTTATATATCGTATTCTTTTTAATAAAAAAAAAAAAACAAAATTTTTTGATAGCAACCGGATGATTTGAAATGATGCCATATTGAAAAGATATTATTATAGTTTCGATTATTACACAATAGATGTCGCGTCAATTAAAAATTGTGTTACATGTCAGAAATTAATTGAAATTGTGTAAAATATATTGAGAAAATTATAATTATTATATTTTATGAATGAAAATACCAACAAATAATTAAAGTAATACGTTTTTGTACTCAAAATATAAATGTGCAAAAATTTTCAAAAAAAAATATTTCAAAAATAAAATCTAATTTCTAGATATCATTTTAAGAAGATACATTGAAGTAGTCTGTCAAATTACTTTTGCATTTAATTTTTGATTTTATATTAAGACAATTTTGATTTTTGTATGATTTAATTAGAATTTCTTTGTTACCCATTGTTTTTGGTATTTTAAATTTTAAATGTCATAATTTCTTTAAAAAATATACATATTAATACTTAAATACTTTTTTCTTAAACATTTAAATACAATTTACTGTGACTACTGCCACCTTTTGAGAAATATAATAATATTGAATCTATTACTTAAAACTAAATACATACATCATCAGAGGAGTAAAAGGATTTTGATTTTCTTGATCGATTCTTAAGAAATTTTTGACATGTTTTCCTAAAATGGAACAAAATATTCTTAGATTACTTCAAATAAGAAGTTTTCAATTAATTATGTATGTATATATTTACTTGTTATATAAACTAACTGCCTTCGTAGATGTATTTATGTTTAAAATCTTTTAAATAAGAAGGTGAGTTATTGATCAATTATAATTCTTATGAAAATCATTGCCAATAATATCCACTGGGAAATTAAAGATTTTTGATAAATTTTGAAAATTTAATAACATCCCAATAATAAATTTTCAGAATTTCGTGATCTTTAATCATAGTAGCAATAAACAATTAACATTAAATGAAATTAGGATTTTAAAAAACTTAAGAGTCTTTTTAAAAACTATCTATTGTATCGGATTATTGGTTATGGGCTATTTAGTTGGCACATATTAAATGTAAGTTTGAAAACGGCAACTCATATCCCTTTAATAGATTGTTTTAGTAAGGTGATTTGAAAATTTTGACAAATGGTGGTGTGAAATAATATTATAACAATATACATAGGAAGTTGGCTACCGAATTTTGACACATTGAAAATATAGTCTAAATTTTCAAGGTTAACAAAAATTGAATTGAAGTCAGAAATATAATTTCGGCATATATTTGCAAATCGTTAAATAAGTGGAAAGAATATATTCAATTTTTTTATAGATTTGAAAAATTAAATTTTAAATCAACCTACTACTTTTTAATAAAACATGGTAATATCAAAAAATGCTGTCATATCAAGTTATAAGAACGTGGTTTTTTAATTTCCATTCACAATATTAATTTTACAAATATTGAATGGCAAAACTATGAATGTGTATTTTTATATTTTATAAGAATATTATAATCTAAATAAATCTAGAATTTGAGAGTTTTAAAACTTTTTTAATTATAGCATTAAAAAAATACTGTGACACTGTGATTTTGTTTGCAAACTAAAAAAAAGTCAAAACTTATTAAAAATATTGCAAGTGAATACCTATGGTGAATTTATTTTAAAATAATTGTTCATAATAATATGTTGAACAAAATTGGTTTTTGTCCCAGATAAGAACAAATAAAATTTTAAATTATATTTTTCGCGAATAGGGTTTGTGTTTTTGGTTAAAAAAGAACACTTTTCTGATAAAATTTAAAATAACAGTTATAACGTTACTATTATTTTAAGAAGAAAATATCTATGTGTGTACATAAATAAATTCTTTTATTATAAGAAAAGAACAATTCTAATTTTCTAACTATAAGAAATAATTTTCAATATTAAGAATTTTTTCGTTCGTATTTTATGTAAAAATATCAAGTCATCTTTTGATGGCAAAAATTTTGGTAATTTTTCTCGTTTCAACTACCCTTTTACATACATAAGCTGTAGGTGACGTGGTTGAGTTTTGACAGTTTTAAACAACTTTAAATTTAAATTGTCATAAATATGTACAAAATACATATAACATTAAATTAACATACACTTACATTGAGAGTAACCTTTAACAAAACATCCCACTCTCTAGCAAAGCAGTACTGTTAATGGTGTATACTCTGACTGAAATGAGTTTCGGTAATTGAGAAAGAAAACAATTTGGAAAATGAGAAATAAATTCGAACATATATTTTAGAATGGTCTTCTATATACCTACATGCATTAGAGAGAGTTTGAATTATTTGGTCAGGTTATCAATTGCTCATCTGTCATTGCTATTAAATCTGTCATTGGATTCAAATCTGCCATTCTAAATAAAACAGGCTTTTACATTTGTTTTAAATAATTTTTTTTTGTTATTTTATTCATGTGTTTTTGTTTTTTTTTTTAATTTTTTTTCATTTTTAGTTTATAAACATTTTATTATTATTATTTTTTTTTGTTCTCTATGTTTTGTTTTTTTCTTTATATATTTTATAATTTCTTTCTCTCTTGATTTTTAAATATGGTTTTTGCAAAATACATTTTCTCTTATATAACACGTTTATTTTGTTAATATTTTGAATTTTTTTCTTTATTTCAATTTAAATTTTATTTTATAATATTTTTTGTTTTTTTTTTATTTTTGTTTCTTTTTTTTTGTATTTTAATTTCATAATATTTTATATAAAGAAAACATTTATTATCATTATTTAATTTTTTGTTTTGTTATTTTAAAATTAAGAACATATATAAATAAATAGCTAAATATTATTTTTTTTTTAAATATTATTTTGAATTTTTTTTTTATTTCTCTCAAATTGTGTTCATTTCATAAAGTTTTAAAATTAAAGCATGGGAGTTGCAAACTTTGATAATTTTTATATTTTTTTTTTTTAATTTTTTTTTGTTTTGTTCGTGTAATAATTTTTCTTTTTCTTTTTACTTTATATGTAGGCATTTCCATTTATTTAATTTTTTTGTAAGCTATTTTGTTTCTATTTTCATAAATACATACATATATATAAGTTTGTGTAGTTTCAATTCAAAAATTTAAATAAATTTTATGTTACAACAAAAACACAATAATATAATGCAATAAAACAGAAACAAAATATCGAAAAAAATAGGAATGAATATAAAAGAAAAAAAATAATGAGAAATTATTTAAATGCTTCAGATATTTTTTTTTTTTGAAAATTTTAAAATTAAAATTAATTTTGAAATAAAATAAATTTAATTTTAATAAGAAATATCTTTTGATTTATTTTAAATATACCGCAATTAATGGGGGCCCACTTGAAATTTTCTAAGAAGCAAATCACTAAATGGTAGTGATAGTTATCGTAAAATATTTTGAGAAATTTTGTTTATAGACACAATATTTTGCATGAAATATGATAAAATATCATCTAGCATATCAGTGATCCGATTCTCAGGATAAGAAGCCCCTCAGCACAATTATTTATTATCGGTTGTCGTTATAAATATTTCAGCTTTTATTTTTGAAAAAATTTTCAAATTCGATTTTTATATTTATGATTCGATTTTTATATGTACATAATTTTAATTTCGGACTTTCGGAAAGTTTGTTTTCGTACAGTTTGATTTTGTAAGTAGAGATAGGACGAAAAATATTTGTTAATACGATAAATAAAATTATTTATTATTAAAGTATAAAATTTTATTAGAGAGATTGTTTTAAGAGCAGAATTCAAATATATATTTGTTTAAATTAATAAACTTTCCTCTTACATCTCTTTTAACATTAAGTAGGAATATATTCAGAATGAATTAACATTTGTATAGCAATTCATTTAATTGATGTTATCTCTTAATATTTCATATTAAAAGTTTACTCTAGAATTAATATATAATGTTAAATAAGAGCAAATTTTTTTAAAGTTTTAGAAAATTTTCTTTTTGTTTTTTTTTATATACAGGACTAATGTACATAGATCTGTTCTTTAAATCTGTTAACATAAATTTAATACTGATTAAAAATTTATAAGAAATGAGAAATGTAGATTTTTTTTATGATTTATTTCTATTTTTTTTTCAAAGATATTTCTATTTAAAATAAAATTTAATGTTAAATTATTAAAATAAATTCAGAAAAAGAGAATAAATGTAAATTTAAGTATTAAAAAAAAATTAAAAAAAAAAAAATTAAGATATTTTTATTTGCATTGATTAATTTTTCTTTAAATCATTTGTAATATTACAGTTAACATTACATTACATTTTACATTACATCTTTTTTTTATGTGTTTATTTAATTTTAGTAATTTTTTTCTTTTTAAATTTTTGTTTTTTTTTTTTTAAAAAAATAAATATACATTTATTTCTACATAATATGATTTTTTTTTGTTTTTAATTATATTTATGTATATATTGTGTTTTTATATAAGTAGCATGGTATTATTTTTCTGCATTCTAAATTTCATTAATTTTTATTATAATGTTCGTTTATAATTTATAAATTTCTCATCAAATTGTATGTGTATGGTTTTTTTTGATATTATATAATATTTATGTGTTAAAATCAAAATTTTTTTGTTTTTGATTTTAAATTTTTATAATATATACGTGTTTAATTTTTGTTTTAAATTTCTTAAATGCTAGCTTTACATTATATGTGAAATTATTTAAGTTTCAATTAAATACAGGTTTGAAAGTATATGTTACATCCAAAAATACCCATTAACAAATATAATAGATGGGTAAGAGTATTCTATATAAAGGAAAAAAAACAAGAATAGCAACAAAAATGTAATGGGGCCTTGCTATTTAATTCGATATCCATTAAACGAATTTCGCATTCGGAAAAATGGTAAGGTAGCGCTAATCTGTTTCTATGGTACTTTTCCTTTCCATTTTTGCAATTACATTCGAATTACATTTCGAATTACATTTTACGATTGTGTATTGTGTAGTGATTATGTGATATGACAGTGATTTTAAAGCACTGTTGTAAATAATTGTGACAAAGAATTAAAATATTGTAAAAATAAAGGTTTAAATTTTTGCCTTTTAAATTTATATTTTAGTTTCTAATTGATTTGAAAGGATATTAGTTTTAAAATTGTACAAGTGAAGAAATTTTACTAAATGCATACTAATTTTATTTTATTAATATTTTTGTTTGATTATATAATAATTTGAAATTTAAATGCATTTAATTGAAACTTAAAAAAACAAAATATTTTAATTATATTTTTTATTCGCGATTTACTCCCCTTACTTTTCATTTAATTTTCATTTTAATTTGAAATCTTTTATGTATGGAAAAATTATGTTTATTGATGGACAAAAATATAAAAGTTTTAATAGTAAAAGATTATAATTTTTCTTTTAATTAAATTTCTTTCTTTTACTATAATATATCTAGGATTTTCTGTCAGAACATAATATCTATATTTTTGACAAAAAAAACAAGTTATGAATGTAGTATTACTTAAAATTTTTATATAATAGCAACATTTTAAAATGCTAAATTTTTAAGCCATCTTCACTACACCATCACAAGTTAATGTTTTAGTAAAACAAAATTAACGCAAAAAAAAAAATTCAATGGTGTTTTACTCGAAATGGTAAAAATGTATAGATATCATGTTATAACAGAAAACCCTATATATATATACATATATATATACATATATGTTAAATTTAATTAAATTTGTTAAATTATTTAAATTTTAAATAAAATAACTTAATTTATTGTAATTATTACAAAACAAAAAAAATATTGTACACAAGAAATTTTTTTTTTTTATATAAACACATAAAGTAATATAGTATAACAGTAATTATTTAATTAAAATTAAAAATAAAATATAAAACTTAAAATAAAAACAAAATGTTAATAATAATGTTAATATGTTATATGTATATAAAAGAAAACAGAAAATAACAAATATTTTATTTGTTATTTTCCTTTTTTTTCGTTTTTGTTTTTGTTATAAAAAATAAAATCACAATTTTTATCAGGTAATTATCACTTAAATAAAAATAAAAAAAAAAGTTAATAATAAACATATTTTGTTTATAATCTTTCTTATATAAATAAATTTAAATTAAATAATAAAAAAAAAAAAAAATAAAAATAAAATAAAAATTAAATTACAAAAAAATTATTCAAATTTTAAAACAAAAAGAAATTGAAATTCTCGCACTTTATATGAAAAACAAAAAAAAAAACAAAAATAAAAAAATCAGATTGGGAATAATTTTTTACTTTTAAATTATGAGAAGAAATATTTACTCTCATTTTTAATTATATAAAATTTCTCAATGGTACTTTTATTTATTCTTCAATTTAGAAATTTTTTAACTTGTGAGAAATTGAAAAAAATTTCTGTTAAAATAGATTAAGTAAAATTTATTATTACAGGAAATTTATAAAATTATGAGAGCATATTACTTATTCCAAATTAAACTCTCATCCTAAAATAGGTAAGGTACAACAAAATTTCAACAGAGAATTTGAAATTTACTCAAGCATTCTTAAATTATTTCATTGCAGTTAACAGATTTCTGCCACAGTTACTGTGTAAAACTTTATAATTGAAAATTATTAATAAATTATTTATTTACTCTCAGTTTCATTTTCATCTCAAATATTTTTGATTATAAAATTTCACTCGTTACTCTTTAATGTTTTTATTTTGAAAAAAGTAATTTTGTAGAGTTTTTGGAACACCGCAAGTAACAATACAAAGGTATGTTGAATTTTTGTAGTTTTATGTATACATACATAATAATTATAATTTTGAGAAACGTGAAATAAATGAAAAATTTTAAAACTTAATTTAAATAATTTTTTTTTCTCTTTTTACTCTTGGTCTTCTGATTTTTTTTCCATTTTTTGTTTTTTTGTGATTCTTTTTGTTTTATAATTAGCTTTTCACAACGGGTTTTTGTTTTTAACTTCTCCTGTGTTTTCTTTATCTTTGTTTTTATTTTCTTCTTATTTTTTTTAATTACTGGCTTCAATTAAAACACCTTGGTGTTTATCATTTAATGATTGTTGCTGTTGTTGCTGTTGTAAATGATTTTTTGCTGTGCTATTTCTTAATTCAGTTGGAAGAAATACTTTAACAACATTAATAATTTTAATACGGCAATTTGGACATCTTTCACATCTGGAAAGAAGAGAAAAAATAAAAAAAAATTATTTATAATAAAATTTATGGGTAAAATTAATTGAAAATTGCAATTATAGCTAAGAGGAAATTTGTGTAGTATCGCGCGCCACTTTTTTTAATTAATATGGAAATTCGTGTTTTTTAGGGCGATTAAGAAGCAGGTTTCTACTTATAGTTTTTGACTTATATTTGGTTCATAACTATTGGTAACTAGTTCTTTCTGACAGGGTTTGTGGTATTGCTTTTACTAAATGATTAAATATTGCTAATGGTTTTAAAACTAATGAAAATTTATGGCCAATTTCCTTATGAATTTTTTTTTAATTTCGGTACACGTTTGTTAATACTTAATAATTGGATTAAGATTCTGGATTTGTAAATTTAGTTTGGTCTTAAACAAATACACATATACAAGAATGTAGTTCTTAATAATTGCAAATTGAAAATTAAAGGATTCTTTTTACAATCTTGAAAGTAATGAAAATTTTACACTTTATTTTACATCCTTTTTGCTACAAAACCTTTCTCTCTAATGCTCTCTAAATTCAGTAAAGAGAAATGATTCGAATGAAGTGCAGACCTTCGAACGAATTGATTAACTTTAACCGGCAGGGAAATATCAAATTATTCTATAATAATTGCATTTAATATAAAAAAAAATTTACAATAGTTATAAAACTTACTTTGCAGCACAATTACTACATGCAGTTACATGTCCACATGGATTAAACATACTATTTATTTCACGATCCATACATATTTTACATGTCATCGCCTCTGTTATTCTTGAACCAACACATCTTTCAATTGTTGCTTCACGTTCTTCTTTTTCTTTAATAGCCTGATCAACTTTACCATTAATTAAATCAACAGATGGTATTGTATAACGTTCAATATCATTATTTCCATTTATTAAACCATTTGGTGTTGTTGTTGTACCAGCTGTTGCTGTTATTTCAATACCACGTTCATATAATATTCTTCGAGCTTGATCATGTACCTCACGACATGTTCTTTGTATATCAAATACATATCTTTTACCCAATTCTGTATCTTCTTTAAACATTGATGCTATTGTACCTTTGAGATCTCTTGTAAATTGACTTGTTACAACTACACGTACCTTATCACAGACATAGAATGCATGACGTTCTGTTATTGAACGATATAAACCAGCAGCAATACAATGTTTTGGTAATTTTATTTCTAATTCTTTACGTTCATTATGATCATTAACATAATCTAATTTAAATGCACGACGTAATGATTTTGCTGCTGCAATGGCACTAAAAGGGATGCTGCAAAAAAAAAATTGCTTTAGTTTTAAAAAAAATTAATAATAAAAATTTTTTATTTTCTAAAATTCTTGTAAATTTTAGGGATAAAATAGTAAAAAATAAAATTTTAAAACTAACCTGCTTTTTTCACCACCTTTATATACACTAATACCATGGGCACCAACAGCAACATCACAACGTTCTGAATTTTCATTACCAGTAAAGCCACTAAACACTTCTTCACCATATCCTGGTAAATCTTGGATTTCTTTTAGTAACCAATATTTTGCTGATTTTGGTGACATTTTTAATTTTGCTAATTTTGCATGTTCAATAGCAATTTTACGTAAAAATTCATCTGGATAAGGTGAATTGAGATCAGTAGGTTGAATTAAGTAATCTTCATAAATTCGTAATGGTGAATTTTTATCATCTTCATCATTTTCTGTTTGTTTTTGTAAATTTTGTTCATCGTTAATAATAGAATTATTATTATTGTTACTTAAATTGTTGTTGTTGTTGTTGTTATTTTGATTCAATAAAGAATTTGATGATGTTAAAAGATTCGATGATGTTGAAGTAGATGAAGTACAGAATGGAAAATTTTTTAAACAATGGCTACTTGAACCATTATTTGTTGTCGATGATGCTGATGTAGATGATGATGATGAAGATGATGATGTTGATGAATTATTAGTAGTTGAAGTACTGGCGGCATTTATTGTTGTATTTGATGTTGATGTTGTTGAATTAATATTACTTGTACTATTTAATATTGAACTGAATATTGATGAACCAGATGATGATGTTGATGCTGATGTTGAACCCAATGAATAACTTTGACGTTGTAATTGTGGTCTTTGTTTTTGTTGAGTTCCATTATTATTATTTGATGTTGACGAAGATGATGATGAAGATGATTGTGATGATGACGTTGTTGTTGCTGTTGTTGTTCCTGTAGTTCCTGTATTCTCTTGTAATGTTCCATTACCTAATGCAATTGCTGTTGTTAATGCAGCAACAGTTGCTGTTGTTGTTGTTGTTGTTGGCATATCAAAACTTTCAACTGATTTTTGTTTTGATAGACGACGTTTTTTAAATGCCAATACAGGTTCTTTTTCTTTTTTCTCTTTATGATTTAATTGTTCTTGATGAATATTTGTTTTAAGATTTTGTGGGCATTTTGCTTTTAAACATGCTTCATTAAAACGAATACCATCAGCTTGACATAAAAGTGCACTTAATTTTGCAGCATTATTCCAATCTTTTGCTAATAAACGTCCTTCAATTAAATCAACTTTTGCTTGCATATAAAATAAATTTCTTGCACTCTCCTGTAATATTAAATGTACTGGTACCCAAAATTTAACACGTATCGCTAACATTAATTGAATACTGCTACTACTACCAGAATCTTGACTTAAACGATTCCTTAAATTAATCCATTGATGGGTACGTGTTTCTTTTTGATTTGGTGTCCAATGTTCTAAACCAAAATATTCCATTTCACAGATAATATTTAATGCCTTGCAAACCTAAAAATAACAAAAAAGAAAGATACATATTTAATAAAATTTTCAATTATAAAACACATAAGGGAAAATTTTAAAATTATTTATATGTCAAAAATTTTATAATTTTTTGATTATTAAAATTCAATGCCATGTAGACCAGTAATTGTATAGAAAACAAATTTATTAAATTTATTGAAGAAATTGCTACAAAGTCGATAAATTTCTCATTCTATTTTTTATGTCCCTATATCATATTTAATTATTATTAAATTAATCTCGATTTTAATCTATTATACAATTAAATCTCATATCGTACAATTAAATCTTATAATTTAAAAATCAATAAATTTTCACAATAATTTGTGGACTAATATCCGTAATCTAAATATAGGACAATACTATAAATGTCGACTGTATATGGACCATTAATTTTTGTTCTCAAAGAATAAGCTTTAATATCGAAAATAATACTAAAATTTAAATAATTATAAAATTTAATGATAGTTTAATTTTAATGTTAAAACGATTCAGTATACCTCCCAAAAGACAAAACACACATGCATTTTCTTCAGCTCCTAATAAAATATTTTCAATAAACTGCAATAATAATTTTAAAATATCAATAGATTTTATTAAATTGCACAACAATAACTATCCATAATAAATTCTAATGTCATAATATACATTTATGTAAGTACATCTGATCTGTACATTTTTGTAATAAAATTTTATTAACATTCTAAACACAAATCGCAAAAAAATAAAATAAAAATTCCCAATTCAATTTTCACATATAAAAATGAAACGCAAAACAGAAATATTCACAATATATATAAAATCTAAATGAAATTCTAATGACATTAAATTTCATTTTATTTATTTTAATTTTATTATAATTTTCATATTATTTTAATGTCTAGTTTAATATTACATAATATTATCCTGATGACACAATGACATACATAATTTTATGTCCGTATCATTATTTTAAATTTTTATTTTTATTATACATTTGCATATACACAAGAAAATTTTTAATTTACAGAGTAAAATCAGTTGAAAATCTAATCTATTTTATGTTTATTATGCCAACTATAAACAAAATTATTTAATGTACATTATGTGTTATGTATATGTTTTATTTTCTATACTGACATGACACATTTCATTGTAAAATGAAATAAAATTAAAATATTTAAATTTCCAAAGAGATGTAGAAAAAAAATTTTTTTTTTATACTCGTACTTTGAACTTTATTTTTTATTGTGAATTTTAAATTAAAATTCTGACATTTGACAACAATATGATGTATGTACATGTCACATAGTTATAGAAATAATGATGGTGAATATAATTGTGATTTGAAATTATTATATTTTAAAATAATTGTAATTGTTTTCTTAAAAAATTAATTCCCATAATTAAAGGAATATTTCTCGCAAAATTTCTTTTATGACAATTACAAATTGCACTAAAAATTCTATCGAAAATCCTTTTTTAAATTAGTAATTAGTAATAAAATTGAAAATATTTTGCATACTTTTAGGGATGTATTAAAAATCACCTTAATTAATATTTAATACCGGGACAATTGCACTCATTTTCTTGAAATTTGGTACTCTTTCTTTATTATTGTTTTGATACTATCTCTCATCTTCAAATTATTTATATTAACATCATAAAAATACTCAAATTTTGGAGTAATTTTTATAAGCAGTATAACTCTTAAAGAGAAAATTCCATATCATTTACATTTTACATTTTAATGTTAAAAGTAGAGAAGAACGAACCTTTAGGGAGAAAAATGAGATTTTTTTTTCCTTTTTTTTTTATAATTTATTTAAATATATTTTTGTAAGTTTAAAAAACTTTATCTAGCTATGTAAAAATTTTTGATTTACATTTGAAAAGAATAATATAACAAAACAAAAATGATAAAATTCAAGTTAAATTTTCCTTATATTTATCTAATAAAAGTTAAAACTCATAAAACTACAATGAATCTATATGAATATAATAAAATGCTAGCGAATATTTCAAAAGGACACCAAGAACAATAATATCATTTTACAAGAGCATATAAAAATAAATGAAAGCAAAATTATAAAAAATATAAAAAATATTTTAATACAAAGAAAATAGAGCACAAACACAAAAGGATACATATATACATAAAAAATAATAATAAGAGGATATGCAATTTTGTTCAAAAGTTCAGAGAAAAAAAAAACAACAAAACAAGAAAAATAATATAATCAGTGAATAATACGAGTATAAAGATGATATTTACGTAGAAACTGTACATACACACAAACATATTCCTTTTTCGAATATTTCCTACATGCATGTATGAATGAGTACAAACAATATGATTGACATATTCGATTTAATGCAAATATTTGAATTCCTTGAAATGCAAATTAAAAGGGAAACAAAACAAAAAAATTTGAGGAACAAATGAATATTAAAAATAAATATTTTTATAACAAAGTATATGAAATGAAATGGAAGCTCATCTTTTATACTGTACGTGTGGAAAATATTTCATTCTGTATTTTTTGAAATATAAGAGTTACAAAGTTAGAATATTCAAAAATGATTTGGAATATTTTTAAATAATTTTCAAAAATTATTTGATTTATTCACAATACAATTTTGATTTGTATAATAAAAAACAAGATATGATGATTTCAAACTATCGCCATCTGATGTTGTTTTTTGATTTAAAATGAAATTTATATTACAATATTATTGTGTTGCGTTCTTATTTTGAATTTTACTTAAAAACATTTCAAAATTCACAAATCTGTAAGTATTGTTCACAGTTTTTCTTAAAATTATACGTTTTCTTTTTTCGATATAAAATTGACGAGAAGTTCGAATTTTCTTTTGGTTTTAAATTTTAATATTAATGATCTATTTCCATAACCATTCTTCTTTCTCTTCGAAGAACAAAAAAAATAAATTATTATTTGTTGATTTTGTTATATAAAAAAAAACTTTTCCTTTAACAACACAGAAAAAAATTTTTGAATATTTTTAAGAAAATATAATATCGAAGTTGTAATAAGATACACAACAATAGTTTAAAAATGGGATAAGAAGATAAGAGGTTTTTTTTCTTAAAAGGATAAGAGAGTAGAATAAGCACAGAAAAAGGGAGAAACTATACAGCAATAATTTAAAAAAAAAAATTCTCGTATTGAATAACTGACTTGACAGTAGTTTGCATTTTTTTTTCTCTTTAATTTTTTCTTTTTACTTTGATGATAAGATAGTGGAAGAAAAAATATTATTTACAATTTTTAAAAAGAAGATAAAAACTTTAGTCTTTTTTTATAAAAAAAAAAAAAAAAACGAAACAACTATAAAAACGCAAATAATTTGAATTTTTGTTGAAAGAAAAAATTTTTTTTCTCTGTTTTCCTTAAGAGCGCATTTTAATGATAAAAGTTGTTTTTCATTATTTTTTATTTCTTTTAATTGTGTAATGTGGCAATACTTTTGAATTTATATTGGGGAAATTTTTTTTAATTAAAAAATCATTTTCATGAGTTTTTTTTCCTTTTCTCCCGAAAAATAATCCCTGCTCATGGGTTTAAGTTTTCCATGCACACATTATGAATTTTTATAATGATAGTTAAATTTTTATTAATTTCGTGAAATAGTTACATACGCAGGGGTATTGCTGTTATAAAAGTGCATAATACGAAATATAATTGAGTATATATTCATTTGCAAATGCATTAATCTGACTGAAATTGATAATTTCATTTACTCTTTCTTACTATTCAACTCATGATTCAAACATACCTTTATGACACAATTAATTTTAAATTTTTATAGGGGGAGAGAGGGTGTAAGAAACATAAAATAAAGGCATATGTGTGTATATATCAATGTATACTCGTGTAAATAGACTAATTGGGTTTACAAATTGAGAGTTATTTTTGAAAAAACAAAAAATATTATTAGCATTATAAAAAAATTTCAAGAAATATAATATTAACATGAAAAATAATACAATTATAATCTCAGTTGTTGTCGCTCTTGTTATCTACTGTCATATATTGTAATATTGATTTGTATTAATATTGAGGCTCTCATCAATATTTTATAAATTAAATATGAAAATTAAATATATTATAAAAAATTATAAAAGAAAATTGAGTTGACAAAATATTAATCATATTAAAATTTTAAAATTCTATTAAACGAAAATTTATTTTAACATCTGTTCTATAATTCATACCTACACAGTTATCATTTTAATTGATATAATGAAATATTTAAAAATTAATTTTATTCCCCAAAAGAAAAAAATAAATTCTTTTACCTGTTTTATTTAAATTCTATTCCTTTATAATATCATAAATTATTAATTTTATTAAGAAAAGTTGGGCAAATTTAATAAGAAAATTGCTATTTTAACCAAATTTTAATATATTAGATATATGCGGTTTTGTTATAATATTAATATATTATATTCCAAACCCATTTTTCTTTTTTTTTCAATAATATACTATAGGTATATGATTATTTTATCTATATATAAATAATTTATTATAAATTAATATCATGACATGATATCAATTTTCATTTATTAAAATGTTAAAGATATTTTTTTTTTTTAAATATTTATAAACAAGTAGAACTTATATACAAAATACGGGCATTTATACATATATATATATAAAGTCGAAAAACAATTTTCTTAATTGAATTATGAATATTTTATAATGTCCTTTAAGAAGAGAAAAAAATGTATAAGTATACACCCACAGATATTTTATATATATACAAATATGAACATAATATTATGAATTTTCTTCTATTAGAATTATATTAGAGACCACAAAAAATATTAATCGTAAATAAATTTTTTTTTTTCGAACACATTTTATTAACCACATTTTAAAGGTGAAATTTCATTATTCATAATTTTTTTTTTTTTTCTAAAATGATAAAATATGATGGCCATTTAATATTAAATTTCATTAAGTATAACATAATATTTGTATAACAATATTATGTATATTATTTATTATTGAATATATATATTGAATAAACTAAATTTGGAATGATGATATTATAATAAAAAAATTTGAAACAATGATAAAATGGTCTCCTTTATAAATTAAAATTATTAAATAAAATGGTTTTGAAATTTTATATTATAACATTAAATATATTATACATAACATTTCTAGCAATATGTATACCAGTATGTGTATAATTTGAATTTATGTTTATATAAAGTCACGTGTCAAAGAACACCTTTTTTTTTTAATATAATAATATTAATTTATTCTCATGACATGTTATAAATAAACAAAAGGAAAATAAAAACAACATAACAGACAGAAATGTACACAAACTATACATATATACAAGTATGTTATACAATATTATTATTTGAACATTATTACACCGCATGTTATATATGTACGTACGTATGTGTTTTATGCAGATCGAATTGAGAGCCTACCCAACAATAAATTTGAATGTGAAAGAGTGAGCCTTAGTTTTTTTTTTTGAGGTTTTCATTGTTTTTTGTTGTTCTTTTTCGGTGTTTACTTAAAACATATCATGTTTTTTTTTTTTTTATTTTACTGCATGTGTTCACAATATACAAACATAATAATACTGAAATTGAAACCTAAAGGTTTTTCTCTGTCATCATATTATTTTTTTTTTGGTTTTGGTTTTTATATTCACTTATTACGTTTTATATTTCAAAATAAAAAATACAAAAAATAAAAAAAAGAAATTTTTTTTTGTCTTTGGTAAAATTCATAAAGCTAAAAACAAAAATAAAAAAAAATTGAGAAGAAAAAAAAAGGCAGCGAGCGCCCACCACAAGGGTTGTTTTTTATTTCTCTTTTTTCTTCTTTTATATTTATTCGTTAATGTCATAAACAAAAAGATTATTTTTTAATAAAATATGTATGTAAATAATTGAATTAAAATTTACATACATTTATGAACATGTTTATTAAAAAGAGATGTATAATTTTAAAGAGAAACTATTTACATATAAACATACATACATTATATGCAATTGGATTCTTTTTAGGTAAAAAAAAAAAAATTGGATAAAAGTGCATATGATCTTTTAAAGACCATATTTCTGTATCGATAAGGTAGTTCTTAAACATTGCTCCGAAAAAAATGTGATCCGTTATAATGAGTGATTTGAAAAGAGAAACTCAATTACAAATTTTCCAATTGAGTACGCTGTACGGTACGTTTTTATACCCGATGACAAATAAGATAATAGCAATCAATTATATGTGAAGAAGTTACATTTCTGTTCTGTTACAATTACTTAAATTTTACTGTCATGCAATTGATTATGTTATAAGTATAATGAGAATACAAAAAATAAATATGCTCTTAAAAATTTAAAAACTTTAAAGTTTTGTCAAATTATGTCGAATAAAATGGAATCAAGATGGAGAACAGCACTTCAAAATTTAACAGTTTCAAAATTTTGTATAATGAAATGAAATAACAACAACTTAAATAAATCTGTTGTCAAGTTGTATATTTTGGTAAATAGGAGATTGAAAATTAGAAAATAAAATAATTTTTAATTAAATTATTAATACGTTCAGTGTTGTGTTTGAAGTTGCATCTTTATTTCGCGTATACAGCACCATTTGATAACATTGAAAAGTTATATTTTTTACAGCTGGCTAATTTCGAAATGCAGATTTAGTTTGTATTCTGATTATTTTTATATAGAGCCGGGTATGTTTATAAAATTTTAAATAATTTTCTATAAAATGTTGAAATAGTTAGAATAGTTAGATAGAATAGACACATTAACTAAGTTCCAATAAAATTTCTGCAGAAAATTCATTTGTATTTTTTAATAATTAATTATTTCAAATGATTTTGGCGTTTCAATTTAATAAAAAAAAAATTAAAAAGAATTAAAAAATTTTAAATAATTTTTTTTCCTTTTTGTATTCTGATTGCAATATAATATTGTATAAAATATTAAAATTTCAAGTTAATTGAATAAGCTTATGGTTTGAAATTTCTGAATAATTTCTGAAAATTTAATAATAATAATAACAATATTGAAAAAGGTTATTAAACAAAAAAAAATCTTTGTTTGTTTATTAAAATTTTAAATATTGTAAATATAAATTGGATAGTATGTAAATCATATGCATATATATATGTATATGAAAAGTAAATACAAGTATGTACATAATATGTACATAAATTGGGATTTTTCCTTTAGGATAATTTCATTATTAAACGGAACAAATAAGATTTTATTTTAAAAGTGCGTTTTAAAAAAAAAAATTTTATATAAAATGTAGGCGTTTTTATTTGTATATTTTTTTTATATGTGTATATATTACATAATATGTATAAATGTATGTACAATATAATTTTTTTTCGAAACATTGTATAATTATTTAGGATATTTATTCTTGATTTCAATTTTCAACTAAAATCGAAAAAAATTTTGATTTATTTTTGAAAATTTTTTATTTGCAGAAATTTAAATTCTATGATAAGTTTGTGTGTATATATATTACAAATATTATTCCGTATAATATAATGTTACATATGTACATAGATTAATTTAAATTGACATTTTAAATCAAATGAAATTTTTTAAAATATTCTAATTAATTGTCATTGTCATAACACTTGTCATTGTCGTTTAATTTTTCTCAGAAAACAAGTGGTATATATATAAAATTATAGTCTCTTTCTTTTACTTTAAAAGCCAACGTTAAAGAATACGAATTTCTCAAAAATTCTTTTCTTTTCTCTTTGTACTCGTAATTGTGAGATTCTCATATATGAAGAGAGTTACAGAAAAGTATTTATTCGAAATACTCATTTATTTTATTCTTACCTTGATAGCAAAAAAAATGGACTACAGCAGGATGAGGCCCACATATTCGTATCTAATCAAAAAATTTTAATATTTTTTCTTTATAATCAAATAAATACTATAAATTAATTTTCATATATATATTTTATGGATGTTTGTTGTTTATTATCGTATTATCATATTTTTTATTTTATCAAACTGCGTAAAAATTTAATATGAGAAAAAATAAAATTTATTATTTGTATATTACTTTTGGTTAAATTTCTCCTCTCTCCCCGACCCTCTCTCACTCTCTTTCATTCCATTTAGTAAACAAAATCAAATATAAAATATGTACTTAAGGTTCATTATTATTACTGTTCATACAGTAAATGCTTTCATTAAAAAAAAAATCATTTAAAATCGTAATCAAAATTTTGTGTTTTTTTTTTGTTTATAATATTAAACATGTGTTTTTAATATTCGTGCATACATCATTTTTCTGTTATATTAAATTAACATTGTTATCATTTCATAACCATAATTTTCTTATTTCATTATTATTATTATTATTGTTATATTTTTTGCAGTAGTATATTTTAAATTTAACGTGAAAAAAAACACAATATTATAAATTTATTATTATTTTAATATTATGCTTAAGTTGACAAACCAATTTGTTATCTTCAAAATGAAATTCTTATCATGAACACACTAAATGCACACAAATATATATTTTTTGTTATGTTAATAATATAAAAATAATAATAATAATAGTAATAATTTTACAGGAACGGATTGAAAGTCAAAGATATTTAAATTATAAAGAGAGGATTTTTGATGCATAATGCAAAAGACATAGGTATATTTAAATATATAATAAGGATCTCTAATAATTCTTAAATTTATTTAATTTTATAACTAAAAAAACTCTTCTTGTAGACTGTAAGGTGGACTCTTGTTGTAAACTGTAAAGTAGAAAAAATTGCATATCTTCAGGCTCAAATTAAAAATATTTTTTTAGTATTTTTATTAGTAGATTGAAATATAGGGTAAGATTCCCTATGTGCACTTTTAATTAAACTATTTAAGTACTTAAATTAAAATTCATTTACCGTGTGTTATAAAAATTCACACGGTAAATGAAAAACAAAATTTTTTCCTTTGTAAAAAAAAAAATTTTTTTTATTACCGAACCCTCTCTTCTTTGAGTTCACTCTTTTCTTAAAATTAATTTTGTACAGAAATTTGTATATGATGCTCGGTTATCGTGCTCGGTCATTTGTAAAAGATAATCAGTTTTTGAAGGAGATATATTAAAATAAAGCAATGTATAACAAAGTCAAAATATTAATTTTAAGATTACAAATATTTTCTAATTTGAGACGCTAAAGAAAAAAATCGATTCTTAGAATTCGAATGAAACTGATACCCTGGAGTAAATTTGAAAATAAAAAAAAAAATAACAATTTCTTAAAGGTAAGATTTTGAAGTTTTGTTTTCCACTAAAATATTAACAATAATTCAAAAAATCAACCCTGGTCGCCTGAATTTCTCATATTATTATATTTGTTTTTTTATAATCTCTAAAAATCGTTCAAAAGTCGTGAACCCAAAAAATGTAATAACATTTTGATAAAAATACAATTTTTCTCCTTATTTCTTGTTGTTGAAATTTTTTTTTTTTAGAATATTATCAGTTAAAATTTTGTTTTTTTTTTTTATGGTTATAATCAACACATCATGTTTATTTTTTCTCTTCTCTTCTTATTATATTTTATTTTTATTTACCTATTTTAATGTTATTTATTTTTGACCTTTGATATTAAAAATTTCATTACAGTAATAATAATTATGATCGTATATTAAACGGTAAAAGTAATATAAATGAAATTTTTTTATTAAAAATTACGAAGATATGAAGAGATAAGAAGAATGAACTGCATTAGAGCAGATAAAATGGTATGAAAACGATAAGCGAGAGAGAGAGTGGTGGAGGAGAAGAGGAATTTAAGAGAAAACACAAATATAGGGATTTTTTGATAAAGACTTTTTGTAAACAAAATGTTTTGGTCATGAAAATAAAATTGCCTTTTTTTTTAATATTTTAATAAATATTTTATCGTATATATTGTAAATTTACTTATTTGAAAATTTTTATAACTTTATTTCTTATTTTATTCTAATTGTAGCATTAAAAAACACTAGTTTAATTTTCTGAAATTTATTAATCAATATCGAATACAACTTCTATTTTCAGTAAGACTTTTTTAATATCAAATTTATTCGGCAAATTCTAAACATATTTAAAATAAATTTCTATTAATTTAATATCTATTAAAAAATTACAAAGTTTCTGTCCTGCAATGCAAAAACTTTAAAACTCTAACACATTTTCATTAAATATATATATATATATATATAAATTCAATTCATAATTAATTGAAATACCTATACATGCCTAATAAATTATTCCTAAAGTAGAAATATTATTAATATAATTAAAAAATACAATATGATTAATTATGAATCTGAAATTGGTAATTAATTCAATTCATATTATGTATGTGCTTTGAGAACGAAATCATTTTCTCTTTTACGTCATCTTTCATTGGTTTCTGTAAATAATTCTTTCTTTCATGAAAACCAACAAGAAAATAAACCAAAAATATCTAATAAAAATTAATTTTATAGTACGAATTAAAATAAATTTCAAAATAATAATTGAATTATAATTAAATTAAATATCATTAAATCAGTCACGTTTTACATCCATATACAATATCATAAAATATATAAAGCACATATATACATACATACAAATAAAATCAATATCTCTTTTTTTTTATATTCTCTTTTTGGTTTTTCCTTCCAAATCAATTTTCTCTCCTTTCAAATGTCTTGAACTTTTCTTTTTATTTTATTACAGACTCATTTTATTTTTTTATTTCTTTCAATTTATTTATTATAAACCAATAAATCTAAAAATGATCCATGGTGAAATCCTTTAAATTAATATACGTATGCATACATATTTAATTTGTTTGTTTACATGAGTGTGCATGGACAGATGTTGTAATGTATTGTAATACATAATATGGTTTCATTATATAAAACTAGAGCAAGCAAAACAGAAATTTTATTGTTAGAATCGAAAAAACAAATTTTTTTTACTTCGATTTCCAAGATAATATTGAACTGAATAAAATCTGTAATACACAATATATTAGGTACATATGTATGTATGTAAATTATATGTTCCATTTGTCACACACTGAGAAGAACTTTATAACGAATTTACTCTATAAAATACAAAGGTTATATTTACTCTCTAATAAATACAGGAAATTTTACATAAATATTTCTATGCAAATTTTTCTTGTTGAAAGAATTTTAATCAAAAATTTGTATTTAATCACCCATCTTTTGTTTTATCGAATTAATTCAATTGAATTGAATTCAAAGTCTCGAACATTTTTCGTTATAATTTCAAAATAATTTTTTACAGTGTCATTCAGTACTCGAATGCATTATAATTAATATACATATGTAGTACATAAATTTCAAAAAAAAATTTTTTTTTTTAATTTTTTAATAAAATAAATCAAAATTATTATAAGAGAAAAGGATATAAGTCAGTAGTTTACCCAGACAATAAATTATTGTAATTCAAAAAATTTTATTTTTAAAATTACAATAAAAAAAATAAAAACGTATTTTTTATATAAACATTATTTATGATTATCCTAACTAAATTGTCGTCCCCTGAAATTCAAGTATACACCTACATAAATAAATAAAAACTATATTATTAATAAAAATAATATTGCACTCAACTATAAACACAACCTTTACACAATGGTCTTAGTGTTATAAAAGAAAAAAATTCTTTTATATTGAATGAATAAACGAATGAATGAGTAGAGTTCTTGCCACAATAGTACAAAATATAAAAATATTATTATTATACAACATTTATTATGATCAAAACATGGAAAGGAAACAAGAAAGAAAAAGAGAAAAATTAAAATTTATAGATTTTATTTTCTTATTTTAAATTATGGTACTTTTGATCTCCATTTTACATTCTACATATATAAATGTCTCTCAAAGTGAATATTGTATACACTATAATATATACATTAATTTACACAGGATATTTTTAGAATGGAAAATTATACTATGAACTATCATGCACATGAATTCAACACACCGATTTGGTTTTTGTGTTTCTCCCCTATTTGAAGAGATCGTTGAGGAACACAAAAATTGAATTAGTGATTAGATTATCGTGCCCTTACACCTATCTACTGACATATGTTCTTTCGCAAATCAAAATGTGATAGTTTTAAGATGAGTTTTACTCTATTCCTGAGAAATTTCGGAAAGCAAAAGAAGTCTTTTAAGAAGAACATTTCAGTATATTTTAAATAAATTAATTAAATTTTATAATTTTTAAATTATTGTACTACTTTTTTAAAGAAAAACCAACATTAAATTATTAAAATTGATAATTTGTTCTCTAAAAACTAATTTTCTTTGTGTTGTCCATTTATATTTTCTTTAGTATACATACCGTATTTGTCAGACTATATGAAACACACTTTTTAAAATACGAAAGTGGCTGTTTTCAGTCTTTTGAACAAATTGACGGCTACAGTTCTATGAAATTAATATTATCGTTGACAGAACGAATAACAGTACCAAGAATGAACACCAAGTACCTTTTATCGCTTAGTTCATTTTATTAATCGAAAAATGGTATAGATCCAAATGATCCAAAGAAAAATTAAATAATTGTTATAGATTTCACAAAAAAAAATAAAATATTTCATTTTCATTATTTGAATTTTATATACACAAATATATTTCGACACATATTTGTACCAGATATCCTTTTACATATCCCTTTCATAAATAAAATTAAAAACAAAGTAAAAACAAAAAAATCATATAGAAAAATCGAACAAGAAAAAAAAAACAAAAAATAATGTAAGTATGAAAGAGATGTAAAAACAACAAACAAAATAAAAGGAGACAAAAACTAAAACAAAACCAAAACAGAAAAAAGATCGAGAATTTTTATACCAAAAATGACAATGATGACGGCATTTATTTAAAGGACGACTGTGTGCTAAAAGGGACATTAACATCAAAATAAAAACTTGTTGATATTTTAGAGATTCCGTTTTTTTTTTTTTGCTCTTTTTTTATTTTTGCTTATTTTCTTTTTGTTTATTTTGCGTATTTGTTTTTATTCTTAAAGGATAATTTTCTTAATACATATTTCTTATTATTCTCATATTCCTTCTTTTAATACAAACACGTATAATCTTAGAATAATTTTTAGTTATACTGTTATACATATATTTATTAAAACAAATAAATATGGATTTAGATGGGGGAAGAGTTCTTAAAATTACAAATAATATTTGTATAAGAATATATTATTATATGGACATCATTTTATGCTGTTATACATATATACATTTATTTATAATAATTTGGATAAGAAAAATAATTCAAAAAGGATATTATATTGTATATCTTTTTAATGTTATTTGGGACACTAAATAAATGTGTTGAAAAGGATACAAGTTTTATAATCGTCTATATAAGCAATATACAGAGCATCTCGCATATTATAAATGTTTACATGTATTATGGAAAAACGTGATTAATTAAAAAGAGAATTAAGATAATTTGAACAAGAAAAACAAACGATATTGAGCGAAAATATGAGAAGAAGAATGGGGAAATGTTTGTTTTTTGTTGTGTTAAAGTAAACTTAAGAAAATTATAATTAAATTCATTAACTAAACTATAATTAAAATATTGTGATTTCGAATTGAATTTTATTTAAAAAAAAAAGAACTTAAGTGATTTATTTAAATTTGGCTATAAAATTCGATACCTAGACATATACATTGAATTTTTCTTTAAGTTGACTTGAATTTTGTACTCTTCCAATGAAATTCATTAACAATGTTTAGTCTTTTATTAAAACAATGCCCAAGTATTCCCGCATATGCAACTGCAGCTTAAATTTTTCTTGGTTATTGGTAACAGTTAATGAACTGATACTTTATTCTCGAATATTATTTTTATTGAAATTTTCTGTATAATAAACTTCTTATCTTTCTCATTACATACAAACACACACATATATACATAATACTTTTATATACGATCTAAAATAACCATTAAAATTTGCCCTTCATGTCCACTATAAAATAATCAAAAAAAAATAACGAAAACTGAAATAAAAATGAAAATCCGATGTTTGTCTAATGATGAGAAAATAAAAAAAAAATAAATATATACCACGAGTGTAGAAAAAATTCTGAGAAAAATTTCATTTTTCAAAAAAACACGAGATAAATAAGTAAAAAATGGTTAACTGTTAGCCATACTTTGGGGTTAAAGCATCACCATTAGATAAAATGAAGAGGATTTTCATTTTATTCTTAAAAGAAGAAATAACAAAAAAAAAATTCTCTGTCACATAAAAACTGTTTTTGGACGAATTAAAATCTATTTGAGTCCATTGAATTTCAGAGAAGGATAAGAAATTTCAAGTATATATGGAATTTTAGTTTAGTCTTATCATTTATGTTTAAAGATAACGTATTCGTATATACGTATATAGAGAATTTATGTGTTTTTCTTTAATAGCAAAAAGGATTTTGAATTTATAAAGACTATTAAGCTGAATATAATTATGTGTATGTTGGAGTATGTGTGGTGGGTATATAAGAATAGACACATATATACTTTTATAATAGTATAAACTTAACTATTTTAGAAAATATTTAAGAAGGATACAAAGGCACTTTTGATATTGTTCTGTATATTTTTTCGAAAGATAATATTATTGTGTAATTATGATAATGAATATTACTCAAGGAAATCAAGTATAAATTATAAGAATTAAAGGAAAATAGACAAGAAAATTTTTAAGTATATTTTGTTTTGGAAAATTAAGAAAAAAATTAAAGTTTAAAGATATATATTTGTAATAGTTCTCACCATGTAGAAAATTGCAAATATTATTGGACTTTTATCACATATTAAAAATTTTTTAAGAAAATTTTAATTCAATAAGTATGCAGAACTGAGGAATTACTCTTAATTTTCATTTTCAAACCAACTCACCAGTAAGCCGTCATTTTAGAATCTTATTTCTATTGAAATTTCTCCAATTTCTTGCATTAAGCTCAGATATTCATAGAGTAAATGTCACATATTCTCATCCAAAAATCCCAAAAATCTAAACAAATTTTTGATGAAATGATATACGATATAGTCTCTCATTGCTATAAAAACAGTACACTCTTAAAATCTCAACACATTTTTTTAATTTGCCTTTTTTTCCTAACTTATACAAAGCTTCTCAACTTTTCTGATAGTGAAGAGTTATAAAGTTATTAACACAACTATAATATATTGAGAAACAAATTATGAAGTAAGAGTTAAATAAAAATGCTCCCGAAACTTTTTCGATATTATGTAATTCAATTAAATTGGGAAATTATTTTTATATCTGCAAATTGATATTCATAATTACAAGTGTTATAGCACTATTCTAAGTGTCATATAGAACTACTCTTAGGTTTTTATTATTAAATCAATTATTGCTTTTCAATTAATAATCATTAAAAATTCCATAAAATCTCTTTATAGCATACATATTAAATAATTTATAAAATTGTTATATAATAACTAATAAAATCTGAAAATAATTTATGAAACTATTTATTAAATAATTATTTAATTATAAACAAAGTAACGATATATATTTTTTTTATAAAATTCAAAAAATTTTTAAATTCAATTTTTTATTATCATTCTGTTTTTTTCCATTGATATTATTATTAAATTGAAAATCACATACTTTTTTTATAATTATCGTCGAATAGTCTACAATTTAATTTAATGATTTCGATTAACTGATAATCGTATATATTGCAAGATATTTGATTCATTATTATTGTTTATTATATAATTATAGATATATACAAATTATATTGTTATTGTATTAAATAATATACAAATTGTTATTGTATAACAATAAGAAATTACTTAATATGTAATTAATTATGTCAAGTAATTCTTTAAAAAAATAATACCTCTAAATTTTATAATAACTATCTGTAATTTTTTAATATTGTGCAATTGTATAATTATTATTGATCACGAAGGTAGTAAAAAAATTGAAAATATTTGTGAAATTTTTTTTTGAAGTATTATTTTTAAATTCTATTATTATATAGTGTATAATAGTTGTTAAATAAATATCTTAACATTTAATGTAGCGATGAATTTTAACATACGAGTATTATTAAAATTGAACGTAATAATTAATTTGGTTCTTCTACAGAAATACAAATTTGAATATCGTTTTATGTATGAAAATTCTGTTATACAAGAGTAAAGGCTCATATAAATTGATTTCTCTCTACTCAAATATTGTTTTTCGTATATAAGCTAGTATAGTGGAAATTCATAAACCTTTCATATAAGTTTATACAATAAAAATGTTATACAGCCAAGGTCTCATATAGTTAAAGTGTTATACTATTAAAGTTTTACACAATTAAAGTATTATAGAGTTAAAATATTATACAGTGAAACTGTTATACAATTGTTTAAAGTGTTATACAATTAAAATGTTATACAGTTAAAGTGTTATATATGGTCTTAAATGGAACACTTTAAATACAATAGAATTTAACTAAGCTCAAAAAATATAAACTAAAATTTAATATTATAGAAAAATAAAATAGCACAACTATTATTTAAGTTTCTTATTTGGCAATACAATTAAATTTAAAATTTTAGTATAATGTAGAAATCTTAATTATAACTTAGCTAATTGTTAAATTTCCAATCATTTTAATTATTATAAATTAAATTTATTTTGTCATTACAAGTAATTTAAGAACAATTATAAAATTGGACACCTCAACTACACAAACTATATAATTAAAATAATATTATGTAATGTGAAATTATTAATAAAAAAAATTAAAATTTTTAAAGTTCTAGAATTTTCTCCTATTCACAAATCAAATGAATTTTATATTTGAAAATTATTATTCTAAAATCAATTATAGTCTTTTAGGTGTAATTTATTTCCATTTTTCTTTTGTTATACGGATTTAATTAAAATTCATTTCGTAACTTTTATAATATTTAACCACTATCAATTACAGTGTATAGTTTAATAGTGTAATTCAATTAAGTGATCATTTATCATTTTTATAAACTAACCATTTAATCATTTATAACCTTTATATATTTTGTAACCATATTTAAATTAATAATAAATTGAAAATCAAAAAATTAAAATTAATTTTTTTATTTCAATTTATTTAGAATTTTTTTTTCTATTTTTACTGCATTTTTTTTAAATTTTCTTTCTATTTTTGTTGTTATTTAAATTAATTTATATTTATATATATAGATTCTGACGAGTACAATAAATATTGTTAAACTTTCATTTGAAGTTCAAGGTCTAAATAGTTGCATTTTTTATTTTCAATTTTAATTTTTTCTATTTTCTAAAAAAAATTTTATGCTGAACGGACTTTAAACTTTTTAACGATTTTATCGTCATCATGAAAATTATTCATAAATCATAAATAAAAAATAAACAATTAAAATATTTTATTATAAGTGGAAATTATGCAAAAAAATAAAAGAATATTAATAAATTTAATCATAGTAAAGTTTTTCTTGATCACGGAAAACTAATAATAATCAATTAATGGACTGGTCACGTATTCATAAAATATGCAAGTATTTATAAAAGTTTATTTTGTTATATTTATAGATTTATAACATTTCTTTAAATGTATATATGTAGCTACATTGTACTCATTGAATGACGAACGAATTTAAAATTTATTTAATGTCTCTGAAATTAAAATTTACTGCAAGGCATAAATGATAAATTAATGGAAATTTTTGTTTCGTAATAACTGTTAAAAAAATTTTGTATAACTATAAAATATTTCAAATAGTTTTCAATTATAACTATTTAGTATTCAATTTAAAAGGTATACAATTTATACATACACATACAGATTAAATATATATGTTTATGTATAAATAGTTTGTGCACATCATAATAGTTAAAAAAAAAAACATGAGTACAATCCAGTAAAGGTACTACATAAAATTTGAAATATTGTATAACTAGTTGGGAGCTGCAAATGATATGGATAATTATTTGATTGTAATTTTTTATATTAAGTAGAATGTTGTAACTTATTATTTAAAGAATTTATTAATATAATGAAAAACGAAACCCGAAGTGGTAATTCAAAATTAAAATTAATATTTTATAGAAATTCATTCATTTTATACAGAGCAACATAACAATGCAATTGAAATTTTACAATTTATTATTAAAATAAAACTTTAATCAAATATAATATGTGTAATTCCTCTTCTCTTTCATGCATTAATGATTGTAATTGGATAATAATATGGTTATTGCAACAAAATTAAATTTCTCTTATTATAATATTAATAGATAATTTGCGATTACCAAATTTACCTTAAAATTGAGTAATAAATAACAATAATTAGTAATTCTACTCTCGCATATCTAAAACCCATTGTCAATGATTAATATTTTTTATAAAGGCAAAACATTTATGATAAATTTTCTATTTCGTATGAAATAGATTATTTATAGACAGGTAATTAATAATTATTCAACAATTTTTATTCTTATATACCTCAATAATTTGAATGACAATAATGAAAGAAAAACGAAATAATTACGAGTGTGAATGCATCGATTCTCTTTCATTACTCAATACCGTAGCCTGTTGTATAACTGCTTCAATTCTCCTTCATTACTCATTACCGTAGACTGTTATGTTTTGCATATACATATGTATGAACTTAAAATTAGAAAATTTTATTATAATTCAAATCTAAATTTTTATAGCGTTTATATTAATACAATTATTTATTATATAATAGAATTATGACTATTTTTAACATATGAAGAATTTCAATATGAGCATGCTGTATTTTCATATTTTAATAGAATTTATAAAAAAATGTATAACAATATATTTTATATTGTCAAAATTATAAATATATGTACACATACATATATAAAAATAATTATTATATAATCATAAAGTTTTATAATTTTTCAATTTTTATTATATACAATGTCACCTTCATTATCGTTTTTAATTAAAACAAAAAATTAATCAAACGGCAATAAACTTCATAATATATGTATATCAATTTATTTTTTTCATATTTTGTTTTATCACATTATTTTATTTTTATTAGTAATATATATATTGTTATATATATAGATATGTATATGCACTTATTTAAATGAATTTCATTTGCTTTCTCCAATATTGAATTAACAATTAAAATTGATGACATATTGTAATATAATATATATATATATATATATATATATATATATATATATATATATATATATATATATATATATATGTATATATAATAAAATAAATGTAATTAAAAAATATGCATATGTTAGAATAAATTATTATTAATTTCATATATATAAAATATTATTAACTTTCGTGTTAATTATTATTATAGAAAATTATATAGAACAACATTTAATTCTATTTTAAAATTATATTTTTAATTATTGATATGATAACTGTTATATCTTTGCGGGATAGGTTATAATTTATAAAATCAAGTTTTTTTATTTTTCTTTTTTTCCCATTTTGATAATAAAAATTTAATATTTGTTATTAAAAATTTTTCGTACTTAAAATGATTGTGTCAGCATTAGAATTTTATTCACATGTAAATAATATAATATACTTATTAGACACTTTTTAAAGTGTCATATTACATAATATTATTAGGAGTTAAAATATAAATTACATGTTTTAAGTTTTAAACTGTTCTATTACTATTCAACTAATTAAATCTTAATTAAATGCCAGAAAAAAGTTTGAGGTATAGAGAAATTTTAAAAATAAGTAGGTTAAATAACAAATATTCAAAAATATGAAGAAAATAATTATGTTATATAATATTTGTTAAGTACTCAAAGAAGAGTATAAGTTATGTGAGATGAGATTATGAACATTCACTCTGCTTAATATTAATTTGAAAATTATTTTTAGCAATAAACTTTAGCTTTATTTTTAACAAAAAATTTAGTGCGCCCAATCATATGCAATATTTTCATGAAATGCTATATGAATACATAAGTAATTTACATGAAATACAAGTGATTCTTTACTTGCTATACTTAAATCTTATTTAACTTAATATTTCTACATTATGTGATTGACATATATGTATAATAATTTTACGGTATTTTTCTATTTTAGTAAATAAATTGTTTGCACAAATCTGTGTTAATACATAATTTATATGAAGATACATGCAAATTTTAGTTATTTTGTAAACACAATAGAATTTCAATTCCATGAAAATTACATGCCCTCAAACATGTACAATAAAAATTATTGATTAAAATGTCAAAAAACGAAATTTTTTTTTACCGTTTTATCTTTGAGTAGCACTATTATACTTTTATATATTTACCAAATATAATATGTAAGTAACAACCTGATAAATTAAATTGCACGAGCACAGAAAATTATGAAAAAAAAAATTTTAAATTAAATAGAACCTACTTTTTGAACTTTATAATTTACATAAATATTTAGAACTTTGTTTTTTTTTTTGTTACCTTATTTTTTATTATAGAGTTTAGGAAAATATTTACTTAAAAAATTACATATAGAAGTAAAAGTAAATTTTGAAAATTTAGCATCAATATAACATTAAAGAAATGTTTTTGTTGCTTTTTCATATATAGGTAGGTACATACATATAAATAATGAATTAATACGTTATTTACAAGTAGAATATTAGAATGTTTTTTTTGCTGCCGCCGTCGCTTACAACATAATATTAATAAAAGAGCAAATATTTTTTAACTTAGATATAAAGATATTAGCAAGTTTCTTTCTGTATTCAATAAAATAAAATTTTTAGATTTGAATATTAAAATTGTTTTTTAAACTTTGTGAGCCACACACAGAAAATATAGAATTTTTTTTAACTTGCAATGAATTATTTATAATTAGGAAATGAATTTATGTTCAAAAAATTTTAATTTTAATACTTTGGGTATTTTCATTTAAAATAAACAAAATTAATTAAAAATTTTATAAATTTGAATTGGAGGATGTGCTACTGTCTTAAAAGTTTAACTCTTTCGACTCGGCCGGTACCAGTAAAGTCAAAACTTTCCTAAAAATTAAAAATGGCATTATATTTTGTGCTAACTCTGTTGTGCTAATTCGTTTTTACATGATTCGGCACACTAAATTTTAAAGCGATTTTTTTTTTTATAACATACAGGTTATATAAAGGTGATAGATCCAACTTGTGAGACATGTGCTAATTACACTAATTACGAAAGAGTTAAAGGAATTAAAAGAAATTTATGTTTTAATCTGGTTGGTAATCTAAAATAACAAATAAAGCAGAATTTTAATTACAAATATTTTGAGTTTTTAATTTTAAAGAGAGGTTTTAAATTTTATAAATCCATAGCTTTAAATAATAACAATAAGAAGGAGAAATTTTTGTAATCCTTTATTTAAGTTTTAACCACAATTCCTTATTTTTTCTTTAACACGATATTAATAATTGCTTATAATGAAAACTACTTTAAATATTTAAAAAAAAAGTCCTTTCTTTTCGGAAAGAAGTATTATCATCTACCAATTTCTGAAAAATTAAACCAGATAGATAAGCGGGTCTAGATTTTCTCCAAAATTCTTAAATTAATTCACGCAAAATTTTTGAATTTTTGACACAGTTCATTTATTGATTGTTAAATCTGTAAAATTGATCTCACCTTTGTTTTAATAAAATGAGTAAATTATTAATAAATCTCTTTCATTATATTAGAGAAATTCTCACAATTCTTAAAATATTTTATTATATCTCGTGGATTAAAGTGTTATTTTAGTTATTTCTACGCATGTATTTATTTCTCAATACTCAATATTTTGTTTTTATACTCAGATATTGTGCTTAATCGTATTTATATACATAATTGAGCACCACTAGCTATTTATTTTTTTTTACTATATAACCGTACGAATGAGACTAAACTTAAGTGAAATACAATAATAAAGAAATGAAGATAAAAAAAATAATGCTGAATTTTGGATACTATTTTAACTATAGAGTTTTTTTATTTTGAAGAGAATTATATATTTTCTACAATACTAACACTGACATGATAATACTGACGAATAACTATAAATACTCTTATATTATATTGTATTGTTAATAAAATTTTGAACAAAAATAAAGAGATGTGAACAATAAATAAATTAAGGAAAAAAAAAAACTACAAATATATTTTTTCTCTTTGTTTTCAATATTTTTTTTTTCCATAAATTAAAATTCCTTTTTTATATTTTAAGATAAAAATATTTCGCCGCAAAATTTTTATTAAAGCGATCAATAGAATATACTTATAATATTATTATTATAATAGGCTATACTCATATAGTGAGTAAACTAATATTGTGCTGCTGTTTTACTCATAAAATATAAGATATTAAATGTAGATTTATATTGTATAGAGTGCGAAATACGAATGCGAGTTTGTGAGTACAATAAAATTTTAAAGTTTGTGAAAAGAGAAATGTGTTCCATTTTTTTTTTTAAACTTAAGTTTATAGAAGAGAAAATATTATAGTACAAGTACCTACATAGTAAGCGAATTTAACTTATAGGTGTTTGTGTTGTTTATATGAAAATTTAAAGATATAAAATAGGGGAACTAAGAGTATTAATAATATAGAAAAAAAAATCATACACAACATTGGAGCAAAATTAAAAATAGTTTGTAAGTATGTAATTAAGTATGAGGTATGAGTTATTTATCGGTGAGATAATGAGCGATGAGTTAAATGTGTTTTGTAACATAATAACAATATTTTCTTTTTTTGTTGTTATTTTCAACTTTTTAATATAAAATTTCAGGTTATGTACAGGCACTTATAATATTTTGTGTGAGTGTGTACAATATAGAAACCATTTGGTTAGCACATGATAACTATTTTTTTTTTTAATTTTTTTTTTGTTTTTTATTCCTCATTTCAATTATTATTAATAATATTTTTTTTTTCCCTCTATGCTGAGTACATACACTATACTTATTATTTGTTTTACTTATTTTGCTTTGTTGTATCACACTAAAAGATATAAAGATATTAAAGTAAAAACAAAAAAAAATTGTAATGTATACCTACATTATTACAAAGCTTAACAGAGAAACGAAAATATTGGACTTTGAACGTTCATTTGGACTTTGGACTACGATTACTTAAAAAAATAAAATATAGCAAATAAAACTTATACACATTTGTTGTGTTGTATTTTACTGTATAAATGTTATAAAAAGAAAACAACAACAATATAAAATGATGAGAAAAAAAAATATATGTACACCTAGCTGGTAGTGTGTTTTCTTTTTGTGTGTTGCTGGCTGGTTGAATTTTTATGCTATTTTGCTAAAAGGTTATTTTTAATAAGGTGTAGAGTATAGTTGTGTTTATTATAGAGAATAAAGTGTAATGTGTATAATTATATCTAGGTGGTGACTCGTGAGCATATTGAAATTTAAAGGCCCTTTAAAAGTACATATGTATATGTGTTTCAGTGTACGTATTTAAATATTTTTATCAGTTTTATTTTTCTTATTTATTAGGTACATGTTTATTTTATATTGTACCCATATATTATTTAAAAAATTAAAATATAACTACATTTATGTAAATTATTTACTATAGTTTTCATTACATGTTTTTCATACCTGCAATTTTTAGATTTAGTTGAAACAATGTGTGTATTTGTGTACGTATAGTTTATATACATACGTTGAACATGAAAAATTGTATAAGGTTAAATAAAAAATCACGACTTCTTATGAAAAATTAATGGAAATCAGTAAATTTTATGATTTTTCATGCAAAATATTTCAAGCAAAATAAATTTTTATTTTAAAGATATTAATGATCTTGGAAACAAAAATACATGTCTGTTATGTTTTAGAATTTTTGCATATTTTTTTGAAAATGCTCATCATTTTTGTTGCTAAGTCAAATATAACTGCCTAAGTTGTACTTGGAAATTTTGTATTTCAATACGAATTTTGAATTTTGTACAGCTTATATATACTAAACAATTGGATTAACCTAAAATTATCCTTTTCAGTCCTTATTAATTACATATTAATAACTTCTGACAAAATTTGGTCAACTACATATATCTCACCAAATCTCCCATAAGTGTTAAGTCAAATTAAAAAAAATCTAAAAGTAAAATCCTCAAAAGTAAAATTAGTACCAAATTTTTTTTCGGCTTAATTAAATTTAAAATAAATTTACGAGAATCAAATGGTAAAAAATAATTATTTGCTTCTTGCTATAGGTGATTGTTCTATTTACCTATGCATATACTTTAAAATTCGAAAGACTATGTACATGTGTATGTATGCATGTTTATTGTAAAATAATTCGTATTACTAACGTGTTATGCATATACGACATCCATACGACAAATAATTTTAAAATAATGTTTTTCTATCTACTTACATGTATAAACGACGATAATGAAAACAAAAGGGTATAAAGTGCATTTGAATATAAAAAGAACATGTACGAATTAAAAAAAAAATCAAAAACAAAAGATGAAAAAAATTTGTACGAAATACACGTATAAATGAGAAAAAAAAAGTAAAACAGTTGAATGACGCATAAAAAACAATGCGTTTGAGAGAATTTCTCTTTGTTTTTCCTTATTTTTTTGCATTTTTAATATTTGACAAGAAAATTAAAAATGTCACGAATACTTTGATTACATTGCATTATTTTTCATTTTTATTTTTATTTTTTACACATAACCTATTGATTTTTCTGCACAATATTTTATGATTATTTCATAAGTACATGTACGTGCATGTATATGTATGTACATGTATATATATATGAAATTGTTAAAATTTTTATGCATCAGTAATTACTGTTATTGATTTATTTTAATGTTATGTTATGTTACGGTTCGGTTTTTCATTATAATTGAATCAATTCCTGCAATACAATTATTTTAAAAAAAATTCATTAATATTTAATAATGATCCGAATTTAACTGAAATTTATTTATTTGTATTAATTAATTTTGAAACTACTCGAAAGGAAATTTTAAATTTAATTAATCTAATACTAATATAGATGAATAGAATGTTGAAATAGTTGAATTATTGTTTGCTAATGTAAACCTTAAATTAAAAGAAATTTTTGTGTTTATATTGTAGATTTTCGGATTTAATTTAATTTGAGAATAAAATTTCTATATCTCTAATATCAAGTATTATATACATTATGGAACTAAAGAGAATTAATTTATTCTTTTCTTATTTAAATTATAAATTATTTAATAAATTTAGATTTTTTCAAAATGATATTTGTAATTGTGTACTTGTTCATATTCATTTTGCTTAAAAAAATGTTTAATGAATTAAATTTTAATTTGAAACAGTGATTCCAAAGTCCATAAAGACCTGCAAGGGGCCTACGAAAAAATATGAATTTAATTAGTAATAAATGTTTTATTTAAGTTTCTCATATGTACCTTGCTACTATTAGAAATTTAAATCTATCAAAGAAAGTAGCAGGGGGGGGTCTAATAAAAATTGAAAAACACGATAAGGGGTCTATGAGACAAAAAATTTTTGGAAACCTCTGATTTAAAATCAGTAATATGAACATAAATATTTTAAAAATTTATTTACATTTTCATAGTACATTTCTACGACTGTATATTGTATTATGTAATTTTAATGAAATCCTATATATACTTATAAAATTTATCAAAATTTATTCATGCTAACACACACACACACACAAAATCATTTCAAAAACAGGGCAAAAAAAAAACAAGAAAATAAAATTAGAAAAACTCACATAATTCAATTTTGATTACTTAATATATTTTTTAATAGATTGTTGTATAATTTCATTCTATTGCTGACTTTAAAAAATCATAGCAAATTTAAAATCATTATTATGACACACGAATGATATTATACAATACGATATATGGCATATATATACAATTTGATATATATACATATATATATATATATATTGTATATATATATATATATATTGTATATATATATTTGATATATCTGTTCCGAATAAGATGACATCATTTTCTTTTCAATGATTTTTGAATTTCTGATACAGAGAGACAAAACTGTATTTTTTTCCTTTCCTTCTCTCTTTTTATAAAAATATCAGTATATACACGTGTATAACAGAATATTATGTACATTTATTTAAAGAAGACAAATTCCAGACAAATCAATTATCCTAAATTTAAAAAATTGATTTATTTTTTATTTTTCTTGTTGTTTTTATTTTAATTTTTGTCTAAAGAACACAATGTAAAAACAAAAACAACAAAATGTAAGCATAAAAAGAACGGAAAAATGAAAAATCTTATTGTAATTTAAATAATTCCAATAATTGATTTTGAGTGTTAAAAAGGCATCAAATCAATAAAAAATAGAACAAGAAAAAAGAAAAATTTTTAAAATAAAAACGAAAAACAAAAATAAAAGAGGAAAAGTCCATTAATTTATAAAAAAAAAAAAAAGATTTTTTTTGTTTTCATATTTTTTTCTGATTTCTTTCAGTTTTATTTTTTATTTTTCTTTTTGTATGACTCGTTCATTCTCGCACTCATTTTTTATTCAACAACAATTTAAATTATATTTACTTTAAAAACCCATATGGTTCAATTTTATTTAATGGTTTCCATAATATTACAATATTTAATTTAATTATAATTTTTTTTGTTTTTAGTTTAAAATTTTTAATGAATTAAAATTTTTGAAGGATTTTTCGTTATTTTAAAATATGGTATAATATATGTATGTATATTCACTCGCACATTAATTAAATTAAAAAATTTAAATAAAAGAGAATCGAATTTTAAGTTGGTTAACCTTGCATAACACAAATAAGAGTATATTATTTCAAAATTATTATTATTGTTGTGGCTCTCTGCTGAAACGATTTTTGTATTTATCAAAATTGAAAAATGATAACATATTTTTACTTTGAGAATATTTTGCTATAATAAAATAAAATTCATGGATACTCAATATTTATTGTACTATTATGAGAGCATTAAATCATGCAATAGTTTTCGACAATGACTATAATAATGTAAATAAAATGTTTGTTGTTGCAATTGTACGAAATGTATAATATACACATGCATATGTCTAATTTTGTTAACTGAAAATTATATACTTATGGTGTAATTTCATTTCAATTCAATATAAAATTTTTAGAGAGCAAAATTTAAAATTTTTTACTGTATAACTTTAAAATGATTAGTAAATTTTCACCTCGGAAAAGACTCAAATTAATACGTTATATTCAATGTACATTATGTAGATATATTATATGTATATCAACATTTATAGTTTAAACTAATCTGAAGGTATGATATTGCCAATGATGTTTTGTCAATTCCAGCTTCCGATTCAAAGCAACTTTTGAAAACATATTTTCTATGTATAAATTTCAAAAACAATTTTGTTCAACATTTTCTGTACATAAGTTAACTTTGAAAAATAAAAATCAATTCAACTTGTCTCAGTCCCTATATTTTTAATGAATAACTTTTAATTAACGCAACATGAAATATGTACCTGCACACATAATTTAATTTGCATAGCTATTTTCGGTAACATTTAAACTAATTTGTAATTGTAAAGAACAGATACTGTTATATATGTACCTATATATTTTGTATGTTCATAATAAATACTATTTTTATGCCTAATTATTAAACTGTTTTTGTCTATCAAATTAGCATAAATTCCTACCTACATTTAAATTTTTCTTTTTTAATTAAATTACTTTTCTATTTATAAATGAAATACCGAAAAATTAGTAACGACAAAGCTAAAATGAAAAAAAAAATAAAAAAAAAACAAAGTAATTAAAACTTAAGTACTCATGTAACATAAACAATATATGAACGGAACGTCTACATTTGTTATATACGAACATATACCTACGTTTACTAGTACTTAAACAATTGTAATTATTATTAAACAATGAAAATTGAACAATAAAAAGCGGCAACAATTATTGTTATTACGATTATTTGCAAACGATATAAATTGTGACAAAAACAAGTAAAAATAAAAAAAAACAACAAAAATAATAAGAAAAATTAAAAGAGAGGAAGAAGAAAAAAAAATAGCAACAACAATAATGCTCTCGCTTATTTTTATATCCCGTCCCGATCCGACTTGTGGACTTTGGACTTTACCGTAATAAAATAAGTATTATTCAAAAATAAAATTAAATTGTATGGTTGAACGAATTGAAAAAATGTAACAAATTTTAAGCAAAAAACAAAATCAGAAAAAATAAGAAAAGGAAATTGCAAAAAAAAAAATTTTTTTTCTTATTTCTTTTTTTGTGATTTTCTCTTTTATCTTCATGTTTCATTAAATTCTTTTTCCTCTTTTAAATTTTTTCTTTCTTCTCTTTTATTTTTTTTTACTTAAAAATCTTTTTTATAATTTTTAAGCGCCAGAAGCTTCAATTATACATATTTGATTTTATACTCGTATAATCTATATATTAAAAAATATACACAAGTTATTTTTTATAATGTTTTGTACAAAATGTAGGTTATGTTCATACTCGTACTTATATATACATACTGTTATTTTTTTTTTAAAAAAGAATCAAATGCGAATTTCAATTTAAATAATTGAGATTTTTCTTATCTACACCCATTCAAACTGTGTACATTATGATAATAGTATTACATATGTTTATGTGTGTATTTTAAAAATCGCAGGTATTTAAAAAAAAAAATAAAAGATTCAATTTAAAAATCTTTAAAAGAAAAGTCAAAAGAATTAGTCAATTTAATTTTTTGATTATTCTAAATTTAAAATAACAGAATTTTCTTTTGATTTTGAAGAAAGTTTACAGATTGTTTTCTTAAAAGAAAACTAAGTGAATTAATATTGGATATGCTGGTTATCGGGCTAATTGTATTCAAAGTAAATTTGGTAATTTTATTAAAGAAAAATTAAATATGTAGGAATGTATGTTGCCTTTTTCATTATAAATTTTAAATGTATTTTTAAATTTAAGTTGAAAACTATAAACATTTTTTTAAAAATTTAAGGCATCTATTAATTCTTTTCTTATTCTTCCTATTACTCTTGTATTGCATACATATACCGGCATAAATAAGAAAATTATTTTAAAAATTAAAAATTTTTAAAGGCGGAATAAATTATTAAAAATAACCCCAAAGTTTATTATAAAGTATAATTAATCTTATCGGCTATTATTAAACAATTCAACAATGTGCTCATTTTGCCGTTCATTTTACATCTTCTCTCCTACAACAACGTTTTCCTCTGTCTCTCTATATATGCTTGAGGGTGAATACGATTATAAATTATGACACGAATATGTGATTTTAAAATAATAAGCAGTAAAGTTTTTAACATTTAATAGACTAGGTGTAAAGCTACACAATGTTGTATTCAACTTATGTTGTTGTTATTTTAAAAGAAAAATTTTTAATTAAGTTTTGTTAATATAAAAGCAATAATGTACAAAAAAAATTTGATTTATATCATAATAACATATGCAGGTAAATATGTACAGATTTTGATTTATGTACATACATGTTATGAATTTATTATGAATATGATTTTAAGAATATATGTTACGAGTAACATAAATTTTCTCTCACATTTTAATTATATACTAGCGACATAATGTGTCTTATTCTAGCAGAGAATAATATTAAGTTGTTAAATACTATTATTACATAAATTATATAGAATTGATTTTTATCATTAAATTATTAATCACTGAATTTCTATAAAATATAATTATTATGCATGTACATATATTTAACATGAATATTCTATATATATAACATTTAATTATTTTGAATTAAACCATTATTTATGATTAAAAATTATAATTTTTAGCTATTAGATATAAATAATTTTATGTAGAAAGAATATAAAGGTTTAGTCATATGGGAATAAACCATATGGGAAATTATTACTTTATCCCGGATATCCTAACCAATATGGTTAATAGATAAATTCTTTTTCATCAATTAATTATCAACTCATATAATTTATATGCATAATACATCACAGGTTATTTTAAGGGAAAAAATTTGGTATATATATACATACAATAGTCATCAATATTTTATAAATTTATGCACATGAATTTTATTATTAATAACACTATTATACATTACCATTTAAAATTATATAAGTATTTAATTTGTAAATTTTTAAATCTGTAAATAGAAAATAGTGTTATATATATATACATATATATATATATAGTTTTATATATATTTATATATATATATATATATAAGAAATACATATACATAATTATACGAAGAATATTGTTGAGTGTGTTTATTATGGAGCAATGACATACAAATTATTTGAGTAGCAAAAGCGATATAAGCAAAACTAATATACTTAATTATTGTTAGTTTATAGTATAGAGAATTATATTTAAATAAATTTTTCACAGTATAACAGTATTTCAAATTTTCAAACTTTCAGATTATATATCGAACAAAATCGCTTCAAAAAATATATGGAAAAGCAATTTTTTTTATAGCAAATCTATACAGTTTGCATATTTCTATATACTGAGGCAAAAACGGGTTATTCATAACAAAAATAATTTAAAAATCCATTTGAATTTATAGCTTTGATTTACAATTTAAAAATAGTTTACATGTAAGTATGAAATAGTCATATAATATTTTTAATGTTGAAATCATTAATCATCTCGTATTTTTATCATGAATTCTAAAAATTGACTTAATAATTTATAAAGGAACTAAGTATACCCAACAACTTATCCAATTTTTATATTGTTACAACGAATCATATGTACCTACCAAACTAAAAACTTATAAATACAAAATTACATATTGTATAAATAAATTGTTTTTACAACAGTAAAAAAAAACCAGTGAAATATTCATCACGACAACTTCTTGAATAACGATAAAAGTGATCGCTTATCTGTATAAATGCATATATGTAGTATGAAAAAATTGTTCACTTCAATTGATAATTGCTTATTAACCTCACGATATATAGACATGCATACCTATATAACACTTTATATGGGTTTATATAAAACAAGCAAAAAATTAAAGTAATCATTTATTATAAAAGAAAAAAGGTTTAAACAATTCCAGTACGTATACAAGAAATGTGCATAAATCAATGATTAACGTGTCATATAATGTCACGTTTCTTTCTTTTATATATATTTTTTTTACTTTTAAAAATATATTCATATTTAAAAGTTTTTTAAAATACATACGAAATAATTTATAACAATTTTATATTTACAATAATATTAAATGTAGGTAAAGTGTACGTATACATATTAGCTAAGGAAATAACCCCGTTTTTTCTTTCGAATATATTCAAGAAAAAAGAGAAAAACAGAAAGAAAAAAAACAACTCTTCTACATTTTTAATACATTCTCCTTATTTGTATGCAATATATAGACGAAATAGTATTACGATAGTACATAATATATGTACACAACACAATTTGCACAGTGCATTATTATATACAACGTTATGTACAACGTTGTTATCACAGTTATAATATTATTGTGAATTATTTTCATTTATTTATTATTTTGCTGTTATACAGTTTCTTTTCTCTTCACTCGTTTTGTTTTTTTATTTCTAAATAACATGTACATAGTATTAATACTTATAAAGTTTTTCTCATTTTCCTAAAATGGTAATTGTTTGCAATTGCAAAAATAAAAAAAATAGAGAAAAAAAAATATAAATTAAAGAAAATATAGAAGTAAAATACGGGATGAACTCCAGAATTGAAAATAAAAAAAAATTGTGTATATATGTATACCAAAAATGGTAATGGTGAATGTAGACAACATTCCTAATTTAGTATTGTTTTTAGTAGTAAAAAAAAAAGAAACAGTTTTAAATATTATAATGAAAGTATAGAGTACAAATAGACAATTTGATAACAAAATAAGAAAACAGGAATACAAATCTGTTATTTTCTAGGAAATAACAGTTATTAATGCAATACTCATATTTTGTTTTGGTTTATTACTGCATATATGAGAATTTCTTAAAGAAACTCTTTTAGTATTGTAATGAAAATTATGTGAATATTATTATTGCAGATTTCTAAATTTGGAGAATATAATAAAATTCTGTAAATTCTGTTATATTAGCTGTAAATTTATTTTATTTATTTAAAAAAGGAACAATTAACAGTTAAGAAGAATTTTGAAAATTAATACAATCTTATGTTTTAATTAAATATTTTCTCATGCTACTTATAGTAAAGTAAAATATTCTTAGCGTATTAAATATGAATGTTATGAATGCCAAAAAACCATAATAGCATAATAGTATAATCAGTAAGCCATTTTTGGATTATATACGAAGATCCTGTTTATATTACTATTGTTAAATAAAAAATATTATAACCATAACTAGATTTTGTTTTATTTTTATTGAATTGCTTTGTGTTCATATTTTAAATTAGTTTGTAATTAAATAATAAATATGAATTTCCAATTCCATATTAAACTAATTGCGAAAAAAGTATATTGATTTAATATCTTGTACCTATAATTAAAATTAATTTTTATAATATTAATTATTCTCAAACTGTACAAAAATCATAGTAATTTTCCAGATGGTAACAATTGAATTAACACTGAAATAACACTGCACCTATACTAAAATTTACATGCATAGTAATATTCGACAATATTAAAGAGAACAATAAACAAAGCACATTATTAGTGACAAAATTCCTGTTAACATTCTATTAAAATATAATTATTATTATTTTCATGTTATGTTATTAAAAACCATTATTTAGATTTGAGAATATTGTTGAAGGTACTTCTATATTTTATGACACTATGTTATTAAAATAAAAAAAAAACAGAGAATAATGTAAATCAATTCTCATGTAAAGGAAAAGGAAAACATTGTATATTTACATTAAAATTTTTATTTATTTTCTTTTTAAAATTATTTTTCCCTCTTATTTCTTATTTAAACGGAAAAGTAAAAAAATTATTGAACTTTTAGTAGAATTGAGAACGGATATTTCAGCAAAAAAAAAATCAAAATGGAGAAATGTTTCCAATATTTTTATGTTCTATTGCTACACAGGTAGTATTCGTATTAAAATATTATGCATGCATATATAGTATATGTGTTATTTTATATACATTTTGCATTTAAAATGAGTACATTTATTTTAGAATATAGCATGTATAATCACAATATAACAGAGTTTTATTGTTCCGTGTATATTATATTTGAGCCTGTATAATGTATTTAATTTCCGTTTCGTTTATAACAAAGTGCATCATAAATTTAATATTATTGTAAAACCAAAATATAAATTATTGTAATTTATATTATAAAAAACACGTAAAATATAAATTGCAATTTTTTATTTTCATTTACTGATATAATAATAATTATTATATTTATAAATACTTAAATATTAATAATTAATTATATTTATAAATACTTTTTGCTTTGTTATGAATTACATTTCCTTTATGTATTTAAAATTGAAAAATTTAAAATTTTTTAAAAATAAATTTGGTACTTATATAAAATTTATGATATTTTATATATGCATGGAAAAAAATTAAAATAATTAAAATTATCAAAAAAATGTTAAAAATTCTATAAAATTTCGAATTTTTCTACATTAAATCTTTCAACAAGAAAAACAAGAAAAAAACAAATGCCAATCTGTTCCTATTTAATGCTCTTTTTCGCTTTTCCCCGTCTTTCAAAAAATTTTTCAAGTTTACAAAACACAATAATTCACAAAAAATGCATTGTATTACAACAGTGTTGTAATGGCCAATAAAAGTTGTACCGTTTGTCTTCATTGTAATAAATTTTATGAGAACAAAAAAAAATACTCTCTGTTTTGTAATTTTTTTCTCTCAACTCAATTTTCAATATCCTACTTACTTTTTTTTTCTTTTTCTATAAACAAAATATTTTTAACCATTTAATGACCTTTAATTTTTAACATTATCTTTTATTTTTATGTATGCACATATTATGTATATGTATAGCCATAAAATGTGTAATTTACAAAAATAAATAAAATTATATATACATTGTTTTTATATAGTGCAAGGTACTTACTTTAATTTTAAATTTAATCGACCCTTTAATATAAAGTTACAAAGTACAAAAATCATAAAATGAAACCAAAGTACTAAAATTTAATGTAACCGCACCATATACATAAAAACACCAATATATATATATATATGTATAGGTACGCGTTTCATTGATAAATTTTTATTTTATTTTTTTTCTTTTCATTTTATTGTAATTAATTTTATTATTATGTATACATATATATCTATAAGGTTTTCAATGAGAAACTGTTATATACTATATTACTTATATATAAGAATAAAAAAAATATAAAATCTATGTAATATTAAAGAAAATATACCAAACCAAAACTGGAAGTATTAAAATATTTGTTTTGTTCACGTCAAAAATAATACCAATAACAATATATAAGTAAATTGTATAAGATAACAAGAAAATAAGAAATATTTTTTTCATTTTTTTTTTATTATAATAAATTCAAAAATTGACACACCTTTACACTAAATGGCGCTGTTCTTTAGTGATTCTTAAAAAAAGTTAATTTTACAATCGATCGCATGCTGTTAAGTAATAAATTTTTATTACAACAGAATTCGTTTTTTTTTTTCATATATATATGTAGGGATATGCAATGCTCACGAATACGTTATATATGCCTATATAAATATTTTAAAAACGATATCGAATCTTTAGTTAATATCTTATTGAATAGCTTTACAATTTTAAATTTTAAATTAACAATAAAATATCATAATTTTTCCAATATTTTATTTACAAATATTTTAGATTGTAATGAAACTGTGTTATTTACAAATAAGATAATAATTTTTATTTCGTTTATAGAATAAGAAATTAGTGCATTAAATTAAAAGCACTTAATTAAGAATCTTTTATATAAAATTAAATCGGAATAATAAAAGTGACCATTTATATAATATAAAATTTTATTTTTAATCTACACATAAAGATTTACTTAAGAAAATAGAAGAAAAAATTTAATTAATTTTAATTGGAAAATTTATTATATTTTTTTAAATATAAGAATAACAATTAAAATATGGGAATATCGTAAATATAAATTAATTTACACGCTTAGTACCAATATTAATGCTAGTGGTAACAAATTAAATTTTATAATTAATAAATAGCTAAAAAAAATTTAAAAGATACTCAAAATAATTTCATGACCAATGGTTACTCTTTTTCTTTTATATTTTTTCACTCTTTCTCTTTTGTATTATTAGAATTCTAATTTTGATTTTATTATTAACTTATTAGCATTAACAATAATAACAATAATTTAAAGAGCAAACATATATGGAAATATTATTAAAAATCTCTTTCTATACAGTAAAATTATATTACAACAAAACTACATGTATCGCCACAATAGCATACATGATAGTTGAATGCAGTATTTAAATTGTTGCTCACCTGCTGATTTTTATAGAGGATAATATGTAAAAATGTTAAAATATTATTAAATTAATTTATTTAACTATTTACGTAAAAAATTAGAATAAAAACGAAAATAAAATGTAATTTATGTAATATTCTTTTATTGTTATTTTTTATTAAATAAATATAAATTATCCAATATTTATTGTGAATTTTAGTTTTATGCCTTCTCTTTTTATTTTATTATTATATTAAATGGAAAATTTTTTATTAATTATTTCAAGGCATGACATTTAAAGTTGTCAAATAAAATTGTTTAAAATAAAATGAAAAATTGAGATGAAAACAAATTTATTTATGAAATTTTATTTTATTACATAACAGTCATTAATCATTAACGTGCAAGCATTTAAATATGAAATTAATTTAAAAGTTAGGAGTGGAGTTGTTGTAAAGCAATGAGGTTTTAATTCGAATTTGATCTGTTAAGTTTTTTTTATTAAATACTAAAAAGTGAAAGTTAATTTTAATATAAACCTTGCAATTCATGTGCACTCAAGTTTTTAGCAATATATTTCAAGGAATTAATTTGAAACGAATTTAATTAAAAATCAAGTAATGATTTTATTTGTTATTTTTATTTAACTTAAAATTTTTCATTATACTTAATTAGAAATAAGAAAATTGTGTTGAATAAAACTGAAATCAAACTGTACGACCCCTAGAAATATGCAAAATTTACTCATTTGATGGGTTAACGATTTTAAAAACACAGATATTATTGAAGATCTACTAAAATTAAATATTATTTCTAATTTTCTTTTAAATACGTAAAATTTATTAATTACCAAATCCCGTTTAACATTTGAACTAAATCGAATGAAAGGACTTTCATAAAAACAAGCTATCAATGAAAACTAAAAAACATTAATTAAATTCATAAATATTGAATAACCTACAATTTTAATTATTTTCTAGTTTAGAATACAAAAATATAAAAAAAAATTATTAATGGATTTTTAGATTTCTGAAATTAATTTTAATTTACTTAATTTTTTTAATTTATTTTAAGTAATTTTTCAAACTTTAGACCGTGTATTTTGTTGTATATTAACCTTAACATTATTTTTAAATAAAATTTACAGTATTTAAACATTTAATTTTTTGTTTTTTTTTATTTTTTTGTTAAATGAAAAATAAATCAAAATGTAAAGAGAATAAAAAATTGAATGCGACGATGCCCACTTAGTCACGTTTTAAATTTTTAATTTTTTTTCTTTTGTTATACTTATTACAGTGGTTTTCAAATAATTTTGTTAAAAATTATGAAATTTTGAAATTTAACATTATGTTTCTGAAATTTTTTTGGTTCTCAAGCCATATCGATTCTGCATTGGGGGCAGTATTTCTAAATTTGTAGTAAGTGTATATAAATAATACACTTATACAAAAACACATATAAATATATAAATATGTAAAATACATAAATAAAATATATACTTAAATATAAATACAATTTTTCCGAAAAAAATTTTTGTTTTGGAAATATTTGAAATTTGCATTTTGAAATTTCTTTCGAAACAACAAATAGTGTTTCGAAAAATTTGGTTCAGCTCATTCTAATAAAAGCGTAAAATGTAAGAGTAATGAGTACAACTAAAATACGGCAAAGGAATCAACGAAACATTTGAAATTCACTGAAAATTTGTCAAATAAAAATACTTGACTCAAATACTACATACTCAATGACTAATTACTCGTTTGACTCTCAATTAAATCTACTCAATATTAAAATAAAAAACAATATAACTAATTTATGTATCTATTATAATTGGAATTCTAATAACAATTCGCTGACTCGCTCACTCAAATTTTTTTCCATATGACATATTTGACTGTTGAAATAGACAATTATAAAAAAAAAAATGAGTGCCGGTTATTGATTTCGTAACATAATGAGTATAGAAATTCAAGAAACACAAATTTTACAATAAAAAGAAATTAAAAAAAAATGTTTTTTTTTTTTTTGTCTGATTCAAAAACTATTTTCAGCATTTTAATATTTTAGAAAATATTTAATTTTTTTTTGTTTTTGTTTTTTTACTAAAAGTTCAAAGTCCATAATCGTGCATTCAAGACGACGGCAAAATAAATAAAATAAATTACAAAAAACACAAAAAAAAAAAAACTTGTGTAAATACTTAAAAATATTTGTATGAAAAATTTTATAGTCAAAAAAAAAAACTTTGTACACAGAGTACATGATAATTTGAGTTTGAGATACCCAAAAAAAAAAAATTATTTTAAAGGGTGAGGCAAATGTAATTGCGTTATTAACTGAAATTAATAATAAAAACAACAGTAATAAAAAATAAATAAGATACAACATTAAAAATTGAATGTTGAGTGACAATGAAAAAGATTGCCATTATAATAAGGAAAAGGGGAACAAGAGCGGGCGCCAAGACTGTAAAAGAAAACTTTTTTTTCTTGTAATTTAAATTTTATGTTTATTTATTTTTTGCATATACACATATGACTAGTTTTTGCCTTGATTGCATTTCATTAAAGAGATTATTTTTTTTAACAGAAGATTTTTTTCATTCTGTTACCCAAGTACCATTTTTATTATTAACTTTTAAACTGTGTCACGTCAAAAATTGTTATTACATTAAATTAGTAAAATTATATTAAAAAAAAAAATAGTTTTGCATTTTGAAGAAAAAAAAAAGAGTCGTGCAAGTAAAATTTTTTTTTGGTTCGTAGCTTCACTTAATGTTTATACAATATGGAATTTATTAGTTTTAAAAATCTTGTTTAATATTTATTGTAGTAACTCGAATCTCATATTTACGCCATAACAGGATACTGACGGAGAAAACGGAATATTTTCATATATATTCAGATGGCAGTAAAGTTGCATATCAATACAGAATATTGTCATATATGAGATAGTAGTAATATGTGAGCCATTTGCTCTGCAGAGAGTTTACTTTAACTTTAAATCTCAATTTTCTATTAACGTGTAATGTAATAGTTCCGTCAAGAGAGAATATTTTTTGACAATTCGTATTCTTTATGTATATATAATTTGTTTTTAGTTTTATTTCAAATATACTTGCCACTTTCGTCAATTATTATCAAATTATTCTCTTTACATGTTAAAATGTTGTTAATGTTATGTTCATTTCAATATAATTTTAGTTTGAACAAAACATCACTCTGTATTTGATTATAAAGTTTTTATTCTTTGAAAATAAGCGATTTCTTTTTATCTTTTTCTTCTTTTTGGCACCTACATTCTTGTGTATATTAAAATATGCCTGCCTCAGAAAAGAAAAAATCCAAGGTGAATTTAAGTGATAAAGGTCACCGTTATGTCTAATATATATATACATTTATTTTTTCATCATAGATATTTATAATTATATATACAAAAATATCATTTCTATATTAAGAATATTATTTAATATAAAAGTAAAAAAAATTAAATTTTAAATTTAGTAATAAGGATATTTTAATGTTCTAATGCAAGTATAATTGAAATAATTGGAAATTTCTGCTTAAATCATTATAAAATTTAAATTCTGATTAGATTTTATATTTTGCTTTTGCTAAATTATTCTCTTTTATTAAAAAACTATTTAATTATTATGTGTTTGATATATAACTATAAATTATCTATTATTAAATACAATCTCAATTTACGCTGTTTTAATCCATATAAGTAATTGCGCGTGTATTGTAATTATAATGAATAAATAACCAAGAATATTTTATTTTATATAAATTTATGCATACATATATGCCTGGGAATGTAAGTTGTGATTGTGACCCAAATTGCAAATAAGAGCGTAAATATATTTTCTGTTATTCTCTATTCACTGAACGCATAATAATAAAAATACCTATTATAAAATAAAGAAAGTTATTAAGGGTATTCAGAAGAAGAACAATAACTAAAGTATAATGCTATATTAAATTACAATGCAATTACATAATAATATATTAATAGACGCAATACTCTCTTACAAATACATATACATTCAAAAATGCATATATCATTAAAAATAATTTCGATTTTTAATTATAAATTAAGTATACATATATGCAAATTCATTTTATTAGTAATCCAATATTGTTTTTTTCAATTAATTAATTTTCTCTAATTTTATGTAAATTATTATTAATGATTCAATTAAATACACACATACATACATAATAATTTCATTTTAAGTATGGTAATTAATTTTGCTTGAATATTTATAGAATGCATATATAGGGAAAGCATCATCAACAATAGAAAATTTCTATTCAGTTAAGCACACATCGTAGGTATTATTTTAAAAATTTAGAAAATTTACTGTCGCCAAACTAAATTACTAAAACATTAAAAAAATTTTAATTATTCATAATGTAATTTAAGAAAATTGAAATTAATTTTTATGAACCTAACCCAATTAATTGTTCTAAAAATAAATTAATATATTATACATTTAGTAAAGTATACTATATATTATGGACTCATAAAACTTTACTATGTATCACAAAAATGTAGTAAATAGGTCAGATTTTCTATACTGTTAAATGAAATTTTATGCAAATTTTAAGCATGTTTCTATAATTAAATAAGTAACAATTTCATGAATATTACAATTCAGTGTAATTATAAAAAAATATTTTGAGAAAATTTTATGATTGTGAAAAAAATATTCAAAAATATTTTGGTTTCAAAGTTCACTTTTTTTATAGGAATGCAAATTGTGAGTTATATTAATTATTATTAAAATTCATGATTTCGTATAAAAAATAATTTCAATTGAAAAAGTTTATTTTAAGGGTAAATCCCACATTCAAATGATTAAAATTTTCTTATTTTTTAATTAAATAGCGAACAATTTGTTTATAAAATTTCATTTAACTGTATTAGTTGAATTATTGTGAATCAACAAGAATTTCGAAAAATGATCAAATCATTAAATGATTCACAAATTCACAATTTCCTTTAAATTAAACAAAAAAAAAAATACATATATGAAAATAAAGTGATCGGTCAAATGTTATTGAAATGTAATTTCTATTTTATATGAAATATTTTCGAAGAAAATGTTTGATTTAAACTTTTTATGTTATCATGATCAATAAAGTAATTGATATAAATAATATGAATACAATATGCCACGAATGAGTTTATGTTACCATTGTGAATTAATCCGAAATCACCAACAAAATAAATTAATATTATGTAGGTACTTATGATTGAGATAGATTGTAGATTGTAGATTTTAAGGAAACTGAGATTGAAATAACAAATTGTATACATATAAATCATATTATAAAGACCAAATCCATATTATATAAGAGAATACATTGAATAAATCAAATGTTGCATACTATTCTTCTCATTCAAATATAAAATTTTGTTTTGAGCATGCAATAAATTTTTATTTTTCTCAATATTTTGAAAACATAAAAATTGCACTCAATTATTTTCCTAAATTCATGCACTCAATTAGTGCATGAGAGAAAAATTTGTTCCTTAATTTTAATACATTTATGCATAAATGTGAAATATCCTTTCTTAAAATATGAAATTAATATATACTTTATACGAGTCTATACAACAGTCAAACATATATTGATTTTAGGAAAATTCTTAATTCTTATATTAATTAACAATATTATTATTCATATTAAATTTCATATCCGATTTCCCATGCATATAAAATAACACGAGTATAATTAATAATAATTGTAATACGTGTATGTAGATATGTATGTATGCACATACATATATCATGTATGTGCATGGGAAATACGGAAATTTTTTCATTAAATGAAAAATTTCCTATATAAAATTACAAAACTAAAATTACAATTTTTGTTATTCTGTTTGCTTTTTTTTTAATTACATAGTATTATGGGGAGAAAAACAAAGTGTCAACGAAATCAATTTAAATATTTTTTAAACTTATAATTATAATATACATGTACATATACATAATACATTCATACATGTGTATAACATGTCTGGTACACATGTGAGCTTAACAAACATGTTTCACATAATTTTTTTTTTGTGTTGTTCAATTTTTCATTATTGAAATTCAATATTTTTCCATTATTATTTGTATGTTTTTTTTTTCATACCATACTCATATTCATAACACATAATGTGTCATATTGGACTTTGGACTCATATAGTAAAACTAAACATGTTATATAATATGGAAGTATATATATACATGAATAGATATACATATATATATATATATATTAATAATATATTATTCAATATATTGTACACTTAATTAAAGATTATATCATAAAAAAAAATTCCATTGGTAGTAGCTAGCTAGTTTTATACTATATACAAAAATTTGTATATATAACAGATATGTGTATAGGGAAGAGAAACATAAATTTCAGTACCTAAAAAGATTAAACTATACTAAAGATTAACAAAATAATTTTCTTTTGAAAAAATTCCTTTAAAATTTTATAATTTGGTTTTAAAATTTGTACAGATCTGAAATACAATATTATTTATTTGTATAGATGTTTGATTAAAACAAAACTTTTATACAAATATATATATATAGTAACACATATATCTGCCATAATTTTTAAATAGAAAATAAATAATAATTAAGTGGAGAAGTACAATGATCTCATCTTTATATTATTGAAAAATTTTTAGAGAAAGGTAAGCGATAAAATTATAAAAGTTTACACAATAAAAACAAGTTTTACAAGATTTTTCTAAAAAAAATAACACTTTTAGAAATCTTAGAACAATATAATTAAATTGAAATTATATGCATATATATATGTATGTATTTAAGAATATAAGTACTTACATAATGTATAGGTATTCAACATCAAGTCATTTAGTATTTTATTAAAATTAAAATTAAACGAAATACAAATTGTTAGAAAGCGTAGAATTGAATAAAAGTATTTTATCAAAATGAACTTGTTAAATGATCAAAAAAACAAAATAATAGTTTTACTGTCATTGATAAGTCAAAGAAAAATACATAAATTAAAGATAATACCCTAATAAACAGAGGACACTATTTACATATATAATTTACACTCACATTTTGGCTTATTTTTCAAAGTATACGGGTGTTATAATGGCACTTTTAAACTTGTACCAGAAAAAAAAATTATTGAATTTTTTTCTTTTTGTCTCATTTCATTTTAACTCATTAGAAATATTGTAAGAATTCTTTATTTATAAATAAGCAGCGCAATTTCATTATAAATTTTTCTCAAGTTTTTAGAATTTTGTATACAAGCGCTAAATGTTTTTTTTTTTTTTGGTTTTTATATAAATAAATTAAAAGTCTTAATGATGACATTAATTTGTTTTCTTATATTAAAAGTTTTTCTTTTTTTGTTATTTTCTATTTTTTTTTTCAAATGTAAAATTTCAAATTTTAATTATAGCATTGCCAGAATGTATGATTTTGTGAAATAATTTTATAAGTAGATTACGATAAATGTTAAAACTAAAGATTAATAAACTTTAAAATAACAGATTACCGCCTTATAGAATCTAATTTATACAATACGTAAGGGATTCGATCTATTTTCAATATTAATATCATACAGTAATCAAACTGTATGCGTTTCATAAAATATTGTTTAAATCAAACAATAAATTTTACAATAATGACTGTGAATAAAACATTGTTGTGCTATTTGCTGCACTACACTATTGGAGTATAATTTTTGTAAAAGGAACACTGTTGTAGCCACTTTACAGCAATAATCATGCGTAACACATTCTTTAATCAGCATATTGGCATTAACATTAAATATACGCAATACTGACATACCAGCAGCATCCATTTTTTTATATATAATGTAGCTATGTATTTAAATAACAATGTTAAATTGGCAACTTTTTTACTTTTACAAAATACATAGTCTCGACAATTCAACATTATATCATGTATAAGTAAATGCATAAAAAATTTAGTTAAATATACTGACATTTTACATGAAAATTATTTCATTCGTTTTAATATAAATTGCCATACTTATTTAAACATTTTTCTTTTCTTCTATATTTATTATTGCATACCTACATACATACATATATATTTTCTACTTAAGTTAATTTTGTTTGGTTTTGTTTTTTTTGTGTTAATATAAAATAAAATCGGGCACGTGCTCAATGAGTGATCATCATCACAGTAGCAGAGTAACACAAAATAAAAGAAAAAAGGCATATTTATAGTGGAATAGAAATTATTATGAAGATATTTTTGTAGATATCTTGTATACAATGTGTATTTAAATAAGTATGTAAATATAAAAACAAAATGTAAATATAGGTAAACAGATAAATACTATCTGGTTTTTAATAATTTTATTAGTATATTTACAAAAATTGAAATGCTATTAGATAAGTGTACGCTATAAACAAGTGTACCCAAACTTTAGAAATTTGTATATTATATGCACACATGCATACAAACTCATATATTTTTTTTTATATATTTTGAGTATGGTAAATTAATTTTTAAATGCATTAATAAAGTTGTAAATTAATTTAGAAGAAAAAATTTTAACAAAAGCAAAAATTTAATAAAAGTTAATTAAAAGCAAACGTTTTTTATAAAATTCAAAAATTTAACAAAGAAGCTTTTCCTTTTTAAGAAAATAACAAATATAAATTAGCATTTTTGTTAATTGAAATACAAAAAAAAATAATTATACAATATTGTTGAAATTAAAATTAATTTTTTTATTTTATTTTGGTATTCTAACAAGTGTTTTGTAATTAACATTTTGTTGTTACACCAGCTTGTAGTTGTTTTCATAGACAACAGCTTGTATAATTAATGTCATCATAACAGTGTTTTTATATATTTAATGTACATAATACTTCTTTAAATTATTAAAATATTTTTGTTATGTTACTCAACTACAGTTAAATTGAAGAGTCACTTAAAGAGTAATTGAAATTAAGAGAGAATTAATCATGTAATTTTGATCGTTTCTTATCATTTTTTGTTTTGAATTCAGAGAATTTAGAAATTTAAGAGAATTAAATATAACATTCTAGGTAAAAGGTAATATAAATTTTATTTAATATAATACTTTAATAAATTGAATAATTCTGCTCTATAATAGGTAGTAGCTTAAATAAAATTTTTGAAAATATTTAATTGAATTACAAAATCATATAACTAAAACTTATACAATAAAATTAATTTATCATTATTAGATTTGCAATAATTACAATTAACAACTTTTAATAAATTTAATATTTTTTATTTCAACTGCAAATTACAAAATTCAATTACAACATTTCAAATGCCAATTGTAATTATTATTTTAATAATCATTATTACATATCTATATTATACTATAATTGCTGTAATGTTAATGTTATGATGTTAATTGATTTTGACTATTTCAAAAAATTTTTTTTAAAGTTTTAATTGCAATGTCATTCTTGTCATTCAATTCAAAATAAAATCATAGATTTCGTAATCATTATTCATAATTTTTATATCATTATTATTACACAAGTATAACAGAATAACATTTTTTCAATTGAAATGGAAATTACCTACATGCGATCGTGTAAAACAAAAGTAATTATTAATCATTTTGTTTTTTTTTTTAAATTGAAAATTATTCAATAATTATCTAGAATATTGCAAACCAATTACATGTTTTGTATTTGAACAACATGTTAAACATAAAGTAATTGTTAAAATTTGTCAAGTAATCTTTATAGGATTTTCGTTGTAATTAAGTAACTTAAGTTCTTTATGTAATTTAAAATGTCATTTTAAAAGTTATTACATAATATTATTTTACAAAATGAAATGAAAATAATTTAAAATCAAATTGTCAAAATTATATTTTATATTTGAAATACTCAAATATTTATCCTTATAAAAGTTTTATTTGTAAAACAAAAAATTAAATAAACTCTAATTTTTTTTTTGTTTTTCCCCAAATATTAAAATGACAACTTTTAATATTTTGAGAATTCAAAAAAGTTTTTCTTCAATTTTTTATTTTCCTCATTTTTAATTTTATTTTTTTTTTCTTATTTAACAAAAATATTATGATAAATTTTTAAAAATAAAAACTTTTGCGGGCCCCTCAATTTTAATTTTTGGAAAAAATACTTGAATAAAGCTTGATCAGAAAAATAATGCAAAGAAAATATGCAAAGGAAATAAAGAGAATAAAAACATAAATTACTTTACTTTATTCCTTGTCATATTAACTGCTTTTATACTTACCGTTGTTCTTTGAACGGTACTTTATTTATATTATTTGTTATACTTGTCATTTCTATACTTGTATTCGTGCATTTATTCCTTTAAAGATTCAATAAAGAAAAACATTCTAATTAGGCTTTATAAATATTTTTATTATAAAATTTATTTCAAATTTTTTGTTAAACACGTTCCTGTTAAAAGATTTGCGGTAAAATATCTGAATATCATTTTTTCAGCACGATATAAAAGTTAAAAGTGGTATACTTTACACTAATTTTGAATGCAATTTATTTTAATCAATGAAAGTTTAGCAGATAACATTAATATTTGAAATGATCAGCATGGGGATAAGGCGATCTCAACCGTTCTTTGATGAAGCGTATTTTTGACGGTCGCACATTTTGTTAACAAAAAAAAAAATAATGCATTTTCCTAGATGTAATAAAGTTGATAGGATCTCTCAAAAATTAGTATATTAATTTCGCTCAACAGCGCCAACTTTTTTAATTATTAAAACCAACCAAAATTGATGAACCTCATATAGTAATAACTTTCAGATAGCACGATAGTTTGATAAAGTACATATTACCTAATGATATAATTTCCTAGAGTACATATTATTATTTTGATAGTAATTTTTAAAAAATGAGCACAATATGACAATTATTAACGGATTTTGTATAATTTCTCTATTCCAACAAAAAGAAAAAAAAATCACCCTATAAACACAATTTGTTCGCGAGCTAAACTGTTTTTCTTTAAACAGTTTACACAGGTGTACATGAAGCTCGTCATGTGCTATTTTCATATGATCCTATTTCAACGTTTCAGAACAAAAAGGTAATAAATAAGGGAAATGAACATTTTTTTTTACATACTTGTCAAAATTGTTCCAATTTGTTTCAATTCAACCAAATTAAATTGCAAAAAAATATATATATTAATATTATAATAAATCCTTAAGCACGAAAAAAATTCCATGTATATGCATATCATATACTTATATACTCGTATGGATATTAATTTATTGAATATTATTGAAATAATTGAAAAGTACAACCGCAAGTAAATTATTCCATAAATCAATTTCAATTGTCATATTTTCTCTTTTTTTTTTTTTTTTGTATGTTGTGTAATTGAAAGAGAAGAGGGAATTTTTGAATATAAGAATTTTTTGTATAACAAAAAGTATACAATTCAATTTTAATTCTCGGGAATAAAAATTGATCCTTAAAACAAAATTATTGGTTATTGATATGATGTATATAAGTCTGTACGTATAATTAATGTTTACAGAGTTGAAATGCGTTTATTCAATAGACTACTCATGAAGGTGTACTTATAAATTTTTTAAATAATTGGGATTAATTGTAATATTTCAAATTCTAAATATAAATTTAGATGTGAAAATTAATACATTGCATTTCTTTCTCTTTAATCTTCTTAAAAGCAATTTAAATTTATATTTTAATTATTATTGTTATTATAGTCTTATTTACCTACACACGATTATACTTATAGTAGAATGAATACGCATTAAAAATATTATTTTAATAAAAAATATATGTATATTAATTTTTCCATGAAAAATTCAACAAATATTTTAAAATTAAAAAAAAATTTTTTTTTTTACATATAAAACCTTGATACCGAAAAAATTTATTTCTTTTTCTAAATTTTTTTTTATATTTATACAAAATTATATTATTTTCTTTTCTTCGAATATTTTATACCTTGACTACATCTCTGATTTGTTTATTCCATTTAATGTATTGTATGACAATAAATAAATTTCATGGATCTTACTAAAATCTTGAATTTGAATATTGTATGAAAATTAAACGCTCGTGTGTGTATGTATAACATATATAATAGCAATATATATATGCATATATATAATATATAGGTGCAAATTAAGGAAACACTAAAATTTAAGAAAATAAGAATATGAAAAATTCATAAAAAACAAAAATAATGAAAAGTAATACTAAAGTATATAAGAAGGAAACAAAGAAATATAGGTAAACGGTAAAGAGGGAAAGAAGGCTGAATAACAATCTTTACACTAATACATATGTTTTATAGAAGTGAATCGTTGTCGTATAACAGGTGAAAATTAAATTTATCCCCATATATTTGTGAATATTCGCTAAATAAGCGTATATTTATTTGCGATATTTTTTAAGCAATTTCTGTTAAGCTTCAAAACAGATTTTTAAATAACAAAAACAAAAAAAAATATTTTTCAAAGGAAAAAAAAGAAGACATTGAGTATATTTATATAATATACGTGTGTATGTCATAATGTTTGCATTTAAGTATGACAAAAACCTTTTATTTACGATTACCGCTCTTAATATATGAAAATTTTATTAAAATTTAATCATTGATATGAAGATGTTAAAATGAATTCTCTTATTATTCTGCTACACTAATGTGTACACATTTGAAAGGCGGCACTGGAAATACTCATTCCCTTCCTTTTTTTTCATATTATAACTTACACCATTTAAAAAGATTAAAAATTTAAAATACAAAACGAAAAAAAAAAATAATTGCACCTACATCCACACAAACACATATTTTTACTTTTACTTTGAGTTCAAAATATTTGGTTTTTTTTTTATAGGATTTAGAGTGTCTTTGGTTTTCCTAATATTCCACATAAATTTTTATTTAAAATCTCAATTAAAATGTCAACATTTTTAAAATGAAGAAGAAAAAAAAGAAAAATTTAATAAAAATTATATTTGACAGAAACGTTTAGAAATAAAAAACGAGAAAAGTATGGCTAATTTACAACGAGAATACGAGAGGAAAAAAAAATGAGGTATGATTAAAATTAAGGTTTTCTAAAAATAACATTTACATATTTTGCTACAAAATTTAATAATTTTGAAGAAACAAAACTATTTAATTGAATTTTCTATATTTGAATTAAAAAATTAAGTCTTGCATATTTCGAAGTTTTTGACTTTAGTTACGAATAAATAAGGTTATTTAGGAATTGTTTTTTAAATGCATAATTTTAATACTTATTATACAATAAAGTCTTGGGAATTAATTACTTCCAAAATAATTAAATGTATTTCGAAATTTAGTGTTATATCTTACTTGCATAAATTTAAAATTTTCATTAACAGATCAATTAAGATTTTCCAAGTACATTTTATTTAAAAAAAAATACAAAATACAAAAAAAAAAAATTAAGATTTCCAAAATATTACTTGAAGAAAATCGAGAAATAAACAACATTAAATTTACATACATAAATTTTCCTTGAATTTCATAAATTTTACAAAATATGAAATGATGTGTCAACCCTGTCTACAACATTTAACTAATTTTAAAGAATAAAATTGGGAAAAAAAATATTTGTATATTTAAAAAGGAGGTATAAAATAATATGTTCATAAATATATGCGGTATATATATGTATATATATATATATATATACATATATGAACATGTAGATATATATTTACGTATATTTAATACAATATTTTTTTTATTTTGGAATAAATTCAACCTCCTTTTTTGGCTTCAATTCAAGAATTTTCATTTTACTCTTTTCATTTTCTTTTTTGTAATAAATTTTTCAAAAAAAGTCACATAATTTTCTCGCCTTAATATCAGTGTGTATAATACATATGTAAGCTTATATAGGGCATATATACTTATGTAGTATAATATAAGAGAGAAAGTAATTCTGATTTTAAAAATTATAACAATAAAATAAAATTAAATGAAACGCAAGAAGAAAAAAAAGTAGAATTTTTATTATAAACTTACTTTATTTATATAAATTTATGTATTTAAATATATATGTACGTATATGACGAAAATCTGTTTAACTTTCAAAAATTTACAAAAATATAAAGTGTTGTATAAAAAAAAATGTAAGGGTTACCATATATTTTTCAAAGTTATAAATAAATATGGCTTAATGCGAATATTTTTAAGATTTTTATATTCAAATCTCATAAATTGAAAAATTTAACATTAAACACTTTAATGAATTTAATATACATACGATATTTGAGTATGATAATTAAATTAAGTAAGTAATTTATTACTATCGCGTTGTGCTGTAAAATGTAAATGCAATTCTTATACTCTCACAGATTCACATTTAATCTACTAAAAATAGGGCATTTAATTTGGATTTTCAATGATAAGGATTAAAAATATTTCTTATTTAAATTTTTAATTTTAGAAATTATTAAAATTGTTAATAAAATTAGTTTATTGATAATTGCAATATAATTATTTTTAGTTCTAAAACTGAAGATTTTCAAACTATCAATCAAATAGCCTCCAATTTTGTTATACTAAATAAATTTAGAATTTTATATTAATAAAATTATGCCCTTATTCGCTCTTAGTCTACATTTAGATTTATTATTTTATTTAATAAAATCTAACGCAACTCGATAACACTTATTTAATGTAATAAATTTTTTAAAAGAACACAAAAAAAAAAGAAACATTTAAGAAAAAAGTACAATTGAATTTTTTTTTCTTTTTTTGTAATATATCCTTCTTATTTATGCCCTAACATATGTATATGTATGTACATACATTTGTATATGCTTTCATATAATTGTATATTAATATACAATTTTGCACATATTGTTATAATTTTACAACAAAAAAAAAGTAATAAATTTTTTATTTTCAGACCATGACCTATTTTTAATTTTTCTTCATATATAGACTTTTTCTTTTATTTTGTTGTTATTACTTGATACGTATATATATATAAATATATAATATATATGTATGTATATATATATATATATATATATATATATATATATATATATATAATATATGTATATAGGAAAAGAATTAAATTCTTAATAAGAATTCTTATATTTAATTTTTTAAGTATGCCTGTAAAATATTCAGAAGTACATTAATCCTGCTCAACTTTTGAAAAAAAAAAAAAAACAATAACTAAAGTGAAATATGAACAAAAAACGAAATTAAAAAAAGGATAAAGTGAAAAAAAAAATATTAATAAAATTTGTGCTTATGTTTTTTTATTTAAATTTTATTTAGTAGAAAAATGTTCTTTTTTAATAAAATATTTTTTGTTTTATTTCAAACACATACTGCTTAACATTAATAATGGATGGCTAAACAGTGAAAAATTTTATCTTATATGTTATTACTCGTATAAGGGCACTATTAAATTTTACGAGAATTTTTATTTTTATTAAAATTTACAATTTTTTGTCATTAGATGCCCATTCTGAATAGAGGATTCTAAAACATAAGGAATTGTAATGAAAATTTCTTTCTGTGATTTTAAGAAAAGCTTCCCATCAAATTAGCAAAATATGTTATACGCGAGTTATAACTGTCAACATTGTAAATAATTTTAGAAAAACATACTCATACCATAATTTAAATCAAGTATACATTTAAAAATTCTCGAAAATTTGGTTTGAAAAATTATGGTAGATATTTAGTGTAAAATTTGGCGAAAAAAAATTGTAAATTTTCAGATTTGAACTAAATTTCAATAGAATCTAAAGTAAAATAGAATGTACACAAACAGATTCTGCATTAAAATTAATATGTGGTTAAGATCTTCTTTTAATCTTAATAGACATTTTAATTAAAATAAAAAAAACTATGTATAGTAGTACATTATGCCATATGTATAGAAAAACGACATAATATATAAAGTTCATAAATTTTTTAATACCCCATATAAAATTAATTGCAAAACTCAAATTTTTAATTATATACTTTAATACATAATTACATAGATAAGCATATTAAAACTATAGATAATAAAATTCTATATTATATGACCAAAATTTTAAAAATAAAAAGTTCATTATGGGTCATAAGCCATAATTAATTCTTTCAAAAAAAAAAAATTATTTTCAATTAATGATAACAATATAACTGATAATATTTGTACACAGAGTAATGACTCAAAAGCGAGTTGTAGTAAGTGTATAAATAGTATAACATAACCAAAAAAAAATTATCAAATTTAAAATTTATTATTAAATTACTTAATAAAAATTATGTTTATAAGTACTAAAATAATTTTCAGTTGACAATTAAATAATAATGAATTCATATATAATTAAATTATTTGATAAGAAAATAAAATTATGTATTTCTAGAATTTTCATTATATAATCATACATAATATGTATACAAAAATTAAAGATAATCAAAGGACATTTAAAAAACTTATGGCTATAATATGCAAAAAATTACTGATTTTTTTTAATATTACATTTAATGTTTTCAAAGAAATAAATATTTTTTGCTTTGTTGTTTATGAAAATTTTTATATAATTAAATTTTTTATATTAAATAGTATTTTTAGGAAAAAATATAATGAAAATAATATTTGAATTTTTTAAATAGAAATTTTAATCCAAAATTTTGTCATTCATACTTCTCAAATGTTACACGTAATAGAAAGAAATTTTAACTCATTATCCTTTATTTTTCTCAAATTACAAAACAATGAGAATTCCTATGATGTCGTGAATACAATTAAGATTTAAGACAATTTATTTCGGCTCTTTTTCTATCCCTCTCACTTAATAATGTAAAGCGAAAAGAGTTCACAATTGAATTATAAAACTCGAATATATTTGTTGTCATTATTTACGTCAATAATTACAATTATAATACTAATTACATTTGAATCTGATTATCAGGTAAATTTTACGTAATAGACAATTACATATGTAATATGGGAATTTTTTAATTATTAAAGCACGACACAATTTAAATCATAAAAAATTCAATATAATTTTTTTAAAAATTCATTTATATTTGTATTCTTTTCACTAACGTCATTATCACTTCTTTCAAAAACAATTAAAAAAAGTTAATTTAATAATTTAAACTATTAAAAATTTTGCTCAATTTTTAACCAATTAATCAAATCATTAAAATAGTAAAAACATTATGTTCCAATGTAGTTGAATGACTTTTTGTAGAAATAAATGAAATGTTATTATTCAAAAATTGAAAAAAATCATAATTGGATTATGAGTAAAACATAATTTATCACTATATAATATAATTATCCTAGTTATTAAAATTTAATATTCTTTTTATAATTAATAATTAATAATACCAGATAAAATTTATTTTATTTACAATATTGTAAAATAATTTCATTAAAATAATTAAAAAAAGTACCAGATCAAAATGAAATGTTTTATTATTAACACTATATAAATTTTTATTTATTTTAAATAATTTCACATTTATTATAATTATTTATTCATTATTTTAAAATTAAAGGCTTATGCAAATATGAACTTATATGAAAAAAGAGGTTATTCGTAATGTAATTAATGGTGTAAATTATAGTATTTTATTTAAAAATATTAATTATTAATTAAAGTAAGTATATAACCTTAACATAATTTATTATTAAATGAACAATAATATTGCATATTTTAATGCTCATATATGAAATGGTATAATGAATATTATACTCGTGCCATACACAAATACAATCTGTAAAGATTATATTAATATTAATTCCTTTAATATATTTTAAATCCTTTGAAAGGCTAAAATAATAATTTTAATCGTTTATATTATTTTATTTAAATATTATTTTAATTGTTGTGACTTTGGATTAAAATACAAAAAGTGGAGGTATTTATAATACAGAATTATTTAAAAAAAAAATTACAGTCATGGCTAATAATATAATACTCGTATTATACAAATATAATGGTCTTATATTATAAATTTATTTCAAATATTTACATGAGACCATGATTTTGAGCAAGGTGAATGTATATTAACATAGCATTACTGTTATACCAGTTTATATTAAATAGTTATATTATGTTAGTTTATTACGTTGATAAAAATTAAAATATAAAATTAATTGAAAATAGCAATTGTTATGCATACTCTTATTAGTAAGAGAAAATTGAATTAATGAATTTCCATTCGGTGTATAGCATATACTATTTCTACATATACTGTTCATATATAACATATTATATGAGTAGCACTCGTTATTAATGTGCTCAATTTTAAATTTTCTTATTTATAACATCAAATTTGATTAAAAGCAAATTATTATTCAACAGATTAAATTAATGTAAATTAAAAATTCTACAACTCTCTTTTGCAATCGTTATATAGGTTGTATTTTACAGAACAACTTATCTAATATAAATTTTCGTTGATTTTATTCCTATGCTGCATATAAGAATTAATTAACAATCATTTCTAATCAATTACCTTTTCAAGAATTTCAATTTTAAAATATATACTAAATCAGAGTTGACGTACTTATATGTCTTTAAATAAGCTTTATTTATTATAGAAAAAAAATCTAGTATATTGTAATAGTAGTATTGTCAATGAAAAATCATGTTATGCATATTAAAACTCATTTTATTTTATTAGAATAAAATCATTTATAACTCTTATGTTTCTTTTATTCTAATTTTTTTTTTGAACATTCTTTATAGAAAACAATATAATAAGCCTCACACCTTTATTTTTTCAAGAAAAAATAAATAAATAAAGCGTAACGTAATTGAATTTATAAGCATATATTATGTAGATATATCTCTGTATATTTGAATACACATATACATGCATTGTTCATAGAAAATGGTGTGTAGATCCAGAGATTAAATTATATTGTAAAAAGATTATTTTATGTTGATAACTATTTGTATATTAAGGCGCGTCTTAGAATCAAATGTTCATAAATCTTTAATAAATCATGACATAATTTTTTTTTTAAAGTACTTTTTATGTTTTATTTTATTTAATGTAATTTTTGTTTATATATCAAGGCTCTACACATTTTAGGTAAGTTATGTTTATTCATCTTTTTATAATTTTTAGTAATCTATAAAAGTACAATAAAACAGAAACAAATGCTCAAGTATTTTTTTTACTTTTAAACTGTTAATTTTAATTTTAATTTAAAGTAATCAGAAAATAAGAATATTTTCTTAATATCAAATAATGTAATAAATATATTTTCTTATTGCATTTTGAAGGTCAACTACCTTGACAGGAATTATTTTACGGAATTTTGCAATAAAAATATTTGAGATTATTATGAGCAACAATTGCATTTTCTCATAAAATTATATTACAAATCAAATAATTTTGTTATACAACTGTTTCTCATTTTCTCACTAGTTGCTCTTTAACTTTTACTTTTTCAATAAATAAGACATTTGTAAAGTAAAAATGGCATGAATATTAAGTACGGAAAAAATAATAATAATAAAAATAAGTTTACTTTAATAAAAAAACTTTTCAATATAAATGGCACTTTAATAATTTTTTTTATACAATTTCTAAGAATTTATAATATATTAAAAAATTTTTATTTACAATTTAATTCTAAAAAATTCTCCTTATAGAGATATTTTATAAAAGTTTCATTTGTGTAGAGAAATTCACTATTTTTCTCTCGTATACCAATATATAATATAAAGAAAACTGCCTTATGTACAGACAATTACTATTATAATACTTGTAATACTTTTTGCATTCTAATAATATTTTACATTGTTTTAATATTTCCCATTCTTTTTCATTTCTTATATATATACGTATATACATTTATTATTATCCTTATAAAAAAAAATATCCTTATTTTTTTGTTTCTATAAGTTTATTGTGCATTTACCACTTTATTTCCCTTTTTTAATATAGTGTTAAAATATATAAATTATATTTTTCATACTTTTTATATTTTTAATAATATTCTTTTAACATTACATGTTATATGCATTTTATTTAAAATACAATGTATGTATACTTTTATACGTTTTTTTCAGTCCTATATAGTTACATTTGTATTAAGTATTTCGTATGTTAATATAAAAGATATATGTACACATATAAGTACATATGTATACAAAAATATTAAAAAGAAGTGAATTTCCTTTTAAAAAATATTTCAATTTAAAAATAGAAAGAAGGAAAAATGAAAACAGTTATAACGTAGTTGCTTCTACCCTATGGTACATACATTTTGTTTTTACTTTGTATTTACATTTTTTTTCTTCTATTTTTACTGTTATCATTACGGAAGTTTTTTAATATTGCATTACATTGCAATTGTAATAATAATATTATGAATAGTATACACATGATATGAATTCAAAATATAAGAATAAAGAATAAAAGATATTTGCTAAATAAATGTAAATGTTATAATCGGCACTTTCAAATGTTTATATATATGTATGTATAAGGAAATATGTCATTACAACAAGTAACTTATAGGAATTTCTTAGTTTAAGAAGTTGTTGCATGCGAGTTTCATACAGATATGCTATCAATAATGGGTTTTTTTGATTAATGGGGTCATTGTTTCTATTATTATCTTAAGTACCAAGTTTTCACAATTTTGCAATTTAATTTTCTTACAGAATATTTCTTTTTAGCATGATATACTGATATACACAGTTTATTTATACGCAGGAAAGTACGAGAAGAATATTGAAACGGCGAATTCAATTGCGAGCTAAACCCTCTTTAATTTTAAATAAGTTACACATTTTGAATGTTATTTAACATATTAATAACAGCATACTAATAGCTATATTTATAAATTTCCTAAGAAAACATTTGCTGAACGAATTAAGGTAAGTATTATAGTATTAATTAAGGTATGTAATATAGGAGAAAAATTTTAATTATAATTTCTTAACCTTGGAGCAAGATTTCTATATATTTTTTATTTATTTAATGAAAAATTTTCTAATTCAAGATTTTGTATACAAAATAAAATACTCGCGTTTATTTCTAATTTCCTGTTTGTAAATCCTTTTAAATCCTTTTATACCTTATATTCATATTATATTATTTTTATATAAAAAAAAAGTTTCATACCATCTGTTTGAAACTAATATTGTATTATATTTGTACAAAATATTAAATAAAATGCATATATGTATTTAGGTATGTATGAGAAAAAATAGAAAAATAATATTAAAAAGAATTTTCGTTTGAAGAAAGTTTTTTAATAATAATCAAAGTACTTAAAACTACATATGTATACAAATATACACAACACCCCATTAAAATATTCATATATGAGTTAAGAAATATAAGAATTATACAAACGAATACAAAGAAGCAAAAAAGGGTGTTTCGTTCCTATACACAAACTCGGTACAAAGGAATTGATAAAAAATTTTTTTTAGTATACAAAGTAAATTTAATACTTAAAGTTTTTTATCAAGCTTTTATTGTGCATATAGTGCACACACACAATATTAAAATATAGGATAAATTATAATAGTGAAAATTTGAATTTATTAAAAATATTCAGAAAGTGCTAATGATGCCAATTTTAAGAAGATTATAAAATGTATGGTTTTAAAAAAAAAATTTACAAAATCAAGAAAAAAGACGTGTTTCCATCAAATTAATTCAAAATTTACATAAAGTTTACACATATCTTTTGAACTAATTTAATAAAACTGAGTAAATCAAACTCAGCTATGGGTAAATTTCTAATAGAATTCTAAATAGAACCAATTCCTATGGAGCACTCTTGAAAAAAAAAAAAATCCCTACCATATAGGACTACCAAAATCGACAATAAAGAAATTTTACTTGTGATCACAGAATAATATTTTTATAATTTTTCTTATATAGCTACGTATAGTATAAACGGAAGGAGTAAAACCTGAACTAAAAACTCATTGTATAAAGATTTTGAGTTTTTTATTTCCATATTTAAAAAATAATGCATACAAATTATTTCAAACTCATATCATTAAAATCTAATTCACAATATTTAAATGAAAGAAATTTTCAAAAGAACTCACTTGAAAAAATGATTTCTTATTAAAAGGAAATAACAGATTATTATGTAGATGATTTTTCTTTTGTTATTTTAGATTTATTAAAATCAAATATATGAAAAAATAAATTCGTGTGACTCATTTAAAAATTAAATTTAATGTGTCATTAATTTGTTTGTTTTGTGGTTTTTTGTTATATATTTTTAAAAACAAATAACATTGGATGCATTCTTTAATTTTTTCAACAACTGTTAACAGTTCATTAATCGATAATTATAAATTCATGAAAACATGAAAACTTAAATATTAAATTTGAGAGAAATTAATGGCCAAAAATTTTATAAAATCTGCTTGCATTCATTGTAAGTATCGTCACAGTATCAATTTAACGAATTGATTTATTAATTTTATTATTTTTATTTGGCTTTTAAGATTTTTATATCGCATAGTGTGATATTAATATTAAAATTAATCTGTACTTATTAAAATAAATATATTTCTTTTTATAAAATCCATTGATTACACAGAAAAAAAAAATATGTAGTAAAAGTATTTTTATACTAACTACACTCCATACAAACAGTTTCAATTCCATAACAAATAAGTTTTTAGTATAATTGAGTAAGTACCCTGATAAAAATGCGCAAGTAGAATTTATTTAATCTTATCTTTATACAAAAATAACCTACTTACTATTTTTGCTACACATTTACATATTCACATTTCTTTATATGAAGAAAAACACTGCAATGGGAGAGTGAAATCTTACCTGTAAACAAAAAGAAAAGAAAAATTAATATCAGAAAATATTTGTTTTTTATATAAAATGGAAAAAATTTTAATTAAATTAAAATGCAATTTTATTTATAAATATATTTATACTTATAATATACATACATGTATGTTATAATATATTCCTTTATTTTAATATTATAGTTAAGAAATTTGATAAGATAGAATAAAATAATTTTCTGTTAATTCAAGTTTTTAATTAAATATTAAAATTACTTTGTAAATATTAAATATTCACGTAAATTTAATTAATTAAATTTGTTTGTATTAATGAATAATATATAAATATTTTAATAATAAACATTTTTTTCTCTCACAAGTGCACTTTAAAATTAAAATTATTTAATTTAAAGAAATAGAATGAATTTTTTATATTTATGAATATTTTTAAATTACATACATTATAGTGAGATTTCAAATAATTATTATAGAAAAAGAAAAATAGAATACAGAATTAAAAATAATATTTTATTTTATTTCTACATTAAAAAATCTCAAACATTCTGTTAACAAAATTTTAAATATTTTAATTACAAATTGCTATTTAAATTTAAAAGCACAGCATTTATATTGGAAGATAGAAATGGGACTTTTCACAACTCAAGTTTCAAATCATTGCAAGAGTTACAAATAAGTTTGATATTGAGAGATCAAATATTTGAGTATATTGATTTCTCATTAATGTTGATATTTAATATTAATAACAATTATGATATTTTCTCTAAATATTTAATTTAAAGAGGAGTATAAGTTGAATTTTAAATAGTGAGATTTTGATGTAAATGCGAAAAGTAATAATTATTTATAAATAAGTATTAATTTTTCCCTTTATCAATATAATTTAATATTAATAGCGTCCTTAAAAATCTAATCAATACTTCAACTTTAACTCGATTATTTAAAAAGTATGAACTTAAGGTAGATAACCTTTTTCTTTTCAAATATAAAAATAAAATTTTTTAAATTTTCTTATATCTAATCTACAATATGTATGTATGAGTTAGTAATTTACTCAACATTATTATAATATTGTTAAAAAGTTACTCGAAGTTTATCATTAAATCAACATTGATGAAATTCTTAAATAAAAAATTTTGTATATTTGCTCAAGAAATTTCTATAGATTTTATATTTTTTAATGTAAACAAAATAAGTTCACATATACTTATGCTATATAAAACCATATAAAATACATATACAAATATGTACATAATGTATGTACGACAATGTACATATACTTATGCATAACAAAAGACTCCATTTTGTCTATTTAAAACCTTACATTATTTTCCGATTTTACACAATTCACAATAGAAAATTTATGTGTACAGATTTGAATTGAACACGTTCAAGAATATTATTATTAAATTATCCGAAACAAAAAATAATAATAAAAAAAAAACCAAAGATCAAAAATTGAAAAGCTTTAAAAATTAAATTTTTCATAAAAAAACAATTAATAACAGTGGTTTTATTTTTTTTGTTTCTTTTATTCCTTTCCACAAAAATAGATAGGAATTTATTTTAAACAACATTGTGCACATACAATGTCTTTTCATACATTTTATGTGATATATAATGGTACATGTGTGTATGTATGTTTTAATAGCAAATTTGTTCATACATCTTCGAATTCTTTGAGTATAGAATTAAAAAAAAAAAATAAAAAATTAAAGATAAAATTGAAAAACAAATGGCATATGAACGATTCTTTTTGTTTTTTTTTTTCGTTAAGTGAAAATAAAGTTGTTGAACTTTTCAAGGTGATTCGTTCACTCGCGTCTATACAAAAAATAAATAATAATAATAATAAAAAAAGACAAAATAAGAAAAGAGGAAAAAGTAGAAAATCAAAAAAAATGAAAAAACTTTTATTGCTAAAAATAAAATAATTAAAAATGATTTTTACCAAATGAAAGTTGTCACTATGTTTAAATTTTTTTTTTTTGGTTTTATTATTTAAAACTTTGTTGATTAATTTCTTAAATAGAATAATATAATAATAATGTGTATAGTATACAAGTTATAACAGTATACTCACAATGTTATTGTACCTACACATATACATTATGCATATATGTACTATACATAAGTATTATTTTATACATTTTAAAAAAAAAATAGAGGACTTTAATTATAAAATTTTTTAAATAAACTTGTTTTATTTAAATTAAATAAAAAAAAAATCAACAGGATCTGTTACACAACTGTGATAGACTGAGATTCAAATACATTTCACATCAAATTATTACCTGTATATTATAAGGTGATTTTAAAACCAAATTTTTGAATAATATTTATATTCCATTTGAAGTATACTCGTATTAAGACATCAAGAAATTGACATATAAAAATATTGTACTTTTAATTTAACAATTAATAGTTTTTTAATTGAGTATGTTATTTTTTTTTTGGATAACAAACAGTTATTTGCGATATTGAGATTCCTGAAATTGTCATAAAATATATCTACATTCAGATATTACACAAAACAATATAAAAAATCTCCCAAAATATACCCATATTCGCTAAACGTCAATATCACACAATAAAAAAATTCGATTAAATGGTATGTAACAAAATGTCTTGCATCGATTCTACTCAATTAAATAAAATTGAAAATTGGAGTGATTCTCATACTAAAATGTTAACTTACAATAGAAGAAACACGAACTACAATTTTAGTTTTGTAGTTTTTTATGTGTACTTTCAAAATTGTTTATCAACATACATTTTTTAATTCCAGAAAAGTTTAATGTTTAATAACGTTTCATTACAAATTCCCGTATATTTTCGTTAAATTATGAAAATTATACTCAATATCGTGACAATGCTTGAAATTAAGAGTATACAATATCAGTTTACAAAAAACATTTTCTAATTTTATATAGATCTCAACAAAAAAACTAATATATGCACTATTACAAGTAAAAGTATAACAATATATTCATGCATACAAATAAAAACGATTTTACTGAAGCACTCTGTTATTTATTTATATTATTATTAACTTTATGAATATATTATATTTTTATTTTTTTCAAACAGATGGTTATATTTTTTTTTTGCTTTTAGTTAATCAAAAAATATTTTCTAACATAATCAGAAATTTTTTTTTGTTGCCTTTGTTGTGTCATTCTAAATTAAAAGTTCTTTAATTAAATATTAAAAGTATATAAAAGTTAAATATAAGACAAAGATTATAGAGATATGATAAGGACATACAAACAAGGGAAATGTGTTATAAACGTATACGTATTTGCATATATATATATACCTATCTATAACCAAATAGATTATAAATAATTATTGTTGTTTAATTGAAAGTTTTCTTTAATTGATATCTTATAATTGAGTTATCTGTTTAGCAAACAATATGAAAATGAATAGTTAATTAACTATTTAATTAGAACATAGCTATGTATTACACAAATATTATGTATATATAAAAATTAAAACATATTGTTAATGTTAAATTTTTGTATGTTTAATAATACCGTTATGATTAATTAAGGATTGCCGATATTAGAAGTTCTCATATAAAAAAATAACCACGTTTCTCATATATCGAGTAGGTATAATAAGGCATAACAATAACATTTAAATTATTGAAGAGATAAGAGACGCTAAATTGTAACATTTAACAACAAATTTAGTAAATTTAAAAAACTTTTATAAATAATAAACAGAAGTATAACAATAAACTCTTAATTAAATAATTTATTAAATATTTTTTTTTGATTTAAATAATTTCCATAGCGTAATTAAACAAAATTATTAATTTAATTTATTTGAATATTTTAATTATACAATAAGTATGAAATTATTTTTATTATGAGCAGCTAGAACGAAAAATAATTAACAAAATTCAACCAGAATAATATTAAATTTGTAATTGCAATTGGTTGCATTTTTTTTTTAAGTCACAATTTTTATCCAAATGAAAATATTCAAATTTTAAATTAAAATTAATATTTAATATTAAATAAATAAATATTTTAAAATATTTTAATATACAAGAAGCATTATATGTATACAAATACCAATTTATGCTAAATTTTCGATAAAACCATTAAACTACATAACCACATATAGTAAACACTAAATGACGATACCACCAATATACAAATTTATATAGAGTATAAAGCTATGATATTAAATAAATTTTTACTTTTAAAATATTTCTTATGTTACACATGGTAAAATAAAATGTACTTACATATATATGAAAATAAAATTATTATAATTAATTAAATAATTCAATATTATTATAACATAATTAACTAATAAATACCTATGTATATAACATATTTATTTTATTAATTTTCATAAATTAAAATAAAAATTAATTATATGTAATTATAATTAAATATTATAATTTAATATTTTATTAAAATTCATTCAACTTTTTCCATATGTATATTAAATTTTCATAATTATGTATAACAGTTTTACACCGTCTACATTCTACAACAATGTTTATATACAGAATAGCTAAACGTACGGTATTTATAATGCACAAAGTATGTATGTATGTTCTTGTAAAAATTATTTTGTTTATTCTATTTTGGATTTACGTATATTATTTTTTGCTATTATTCTTCCTATATGCATGTATACATATAGTCATAGAATTAAAATGCAACTTAGTAACATTTATAATAAAATTTTTCAATGTCAAATAATATGCATCAGTTTCCTATATTAATAAATATAATCTGTATCTGAATAAAAAAATATTATACTGTATATACCTTATCATTAGTTATCAGTATTATAGAAAATTTAAAATAATTATTAAAATATCAAAATAAAATAATTAGACATGGCGTCTATTCAGAATTACAATGTTTCTCTATAATCAGAGTAAAAAATTTTAAATAATTTAATAGCAGTATAACAATATGCAAGTGCAAATTAAATATAATTCTACTTAGTAACTGTACATAAATTTTATATTTGCACGTTACGTATGTATACACTTATACATATATATATATTCATGAATGTATAGTAGCAATTTTCAATAGAATTTAATATTTTTTTCTCTTTCTCTTTCAATTAATTCATATCTGCTATAGTAAAACACAATGATTACTGAACCTGACGTTGACCATTTTTTCTTCAATCCGTACTGAACATTATTGTTGTTCAGTTGTTTTCTAATTTATATATGTATAATAATATACATAATTCTGAATTCTTTATAGTAAATTTATATTGAAAAGCGTACCAGCAGCAGGTTTATTTAAAAAATAATAAGAAATAAAAAAATACAAAAAAATACAACAATTTTTTTTTTGCTCTATAGTAAACTCCTCTTTGCCCTTATGCTCTATAATAATAATGAACTTAACTTGTATATGTCATCATATAAAAACTATTAATCATAATCTAACAGAGTATAGTAAAAAAAAATATAAGTATAGGTTTTACATAAGTATAAAGCAATTTTAGTTTTCTTGCACAAAAAAAAAAATATAAAATAAAATTAATAAAATTTAGTCAACTATTATAGAAAAAGCTTTTAAAGCATCATAACTCATATTATTATATACATTTATACATAATATCATGCCTACATAAACGTATAACAAGTTTATAAAAATTCGTCCATTAAAAAATTATGTTACTAGCTAGTTACCCAGCTAGCTGAACTTCCCTACATACAAACTTGTAGAAATGTACATGGTATAATACATACATACAATGTATATATAACTTATAACGTGCAATCTTCCATATTTATTATAAAAAGTTCAAAGTTTGAAAGACTAAATTGTTATAGACTAAATGTCTAAATATTATTAAAAAAAAAAAACTTTTTTTTTCATTCTTGTTTCCATAATATTAAAAAGTATAGATTAGATTTTGTAAAAAAAAAATACTGGAACAGAAAAAAATTTTTCTTGCTAACTTTCAAAAAAGTAACTTGCTGACGTACTTTTCTATATATATATTTATATACATGTAGATAGGTCTATGTACTATTAATATAAATTAAATATTGTAAAATGATTGATAGCTTTGATAATTTTTATTTATTATGTTGCTAGCAATAAAATTATTATCAAATCTATATTAGAATTTAAAAAAATAATAAAAAATGTATTAAAGCATCAATTATTTTAAATACCAGTGTTATTATAATTGATTTAAATACATATTTATTTTATTATGTTCTGAATGATTTACTGTTAATTTTACTGTACGAAAATTGGTATAAATAATAACTCTAGTATTAAGGTCTAATTCAAAATTAAAATTAGTTTACAAAAATAGTACTACTACACACACTTCGTTTCAGATTAGTAAAATTATTAAAGCTTTTACTATTTATTTAAAATTTTTAATGGATATATGTATGTATACATATATGTAGATAAAGGGCTACAAGCGGCTAAATGACAAGTGCCACCAGGGGTTCGGATTTTGTTCTAGTACGTTTATTGTTCATTCGTATAAGCATAAATTAAATCATAATAATTAATATACGTATATGTGTGTGTGTATATTATCAAAATATAAATGAAACCAAAAATTTGTAAAATGCAATGCCTAAATTATCGTAGCAATATTTTGCATTTTAAAACTTTGACTGTATAGGGAATTAAATGGTTATTTGTGCATGCATTACACACTCTTTAAACGAATTGTTATGTAATTTAAATTATAATTTACTTTTTTTTTGGTTTCTAATGCACTTAATTGCATTTTAATTTTTCAGAACTCCCAATTCAAAAATTCCCAATTCAAAAACTAATCCCTAAAAATTTCAAAAAAAAATTTTTCAAATTTTTCTCTTAAAAATTTAAAATCATAACATTATGGAAACATAGTATATAATTTATTATTAAATATGTATGTTTGTATGTAGAAACATAATAAATTGCATTCTACATAATCACAAAAAAGCACACAATTTAGAAGAAGTTATAAAAGAGGAAGGGGACATAGTGGAAACTTTTTTTACAAAATTATAACAAAAACAAGAAAAAAAAAATTAAAGTATAATTTTTTAGTCAATGACCTTTTTTTTTTTAGTTTTTGTTTTTCTCTTGTCAGATTTTTCCGTCAGTTAACTTGTTTTGACTTTTTATTATGTATTTTTCTTTTTATTTTATACTTGTGTGTACTACTATTATGTATGTTTTTATTTTGATAATAATTGTTGTTGTTGCAATTTTTGCGACAATTACTGTTACTGTTGTTGTTATCGTCGCCGTCACCGACAATTTTTTTGTTTTATTTTTCTTCTAAGATAATGCATAATTTACACTTACGTTTATACTACCGTTAATTATTATTATAATATATAATAATATACATATACATATAAATGGTATACATGCATTTTTATTTCTCTACTATCATATCATATTGAGAGGTAAGCATTATAGAAATTGAAATAAGTATGAACCACTATACTTAGGTGTAGATAAATTTTCTTCACTATTATGGATATTGTAATAAGAACTGTATTTAAAAGTAGTAAACAATATTTAAATTTTGTACGTACATACATATACAGATATAATACATGTATATGTGTTGTTTGAAAGTTATAACAATTATTATTAAGATGTTTTATAGACATGTACAATTAAAATTATTTATTTTAAAACCGGATTATTTATTATGGTTTAAGATCACATTAAAATTAAGAGCATCTACTTATATACATAAGTACATTTGTATGTAAATGTTTTTGTATATAAATGCATTTGTATATATAACTGATAATGTCATTTAAAAAGTAAACAAGACAATTTTTATTTATTATTATTGAAAAAGATTAATTTGATATCAATTTTATTTGACATTATAATTGATATATGCGTGTAAATGTAAATGCACATGCAACATATAATTAAGTATGTTAAGGAAACGGCAATGTTATATATATATGATATTATTGATTTTAAGTCATGCTATTTAAATAGCAATAAATCGATATAATGCATACATGATGAAAAAAAAGAAGCAAAATCGCATTCAATATTTAATTACTATATAATTATATAAATAGTGTTATAATTCTTAGACATATGGTTGATTTCCATTCATTATTTTAATTATTACAGTTGATTTATTATTACAGGGTGTATGTTTGAGAACATTTATTATGTGCGTTAATCACTGCAACTTCAATTTGATCGCATTGATTAACGAATTCAATTTTATTGAATAATAAAAATTTTATCAATATAATTCACTGTAAAACAAAAAATAAAATCAACATTATTATACGAAAAATTTAAATAATACTTTAAATATCGTATAGATTTTACTTAATTAAAAAATTGGTACAATTACAAGTTAATCGAAACATATTTGAATTCATTTGTTTATAAAATAATTTAAATTTATAATAATATTAGAAGCAACAATGTTATACATTGTATGTTTATATTAAACAAGTTGCAAAGAACAAACAATTCCTTTCTAACATGTTTGGAATGAAATTCTAATACAATTTTTTTTTATAAAATTGAAGTAAATTCCAAAAATAAAATTTTACAAATTTAAAGCGTATTAATTTAAAAAGTTTAATCTTAATGAATAAAAAGCCTTTGAGTTATAAAATTAAATAGCGTGCATATTTTTATATCATAAAAATAAATGGCGTGCATACTTGCTATTTGTTGCATGTTTAAAATGAACAAAAAGAAATTATAAGAAAAACAAAAATTTGCATTATTAATTTTTTTTTTTGTGAATCATTTTTTATTTAATTTTACGCTATATTTTATAATTGAATAAAAATTTTGTGAATTCAATTGTTTCGCCTTTTTTTTATTTTTAAATTTTAAAAAATTTTAATTGTTAGAGGTGCACAAATGTAAAATAAATAAATATAAAATAAAAGTAAAGTTCATTTTTAATTATTTTTATAGTCAAAGGTTAAAAAAAAAATATCAAAATTATAAATTATTTTTGATTTAAAATATTAAAATATGTGAAAATGAATCAGAATGTGTATAAAGGGCTATAAAATAAAATTTTAAAATGAATCACGCAAATTTACGTTTCATTTACTCGTGTATGATTTAATCATTAAGTTCTTGAAAAAAATCTTTTGCCCTTTTTTTTGCTTTCTAATCTCAAATAATAATTTTCGTATAGGAAAATAGATTGCAGGAACTAAGAAATTATAGCACTTTAACGAATTTACTTTAACCCTTATACATAGTCCTATTTTTTAAGTAAACCTTTTCGTTTTATCTAAATTTCTTATTTTATTATTTTTAAGGGAATTAAAGATTTATTTTTTAATTAAGGCTCTTCAAATTTATAGAGCTACTCATTTTCATCTTCCAAAGTCAAATAAATTTGTATCCATTAAAATTATTATTGATTGCAAAATTCTATACATGCTATGAACATTATTATTTTTATACGATTATATTTTAAGGATATTCAAATACATATATATACATATATTTTAAATTTACTGTAACACAGATTTAAAAAATTTTAAAATTTAATTTTCTATTTTACACGTGTCATCGTTTATTTGTTCTTTTTATGGTTTGTAGATTTTTTCGTTTTATTTCTGAAAATGGTAAAAATAAACTTTTGTTATACATTGTGCTTTTGAATTATCACCATTTTTAGATTTTTTTTTTAATTTTTTGATTTTATTTTTTTGTAGCTAAATTTAAATTTGTTCCCCAAATATTTTCTGAACATCGTGATATTTGCTAAAAATAATTTTATATTATACATATGCGCATGTACATAACTAGTGTCTATGAATACCACAAACTAATGTTATATAGTCTCCGGTTTTTCTCAAAATATTTTCGATTTTAATTCTACGAACCACTCAAAAAATAAAATACTCACATTTTAATTAAATTAAATGGAAAAAAATTTGAAAAAAGAGGGAAAATAGAAAATTTTTTTAAATATTATTTTCTATTTCACTTTTCATTTTATAAAATAACCTTTTACTTAATAATATTTATTGGGTATTTTTCAATTTAAAAATATCCCTTAAATTTTTATTCTTCTTGATGAAAAATGATATTTTGTTAAGCAAGGCGAGTTCTTCGAACATAATGAAAATTTCCAAAAAAATAGAGAAAAATGTTTACATTTACTTTGTTTATACTTCTATTTACATTTGTGAATATAAATAGCATCCCCTTCTTGATTATTTTGTTAGACTTTGTGTCGCTCTTTTGTAGATTCATAAATAGTGCGAGGGTTAAAAAGAATTAAATTGAATTAAAGTGAAAAATGTTCATTATTTATTGTATATAGCAAAAATGGTGAGAATATTTTTAAATTTTTTTTATTTGTAATGCTTGCCGAAAACCTTGAAATTATTAACACTTTTAGAATAAAGGGAAAGCATAAAATAATTGGATGCTAGTACTGATATCTTAAAGTGAATATGAAATGTATAGGAATATTCACAGATTTTTTAAATTCTATTCAAAATTCTATATATGTATATATATACAATTTTTCTTTTATTTTGCCTTCTTTCACTTTCTATTTAAAGTAATCATTAACACTGAATGCTGCTCATCCTGTACGTGAAATATGTATGTAAAAAATATGTGAATTATACATGTTATTAAATGTTATAGTTAACCATAAACAAGTTTATATATAAATTTGTTATATATTTCATTATTATTATATATATATATATATATGTATATATTTCACGCTAACGGTACGTGAATATAATTTTTATTTTCATCCCAAATACTGATAAATTTTTTTTTTATGTATATACATATATACACAATAAAAATCAAATCAAAAGAAAAGAAAATAAATGATAGAATTTTTCAGAAAATAAGATTTTCACAGACTTTAAAATGGGACAGAAGAAAATATATAAATTATATAAAAAAAAATACAAAATATTATATTATACATACATAATACTATATCATATATATAATAAAATATACAGAGCAAAATAATAAAATATTAATCATTCCTCCTCTTGTATTGCCGTTAATAACTTTAAATATTCATACCTAACATATATTTGAAAAATATTAGAATATTTTATATAAATTATTTTTCTATTTATTTTTATATGAATATGTCAATTTGTTTATATGCTTACGTACGTATAATATTTGACATAAAATAAATATAAAATTTCACCTTGAACTTGAAATTAATTATATATATACAAGCATATAATATTATGTATACATTTATATTCTATACATTTAATTTTATATGTTGTCAGTTTTTGTATACACCATTGTATATGTAAATTCGAAATGTGATAATATTCATATTAGATTGTGTATATAATAATAATATATGAATAATGGGAGCTATATACGAGTATGACTAAGTAAGAATAAAAATTTCCTCTTAAATATTTTTACATATTTATACATACATATATACTTATTTGTTATTTATATTATTCCTTTAAGCAAATATTTAATTTAAAATTAAAGATGAATGAATTTTTGAAAATAAAAATTGTTACTGTGATTTTTTATTAATTTAAAAAGAAAAAAAATTTGCCTAACAACAAGAAAATTAAATAAGTGTACTATTAATGGGCGCGAATTGGAAAAAAATGTTTATAATATAAAAATTTCAAATCTAAAAATTAAAAAATATAAAATAATAATTTTTATAAATAATAAAATTAAAATTTTAAAGCATTAACATAAACAACAGTTTTCGAAAATTGTTGCATTAAATATTGCATAAATTTAGGGATCATGTCCTTATTTTGTATATTATTCGTAGACACTATAAGAATTCTGAGTAAAACATAATTTTTATACTGAAAATCTATTTTTAATAGTATTATTACCTCGAAATCATTTCAACTTTTAAGAAATCATTAAACGCCTACACGCCTTACAATATTATTCAAAAATATTACAATTACGCATAATAATTATGAAAATTTTCCATTAATTATCATTATAATTTTTAATATAACAACTTATCCTCTTATATACTTAATAATAAATATTTTAATTAATAAAAATTAATTGCAACTTACAAGAATATACTATAAGTATTTTTGAATAGACAATTCAAACAGGATTTAAGCGAATCTCTTCTTTATATTTCAAAGTTAAATTCATAAATTTCATATTAAAAAAAAATTATTTGAAATTTTGTTTATATATACTTACATACATACATATTTAGCAAACTTATTTTTCAATATAAGTATTCTTTAAAATACACCTACTCTATAAATAAACAAATTGTAAAAAATATATACAGAGGAGCCTCTATGAAACGCCATCTCCGTAATAACGAGTAAAAAGAGCATTAAAAAATTTTTTGTCAATTCGGCTTGAAAATTTTGGTGACAGTGCCCATTTTATTTTAATTTACATTTGGTTAGCATTGACAATTAATATGTCTTTATTAACAAATATTTGTAACAGAGTTATATATTTTATATATGCTCAAACATTTCAGAATCAGTTTTGAACTGTGTTATATGTACATATTTAAATTTTTATGATGTGAATGTACATAACGTTCGAAACTCTCTATATTACACCTTTTTGATCTTAATAAAGAGGATATCTCTATATTACGAATTGTGTTCGTTTATATTTAACCGAATATCTAGATATCACGAACAAAGCTCTAGGATTATGTACGTTCGTTATACGGAGATTCCACTGTACATATAAATTTTATTAATGCTTTTTAAATTAAATATTCGTTCATCTATGAATACAGCTATACATAATATAAGATATATTCTCTTATATCTTGTAAAATATAAGGTTAAATTATGAATAAGATATAGAAATAAAAAATTAAAGATAATTTTTTAATTTATACTTAATTATGATATTTTTAGACAGACTCTTTTTTTTTTGTTTAATAAATTTGTTTTGTGATAACTAGATTTACCAGCTTGAATGTTGTTAACGTGAATAATTTATATACAGTGAAGATGATGGAGGAGAAAAAATAAAAATGGCAATGATTTTTATAATTTTTTTCTTTTCTTTTTTTGTGTTTGTTGGTGTTTGCTGTTATTTTGTTTTAATAATTTGTTCGGTCAAAATGTCATTTTGATTCAATAACTTGGATTTTTTTTTTAAATTTTTTGTCTAAAAAACAAAAAACAGAGCACAGTGCGTGCTTGTATATTTTGTCATATTTTTGTTTTTCTTATTATTATATAATTTAATGTTGTTATGGTAAAATTCACAGAAAATAAAATAAAATAAATTCCTATACAATATTATCAAAAATATTGTTTTCATTCATTTTTTCTAAAGTCGTGTCTTTAAATAGTGGTATACGAGTGGTTTAAATAGGAATAGAAGGAATTGAATAAACATAAGAAAAGTTTTTTGAATGGTAAGTAGAAAGAGTGGTTCTCTTATAACAATTATTGATAAAAATCGCTGAATGTTATTATAAAGTGTTGAAAAATAAATATTAAGAGAGAAGTTACAAGGTAAATACAAGGGAAATTCAATTACATTTTATTATTAAAAAGGACGAAGTTATACATAAGGTAAAATTACGCAAAATTGTGTACAATATTAGATTAAAAATTTTATTGGTCTAATCATAAAAATAATATATAAACTTTCAATTTGAGATTTAAATACAAAACTATCTCGTACCATACATAAATCACACGTGGATATAGAACTTATAAAATTAATTTTAAATCAACTTCAAAATATAAAATGTTGAGAGACTATACATATACTCTGTTGTAAAATTTGAAACATATAGTGTTATTGGTTAAAATTCACCTTAAAATTTTCTGTAAGATTTATTTTATAAATTAGATCAAGTATACATTATAATATACGTATAACAATTTAGCACCTTTGGATATGCAATTTTTTTTATTTTATTTTTAAGCACACTCATTCTCAATCAAATTCAAAGTAAAATATGACATACCAAGAATACAGACGAGAAATCTATTTACTATATATTTTGATATATTTCAATTTTATTTCAATACACTCGTGATTTAAATGCTCGTGATAAAATTAATTATTAAGAATCTTTTTTTCACGTTGATTTAGAACATAAAATTCGAGGTCAGCTAATTTATAGATCAATAGTTTTTGTCTTTATTATAAATAATTAATACAAGTTTATTTTTACGATTATTATAGTGAATCACACATGCTTTAAAATAATATTTAATTGATAATGTAATTGAACTTTATATTTGTATGAAAATCCATTATTTTTATATGATAATGAACTTGAAAACTATATTTTCAATATTAATTAAAGGTAAGTAAGTATATTATATATGATTGAAATTAGTTTAGCAATTAATCTGTGTATATAGTAGTTGACCATCATAATAAATGCAAAAACTATTTCTCTGTATTTCCGTATAAATAGAAAAAACTTTTAATAAATATTATTTTTTATTAACTTTCTCAATGTTATAATTATATAATTATTTAAAAATTACTTCAAGTTTATGATATTTAAGTTTTTAAAAGGCATGTGATTGTAATAGGACGATGCAACATAGCGATCAATATCATAAAGTAATCAATATTTTGAAAGATAAATTTAATTAAAGAATAATTTCATCAGAAGGAACTGTTAATTGTTCATTAAAACCATTTTTTTTAATTTAGATTTGAACATTCTATAATACTTTAACAATTAGAACTTACTTTAACAAAATAATAAAATTTTTTTTTATAAAATTTCAAATATTCAACTCCTGCAATTAAGGGCCAATATACTCGCAATATACCTTTTATTTTCATATTTTTTAATGGTACTTGGCATCAATATTATTTTTTCGTTTAATTAACAAAATAACGTCAATAACAATTAAAACAAACAAAAATATTATAGAAAAACAAAAAAAAAACAAAACTATTCAAATCTGTTTTTCCATTTCCATTTTAAATTTTCTTTTATTTTTTTTTTTAATTTCTTCTTAGAATTTATTCTTCAATGTCTGTTTATCGATTTTAGATTTTAAAATGAGAAAAAAGAAGAATTCGAAAACGTTTTTTTTTTTGTTATTCTTTTGTTATTTGCAAAATCCTCTTATTGTTTTCGTCATTATGTGGAAAAATTCAATTCAACAGAAAATTGTTATAAAGAAATTTTTCTGTAATTTAAAAAATTAAGCACATATAATTATGTATAGAATTACTAAATCACCATCTATACAGAATAATATATATACATATAAGAAAGTATATAGAAAAATATATGCAAAACTGCTATTCAGTAGTTGATACGGTTAATTATAGGAACACAAAATAATGGAAACTTTAATTGTTTAAAGAAGTAAATTAAAAATTCAATGTTTTCAATGTCAAATTAGAAAATGCAAAATTTTATATTTTAATTGAAAATTATTGATTGCAACAGAAAATAGCATGCTAATAAATAAAATAAACAAAAGTAGTGTCGTCAGAGAATATCACTCAGCCTTAGAAATGATTTTCTAACTTACACACTTACACTTTTTTAGCTTGTTTTTTCTTATTAAAACTTAACAATTGTATCTTGTTTATTTTAATATTTTATTTTAATATAATCTTGTTTATTTTAATATTTGTAATTTATATTTAACACAATTGTTAACGCAGTATATTTACTCTCACTTGTTCAATCATACAACATAAAATCAAAACAACTATTTTCTAATACTCTTGCCATAGAAAATCACTTGTCGAACTCTTTTAGCTTCTTATAGCAGCCATCTTCTCGGTTCTAGGTGGTTTGCCAAACAAATTTCGAATTTTGTTACAAACACTTATTTTTATTATGATTAGTATAAAAATAGAGTAGATTCTCTATTACCGTTACAAATTTCTTAAACATATGATTGCGTATTATATTTCATATGTTTATTCAGTGAAAATTTATAAATGCACATTATATAAAAAAATTTTATCATTGTTACTTATATTTCTTGTCCTTGTTTGCACTTTTATGGCGGAATAATAATAATTTAACTAAAACAAAAAAAATGATGAAAATTCAAAAACAAAAATAATAAAATACAAATATTTTTGCTTTTCTCAACAGAATTCAACGCTTATTAATTCATATAATGTAACTATGTATATATGTATAGTCAATAATATATGTATAAGTAACCAGTTAAACAGGGTTCCAATTTCCTAATAAAATTATTAGAGTTAAAAATTTTTTGTGGCAAATTGGTTACCACAAAATATTGTTCAAAATTTTAAGATTTCTTAAGAATATTTTCTTTTATAATTTTGAATTTAAAATCAAAAATCTTTAATTTTTTTTTTATACAATTTTAAAATACTATTTGATATTATTTGAGTTTCAACTAATTATTGAAGAGAAATTTTGTGATTTAATTTTAAGAATCCTGCAATTGCTGCATTATGGAACTGAATCTATTAATACATACATACATTCGCTTTATACTACAACTGTTTCAATTATCATAATTTTCTGCATAAATTATTAAATTCACCCTGTTCTTAAGAATTATTTTTAAAATATAAAACTCTACAAAAAGAAAAATGAAAAAGAAATAACAACCTTCAGAATTCAAAATGAAATTTCAACAGTATATAGAAAGTACAACACATGGTCAAACTCTATTACGATTATAACAATCACACACAATCACATATAGTTAAGTAAATGTGATGTGTCCGCATTTTTTCTTTTTAAAATTTTTTTTTGTTTTCTTTTCATAACTGTAAAGGCTATTCTTAATACTTTCATTTTTTTTTTCTACATATATTCCATTATTATTATTTTTTATTTAATACTCTTTTTTTTTTAAAGAAAACTTATAAACTAAGTCAAGTTTTACTAAAACAAAAAAACAAATTGAAAGGATAAATTAAGGAAACGGGAACGACAGAAAGGAAAATAAGAGGGATGAAAAAGAGAAAAAAATTAAAAATTTTTTATTACAGTTATATTTTTATTTGTGTGCACGTGTATGTGTGTGCATTTATGAAATTTTATATTGTATTTAAAAGGGTTCTATTATTTTTCAAGTTATTATTGTTTTTGAAGTATTCTAGTGAATGTAAAATAATAATAATAATACTTACTTAAAACAAAAAAAAATCTACAGGATGTTTGGAGAATTTAAAATATGGGGTCAAAATCATTAAAATGTGACATGAACATACCGATAATGGATAACAAAAAAAAAAAAAACAGAAAACAGAAAATAAAAATAATAATGGGTTGTTGTCAACAGGGTTTTAAGTATATACATACATACACACATGTAATTACAATTGAAATATTTCACAGCATGAATTGCAAATTAAAAACATAAGTACAAATTTAAATTGTTAAAAATAAAAATTGTAATTTGTGAGGAATAATTTTCTGAATGAAAAAAGAAAAACTTTATTACACAAGCTCTTTAGCAAAAGTTCAAGTAAAAAAATTCACATTCATTTTCGAATACACAATAAAGGAAAATTCCATAGTAAAATTATGGAACTCAAGAAATTTTTATTAAATTGAATTGGCTAGTAAATGATAAACCAATATTGTTGGTCTTTTTGGATTAATAAGGGAAATAGAATTTTAATTATCAAAATTTTTGAAAATTTTGATAGTTAGAATTTTTCTCCTAATTGTGAAAGCAAATTTAAAAAAAATTTCTTTAAATATTTTGAAATATTTTTATTATTCTTAATGGCATACTTATCAAGTTTTCAAAAAATTTTTTTGAAATTTTTCAAATCACCGTAAAGAAAATTTGCAAAATTTAGAATACCGCATTTTGACAAATTTCCATAGCATTATAGTGTCAAAATTTACTTTAAAATCCGACACAAGAAAAATTTTTTATAAAATAATAAAATGCTAATAAGTATATCTACATAATATATGTATATGTAAATATTTATAATCCATGACAGTGATTTATTTCAACCTAAAATTTCTTCATAATTATATTCTAAGATTAAAATTTATTTCCTACACCATAACTACTTGATACAATAATATTAGAGAATTTATAAAATTTTCTTGTAGAAAATTTCTGTATCATTTAATTCTGAACTGAATTAGGGTTCATTATAGGAACCCTATAATGAAATCGATAATATAGAATACAATAACATATGCATAACTGTGTAACTACTAGCATAGAATGCAAGAAATTTAGTTACCATTCTAATTAAAAGATAAATTTGTTATATATTACACTTATTAATTTATTATTCTTCTATGCTTAAACTGAATGCATACTTATATTTTATGTATACACTGTATTAATATTACATACACATATGTATATAAATTAAAAATACATACTCATACTCATTTGTAAGGTATCCAATTTTCTCTTATATTGCAAATATATTGGAAATTTTTATAATTGAAAGTTACTTTTAATAAATTTTAAGTTATTTTATAAAAGAATTAAAATTAAAGGAATTTATCTTCTTCAATTTAATAGGGTATTATTAAATTTCAATATATAATTCAATACAAAATATTAGAATTTTAATTTCAAGTACAAGTAATCGGATAATTGAATTGTTTCAACGTAATTGGTTTCTTTACCCTATATGTATAAAAATTTCATTAATAATGATTAGCAATTTTTCAAAAAAATAAAGTAATTATTCCTTTGTATAATTATTTTAACTTTCAAAATTAATTTAAAATCAGTGCAATTAGTTTGTAAATTTTAAAATTGGAAATAGTACTAAGAATTATTCTTAGAACTGTTCTGAATCATTTAAGTATTCAATTAAAGTAGGTCAACTTTAATTAATAATTAATCTAAAACTAATCTATATTTCACGAAATTTATAATTTTCTCAAATTATTTATTATATTTTTCATATATAAAATAATAAATTATTCTTACCGGGTTGTTGTGAAAATTTCAATAGATTTCAAAAAAAAAACTTATTCAATTTTTTTTTTGAAATTCTAATAATATGATGAATAAAAAATATTTTATTCATTACTTATTTCTTTTAAATATTTTATCTATATATTGAATAATTCAAAGTGAAAAGCGCTATAATGTAAATGGATAAAGAAATTGGGTCAATAATTTCCTTTAGGATTCACACAGTTACTTAAAAATATCTTTTACGTCTCTTTATATACGATATTATAATTATGAATTTTAAAAGAAATTGAAAATAACATAAAAGATTCAATTATAAATTGAATAAAAGAAAGAAATATTTTAGAATATAAAAATATAAAAAGAAAATAATAAATAATTATTATTTATTGAAGAAAAATGCACTTTCAACTTATTAACTTGAGGCATTTAACTTAAATTGCAAAAAAGCAAATAAATACTGCCGTTATAAAATTCTTTGAAGTGAGCTCTGAATCAAAACTCTTATCATAAGGTTGTCTTTAGGCTCTTATTATTATAAAAAAAATAAATTGAAAATAGATTTAAATGCTTATATCTACAAATCACTAAGAATATTCAAACACATGATTTGATTTTATGTATAGCATTTCAAAATTGTTAACAAATTTTGACAGAGTTAGACAATAATCATGAAAAGTCAGAGAGGAATGCAAAAATTACTTAAATTTCAAACTTTGTTTTATAATTCAGAGTTATTTCTGAAATTGGCATACGCTTAAATTACGACAGAATCATTTACAAAAAATTATCTTATATTTTATAAGAATTCTCAAATGATCTAATATTCAGGAATTTTCCCAAGAAATATGCAATTTTTAGATTTTCTTAAAAATAAAATTACATGTCATATAATATATTTAATTAACCAAGATATACAAAATGTAGAATTAATTAAGATTACTTACAATTAAATAATAGAATGTAACAATATATATAATGAAAATTTTGTATATATTTGAAATTATTAAATATGCACATAAGTAAGAAGGCAGTTTGATAGTTCTGTAGTGACAAAGGTAACGCTCTGATAGCACAGTCCATTTTGTTTAATTACAGAGAAGATATTAGTATTTCTCTCATTATAAATAAAAATTTTTTGTTGTCAATTAAATTAAATATTTGGGAAATTTTCAGATATCTTTTAATTTACGTGCGGATATTTTCTTTGAAATAAAAAAATGCATCATAATAATGACAACTTATGTAAATAAATTCCAATAATTTTATATTTTGAAGAAAATTTTAAAAAATATATATAAGTAATAATTGTAAATAACGGAGTATTATAGCTGTTATGTATATATTATAACTGTTTTATTTAAAAGCTACAGACTTGTTAAACTACCTACATATTTTATATACGTAAGAGAAAGTAACAATATATAAAATATATATACCCATAAGCATATATAAAAATTCAATTTTCAAAGCAATTTAATGAATTTTTTAATTAATAGGAAGTAGTTAATAAAAATATTTTCATTATATATTAATAGTTGAATATATAATAAAAAATTTATATATACGTATATCTTAATTGGTGACCTAATTTCAGATATTTCACTTTAAGATTATTTCATACCCTTTTATTTAATTAAATCTCTTATATTTAATTATATATTCTGTTATTAGAAATCAATAATAAAAATTAAAATGTACTTAATGTCACAAATTTACGAAGCTGATAGTGGCCTTTGTAAATATTCTTTTAAGATCATCTCATAACACTACATTTTTCAAAGATATTTTTTTTATTTTATTTTCCATAAATATGTATGAGTTCGAAAATTCCAAATTTGACATAATAACTTCTATATTCATAAATTTTCGAACTTTATAATTTGGTTTCAAAATAAAAATTATTTTTATGACATAAGTACATATGTTATACAGTATTTCAAATCTATATGGGAATATCTGTTTCCCGTTTCATTTAAATATAAACTTCTTATACATATATTTTTGTTTTTATTTAAATTAACATTTTTAAAGAATAAAGAACAGGAGCACGATATATGATAGTCAGAATTAATTTAATTGCGCACGTCTTCAATGGGACCAATGACTCCATATACTGCAACTTGCAGTTAAACTATAAAAAATATATTAATATTAATTTTAGTGGAATATTAACTTAAAAATCAAACGAGAAATTATTTTTTTTCTCTTCAAAAAAAACCAGTTTTTTTTTCTTTTTATAATGAAAATTCACAGTAATAAAAATGTTTGCAATTTTTTTTTTCTTCAACATCTGAACTTCATGCATATAACACAAAAGAAAGAAATAATAAAAAGAATGAAAAAGAAATGCAAAAAATAATTGCTTTGTTTATATACAATTACGCATATTTTATATTGGCAATGAAAGAGACATATATGTACATACACATTACGTAATTCAGTGAGTGTTTTTCTTTTTTGTTACAATCAGTAAAAATTAAAAAGTTGTAAGTATTTACTTATTATACGAGTTATTCATGTTTATATACTTATACATACATATATGGTGTATAGGGTGGAATAAAATATGTTAGAGATTATTGTTATACATTGCTTATACTACATACATTTGTGCATATACATACACTTAATTTGTTATCTTATTCCCTTAATTTGTTATTCGATGTAAGTCAGGTGAGCTTGTGTACCATTTATGGTATTTATTTGCATAAAAAGATGTTATACTGATATGAAATTATAAAATTTTTTTTTCCTGTCAAAATCATTAACATATTTTATTAACAACAACCATTCTTAATTTATGTTAGCAGTAATGTGGTATTAAATGAATTGTAAATCCGAAAGTGCATATCCTAAATATTAAATTAAAAACAAAGTGAATTTTAAATTTCAATTAATTATTACCGATTCACTTAATTTGAGGAAAAAAAAAATTAAAATCAAACAGCAATTATACATAAGTGTTTTGGACACTTGTTAATGAAGGAGAACGTTGTACTCTTTAAAAATATCCCTTTTCCTATTAAAATTTTCTCTCACTCTCTCTTTCGTTGTTTTTTCAGTTAATTGGAAATAAGATGTAAAATTAAGAGTAAATTATTTGTCACACGTACATTAGCAAGAAATAACCTAAGGTCTCAAATTCTATTTTAACTCTGTTCATGATAAAGAAATTATAAACGAACCAATTGCATAATTATAGGCTCCCATAAAACAAAATTTACATACAAAAAAATAATCGGATCAAAGTGTTTTAAATAAAATTTGTTATGATTTAATAGACATGATCTTGAAATTTGATTTATTTTTAATTTTTATGAGTGATTATTAAATACGAATAGAAAATTTAAGAATATTCTATAATTAGACTTTTATTGATTGAATTTCGAAATACATTTAAATATAAGTATTAATTTAAATTAATAAAATTCAATCAACTTGAATTAATTCAATAAATTAATCAATAATATAATCTAAATAAAAAAAAACAAAATTTTAAATTTACGATCAACTTAAATGTTTTCATTTTTAATCAAATCGAAAAACCACAAATATGCACACATGTGTAGAAACTTTAAACAAAGAATAATTTAATTTTAAATTTAATGTTTTTAAATACATGTGTACACATGTATATGAGTGTGTATATTTACACATACATATGTTTACTTAATTTAAGCGTATTAATAAATAAGATACTTGATATTGTAACAAACAAAAACGGCGTAAGTTAAAATTACTTGATTGACAGTTTTTATGGATCTTAAGTTCTACATATTGAACCCTTTATTCTGTCATAATTTAGTTAATATATACCACAAACAGTTATGGATGAAAATAAAAAAGTTATAATTTTCCTTAAAAATTATGCAAATCCGAATTGTAATAATTTTATTTGCTTAGCCAAATTACGTGATTTTTTTCAAAATTAATATAAATTTTAATTTTTTAATGATTTCACCAATACGAGTATTCTGTCGAAATTTGGTCAATGTACCTTATACTTGAGTTTGAAGCTATGGATAATTGAAAAACTACAATTTCTTTTAGAAATTAAACTTGAACTCAATTTTCTCAAAAACAATTTTTGCGATTTAGCAGGTTTTTCCTTAAAACCATTTTAAATACGCGTTATTAATAAGGAATATGTGATTCAAATATAAAAAGGAAAATTAAAGTTATAAAGTTAAAATTATAGCTACATACATACATATGTATGTATGTACGTATATCTTAGGATTTAAAATCAACTTTGCTAAAGTTTTCTTAAATGCGCAGCAAATTAAGAAGCAAATAGAGGAGGAAGAGTAGAGCAAATTTAATTTCAAGAGGGTTTAAATTTTTTTTTTGTTTTTGCGTTTTTGAACAAAAGTGTACGTTTCACATTAAGAACTAAAAAAAAACTTTTATATTTTATATAGCAAGTTTTTTTTATAAAATACGATTAAAATGTTTTTCTAAATTCTTCAACTCTGTTAGGGTTTTGTTTTTTACGTTATTAGCATGCTGCTGGTATCAATCAAATTGAAATATAAAAATATATATTTGTTATTTTGGTATTGTCACAATGTTGAAGAAATACATAAATTTTTTTTGTGCCTTAATTTGCTTTTCAATTAAAGTGCAAACTAAGAGTTTTAATGATTCGTGAATTAATTTGCATACATATGAAATATACAAAAATTAAAAAAAAAATTAGAAAACAAATTAAAAGTCACGTATTAAAGGTGCTTTAATTTTTTAGCATGCAAAATAATCATTTAGAAAATTTCAATTATTACGTTTCTTTTATAAATTAAAATGATAAAATAAATGTTATAATTCAGTAAGAATTACTCTAGTTTTTTTAAATATTAAGTATATTAAAATGTGAGGCGTATACAATGAGTGTAGAGACGTATGTACATATGGTAGTGAATCGCGAAAATTTGAGATTCTAAAAGATAATTTAACTATTGAAATCGTGTCCATACTTAATCAGATGATCAGGATTCTCACTAGGTGCCTGATTTCCGTATTGTAACCTCCTTAAATCTGAATCCATTATACACAATTTGGAAATCTTATCCTTTTAATTATATTTTTCGAAAAATTTTTATCCAGGTACAGATTGCTTCTGTATATTTCAATTAAAATTTGAAAATATTGATCAAAATTACGTCATTTTACATGTAATGCAAGTAACCATGCAATATTGAATTTACAATAAGCAAAAATTTCACCTCAAACACAGATAAAATTTTACATACGAGTTTTGTTTAAATAAAATTAAAAATATAAGTATCAGAAAGTAATAACAAGATATTTTAAACCGTTTAATGATTTTATGGGGGTATTTTGTAATCTACGTAAGTATGTATTATAAGTTTTATCGAATATTAGGATGGCACATGTTAAATTACATTAATAATATGATTAAATTTCTTTTTAAACATGCTACATACATATTTTACATACTTACTTTTAAAAAAGAATAAAATAAAGTTCAATATCATAAAATTGGTTGTAAAAATTTAAAAGGTCAACCACTGTTTGTTACTTCTGTTCATTTTGTATATTAATTGTAACTTTATACTATAAATACTAAGCTTGTGTTACAATGAATGTTCGTATAGGCTAATAAAAAATGTGAAATTCAAAACACAAATGTATTAATTTTTTATTATGTAAATTAAATACTGTAGAAAAAATTTGAATTAATTAAAATTTTTTGTATTGAATAAAGTTTCTTTACACACAATAATAATTACAAAATTTAAGACAATAATTTATTAACAAATTTGCCTCATTTTGGAGAAAAAATTTAAAAATAAATGACATAGTAATTTCAATTCCTTAAATTTCCATTAATAAAATATTTCAATTTAAAATCAAAAATTCAATTTTTCACTAAATATAAAAAAAATCTATGATATGATAAATATGATGCAAATTTTTTTTTGATTCCTACATTGCAAATTATCTAAAATACATTTGTAAAAGTCATATAAGTATTTTGGAATATCTATAATAAAATATTGAATTTAAAATAAAGAACTAAGAGGATTTCAATTTCGAAATTTAATTGTAACTAATTCATATATAAGTACTCTCTACTATATATGAATTCTATACTTGTGAAAATATTTCATCAGCAAATATACACAAATACACATATATAATATGTAAGTAAACATAAAAATAAAAAAATAAATATTTGTTTTTATAAGTATAAAAAGTAATTTTTTCAAATAGTTTAAGTACATTTTCATTTCAAATTCAATTTCCAATATTTTCTAATAGAATATTTTAATAGCATTTTTGGTTTTCAAATCATATCAAAAAATATGATACAAACATATTACACACATAATCAGGTCCGGATCTGATTTATTCGGCGCGCTTCCGAGACGGGGGTTTCAATAATGCTTTTCGGCTTTTAAAGCAGCCAATATTGAGGTCAAATTTATTATTGTGTTATTTATTTATTTAATCAATTTCTTGTAACCTTATCATTCTGAATACAAAATTAGTCATAGTATTTAAAACGTTGAATTAAACTTTCATCTTTTTGTTTTGCTATATTTGTATACATGTACATGTTGTATGTATATGGAAAGTACGTCGGTAATTGAAAAAATTGGAAAAGAAAAAATTTTTATATTATAAAATCTAGTTTTTTTTTTAAGTTTTCAATGGAGTCCCTGTTGTCCGGGCGCTTATTGTAAATGCTAACTTTGTATATATGGTATAGATCCGGTAATGCATATATAATATCGATTTATTTATATTAATGTACTTACATATTTATATTTTATCATAAAAATCGTAAATAAATGTATTATATAATATGCATAGTGTTGATATATACTTAATGCACGATATATGACTACGTATGAGTATGCCTTCTTAAAAAAACAGCTTTTTTAAATCAATTTTTATATATGTACACCATTTTAAAATTTACGTTTTAAAATTGCTTTTAAGTAAAATATTAAAATTATTCCATTAAATTTTATAATAAATATTTTACTTTTTGATTTCCTTGAATAAATTTAATATTATTATTGATTGCAATCGTATTTAAAATCTTTTATATTTTAATTGATTTTCTTAACTATACTAAAGTAAAATTATATAAAGTAAAATTTTCAAAGGAAAATATATATACAATTTTAGAAATCCTTCATTTGTATTACAGTTTTTCATTTAATCTTTTATTTTTCAAATCTATAAATTTATTATCTTACTTGTTTTTCGAAATTAAATTCATATTTTATAAATGGATATAAGAGAAGAGATAGATGAAAAGATGAAATTTAAGCTTTACAATGATTCATGCTAACATAAATTTCGACACAATGATTTCTTAACATTAAAATCTGTAATTTAATCTCATTAAATTCGAAGAAACTTAAGAGATTTTATTAGTATTGTAATTTGAGTATAATTTTTGATTTTAATCGTTATATACTCAGTAAACAATACGGTTTTTCCAATATTTGTCATTTATAAAAATACATTTTTAGAGAAAGACTCTCTTAAACTCAAAACTATTAAATAAAAACGTAATATAAAAAATAAATTAAAGCTACATTATTAAGTTGAATTTGGTTTTCATTTCAATGTCATTTGAACTCATCTTTGATTTTATTCACTTATAATTAATTGAGTTTTCATGTTTGGATTAAATTTCAAAAAGAAAATTTACACAATATAATAAAACAATCTTTAAAAAAGAAAAAATATTTATTTATTTTTCTCTGTTAATTTCAACTTTCTTTTTAATACCTTTTTGCCCAAAAGTTTTAAATGTATAAGGTACGTTTTCTTAAAGTTGAACTTTTCTTTAATAAAAAAAAATTTAATTTTTACAACTTTTAATTAGGGATGTAACGTACACATTTATTAGGAGAGCATTGTGTAACAAAGCACTATAATTGGCAATTTAAATTAGTTATTAATTATAGTCTTTACTATATGGTTTCATGCATTTTAGTTAATCTTATTTCTCAAACTATTTTGAAAGACTCAATAATTTCAAATTTCATACGTACTTATGGTACATAATTTTTTCCGAATTTATAAATGAAAATGAATATTGTATTTTATTATATTTAATAACATTGTTGTGGAATAGGTCGTGTTCCACTTAGAAATTTTTTTTTCGAATTTATGCAAGAGTAATTAAATGAGAATTTCATTACCAGTGGCGAATGACATGCCCTGTTAGGTCGTATCATCATCATTCATTATGAAGTTTTTATAACAACATTTTATACAATTTCGGCATTAATTTTGTTCTTATTATTTTTAATTTTGTATAACATTATGTTATTTTAACAGGTTATCAATTTTGTTCGAATTGGTCATAAATATTTTTAAATTTAAATTATAATTTTTTACTACATTGATTATTGAAATTTTTTATTTTTGTTATTTTACATCTCTGATCTTTGACTCCTCGCCCTCAAAATTTTCTTCTTTTTCAGAATTTCTTTATACCATATGGTAGGGTTTATTGAAAATTTCCCTTTTCTTACCGTACTGTTATAAAGTACGGTTACTTTTATAAACATAAAATAATATCAGTGACATTATAATCGCCTACTTAAATTTTTTTGTTTTTCTTTTTTTATTGTCTACACCGTTTTCTTTTTCTCTTTCTTTTTTGGGGACAAAAAGAAATTTAATTTTAAAATCGAGACATGAATATTGATGATTTTTTTAAACACAGTAAAATTGTAGAACAGAAGCAACTGCAACTGAATTTAATTTTGAAATTGGTTTTTTTTATAAGCTTTTATTTACAATGTTTTATCGTCATTTTTTCCTTTTTTGCTTTTTCTTTGTATAAGAATTTAACGTTTTGTGTTATAACTTTTATTGCAAGAAAACAAAATGTTGTAAATGGTATAAAAGTGAGGGTAAACAATTTTCAGATCGTAAAAAAAAATAGAAAATTTTTGTTTAATTTTATATTTTTTTTTATATTTAAGAAATTCTTAAAGAAAAAAATAAAAAACAAAAATTAATTCTTTTTTTCGCCTTTATTCTTTTAAATTAAAAATTAAAATATTGAGTAGCTGTCAATGTCAATAAATTATTATAATAAAATAAATATTTATTATCTTAAATTTTAAATACTAAAAACAAAATATTAAAATCAAATAAAAATTCAATATCAAATTATAAGTATACATGAAACGTAGTTAATAAATCTACCAAACAACCCACATTCAATTGTTATACTTTTCAATATAATCGAACAACTTGTAAACGAGTGGTATTTACAATGTAATATGAATTAATTTTTATTGTTCATTCTTGCTTTTTTTATTCTTGTAGTACACGTGTACAAAATTAAAAATATATTTTTAAAAAATTGACATTTGATTTATGATACGAGTAGTTAGATAAAAAAAAATCTTAATAATCAAATTAATTTTTAAGAAAACTGATCGATATTAATAAATAAGCATATAAAGTCTACATTTACAATGATTTTTAATTGTACCAAAATAATGATGAGTCTTATATAATTTTTCAATAAATAATATAATTATTACTGAAAAGAATAAATAATTTTCCATAATATTAAATAATATATTTGTGATCCTAGTACAAAATCTATTCAACTATTTTAGAATCAATAAAGTTATTACCGCCGCCATTTTATACAATAATTTTTGTATAATGTCAAAGTACTTAATACTAAATTAAAATTAATATAAATTTCGCGATATCGCGATATGATATAAGAAAATTTGGAAATCGATATTTTCATATTTATGTGACATATACATGATCTATATACCCTATATTGTGAAAAATTTTATAGGAGAGAGTGAAAAATTATATAATCTGCAATTTGCAACTACAATAATCGACTCTGATATAGTTGACGCGTGCTATAAAAATATTTGATTATACTGCACTCAATATATTAAACATAATTATGAAATAATGCCTAATAAAGTAAGTTGCAGAGAATGCAGCAATGTTGCATTGCTTGTATAAATTAAAATTCTAAAAATATATCCATAGGTAAGTAAAAATTTTCAAATTATTTAACATAACGTTTATTGTAATAATGCAATCAGTTATAATAATATTATGCACATAAAAAATATTTCACATACCTACTAAAATGTAAAGAGCCCTAATAAAATGTTATGTTAAAGGAATAATCCTATATTTATATTACATACACGTGGACAAAAAATTTGGAGATTGTGTATTCAATAACGATTTTTTAATTTTTGTTATTCAAATATAACTTATTTTTTTATTAAATATATACATATAACCCCAAATATGTAGTCACGTTGTAAAAATAGCAAATTAGCATATACAATTTTGTATAAATTTTCATTTCAAAAAAATCCCACGCATTATGTTCATATAAAGAATTTAATTTCCCTTTCATATAAAATAATAATATTTAAATCATTTTTGCTTTATGAAAATCAAAAATCGCAACATAAACTATTAACTATATTAATATACATATGTAAAACTCAGTTATTTAAAGGCGTTTTAAAGCTCTCCCAAAGTCACCAAAAATTGAAAATGATATTATTTTCTTTAAAAGTTACTAAAAACAAAAATATTATATAAATAGTTGATTTACTTTATTAATTATAGTAATAGTTAAATAATTGTACTATAGCCTGATGAATTGAGCTAAGTGTCTACAGACAATGAAATGATAAAAATATAGCACGACAGAACTAAATTATCACAACAAAAGGAGGGAAGTAATCATTCATATTTTAAAAATATATTTTTGATTTGTGAAATTTTAAATTAATTAGAGAACCTCTTTAGTCATCTAACACAAAGAATACATGTACAATTTTCTATATTTTGACATAATATGAATTCATATATCATATTTTTATTATTTTATTACCAAACTACATAAAAATATATAAATAAAATATAAGCGTGTATACTTATTTTTAGTATATTTTTAATTCCGAATAACAGCACCAATTTCTTTATTATAAATAATAAAATTAAAGAAAAGAAAATATGTCTTTTCATATTTTATTATAGCAACAGAGTAAATATTGTGTAGGCGTAAATTTGCTTAAGGTTATACATATGTATATTCCCTCAATTTATTTTTATTTAACATTTTAAGGAACTGTGCGCTTTTCTTTTTTATAACAATAAACTTTGTTACTCGCATTGTAAAAATCTTAATATTTTAATATTATATTTATGTACAAATACTATTTTTATTATTATTATTATTATATTTTTTGTTAATATTAAGAATATAAAAAAATTTATATACATATGTATATACAATTATCTGGAGTTTATTGGTCAATATGCTCAGTTTATTATAGACTTTTATAAATAGAATTAAAAATCTTTTGAAATAAACCACAAATATATATACTGTTTTTTATTAAAGTAAGTATATTTACACAATGACAATAAAATATTAGTTTTTTTTAATAAAAAAGAATAAGCTAACAAAATACAGTATAAGCATTAATCAAAATCTATTATTATAATATTGTTATACTAAATTTTTAATATAAATATTTTCATGATTTTGGAGTACAAAATTCATTACACCTACACAAATTATGCGCGAAGCGAACGTTGTATGAATTAAAATATGAAAATTTCATAAATGCTTTTTAAAGATTTCTTACTTTTTAACTTATAAAAGAAAATTTATTGGAAATTACGTAATATGGTTATAAAATTTATTTCCGCAAAATAAATAATTTGAAGAGATCAAGTATATTTTTTTCAAAAATGGTAAAAACGTGCAATACGATTTTATAATTTTCAAAAAAAAATCACAATTCTAATAAAATTTTGTTTTACGTTAAGGCCGAAATCTCTATAATAAAATAAATATTTATTAAACATTCAAATTAAATTGTATTCTCCCAATTTAGGAGTTCCTTTATCAATTATAAATTAAAATATTAATTTAATTGTTGTAATAAATATTTTTGTTTGTGTGTTTTTAAGGCGAAATCGAGAGAAAAAACATAAAGTAATTAAGACTATGAAGTACGAACTTGATTTTTTTTCGGGAAATTTTATTTTTGTACTTTTGTTATTAAATAATTTTTATATATGGAATATACATGACTAGTTATACTTTATACTTAGGAAATTAAATTTTTTTCCTCAAAATTAACTTATTTTCATAATGACACTTTAATACTACGCCCATTAAATTACCCTCTATTATTATTTGTTGCACTCACATCCTTTATTATGTATAAGGTAAAATAGATAGGTGTAAATCATTCAAATTCTTAGCTAAATAATAAATTCTTCATTTATAAACATTTTTCCAACCCCAAAGGTATAATGAGACAAAAGTTAAGAACTAAACAAAATAAACGTATATGTACAAGCGCATACATTACATACTTATATACATTGTAAACAATTTGATATATGACAAATATTATGGTAAAAATAATCAATATGATATAAACGTGGATAAACATCAGGGAATATAACTCCCCCGTAATTCATATACACTCATTCTTTGCCTTTTAAAAATAAAACCAACATATATATAATTTTGGTATACGTAATATATAAATAAATAAAATATTTAATCTTTAATCTCTTTAGAATTAATGATGTTGAATTCTTCTACACTCCCAATAAAATTTTCTATTACCTTCTTTTACACATTTATCTACTCTGCAACAATATATATACGAAACTTGCACGTCGTAATAATTTGATGGTATGTGAAATAGTGTTAGTTTTAATGTTAAGGAATTTTAAGTTGAAAATAAATATATATGTGTATTTATATGTATATAAAAACCCATGTGGATATATTATATTGCATAATAATATATTACATACATATACATATTTAACACTCCAAAAAAACAATCTTATAAATATTAAAAATTAAATAAACTATCAAAAAAAAAAAAAGTGAACTTCTGTTTAAGGATAACAAAGTTTGAATACTGATTTTTCTCTAATATCAAAGTTTGCTATAACATATACATAGTTAAATAAAGAAAGCCAGGGGTCTGAAAATATATATTTTTTTATAAGGGTTATTAATAACACCATATTCATATAACTAATACATATAAGTATAACATGGTGGTTAGTCATACATTCAATTATTTATTTATTTGTAGATTATTTTTTTGGGCTACTATATGCATTGTTAATTCATATTATGTATATGTATATATGGTCTCCCTTTTAGAATTAAATTCTATTTCCATATATATACATATTTTATTTATCGTATACACGTTTATAAAATAATTTATTACTGAATACTCCTTTTTTTAGATATGGGAAAAGTGAATGTGGCACTATTAATATTAATAAACCTATACATGCATGTTTATTCTAATATAATTATTACTCTACTCTATTTAATAAAAATCTCTATTTAGCATCAAGTTTTAACAGCACAGGTAACATTCTTTTTTTATTTTGTTTCCAAATTTCAAAATGTCTGCATTTCAAGCAAAACTTACATATAAAAACTATTATATAATGCTTAGAGCTTCATTATATAGAAACTTCAACGTCATACAATACATAACATAAGAGTAACATAAGCTACAATACTTAAAAATATTACTGATAGAATACCTTACAGTGCGAATTTGAATACGTACATTTTTCTTTTACCATTACCATGCCCGTAATATTGGGCACAATTTTCTTCAAATAGGTCTTAGCTCAAATTTTAATACGTATACATGATTCGCAAAATACAAATTTCTTACGTAAATTCAATTGAGATTATAATTACAATTGGGTTTTTTCCGAAATTTTTCAAAACTATATAGAAAGGAACATTTTCATCTGAATTTAGACCAAAAATCAAAATAATTTAAAAAGGCCAAAATTCTGTTATATATTCCGCAATATAATCTAGACTGCCTATTTAGTTATAATAAAATCAAACATGTCATACAATCATACAATCAAACATGTTTGAGAAATTCTTAAATACTCTTGAAATTCCGAATAAAATTCCTATAACATTTTATATTACAATGGTCCTATAATATTTATGCAATAATCATATTCATATGCATATTTTGTATATCACTTTTACTGCACATCAAAATCTACATAATATGTGTATACTATATTCAAATATGTATGTATATGTATTTTTACGAGTCCTTTTTCTAAAAAATATTTTAATACTCGTAATCATAAGAAAATTTTATTGCATACTCTTGTATACAAATTGCATACTCATATTATATATTGTATAATTTGATTATCAGTTTCCTGTCTGTAAATAAGATTAAAAAAACCAAAATACATAAATTCTCTTTTAAATTACAATATTATTTTAAATAATAAAATTAGTCATTCTCAGGAAAACAACAACTAAGTAGTTGATAGTAAGGGGTAGTTGTGTATAGTAAAAAAAAAACCCACAAAAATTAAATAAAATAAAATATCTAAGTATATGAATATGTAATTGTAATTTTTAAACATGAATTTGTATATTTTACACATTATTAAGCATAAAAGAAAATATGAGGGGAAAAGACGAGAGAATAAGAGTTTAAGAGCAGCATATAATATATTCCTGTAATAATAATAAAAATGAATAAAATTTATTTTTTTAAATAAAATTGAGAGGAAGTTACGTATTATGAGTATGTATTATATGACTATGGAATTGGTATGTACGAGTGTATGCAATATGTATTCAACATACAACTCTTAACTAAAATATTGTATACAAATTTTATGACAAACGTATTATCTATGTTTATAAAATTTATTTTATTCTTAAAAATGCAAGTTTCCCCCAAGATAAACAGCAAAGCAATTTTTATATATATGCATGTACATGTGTACAAAAAATTTATTCATAAATTAGTTTTGAAATTTGGGGATGAAATTTTGATAATTCAATGTTTTGGTTTTATTTTTGGGGAGAAATTATTCATACATTTTTAAAAACAAACTTTCAAAATTTCAAATACCTATGTATGTATATAACTTTTCTATATCATGCATAATATAATTTAGAATGTATAGTATGCGATGACTCACAAGCATCTATGTAATTACATTAAAATAAAAGTTAAATTTTTTTCCTTCTTTTGTTATTAAAGTATCTATAAGGGATAACAGGACTAGAAAACGTGAACGAAAAGTTATATAATATATCTATAATAATATATGTACTTCAACATATGTATATAAAAAATATATATGTATATGGAAAATTCGTAAACGCATACTCTTTTTCTGGTCTATTGGACTTTGTGTTCGATGAAGATAATTTTTTCTTTTGTTACTAAAAAAAATAAACAACAATATTTGTCAATCTATATTCATACACTTTAATTTATCATCATCATATCTATATACATACTCGTATATTCATATGTAGTATGAAAAGAGAAAAAAATTTATAGTCTGTAAAATTTTATAAGTGCAAAATTTTCGTGATGAATTATTTTTTTCTATTTACTCTGATAAAAGGGGAGAACCCCAAAACTAATAATAATATAATTTTTTTTAACCCAAAAATAATATAATTTTCTTTTTCATATAAGAAAAAAAATTTATTAAATAAGGTTACCAAATCTAAAATTTTTGCAATGAAAATTAACTAACACATAAACTTTAGAATATAAACGTCAATTCCAGATCAGCTTCGGTTGGTATTAAATATCGAGATAAGTTAATTATTGATAAAATTTGGAAAATAGAAGCAGTATATTAAGTTATAAAATTATACGAATTTGTCTTCAAAAATAATTCAGTGACTTTGATTAAATTAAGCTCAAATTTTATATGTAATCTCTCATATTTTGAAAAATGTCAAAATAAGTTAGAATACATAAATTAAATTTTGATAATAAAAATATGAGATTTGCAAAAACGATGTCACTAGGTCTTAAACACAAATTAAGACAAATGTGATATAAGAAATTAACATTTTTTCCCCAATGTCGAAAGAAATATTATTATTTGTTATCCATTGTCTTATGTTTTTCAATTTCTATCTATACAAATAATTTTGAAAATCTGGCAACTTTTCATATTGAATAGACAAAAATCCAGAAATTACGGAATATTGTTAGCTTTAGTTTATTTTTCTCTTTGATTTATAATCTATAAAAAAATTTATATCACAATATAATAATATAAATTTAGTTTTTCTTCATCATGAATTCATATTGAATATATAAAACAGCTAATAAAAGTAAATTACAAGTGATTCATTCAAGGAAACCATTAATTTTTTATTTTGTTTTTTTTTTTTTTTATCATCATTCATACAATAAACTAAATTCATGTTTATTATGAAAATTTCCTACTCAATATATTTTTTGAAAGCTTATAAATAATGCACTTTATTCGAAAGTAAATCGTAATACATGAAAGAGAATTTGATTTGTATATATTACCATCTATGTGTATGTATGTATGTATGTAATTCAAATGGGTATATATATGATTTTAATTAAAGATAAATTAATGGTATATAAAATCTAAATCCTTAAAGTTAATTAAGATATATTTTTGTATTTTGCTTCTTTGTTTTTTAATAAAAATCGGATGAATCAGCAAAAAGCGTGTATATTAAAATATTTCTATATTGTGTTTGTTTGAATATAGGTGAGTAAACGTGTGTATGTAACGTAAATATATATGTAACGTATATATATTAAATATAACATTCGGGAATTAAGTTACGGAAACTATAAAACAAAACTTACATAATATGTTTTGATATACATATATACTAAAGATATTTTATTTAATAAAGCACTTATGGACAATGTATACACTTGCATATTACGTTATATAAATTTTCTAATAAGTAATATAAGATTTTAAAGCTTGAATTTTAAATTGTATTACGAACTTTGATTCTGTGAAAATTTTACCAAAACCCGATTGTAGTTCCAAAATTATGATTTTCATTATAGTTATTGTAATTCGGAAATTTTCAAATAGAGTTATGAATATTATTATGACTTTAATTGTACTTATTTTAATTTGAAAAAAAGTTTGTAAGTCAACCATATAAAATTTTAATTAAATAGGGAGATTTAATATTTCACCTCTATAAAAATTGGCTAAAAATTGGATTATAAGGTTTGGTAGAATTTTAAATTTTAAAACATGTAATTGTATACTATTTTTAATAAAGCAAAACCTCAATTAAATGTACTTATTTAAATGATTATACATATAAACAATAAGAATATTTGTACCTTAATTCAATATATTGAATGTAAGTATAACAAAATTAAAAATTTAATTTTGAAAGTTTATACGAACTAATTATTGAATATCAGTATTAATATAAATTTTAAAATGAAATTGAAAATTTTAATTTCTATTTTATGCAAGTATATGTATAGTTCAATTAAAAATAATTAAATTATTTTATTTATTTGAAATTTTAAAATACTATGTAAATATCATTATTATTCTATAATAGCCATTACATTTTTTACTTAAATATATTCGCAAATTTTCCTATTTAATTTCCAATTTTATATTACAAAAATTTTCAATTTTTTTTTTTCATTTTCAATTAACAAAACAATTTGCAACATTTTGAAAATATTCTTAGTTATTCCAATATTATTTTCAATTTTGTTTCTATAATTGTTGTATAAGCAAATAAATAAATTGTTGATTTAAAATGAAAAATTTTCAACTTGAAAAAGGAAACAGAATAAAATAATAACAAATTTTTAAATTGAAATTTTAAAATTTTGAAAAAAGGAGTATACATATATCATAAATATATAATATATACACATATCCATAATGCATGGTAAAATAATAATTAGCTATTTAATGATAATAATTGTTATTACATATAATGAATAAATTCAATATTCAAATAAAATTCAATTAAATTATGTTAAATAGCTATATTATATTCAATTATAAATAAATTAAAATAGTTTTTGTGCAATTGAAAAATTTCATTATTTTTTAATATAAACGAAATATGAAAATTGACTTACATATAACAGCAAAAATGGAATTTTTCTAATTTAACAATAGAATAGAAATATATTATAATGTAATAAATCGCTCACCTGTAATGAAATTAAAAAAAAATAATAAAATTAAATGAGATTCTAAAATATATAAAAAAATTTTTTTGTTAAACAAATTCTGATTGTAATTATGTAATTATTATGATAAAAAAAATTAATTTTATTATTTTTCTAATTTTCATTATAATTAAGTACTTAGTTGCATTTTAATTAAATTTTAGAATTTTGTGAACTAATTAAAATAAATGTGTTAAAAATTGTAAAAGTATAAAATTGATATAAAAATTATTTGTTCACATCGCACATTATGGGAAAAATAACGACACAACCCAACAATATAAATTCGACTTCTAGAATTTAAAGTATTTATAGCCGAGCAAATTTGTACCTCTGCATTTTGACTTATGTCATTGTCCTCGCCACTGGCCTGTATATATAAATTAACTATTATATTGTAAATAAACTTCTATACTAGTACAATAATTGTACTGTTTAATATTTTCTTAACTAAAATTATAACATCACATAGCACTCAGTTAATTATCCAAGTTAAATTTAACAATAATCTAACAAAAATTAAATAATCAATAATCTAACAAAAATTTAACAAAATAAATTGATTAAAATGCGAATAAATTAACGCTCAAAAAATTTTAACCCTGTATGTATATAAATAATCAAATAATTAAAATATTCTAAAAGAAATTTTGGAAAAATTAAATAAATACTACAAATATATTAAATATTCCAAAAATATTTATTTAGAAAAATTATAAAAAAACTAATTTATTATAGCATCTTGAATTCTCTTTGAAATAAAGAAAAAACGGCTGTACAAATAAAATTCAATAATATTTAAAAAATATTTTAAAAATAACCAAACAGTTTGCTCATTCATCTATAACGTAAATAAGAAACCACTTTTTAAAATTAAAATATTAAAAAATATATTCAATTATTTTAAATGTTTTTTTTAAATAAATTAAGCATGTTTTTTTAAAAAATACAATTGAAAAACTCAAAATGATTTTCATTTCTGGTCAATGATCATTAAAATTTCTATTCTACTTATAATATTTATGTACTGTAATTTAAAATATAATAGTACATACTTATATATAAAATTTCATACTTATGTATGAAATTTTGAAATTGAAATTCAAATTGTTGCATAAAAATTTTTTTTTTCTATACATTCAAATTATACAAAGTGCAATAAACTCAAAATATATATGCATACATATATATATTTTTTTCTCAGTTTTAAACCTTTTTCTTTTCTATTCATCTTTTATATATGCATAATAAAGTATAACAGTTTTTAAGATTAAAAATTTTCAAATATTCACGTATACATTGTGTATACGAATATTATATTATTATTTAACGAAGTTGAAGATTTCTTTTATATTATGTATATATAAGTATTGTATAAATATGAAACGTGTAATGTGTAAATTGTATGTTTATATATAACTGTACATACATTCGCATACTATAATAAATATTCTTTGAAAATAGATAAGAATTTATTCTACAAAAAATAACAATATAGAGTGTTACTGGTTTATCATAAATAAAGTAAAACTACTGCATTTAATAATATTACTAATGCCTAATAACATAAACATTTTTCATGAAGTTTGAAATACATTTATGTTAAAGTAATTGAAGCAAAAATATTTCTGTCAAAACAATTATAATATTATTTTCAAACGAAAACTAAAACAAATAATTTTTTTTATAATCAAAAAATTCCAAAAAATTCTAACCTAATTTTGTGTTCTAACTTAAAATGTAATTTCTTTAAAAAAAAAGTTATTTAATTATTTCGTATATGAGTTGTAAAAGTTCTTATGAGTGATCCTCATGCGTTATTTTAAAAGCCCCAAAAAATGATTTCATTAGCATAAAGTACAGAAATTTTCAATAATGTACACGTTTCTCATCGACTTTAGGAACTTACACTACAAATAATACCCAAAAAAAATTTAATAAACATGCGATTGAAGTAGCAATAAGTACTCGGCCCGACTCTGAAACGAAATTCATTTAATGAATTCTGGACCATTTTTCTCACTACATAGTAAAAAATCTATAACTTTTCAACTCATACATTAGAAATTCAAACTTTCTACTATTCACCATCTTTGATATGTATACATACATATTAATATACATGCGAGGGTATTAATATATATACATATTTTACTATCCTTATATCATTTATTTATTTTAAAAAAAATTTATTGTTAAAAATATTGCAAAAGTATATAGAGAACCAAAACCAATTCAATCCCAGACATCCGTTGTATATTTTGATGGAGCATTATAACTAACATATATTTTACGAATTTATTTATGTGTTTGAATGTATATTTAACCATATAAATGCATAAATTTACCCCAACATTTTATCTATGTATATTCAATATTAAATCTTTTGCGTATATATAAGAATGCACATAAAATATACAATATATATAAGTATATTTTGCTTAACATTCTATTATATATGGAAATAAAAGAATAATAATAATCTTAAAAAACACAAGTACTTTGGTATTTATTTGAAAAGGTTTCCAAATTTAACTGAAAAAAAAAAAAATAAAAAATTTTTTTTTTGTTCCCTCATTCTGTTTTTTGTAAACTTTTTTTTTAAAGGAAAGTCACGTTTCTCAACAACAAAATAGCACCCATTCGAATTCAAATTCGTCTGGTACTTTGTTTTTTTTTTTTTTTATTTGATTTTATTCTTCTTTTTTATTTATTTTTATTTTTTAATATTATGATTTCATTGTGCAATCAACTTTAATTCTTTACGTAGATACCTACGTGTATATACATACATACCCTCTTTATTTTCTTATACAGAATATTCTATGCACATACATAATTGTATATACAGGATGTTAAATTTTTAAGTGCACAATATACATAAGTATATACGATATAAATTTACTCAAGTATAGGGACAAATTCTTCTATTGTTATGGGGCACAATAATTGCAATAAGATTTCATTTAAAATTTTTCATTTCTTAAAGAAAACATGAATAACTTTTAAAGTTTTTTTTTTATTAAATTTCAAAAAAACATTTAAGAACTTTTTAAAAATATTGTCATTAATTTTTAATATTATTATTATATTATATTATAATTTTAAAGTTTTTGCCTTCATTTCTTATATTTTGATTTATGTAAGTATATGGAGTTGAGAGATTTTCCACATTATTTTTAAATTTAACAATATTTATTCTTAATCATTGAATTCATTTTTTAGTGAGATAAAACAAGAAATTATAAAAAAAATTTTTATTCTTGAATAAATAACTTTCTTATTTTAATCCCATAGTTTTTAAAATTTCAAAAGTTTTTTGTTTTAAAGTTGCATTATTTATTTATTTTATTTTGATAGCAATAAACTTTTGTCACAATCTGTACTTTAGAATTTCGATGCTCCATTCATATGTACGTAAAATACTTGTATTTACATAGCTTATAAATGCATAGTTTTACAAATACATAAACTGATTTAATATTCGTTTTCGAAAATAAAAAAAAAAAATTGAATTTATTTGATTTTATAAAAACTGGAACTTCTACATTATTTATTTTTGTGCTGAATAGAAAATTTTATTAAATTTACTTATTGAAAATAGTAAAAAAAATGAGAGAAATTTAGTTGTTTAACAAGCAATATATATAATTTATATATATATATATATATGTATATATAGTGATTTGCATAACTCCATTTTAAGATTATTTGCAAAAAAAAAATTCATACTGTAAATAAGGTTTTGTTTTCTAGAAAAGTTGAATTTAAAAACTGCATTTAAGAATTTTTCAGTATAAATTTTAAACATATAATTTATAGCAAAATAAATTTAATTCTTAAATATAATTAAAAATGAATTAAATATTTAATTTCTTAAAATTTATAATTAAGATTTTTTTTAATTTCAAGTGATTAATATAGAATTAATTAATTAATTTATTAATGAGTAACTGAGACCAACCAATCCTATATCTAATTTTCTTTTCAACTATTCTATACATTATACATAGAATAATTATTATTAAACAATTAGCAATTTTATTTATTCCTAAGATAATTAAAAAACAAACTTTTTTTTTATTTCAATTCTAATTAATTTAAATTTATTTTATTATCTATGCAAATATAATTGATTACATATTATAAAATACCTATATATCAGTTCTGAATATAAAATGCAAATATTACATGCAATTAAATAAAGCTTACATAATCATCACTCGCATATATATTTCTAAATAATTAAATATTTACTTGTTGTGATATTTACAAGTAGATTAACACCCCTTATGTATTTACTTGTTAAAAAAATTGCAGCTATGCACACAAATATATATAAGTACTAATTACATTTTGTTTACAAATCGTGCAATTTACATATATACCATTTTTTTCCAATATTTATTATTTTAAATTAATTATAATAATGTTTATTTTAATGGGTTATTTATCACTAACATGTAATATATATCTAAGTATATATGTAATTGATATTAGAAATTATTTATTGTATTTAAATAATTTCATCATTTTATCACGATTTTGAATTTTAAATATTTAATATAATAATATTTCTTTGTTTAATTAAAATATGCAAATATAAATATATATATATATATATATATATATATGCATTTATGTAAATATATATATATATATGAATATTAACTAATTATACATACATTTCTTATAATATGTATAAACAGAGTTTGTAAATGGTTATTATCATACATGATGTCACACACGTTTTATTAAAAATTGTTATACTGTCAGTAAATGTATACTCTATATGTATGTATAAATGTTTATGTAATTGCTAATAAAATGAATAATTATTTATATCGGATTTTTCCATATATTCCACTTTAAAAATGAATTATTTAATTTTAATATTTTCTCTTATCCCTTTAAGATAAATGTCTTGTGATTTTTTTATCTCTTCCAATAAAGCTACAATTAAATTCTTTTCTCTTCTACGTGTATATACAATGTTACCGTTTTGGGTATAACTGTTTCAACTTAATTTACATTAGTACAATATCAGAGTAACTTATTAATTTACTAATACAATAAAATATTAGAAATAAAAAGCAAAAAAATTTGGAAATATCTTATCACTATATTTATATTTGAATTTATAAATAAGGAAGAAAATATAATAAATGTTTTGACAAAAATTTCATTATCTCAAATCGTTAACATTAAATCAGAGAAAATTTATTAATAATTAATCAGAGAAAATATTAGAAAAAAAACATAGAATAACAAAAATAAAAATTTATATTTTTAATAAAATATTCTCAGTTTTTTTTTTATAATTAAAAAGCAAAATATTAAACACATAATTATTAACAATACTTTAGCATGCTTTCTTTTCATTGAGTATTAAAAATGCATTATAAATCATAACCAAAATTTGTATGAGAGAGAGAGGAAGAGAGAGAGGATTTAAACATAACATATAGTTTACTCACAAAATGTAACTACATAATGATTCATAAATTATTATACGAAAATTATTTAATATAATTTTATTAAAATATAAATTAAGGTATATATTAAACATAAATTAATTAAAATGTGACAAGATATAAAAAAAATAATTTTTAATACCCAAAATTTTCATAAATATTATAGAAAGCACAGAAACTTGTTTTCCATGCAAATATTTTGTGCATTAACACAAACAATTTATAGTAACACCGTAAAAAAAAAACATAATATGTATACAGGATGTTGCACGGATTGAAAAGATTTTAGGGATAAATATTAAAATAATTTTCTTCGAAAATTGCAAGCCTGGGAAGGAAAACCAGGAAAGCAGGGCAGATATTGATATAATTTTTAGCTCCTTTCTTAGATTGCGTCACAATTGAAGGTAAAAGTTTTAACAATACAATATTTTACTAACAAAATAGATAATCGTAAAAAATACCAACATAATTAATATATACACATTCTTAAAAATATTATTAACATGAGCAGATAGGTGAAATATATATGTATGTAGAATTCCTATGAATTAATAAATCATATATGTATGTATATTAAAAACAAAATACAATATCATACATATATGTATATGTGTCCTGGCACAAGCATATGTTCCGGTTTATATTTATAAGGAAAATAAAATATGTAAATTTACATATGCACGTGCCCATAGCGTTTATTAAAGAAAAAACTAATTTATGATTTTGATTTTCATTATAAAGTAATTCAAAGAAAATTATTTTTGTTAAAGATTACTAAATGAAAAAGCTAATGAAGTTACAAATAAATTTTGGAATAATTGTATGTATGTATGAATATATTAACTTGGATATTGAAAAATATACATGCATGTTCTTTATAACATATTTTTGTGCGTCAAGATACAACCGTCCTTACACTTTGCGTACACATTACGTTTTCTTTTCTAATTTTGTGACACGACGAGGTTCAAACGTAATAAAGTATTTGTTGTTTTCTCTTAATTTTAATATTAAACGTAAAAAACAAAAGGAAACAAAAACAGGAAAGAAAATTAAAAATAATAAAAATTTTCTTACCACCTCCAATATTAACATATTTTTCTATACAGACACTATAATGGAATTTTTTACTCGTATCTGAATCACAATGTACGTATCTAAATTGCAAATAGAACATATATACGTAGCAGATTTAGTAATTATCCATATTATTACTTATATAAATTTAATAAGGTATTTTATTATGAGAAAAGCTAATATAGGCATATGTGAATCATTATATTCCAGTATAATTGTTGAACTGTATTCAAGCTGAATAGTTAATGCAAAACATTTTTTTTAAGATATATACATATGTAGTAGAGCTATTTTTTCAATTCAACAATTTTCGGAACTTCCCGAATGTTTTTAGAACAAAAATTACAAACATTTTATGTTGGAATTAGCCCTATAATTGATACAAATACGTGTAAGAACGACAATATTGCACAAAGTAAAGTTTTTGTAAATCTGAATTAAGAATATATAAATTTAATAGATAATAAGGTTAAACAGATAAGATTCGATAATCCGTAATTCTCCGACATACCTAGTTGATTAATAAAATAAATGCAATTTGCAATAAAAAAAATATAAAATTTTAAAAGTTTTGTACAAAATCGCAAACAAATTTACATAACAATAAATATTGCATATATATAGGCGCACAAAAAAAATCTAAAATACTATAATAATACAATTTCGTATTAATACACCCAGTACATTAATAAAATGCTGTAGCTTTTACTTTATTTTATGGTTGGAATACTTAAATAATAACAAACCAACTTTAGTTTTATCACAATAAGCCCCTATGTATACCAAGCTAAAACAAAATATAAAAAGCAAACTATCCTTATAAACAAATATATGTATATATGTATGTATGTATATTGAGTTATGCTAATAATGTTGAAACAAACGAATTTGCAACGCATCATCATTATCATCATCATTATCATCATCAAAATCATTATCCGCCACAACATATGGTTTTTGTGTAACAGCAAAAATTTTTACGTTTATAATTTTTTATCTCTTTCTATTTCTTATTTTTTTTTTTTTGTATTTATTTTTTTCTCATTCATTTGGTTTTTTTTTTTTGTATCTTGTGTTTAGTGTGCTGCTTTTCCATTTTAATTTTGGTTTGTTTTCTTCTTTTCTCATTGTTTTTCTTTTCTTTTTGGACTTTGAACTGCACGAGATGAAAAGATGATGATGATGAAATGTTATATTTGGTTTTTCTGCTTTTCTTTTTTTTTTGTTTTTCTATTTATTTAGTAATTTTCCGAATCAACATTCAACATTAACAGAAGTCATCTTTAATATATATTAAAAATATTATGCTATATAGGAGCATAGACTATGGTTTGTAGAAAATGAAAGAAAACCTCAAATAAAATAACAAAAAATATATAATTCAAATGAAATGAGAAGAAACAAAAAAATTTAGATTAAAAATATAGTTTTTGTGGGATTTTTTCTTTGTACCTTGGCTTTTTTAGCATATATAAAAAAAAACTGGAATTTTTCTAAAAAAATTGTATGTTAATTAAATTAGATTAAAGCAATGTACACAGGTATGTATTGGAAATTTGAATAATATTCTGAAATTTTTGGCTATAAATTGAAGTTGATGTTGGAATTGAGCTGAAATTAAAATCAATTTGAACATATATTTTTACCTTAAGAATGTACAAGTTATTCATAGGTTAGATTTGATAAAATTTTGCAATAACAATGTCATATACATAATATAATGGTGACCATAAATTACAGAATTAATTTAGTTCGGAAATACAAAAATTGTTTCACATTAATTTACACTTAATCCACGTCAGCTTCATTCAATTTTGTGTATGTAATTTTAAGTAATTACTAATTCTTTCGATTTTCCATTTCAAAATATATGCAAAATCTATTTTTTTTTTTGCAAAGAAAATATGATTTTCAAAATGCCTTAAATTTAATGCTTTACTTCTTTTTTATTTTAATATCATTTCAAAGTTTTTGCTATTTACTTTTATTATAATTGCATTTTTATGTATACGTATATGCTTGTATATATGTATGTATGTCTGTATGCAAATTTTTCGGTAAAAGAAAATAACACGCTAGTTAGAATTTTTCATAAAATTAAAAAAGCGAAAAAAAAATTAAAAATAATTTTTAACCAAACCAAAAAAATATGCAAACTACAAAGTGAGTGTTACCATTTTGTGAAAATTTTTTAATGAGTTTTTATAATGTGGTTTTGAAGTTTGAAAAAGAAAAAAAAAAGCGTTTTTCTCTTTTATTGTTTTCTTTTTTCCGTTCTACTATAAAAGAATGAATAAGAAAATAAAAAATTTTTTTTTTTTTACTTTTTTATTTAAATGTTAAATAAACGTTTTAATTTTCAAAAAAAATTTAGAATAGTAGAATTTTATTAAATCTAAAGAGAAAAATTCTTTAATATCTTTTAATTTAGGAATCCAACTCTGCAAAAGCTAATTAATTTTCTTTGGTTTTTAATTTTATACAGAAAATGTTTTAGGATTTTTTGTTTTCGTTTTTTCCTGTGAAAGTTAGGGATTTAAAATTTTTAATTATATTAAAAAATAATGGCGTTTTTTTTTTGAAAGCGATTTTAAATATTTTAATTATAATTTATATGGTTTTTTAACATAGTTCATATACATTTGTATATATAGAAATTTACAGGGACTAAATGAATTATTTTTAAATATTTATGACCTAATTTTAAAAAAATGTTTGTTTTAATTTTAAGACTGAAACGAGAAAAAAAATAGAGTTGCCCTTGTCAACTCTGTGATACCCGTACGAATTTGTTATCCTATGTGCGAATTACTAATGTGCCATAGCTAACTATGGGGCAGACTATGAATTTAAGTTGCCGTATTACCATATTAATTTATGCAAAATTTCAGTACTATGTGTTTTTCAAAATACTGGTTGTGCCAAACTACTATTGAAGTTGTATGGCAGCTACCAGAAAGAGCCAAGAAATTTTAGCGAATTTTATGAAGCACATCGGCCCTACTAATATATTCACTTGTGTGAAATCTCAATATCACAGCTTTTATAGTTTCTGAGATATAGCCAAATAGCTTTTGAAGTTGTATTGCAGCTACCAGAAAAAGCCAAGAAATTTTAGCGAATTTTATCAAGCACATCGGCCCTACTAATATATTCACTTGTGTGAAATCTCAATATCACAGCTTTTATAGTTTCTGAGATATAGCCAAATAACTTTTGAAGTTGTATGACAGGTACCAGAAGGAGCCAAGTAATTTCAACGACTTTTATGAGACACATTGGCCCTACTAATATATTCGTTTGTGTGAAATTTCAATACCACAACTTTTATAGTTTCTGAGATATAGCCAAATAAATTTTGAAGTTGTATGGCAGCTACCCGAACCGGTACCCCGATCATGTCCAATTTAAATAGGGTTCTGGGACTTACTACAATAAATCATTTGTGAAAATTTGGTGAACTTAGCTCAATTAGTTTTTGAGTTATCGTTCGGACGGACGGACGGACGGACGGACGGACGGACAGACAGACAAAGCTAAATCAACTCAGAATTTGACGCTGATCAAAAACATACACTTGAGTCTATATCTAACACTGTTATTTCTTAGCGTTACAAACGGTAAGGCAAATTTAGTATACCCTTCGAACATACGTTCGTACGGGTATAAAAATTTGTAGGCATTTGAAATTTAATTTGCACGAGGTATCTGAAAACTGATGTCGAGATATAATATAATAGTAATTTGTGCAATTTCATAATTTAGGGTTAATTTATAATGAAAAATAAATCCAACTATTTATTCTAGATTTAACCAATAAACAACTTTTGGAATTGAATTCTGTGTTAAAATATGAGAAAATAATTATTATTTATTTTGCATAGACAGTTGGGAAGTTAGATTATTAAATTTTATTCAATATAAATTAAAAATTTCAAATTATAAGGTATGGTAAGCCTTTTGAAATTTCATATTACTTTTAAAACCATAAAATTTTTAATTATATAATATGTATTATAATATGTATTATAATTCTGAATTGAATATTTTTATGAAAAAGATTTTCGCCTTTTTATTTTGCTCTTTAAAATTTATACCATCTTTTATAACACTTAATTAAAATAAAAATTGAAAAAAAAAAATCATAAATTTAATTATTTATTATTTTTTTTATATTACGCAATTTATTAATTGCTTTTTATTATATTTGATATAAGCATATAATGTATGTATGTTTATGGTATACTCAATATAAAATTAATTATAATATGACGTAAACAAAAAATCTGCTATTTCTTATTAAGATTATTGAGTATTCAAAAAAAAATATACTTAATTAAAAAAATATTTTATATTGTGGCCAAATTAATAAATTAAAATAAATATTTAAGTAATATTTATGTATGTATATTTACTTAAATAACACAGATTCAAAAATATTATATATGTACTTATCATACACTCAAATACAAATGTACAAAATTATTATAAGTAATATGATTTTTAAATTAATTAATTTTTTATTTGTTTTTCATCATTTAATAATTATCAAGCAAACATAATATGCTTTTATATTACAAAATATTTTTTAAATATTATAAGTATACTAATTTTTAAATATGAATTGCGAAATACTTTCATATTTTTTTATAAATCAAACATGTTCGAATGCAAACTTTCATAGAATTGTAGTAAGACAATTTTGAAATTTATTTAAATTTTACTTTAAGTAGCAATAATAACATTAATTATTATTAAAATATTACTTTGTTGACACTAGATTTTGTAAACTTAATTAAAATTTACAACTAATTTTGTAAATTTAAAATCTAATAGAAAATTTACAAAAAAAAAAAATTATTTCCACATTCAGTTAAATATGAATGCGCATATCAATAAAATATCAAAAATTTAATGAACATTTAAGATATCTTAAATGAATAGTCAATCTAATAGTCACTTCACTACATAATATGTATACATATATACACAAAATTAAAATATATGTATATTTTAATGAATTGTAATGATTACCAGATTAATAAAATTATTTTTCTGATTTGAATGTTTAATTTTTTTTCATTCTCTATTCATTTATACATACATATATAGAATTTTAATCTTATAATAACTAGTTTGACCACTTTATATACAAAACAAAAAAAAATATTTTAAAAGTGTAAAAAATAAATAAATTAAAATAATATAAAAATTTATTTGCTAAGAATTTTTTTTTGTTTTTTTGATAGTTCTTGCAATTTACCAAATCGGCTTTTGTATAATATGGGACCTTATGTACGTATATAATATAGAAATTAGATATAACCGGATCTTATATATAGTAAGAATAATATAAATTTTTGTGAACATAAAAGTAATAAAAATATATTTTAGAAGAAAAATATCCCAAACTGTTAAAATTCGTCCATAAGTATATACATATAAGATTTTTTTAATTGCAGGATGATCAAATCATACAAATGGTGTGAAAGCTTTTAATTATACAAAAATAAGTTCCAACTTTCATTACTAGTTGTCATCAATAATGAAGTTTTTGAAAATAAATTAAAATTTAAATAAATTTTTTTTATTATAAAATATCACCATTATTCATACATACATCTGCTTACACATTCTAACTTTTGACCGATTTGTTGTCATTGAAATTCAAAATTTTTATTAATATTATTGAATTTTTTAAAATTTAATAATAATAATGTTTGCAATTCTAAGTTTTTTTTTTATTAATTCTAACACTATGACGTTATATATAGAATTAATTAAAAAAAAAAAATTATTTTTATTTTGCAAATTCAACATTATTATTATAATTAACTCAAGAAGAAAACTTGTTTCATTTCGTCTTCTTGTTTTTTTTTCATCTTTAAAACAAGTTTCTAAAATAAATATTCTTAGTCTTAGAAACTAAAAATAAATTAGAACTTTAATTTATAGACAAACATAATTATATATATATATATATATGAATGTATACACATACTTATGACAGCATAAATTTCAAAACTAGATTTTTTTTTTATTTTTGAGAAAAATATATAAAAGTATTAAGAACAAAGAATTTAAATTTAAAGAAAAAAAATTGTTTACTAATCTAGTGTTTTGCTAAATAAAAATTCCTTATATGTACCAAAATATTTTTTCATTATGATGAATATTATTTTTCATATTATACTACAGAGTGTATCGCACCTCCAGAACAAAAGTGGTTTAAAGCACTAAAATTCATTTTGAAAAATTTGCAATAAACTTGTTTTCAACACAAATATGAATGTAGAATCTACATTTTCATGAATTTGCACGAATTTAAATTTAATACAAATTATTCAGGTAAAATATGAAATTACGGCCATGATTCCCTCGTATAAATTCACATGTATATAGAAAAAATCGACATAAATTTCAAAAATTTTTAATATCATTTTGCTTACTTTAAATCATTAAAATCTCGCTCTAAGAACAGTAAAGTACCCCAAAATTGAAGAATTAATTTTTCTTATTTAAAAATTAGGTATGAAGCTAGCTTTGAATAATTTCGCGCTTGATCCGAAAAAATGACTTTAAGCGAGTAATTACTTACTGTATTACAAAAAAAAATTACTGGTCTTAAAATCTAAGAAAATTAGTTTTGTGGTTTTAATAAATTTTTTGTTGTAGGGCTACGATATACGATATGCTTACATATGTGTAAATATTTACCTAATTTTATAATGAGTTGAGTTAAAAAAAATATATTTTGTACATATGTGAATAATATTTTTTTTTTTTTTGGAAAAAAACAGAACATTTATAATTTAAATTCTATAAAAATAACAAAAGAATAACAACAGCAATAACAAAAAAAAATAATTAATACAAAATTAAATTCACGAGAATTTTATTAGTTCCAAAGTTCATTTTTATAATTCTATGTATATATAAAGGTGTGTAGAAGATACTTAGGTACAAAATAGATTTTTAACTATAAAAAAACAGATAAAAAAAACCTGTATAATGGCGCCGAATTTTTAAAAAACAAATTTTGAAAGAAAAAAAGGTAGTAATTTTGCTTTGTCTTTTGGCTTTTTGTTTTTATTAATTCTAATCAAAAATTTCAAATTACATTGAAACGCTTTATTCCAAAAACAAATATTTTTTTATTTTCTTGTATTATGACATTATCATAATAAGTATGTAATTATGTATGTTATTACAATAAAATTATTTTAATTAATTTTCAAAAAAAAAAATTTTTTTGCTTTTAAAGAAATCAAAAATTACGAACATGAAAAATTTAATTTTTATACTATAAACTTTTATAATTTGAAGATTTACAAAAAATAGATTGGTTACCAGATTAGTATGCCACCCATGTATATATACAAGCATGTATATACACATATGTAACATTCATTTTTCAATGAATCTTAAACAATAATTGGAATTTTGAATTCAAGTTACAAATGTTATTCAAATAGTAAATATTATGCATTAGTGGACTTTAAAGTTTATGTTATTTAAAAATTGCTTAAATATTCAAAAGATATTTTACAAAATTTTTATTACACTTATTATGTTACGTAAATGCATGAACCATTAGCACAATGCCAGAAATATAACAATATTGTTTTCCGTTTTCTTATACAGATTATTTATATTAGACTTGAAGTATTTCCCATTTATGTAGGTATTATGTATTATGACCTTAAGATAATTGAAGTCATTAAATAATTTGAATTAGATAATTGAAACAAATACTTATAAAATGTATACTTGTATATTAACTATTTTTGTGTTGCTTATTAAATTTTCGAAACATTATAAAATTTCACAAAAAGCATTTGCGTTTTAGTGATTGGCCTAACAATTATGATACTTGTTTGTATATACCTAATGTAAGCCTATATATTACGATACTCATAATATGTATAACTATATATATATATATATATATGTTATATGTATATGCATAACTTTAATATAAATATATACCCTTGAAAAGCCTTTATATCTCTTAACTTCTAAGGCATTATCTCTATTACTATCTTAAAACAATATTAACAATAACTTACGAATGTTATATCAAAAAATTAGCTTAAAAAATAAAAGCATACACGAATTTTTATTTGCACTCAGTTATTACATGCTATATTACATTATTCATTATATTTCATTTAAGCATTTTTATCTTATACGAAAAATTTTCCACTTAAATTTTATTTAAGATAACATGTAGCATAATTTCTTATACGTTTTATATAACATAAAAATTCAGAGAAACAGAAAAAAAATCTTGTAAATTCATTTTTCAATTACAAAAATCAACAAAAAAGTAATTTTGAACCAACTTTTTGTTCGTTCATTTTGTCACGTACTATATCATACCCAATTATACAAAATTCTATTTATTATTTTAAAATTAGAAAACTGTATTACAATTTGAAGGTTCCTCAACCGATACAACAATAATACAATTTGTAATTTTGATTTAAACCATATAAATGCTGTACACGCATGCACACTACATAGGCTTGTGTTTATGTACATATAATAATAATGCAAAAGTGAACAGATTGAAAAAATTTAGTAATAGAAATTTGGATCACTAATCTATTATACTTTTATTTTATCTTTATAGGTTTTATCTTTATATTTTCACTTAACCTTATATGAGAAAAGAAGTTACATAATATTATTAATTATTAATTAGATATACTTTATTGTGCAGCTTTATTGAAATTAATTATTGAAAATTGTTAATAAATATCATAAAAATTAGTTTTACCAATTGAATTGTTTATTTTATTAAAATTTATGAATACAAGTTTAAATATGAAGACAATACGTATTTTATAAAAGAAGCATAAATTGTATGAAGACCACATAAATTGTACGAAGACAATATAAATAGTATGAAGAGAACATTAACTAAATTATATGAAGGCGAACTAAATTGTATGAAGACAACAAAATTTGTATTAAGACAAGAAAATTTGTATGAAGGCAACATGAAAGTAACATTAATAAAAACTTAATTTTTAGTTTCTAAAATTGTTTAATATGATTTTTTTCAAATTCAATCTTTTATACAATTTCAAATTGTTGTAGAAAACGTCGAGATTTTTTTTTTCAATGTATAAAATACTTTTTCCGAAAAATGCTTTCTCATATCTTAAAAAAATAAAAAATTTGTACAAAAATTATATTTCGGGCTAAACATTTTGTCAAAATATCATCAACTTTTCATATTAATACCCTAAAGTTATTGTAATTAATCATTATTGTTAAACATTTGTTCCGATGTACAAGTGTTGTACAAAAAAAAATTCTTTTCGTTTTTTCCTCATTTTGTAATACTTTACATTAAATTTTTTTGGAATCTCTCCAAAAATAATTGTAATTTTTTTTTATTTTATTCTAAAATTTATTTATGAAATTTTTTCTCAATTTTTCTTTTAGTGAATTTTTTTGTTTCTCATTGAAGGTCAACTGATAACTTTTATGCCACAAAGAAACAAAATATCTTTTATTTTTCCTTTTCCTATATTTAATATCATAAAACAATTTATATAAAAAAAAATATAATACAAAAAAGGAAAACAAAAAAAATTATAGAATATAGAACATTTTGTATAAAATTCTGTTATAATTTCTATATTTTGTTATAATTTCATTTTTATATATATAGTTGTTATAGAAATACATTACTTTCCTCTCGAGAATATTCGATTACCATCAATGCAGTGCTATGCATTAACACATTTAAAACATAATACCATAAAATACAATTGTGTATGATTTATGAAAATGACTATAGATGATGCTTTCAAAATATATATATATATATAAAATTGTATATAAATTACATGGAAAAAATTGTTAAGAATTATCAATGGATTATATAACTTTCTTGTATTTATGTAGATAATGGAAAAGAAAACAATAATTTATTATCTTTATTGAAAAATTTTAATTATTTTTTTTTTATTTGTTTGCTTTCTGTTTTAAAAAATTGGACGAGGTTAGTTATATAGTTGTTTTTATTAATACTTTTTTTATAGAATTTATTTACATTATTTATAAAATAATTATACATTACTTATACATTCATATATATAATGATTACAATATCGTAAGAATATAATAACACTTGATGCAATGTTATCGATTACAATAAAAAAATTGTGATGGAGTAATTTTAATTAAAATTGATTTATTAATTATAAATAATAACAGGAAATGTTATAAGCTATTTTTACTCTGATTGAGCAAAATAATTGAAAGTATCGACATATAGTTTTAGATTTTACAATATTAAACATTATTCATGGATTTTATTTGATTTGAACACGTTCGAATAATGTTTGATGACGTAAACATACGCGAATGTTTAGAATTCTCAACAAACAGAATAAACGAATAATGTTTGATGCTTAAATTCTTGTTGCATTGAAGTCAGTTTTGTTTTAAATCAATGAAAACTTAACACAAATATTTTAAGTAATTCTTATATATTTCTTATACTTATGTTCAGACTATATTTATAATTATAATATTGCTCTTATTTTGTATTTCCAACAATATGCCTAAGATATTTTTGTACGTTGTAAAGCAATACATTTCTTTTTAAAATTATACATAAAATATAAATGTAAAATAATTAGCCCTACTCCCACACACTTACATAAATGAGTAAATGAAAGTTTTCATGAAAAAATTTGTACTAGGTGTTTTGGAATTTGTTAGTAAAAAATTTTTCTCTTTTAAAAATTTAGATTACTTAAAAACTAAAGGTAAAAATCATTTTTTACTTATAAATGAAAAAAAAAATCTTTCACAAAATAAGTTTTTTTTGTTTTTCCATTTTTGTTTTATATACCAATTCACATATTCCTTTAGAAACCTAATAAATTCATTATTTGCTAGATCAATTTTACATTTTACTTCTGAAAACTAAATTTTCATTTCATTCCAACTAATTTGTGCGATGGTGTACGTAAGATAATAAGGAAGAAAAATAAAATATGTAAAGAGAGAAAAACCCCAAATTCCCATGCTTATCCTCAATTTTTATTGATATTTAATATAGAGTAAAATTTGTACTTGTGCAGTAATAGTAATAATGGCAACATTAAAAAATGTAAGCAATAATGTATATTGTATATAAATTCTGGTACTGTAAAAATACCTGGAAATTAAAATGTATATTTTTTATGACAGTAAACAATTAGTGTATACAATATGCTTTTATACATATTGTGTTGCGTTTATAAAATGAGAGTAAAACATATTGAAAAGTTTTGATACTCGAAATGTTATTGTTTTAAATATAAAATTCTCTATTCTTTTCTTTTAGTATAATGATTTATGGGAGGGAAATTACAGTGAAAGAGAAAATATTACACAAAAATGTTGTACATTTGTTATGCAATGTTACAATATTATAGGTATATTAAAATATATATGAGCATAATAAAATATTTTGAGAAATTAAAACTTTGAAGAAAATTTTAAATTTTGAATACAATTGAAATGTCGATAGTAGAAATGATAATAGGAGTATTAAATGAAATATTAAAATTATTGTAAAGGTATTATAAAAGAACATTATACTTATCTTCAAAAATTCAAAAACATTTCTCATTTCTATTCTTTTAATAAGAAGAAATTCAAATTGCAATAACAAATACTTTTACACTATGCGTATTTTAAGTAAAGGCCTATGACTTATTGCTGGTGATTAATCTTTTAAGACTTACGTATATAATAGCAAAAAATTTTATTTATTTAAAATAAATTTTAACAGTACCGTAAATTTTATTAAAAATAATAATAAAAAGTATCAGTAAATAATGAAACAAATTCAATAAATTGATCATTTCCTGTGTTGCCAAGTGAAGTTTTTTCAATCTCAAAATATTGCAATAAAACGAATAAAACTTCAGAGAAAAAATATTTTACTGTTCAAAAGTATAAGTAGATTAAAATTATAAAATTTCGTTTAAGAATTACAAATATAAATTTCGTGTTAATTGCAAAAGAAAAGCAAAAAATATCCAAAGAATGAACATTAAAAAAAATTTAAAGCAAAATATTAAAAATCTAAAAACAACAAAATAAAAAAAGAAAAGAGAAAATTTTAACCCCAAAAATTCACCATCTTTTTCTTTTAGCTAAATATTAAATTTCATACCAAAAAAAAAACAAAAAAATTTCCTTCAATTAAACTCAACAAAAGGATAAGTGAAAGAATGCTTTCCTAAATGCTTTTAAAATTAACTACAAATGAGAACTCATAAATTATAATAAAATGAAAATAAAAATAACAAAGACAAAAGAGAAAAAAAAATTAATATTATGGAAAAATAATTTTTTAGGTTTTTACGTCACCAAAAAATTCTTAAAATATATCCTCAAGGTGATAGCAATTTTATTTACTTATCTATATATATAACTAAATATAAAACAATATCTATGTGAATATCTAATAAGGCTCCAAGTAATAGACACTTACGTAGCTCTAAATAAACGATAAGTAAATAAAAAGAAAATAACGCAAAAAAAAATTAATTTATTACATTTTATTTTTATTTCGTACTCTTTTATTATATACATATACACATATTTTGATTTTATTTGAATTCCTTAAAGGCTTTTTTAACCTAAAAATAGATTAAAGGACATTAAGGACTTTTGTTTCTTGTTTCCATTAATGTCTATTTTAATTTATTTAAATATACTTGCGTATTTTTAATTCTACGAAAATTATTAATTGTCATTGTTATTGAATTTTTCTTTTTTTGTTTGTTTTTTTTTTTTGTATATGTATTATTGATATATTGATATAATTTGGAAATAAATAATTTTCATTTAATTTTCTTTTTCCGCAGAAAATTGAAAATTTTTTATTATTATTATTCCAGTATAATAATTGACATTGGTATATAATATAGATTCTTATCTATTCTTTGTATAAGATAATTAAAAATTAATATAATAAAAATAATATTGTATACTTAATGAAAATTACTTAAAGGCGGTATTATACAACATTTGGGTTTTATTCAAAATCAAAATGTATGATTTCCAAAAAACTGAAAATCAAGCGATATAAATTATCAAAGTGATATAAAATCCAAATGGATTTGCATGATAAAAAGCATAAAACTTAAACAAGGTTTAAAACAGCATACTTTATATATTTGATAGTTAAATATTGCTTTATAAACATTTGATGCTCCCGGTGGTCTAAAAACAACTAGAAATTTTAGTTTTTTAAATTAATGCTCTTTTGAGGTATTAATTGCTTGGGATATAAACCCATTTATTTAATTTTATGTTATGCATTTTAAGTTGACTATAATTTGTCATTTAAAGAGCTTTTAAAACATTTAAAATTTTCTTATAAATTTTTTCCGAAAACTAAATTTTCATATTAAATAATTTCTTTTTCTTCTTTAACTCAATTAAATTATAATAATTTTTTAAAATTCAAGTCTTCTTTAAGAAATAGAGGTATAAAACTAAAATTTACCAAAAAAATATTTCATTACCCTTTCATTTAGGAAGTAAATTAATTAAAAATACTTAAAGAGTCGTAAGCATTATTGACAGCCATTTTCTGTATTATCTAATTTCTAATAAACAAAGAGTACGTGTTGAAACATATGGAAGTAAATAAAACGAAAAGACCTACAAAGACTTATTAAAAGAACTTAAAAATATTACAAATTCATTATAAAAAAAACAAAAAAAGAAAAAATTCAAATACAGGTGATTGAAAATATCAGCAACATATGTACCTATGTATACTGTAAATATTTAAATTTAATGAAATGAAAAGAAAAAATAAAATAAATAAGGGGTAAAGAAAAAAAAAATACTTTAATTGAGAATCTTCATGTTTTACAACACGTTTTGTGTGCAACTACATGTGATATTCAATTTTATTTTTACGATACTATACGAGTATCAATAAGTTACCCATTTATAACTTATATGTATATACATAACATCAATTTACAGCACAATGACAATTTATTAATAGATATTATAATTAAGAATAACTACATACATGTCTATATAAGGTGAAAGTTTTCAAACCTTATATGACAAAAGTTTAAAAGAACAATATCATATTTAATAATGATTAAAAATAATAATAAAGGTTTTAAAATTATATTTAAAATAATAATATAAAACTGGTATACACATATGATAGTAATAATAGTTAATAATTTAACACAAATATTTTAAATTGCTGTACCATTATTTTACATTTCCTTATATATTTTATATAAGTAAAAAAAAATATTTTACATTTCCTTAACATTTCAACTCTAATTAACACCTCAATAATATTACAGAAATAGATATAAAATATTTTCTAGGAAGTGTTAAAATAATTGCATCTGTTTAAATAATAATTTATACTTGAGTTAATAATTTGTATAAAATATAGATATATGTATATATATATATATATGGAACTTTATGAATGTACATTTAAAATATTAATGAATAATATTTAACCTTATGTACACATGTGTATACATTTATGGCAGCCTATTTTTTTTTTTTAATTTATTAATCGCAATTAGTAATACATGTGAACGAAAATGTTATACAATTTTATAAATTTTACTTTTAATTAAATTTAATGATTTATAATTAATTTTTATGATAAATGTACCTGTATATATTAAATTATTAATTTGAGTTCATGTACAATTGTACATTTAACTTGTTTTATTTTTCCTTTTCTTACTTTAAATAGTCATGATTTATTTGTAATTAGTAATTACATATAAAAGAATAATTTTATTCAAGCATGTTCAAATGTTAGAAAAAAAAATGTTATATAGGGTGAGCTACTAATTATGTATAACAATAGAAATCGAAAATTTATAGATCATATTCTCGTTCTCAAGCTCACTCTTTAAAAACTTTCAAGATAAGATACATATTTAATTAAATTGAAAGCTCTAATTAAAAAATGATTAAAAAATATAACTACAAACTAAAACACCTAGAATATGAAGCCAGAATAACGCAGCTTGTAATAATATTGGGAATTCGATTTATATACTATAAAATATGTACAATATACCCTACCGTTTAAATTTATTAATAAAATTGAAAATTCTCTCAATAAAACTTAATATGCTAATCGAAATAATACGGTAATTTCGGATCTTCTGTTTTTCATGAAATAAATTTTTAATCCATTCATATAAAAGGACACTTTAAGTAAGAAATTATCAAAAATCCCTAATTTTATTTATGTTACATCCTTAGGTACATATATAAATACACTTCATATTTAATGCAATTGAAAAAAAATTTATTACTAAATATTTTTCAAAAAAAAATAAAAAAAAAATTTATTTCAAAATTAGGTAGATATTCGAAAATTTTTTATAAAACCATTGTCAATTTGTCACCTGTTATCATTTTATATTATATTTTCTTCTCCTGCCAATTATTTATGTATGTATCTCGTATAGAATAATATAATAAAGAAGATATTGAAGAAGGGCAAAATAAATATAAAGAATTGATAAAGAAGAGAAGAAAAAAAGTACATGTTGTACAAAAATCCTCAATATTATAAATAACATATTAAATAAATCTGATAAATTTGTACGCCCTTGAAAACTCAAAAAGCAAATATGTATAACAAGAAAGCAAAGAAAAAAAAATATACGATATAAATCCTTCAATATTCGTTATATAAATATATATATTCTTTTCTTACTAAAATACAACTAAATTTATATATTAATATATTTATAATTCAGTATAATTTTCATATATATAAATAGATGTATGTAAATAAATCCTTCTTGTACTAATATCTTAGTTTATATATGTATATATATATATATATATATATGTCTATAAATATATTTATTTTATTATCTCTTTTTCTTTTTTCACTGTTATTATTTTCTTATACAACAGAAGATCAATATAATAAAGTATAAAGAAATAGAAAATTTGTGAAACACGGTGTCATTTATCTTTTTATTCATATTATATTCTTGATATTGTACACACTCTTGATACCGATAAGTACATACATATGTATATGAATACTATATTATACAGTAAATGATGGAGTAATGAAACCTTCCAAACTAAGGTGAAATTATTAAATAAAATTACATTGCTTTTGTATTTTATTAATTATCTCCTCATGAAACAAGTAAATTAAAATTGAGTTTAATATGAGTATGAACTTTTGTAAAAAAGTTCAAATTTTTAAGACCATCTACATACTTGTATACAAATCAGGTTTTAGGCATAACATATATTTAAATATTAAGGATACATATTAAATTGGAGAAATAAAACATTTAATTTAAAAAAAAAAAATAAGTGCACATATTTATTGAATCATACAACTATATTTTCGAATATTAATTGATTCGATGTTATAAAAAACGTGAGCAATAATGTTTCAGCTATAAAATAATCTTTCTCAATCTCTTCTTCAAAATACTATTTCTTTCATTTAATATAATAAATGTATATTATTATAATTATAATTCGAAATTAGTGAGAAAATTATCTGAAGTGAAATAATTGCATGCATAATTGTTATAACAACTTAATACATATTGTATCAAATAACATATATTTCTGAGTATAACTATAATACAAATAATATTATGCTCATTAAATAATATTATGCAAAATTACATAATTATTATAAATTATTGCCAATCAAAAATTAACTGTTATATATACATTTATTACAAATTTTTTACATTATTATCGTATATGCATCTTAATGTGTATAACACATGCTTAATGCTTTACAAAAAAAATTTTCTTATATGTAACTATTAAAAAATGATGTATAATTATGTATTATAATTACATATTATTATGTAATTTTACTTATATGATATAGACAGAAAATTTGTATAACATGTATTCTTTAAAATATAATTATAATTTCCTTATTTAATCACATTTAATTATGAAAATGTGAATTTAAAACGAAATAATATTACATAAGTATATAATTATAATTTTTCTAATCTAAAGCATATTATAATATACACGCTTCCGTATGTTTGCATATACGTATATAACAACCTGGTATTATGTACTTATACACATTACAAAAATATCTACAATATACCATTAGCAAATAGAATTTATTTTTGGAAGCCTTAAAAATTTCAAGTGTTTTCCAATTTTTTATATTTAGTAAATTTATACTTGTGCACATATATAAAAATTTATTTTGAAATATCCGTAGTCTTGTTTTGTAAGGTCTTTTCAATAGTTACAATAATCTTTTTCCAGTCATTAATTAAATAGATATTTTTTTGGTATTTAAAATATAAACTCGACTGTATACACTTTATAAAATTATTTCGAAAAAACATTGTATTGTCAATATATTTACACATGTATATACATACATACACGTATTCTAAATTAATAAATCTATACAAATCCTTACATATTGACATTAAAGAAAAAGTACAAAAAAACAAAAAAAAAATATGTCCTTATATTTACTAACGTACATACAAACTTATTTATTCCTTCAAACAAAAAACCAATAAATTTTTACTTTTACTTTTCGAAAAGTTAAAAAAAAATTTTTTTTTTCTTGAAAAAATGAGTTTTGGATATTATATAGGAATATAAGGCAAAAAAAAAAACAAACAACAATTCAACAAAATATTCAAATATTTTGGGGTCTTAAAAAAATATGATTTCAAATATGAAAATCTCCTGCCTTATAAACAAGAAAAACCAAAACACTAATAAGATAAAGAGGGAACAAGAAAAAATATTTTTGAAAAACCGACAACATTTTTTATTTAATATCAGTTGCGTACTCATATAAAAAATTATTTTTGAACCGGGAACAAAAGAAACAAGAAAAATATCGGAAAATACAAAATAACGAAACCAAGCTATTTTTAACCCAATCTTATTCATGCATATACTTAGTAAAAAATATCAAAAATAAAATTTATGCAAAAAGGGACATTTTTCAGTTACAAATCTTTTCTTCTATATATATACACATATACATACTTATATATAAATATTATTTCGCAGTTATTCAATATTGTAAGACGACATAAAAGTACGCTAATATCATCACCATATAATCTTCTTCCTTCTTAACTTTAAGCTATTTAACGGTGTAAAAAGGAAAGTGAATAAAAAAAACAGAAAAGATATTGAAAACAAAAACAAAATTTTATTTTTTACGTGTTTTCGTTTTTCCTCCTACAGTTTTGGTAGGCAAAACAAGGAAAAAAAAGACCTTTTGTTTTGTTACCACTAATATTTAAAATGTTTTATATAAAATTAAATAAACTTAATAGTAGTATGTAGTAGAAAATACTTATTGTACTTTATTTTAAAAGAAGTAATATGTAGTAAAAATTAGTAAGAACTACTAATTTATTTAAGTAGTATAATTTTGATCTCTAATAATTTTTTGAACAGAAAAAAGCAAAGCCATTGGTGCGTATAATGAAGCTTACACGAATTTTAAAAAAAATTATTTTATTATACGTAAAAGAATTTCTTTAAATTTATTTATTAAAATGAAAATGTTTCTAAATATTATTTAGCAACAATTTATTTAATAGAACGATTTTCGTTGTAAAAATTTGACATTTCTCAAAAACCAAAAAAATTTTTTTTTCGTAAAAATGCCCTATTTTCTGGCATTTATTGTTGAATATAATTCACAAACAAGATTCTATTCTTCTCGAGTGCAGTAAAACTACTATATTTAATACTAACACTTATTACATAGTGCTACATGTTTTTTTAGTATATCCCATATCTATATATTGTAGACCCCCTAAGTATATATAAAAGTCAATTTGATGCCGTTTACGTACGTAACATTGAATATAAAAGTATTTTTATTAAATATATATATATATATATTTTTCGGAAAAATAAATGTTTGTGTGTGGACACGCTTTGGATTTTTTTCAATTTTAAACAGGAAATTCTATGATAAAAAAAAAAGAATGTTTTTTTTGACTTCGATTTCATTTTTTTCCTTTTCTCTTTCTTATTTTCATTTTCTGTCTCTATAAATACTGCCATTATCCTTTTTACTGTTTTTATTTTATGATTTTCTCTTAAGATTTGTCCGCTTTTAATATTGAAATCTTTTGTTGTGACAGGTGTATTTTATCGCTTTCACAACTGTAATTTCCGTTTTTCTTTTTTTACTTGATTTTTCGTTTTTATTTCTTTATTTTTTTTTTTGTTTTGCTCTGCTTAATGCTTTTTCTTTAATGCTTTTTTTTTACACAAAATATATTGCTGATTTCTTTCTTTTCGAATTTTCAAAATATCCCGATTAAAATATTAAGAGTTTTTTTTTTTTGGGAAAAAAAATATAAATACACTAAAAAATTGTTCTCACTTCTATCAAACAATTTGCAGGAAATCTTAAATAAAATCGAAAAAATATTAATAAATTCTGAGATAAGACCAAAATAAAAATGAAAAGTAAAAAGTAGCGTGAAATTTTCTTATATATTTTTCTCTTTCTTTCTTCTTTTTTGGCAATTTTATATAAAAACTTGTTTTACTTGAAAACGAGGAATGAAGAGAATTTTTTTTTTTGTTATTTAAGGAACAAAGTAAAAGTGGGGTTAAAGGAATGAATATAGTAGAAAAATATATTTTAAGTTAAGAAGGAAAAAACCACTTTGGTTTTATTATCAATAAAGGTTTTAGAATCTCGAAACCATCACAAAAGAAAAACAAAACAAGAAAATTAACAATTTTTTTTTATTAATTTTGAAATCTCGAGAAATTACGGTTTTTGTTTCTTTTTTTTTTTTTGTTTGTTGTCACTTTATATAATTCAGTAAATTGACACTCAAACCAAATTTATATCTGGAGTATTTTGGTTATTGTTACTTTTTTGGAGGATTATTTTTAATATTATCCACTTTCTGCACTAAAACGTGTGAAAAAATTTTATTATAATTTAGTAATTTTTGTTATCTATCCCTATTAAGATTTTTACTTAATAAAGTCATCAGACTGATGAAATTGTTAGAAAATATTAAATTATAGAATCCTTGAGATTTTTTTATTGATTTTGTTTTCTCTTTATTTTTAATAAAATCATTTTCAGCTGCTACTTTAATTGATAATACAACAAATGTGTTATTTATTAAGAGAATTATTAAAATGAATAGGAATGTATGGCGGCATTGTATTCAAAAAATACAGACAATAACTACCACGATGACATTCTCAATTACTTCTAGAATATCAGTTATGATATTCTAGAGTAAATGGAATCAATATCAGTATATATAATATTAGTTATTAATAAATGGTATGCTTTTCTATATGGAAATTTTATGTTTAAAAACTAAACTATATAAATTATTTTAGTATATTAAGTATTGGATATAGGACCCGAATAAAAATACCACTGAAGTTGATTCTAAATAGTTTCATGTAATTAAAACTGTTATACGTTCAAAATACTATTGGATTTCTATTTGTTGTATCATTTAACTTCCAAAGAAACGTATCCCATCATAAAGGGGATAATTTTTTTACTAAAATGTTCTATTCACCTTGATTTTACGATTATATAAGAATGCAAAAATTAAATTTTTAATTAATCAGGTTAATTATAAAAATTTTGATGAAAAATTTATTATTAAATTTTATTTATAATTAAAAATGAAAATAAAAAAAAAGGAATCGTTAAATGTTAATAAGAATATTGAGTAAAGTTAACAAAAATCAAGAACTAAAAAAATTCCCATAAAATTCTTAATCTTTAATTTTAACAAGTCAAATTATATACGACAAGATAACAAGAACATCAATTACAAAATTTAAGTATTTATAAAAAATAAAATATATTTTTCGTTTAAAATTAATTAAAAGAAAATTTTTCATTACACCTCTTTTTAAGAAGAGTTTTAAAAAAAATTTCAATGGTTTTTCCACTTAAAATAAGATTTACGTATAATATATACCTTTACATTGAATTAATAAAGAATTTATGTAAATCGCGAAAATCTACTTTAATTTTTTTTTTTGAAAAAAAATTTGCTATCCAGAATAATTATTTCAATTTTTAATAATACTTAAAAAAAAAAAGGAAATAAATTAAAGTATATAAAAAAATAAAAAAAAAAATTTTTTTCCTAATTAAAAACACCTTTATAAATTTCTTTTTTTTTCTTTGCCTCTAATTAATGACAATCAACAGTTTTATTACATAAAATGTTATCTAAATGTACAAGAAAAAAAAAAGTATTCTCTAATCCTTAAGTTCAAATTACCAATTTGGGAAAAAAGTTTTCCAAATCACTCCATAACATTTAACAGTACGAAAATTACGGTAGGTGCGGGAATAATCATTTTTCCATTTTATTTTTTTTTTCCTGTTCTAAGAATTTTTACCTTTTCTCTTTAAAGCACTTTATTTTTTTTTTATCATGATATTTTTCTTTTAATATTTTTTTTAACTTTACTTTTTCATTCTTTCCGCTGCCGCTCTCTTGAATTTCTTCTATTACTTTGCAGTTGTTTTCCCTTTAAGTATATTTTAGGAAAATTTTTCTCTTTTCTGTTATTTTTATGTTTTTCTTTTTTAGATTCTTTTTATATTATACCACTCATTAAATGTGACGACGATTAAATTGGAGACAAAAAGTTTAGAATAGAACAAATTATACAAGAATGTTATTTATTTAAATTTAGGTAATGCTAACAATGTTACCATATAATGTTGCAGTACTCTGTAAATAATATTTAATTTAATATAGTGTACGTATTATAATACTTTGAATTTTATAACATTAAAATAAATTTTGTTGCATAATTATTATAAAATATTTCTCATTTGAAAAATTATTTCAAATCATGTTGTATGTTAATTTATACTCTCTTTGAAATTTGAAATGAACAAGATAATGTTGAAATTTCTTATTTCAATGCATGCTATTTAACATAACTAATTTATACACTTGATCTTAATACAAGTAGAAGGTCATTATAAAAATATATTTAATTTATAATACTTAATTATCAATGGTTGTATAGATACGGTCAACATATAATTCTGTTAATTTAAAAAAAATTCAGTTCTAATTAAATTAAAAATTTTGAGTTTTACAAAATGTTAGTACCTAGTTATACCTTTATATATCTTAATTTTGCAACAAAATAATAATTAATGATATGTTTAAAGTAAAAGAAAAAAACGTTGTATTTTCTCAAAAGAACGTCCCAAAAATTTTAAAACTGAATATAATATAAATATTGAATCAAAATTATATATTTTGACTACATTTTTACAAATACTAGATGTATATTTGATACAATTATATACGCATACCTTAACACAAAACAGGTTAGGTAAAACTGTAAAACATATACCATTTAACATTAATTTTGTTAATTACATTATTTAAGAATACAAACCTAAAAAAATAAAAATAAAGATAAAAAAAATCTATAGAGAAGAACCTTGAATAATGAAGAAAACAAAATAAAATAATTTTTTTTCTTTTTAGACATAAAATTCTTGGAAAAAATTTGTAAGAAAATTTGTTATTTCAAATAGGTACCGAAACAAAAATGTTATTATTCTGTTTTCATTTCATCGGAAAAAATTTTATTGAAAATATTTTCAAATTTCATCTAATTTTTTTTAATTTTAATTTCTTCAAATATCAAAATTTTTCAAAAATTATGTGGCCTAATAAAATACTCTGCTCTCAAATTCTCAATTTCAATAAAACAAAAATACTCAATTTTATTGAAATATTAAAGAACCGTGCCAAATTCCAAAAAATTGCTTCGTATAGCTAATTAGAAAATTATATTGTAAAAATCCTTATCAATTATATTCAATATTGTGTTGAGGGTGCAACATACTCTAACTCATGAACTAACTAACTATACCCAATATTAAAAATTCTTTATAATATTCAAACATACGATAATAAATAAGAATACTTATTTCGAAAATGATCGAGAAAATTAAAAAATCTCTCACAAACAAAATTTTGAAATATTTCACATTTTCACAAATCAAAAAACGTATATTGGAAAAAAACGAATATCGGTATGTATATACGAACTTTCATGCAATACATATGTGTATATAAAAGGAAAAACTAATATAATTTTAAAGTTAATGAAATTTAGAAAACTGCGTATTAACCTATAAAATAGATGATCTAATTTGATTTTCTTTTTAACTTTATAAGAATTCCAAAATAAAAATAAAAGATAAAAATTCACGGAAAAGCCCATAAAGTTGAAAAGACTTATAAATTTTCATTTAAATATAAATTATGATTCAATATGGCGCTTTGTTTGTCATAAGTATATGCCCACATATGTACATACATGTATTTATGTAGTATACTTTTTCTTTAAAAGAAAAGATAACAAAGAAAAATCTTTTTTTTTTTTGGAAAAACGCAAAAATAAAGAAAATTGCGATTTTGTAAATTAATTTCCTGTTCTTTTTATTTGATTACATTGACCCCGTTTTTTTTATAACTATTTTTAGTAGATAAATAATATTCATTTTTAAAAATATTTAAAGAATTTTTTTTCAAATTGTATTAATAATCGCAATTTGATACCACTAGAATTTTAGGGTATTTTTTAAGTTTTCAAATCAAAAAAACTTATGTAAATGCAGATTTTTTCCCAATTTTAATTATTCAAATTTAAATTTATACTTTATATAAAAACTTTTATGGTATTTTAAAAAATGTAGCAGATTGTACGAAAAATCAAAAATATTGCATGCATTTAGGCGCAAATAATATTCCTTCTATTAAATTATACATAATTTAAATGTATTTTTATAAATTAAAGAATAAGAGTATTATATCTTATTAACTCTTGTATAACAATAAAGATCAATAATGCGAAAATCTTTACAAAAGCTTAATCTAATAAAAATATAAGTACTTTTTTTTTGTAATTATATTCAAATGAAAATTATTTCTGAAGGAGCATTAATATTACAAAAGATGTCAAGAATAACTATTTCGTTTCTTAATCAACATAATTAATAAAAAAAACATAAAGAAAAACAGAATTTTCATGATATCTAATTTATAGTTTTTGAACTTTTAATTGTGCATAAGTATAAAAAAATTTTCATTAATTTTTAGTACATAAAAAAAATTTAATGTAATTAATCATTTTTATTTTGTTATAATAAAAAGTAATTAAATCAATATTTACAAAATTTTTATTAATTTATATTATTATATACAACTTATATACATTTATGTGTATTTAATTTAAGTGTACATAATATTTATTCAAATTTTTTATTCTACATAAAATAAATATCATCATTAAACGTTAAAAATATGTCAATTTTTATGGGAAATAATATGCCAAAACATAATGTTAATTAAATTTTAAGTGTACACGTCATACAAATATATATATAATGTATATGTATATATATAGATATTAGTTGTATAACAATATACAATATATATTTATTATGTGGTTTTTAACTATATATATATACAGATAACATATTATCATTATACTCTTATATTTTAAATATACAAATTTAATAGCAAAATTTATATACTTTACTTATATAAAAAATATCTATACAAATATATATTAGAAATATATAATATAGTTGTGAATAATGATAATAATTATATAATGAATGTCATAAATTTTAATTAGTTATGTAATTAAATTTTTCAAGGAGAATTTTTCTGTTTTTTTTTTTTATTATTATTATCATTATATTTATCAATATATAAACGTTCATATATTTTAGAAGCCAAAATTAATGTTTGACACATAAAAAAAATGTACATATATACATACATATATGCATAGGAAAACTTAATTTATATTTGATTGTATAATAAATATTTACTTTGTGCATTTTATTTTTTTTAATATTATAACAGTGAGTAATATAGTTTTTATTATTCAATATAATATTTTACTTAATTAATTTGGCATTTAAAACAAACAAAAATAAATATAGCATTCTAATTATGTTACATACATAGTCTTGTGTATACATATACATAACATTTCCTATTTTTCGTATCCTTAAAATAATATTGCTTTATTTCAAAATTTAAATTTTCTGGAAATTTTGAGTTCGTTATTTAATAAGGATTTGTAGAATAAGCCCTAAAGAAGAGAAGAGTTTAAGTATTTTAAAAGAAAATAAGAATAAAATTCAATTTTGAAAACAATTTTTTATTAAAATGGCAAATAAAGATTATCGTAATTCAAAATTAGACAATGCCTTATTTTTACTAGAACCAATTATATTTTTTACTAAAACAAATGAAAATATTTAATATGAAACAAATAAGCAAAAATAATATTTAATAAAAATTAACAAAAATTTTATTACAAAATTTTCAAGACAAGCTTTAAATAAAAATAAAGAGAAATTTTCTTTTTTTTTAAATAATAAGAGAAAATATTTCATGTTACTTTACTACTACAATACAAAATTATCTCATTTTTAACACATTTCACGTTGTAGCAATGCTATTATTCTGTGGTATGATAGTATTGTGAAATATTCATAATCTTCAAAATTTATTATATTCACCTTGTACATACTTATATATCAAAATATTGTACACACATATGTAGTTACGTACAATCTTATGAGATTAAGATACTTGCATTATAATGATACATTTATTTTAATTAATTAATTTCACATTATGTACGTATACACATATTTACGCATATACATAATTATCTTTTCCAACAAATTAAATAAGAATTAAAATTTTTAAAATCATAATATTCTCTTATTATTATATGCTTATAATTATAAAGCAAATTATATTACGATAATAAAAATTTCTCCTTTTCTTCATAGCCACACTTGCTTGTAGACTTAATATACAGCAATCATCGTATTTAGAAGAAAATATGTAAAATATTATGTTTATATAAGAAATATGTATAATTTTCATTATGCTCAGTCTATCTATATTATATTACGTTTATATTAAATATATATGTATATGTATAAATATAATTTGACCTCAATTTTAAACTTATGCGTTATGTTTATTATTTTCCTCGAAATATAATTTAGAAATTGTATATGTATGTATGTATGTATGTTTGCGTGTTCGTCTTTATTTTGTTTTTTATTTTTATTTAGATTTATTCACGATTTAATGGTTTATTTTTTTAATATAAAATTTTTTTTTTATTTTTATGTTTAAATTTTTTTATTTTAAGACAAAAAAATAATCATAATGTATATATACATACATATAATATATAAAATTAATATGAAAATAAAAAAAATTTCTGTCTGTTTTTTTTTATATATTTTAAATTTAATATTTAATTTTTTTAGATAATTTTTATAGCAAAAAATGTGTGAGTGCATAAGTACCTGAAAAATTTGTTTTCAAAAATTTTTATAAAATCATGTAGTATGTATATATATACATACATACCGATTAACACACATTGACTATCATACGTATATAAGTACTTATTATAAGTAATTCCATTGGGTATACAGTCTATAGTGCTATACAGACAACAGTGCTGGTGAGTATTTTGTTGTTTAATTTATAGAGAAGCGCCTCTCAAAAAAAGTAGTTCTATTGTGTAATTACAAAACCTGCGTGATGTACATCATTATAAACCGCATACACTTGCACACATTGTTAATACATAAAGTAATTTATTTTATGTATTATACAAAAAAATTAATTATTAAATTTTACTTGCATTTGTAAATATAATTTGAATAGTTATTTGACATACGTTCATTTTGGATTTCTCAGTTTCCTATATTTTAAAATATAAAAATCAGAATTTCAACAATAATAATAAGAGTATACAATTGGTTATTAGGTGTAATAAATTTCAATTTTAAAATTTTAACTCATCTCTATCTGATAAAAAAAAAATTCATTAATTTTATATGTTCCAAAATTTACAATATAATTAAATATTGAATTATTGAAAAATTTTCTTGGTGAGTAAATTTCAAAAACAAAACATAAAATTTGTTTATTTTTCTTTAAAATAAAAATTTTTATTTATCTATGCATATATTATAAAATTTTTCATTCCCTTCCCGCTTTAAAAAACATAAAGAAGAAAAAAGTTTAAATTGTTCGCCAATTCAAATTATAATCAAAATTCAAAAATAAAATAGATAAAAAAAAATATTGTAATGAAAAAGAGTATGATTTTACACTCGGCATTCTTTAAATGTATAATAAATTTTTCAAATTTATTATCATATTAACCCTATGTTGCCTAACCTAAATTTTATTGAACTAAACAAAAATCTATATAATAATTAAATTAAATTAAAATAAAATAAAATTAATGATTTGATTCTTATGCCGCTACATAATTAACATGACTGGCGTAAATCTTAGCTTAATAAGTCCTGTTGAGCCTCACACATGATTTTAAGAACAACATGGTTAAAACATATTATTTTTAAAATCTATTCTTTTGAATTTTTATTTGTTTGTTTATTTTAAATTTAATTTTTTTGTTTTTCACTCGATTTTCACAAGAAATCTTTTGTTTTTCCTTTTTATTTTTTATTTATGTTTATTCCTCGCTATTTTCCTCTTCTTCTTTATTTAATGCGAAATTTTATTACAATTTCATATTATTATTCTATGGAAAACAAATGAAATACAAAAGTTTTTCTTAAATAAACAAAAAAACAAACAAAAAAAATTTTCTTCTATTTTTAAAAATTAAAAATTTTTTTATTATTTTTTATCTTTCATTATGCTTTAATATTGATTTTAAGGAACTATTGTTTTTTTTTATTTAAATTAAAAAAAAAAATACTTTACAACAATTTAGGCCTGACAGAACGAACACTTGTATTTTTATTCTCTCATTTTTTTAATAAATTCGGTTTCTGTCTCCACCCTCTCCCCCTCCATCGGTTTCTGCCTCCAACGAAATTCGAAAAAATAATAATTTTTCTTTCTCATAAATCAATTTTTGTGAATTATGATAACATAAATAATTATTTTTATGACAGTATAGTAATGTCAAAATAATATTTTTTTTAAAAATTAATAAAATATTCGATTTTATTATTTATATTTTAAGTATAGAATCTCTTATAATTTACAGTATAAAAATTTAATCTATACATATTGTGTTTTTAAAAATTTATGAAAATTTTATTCTTATATGTTATTTTTACCTATTTAAGTATCCTTATAATAAAGTTCAAATGAACGATTCGTGAATATAGTGTTTTAATATATGTACGCACATAAATATTTATCAAATAATCTTCTTGATATTATTCTTAATATACGAGTAGTTGATGATATGTTATTAAGGAAGAAAAAATATTATACCCAACCTTAATAGTTCTAAGAAAATTTTATTTATAATATAGTACTTATACCTATAAATTATAAAACAATGTGAAAGAATGAATCATTTATCCGGTAGAAATAGAATAATTTTTATAACATTATAGGTGTTAAAATAAAGTCAGATATATTTACATTATATAATATTATTTTATAATTACAGTATGTATATATAATTTCATATGTATATACGAGTACATATAGTATTCTTACAAGAAAAAATTAAAATAAGGGCATTTCAAAGGAAAATTAGATCATAAAATTAAATTTTTTTTTCGTAAATTGTGATTAATTTATTATTTTTTAAAATTCAAGTTCGAGAAAACGTGAAATTTAAAAAAAAAAAAATTAAAGTAATTTTTGAGTACTTAAGTTCATTTATGAATATAACAGTTTGAAACAGTCAGAATCTGTGAATATAAAAAAACTTCAATCAATCTTTTTTTAACAAAGAAAACTAAAAATTGCTTTAATTCACTTTCGAATGGTAACTCCATGGTTTCAAATGGCAATTCCATACTGTTCGTATTTACATTTGAGTGCCAATAATGAAAAAATTTCATTTAATGATAACCAACAATTGGTATACATTATACTTATTCATGAAACGCCCTATATATTAAGTCATTTAAACCATTAATTTATATAATGTAAATGACTACCTACTAGAAATACTACTACTAGAAATTAACATTTTATGCTACCTTTATTTTAAATCATTACACATTCCTCTACATTTTAAACTCAATGTTATATTTTGTACGTATATACCTATATATGGTATAATAAAATCTTTTTACATTTTATTCTTACATATTGGAAATGTATAAGAATCAAAAAACGGAACAATATAACAATAGAAGAAAAAAAAAGAAAGAAAGGAGCTAAATTTGAGGAAAATGAGGAAAATTAAGAAAATGAATATGTATATAAGTATATAAGAATTAGTAAATAATAAACTACGATTAACCTCAATAACAAATCGAATTTTTATTTTAGATATATATATATATATATATATATATATATATATATATATATATATATATGTAGTTATACTTATAAATTACATGTTGGAATATACAATTATACATTGTGTATTACATATATTAGTTTGTGTTGCTGCTCATATATGCTTATATATACTATAAGAGCATAATTATAGAAAATTATGTTTCCTTGTCATATATTCATATTATACAATAAAAATGAGCTTATGTATAAGGTATTAAAATGCTACACATGTTATATGGTATTATGATTATTCATTATATATGTAGGTATTATTTTACAATTAGTTGTTAATTAAAGTACAATTATAATAGTTTTCGTAATATTATCTTTAACATTTAAAGAATGTAAAACATATTTTTGTCCCATATCCCAATAAGGTTCCATTATTAAAAATCTATAATAAAAATTGGAAAATATGTTCAAATCTTTTTGAAAATAAAAAATTGGAAAATATGTTCAAATCTTTTTTTAGATAATTTCAAACTTATATTCATTCACATACAAAAATTAATTATAATCCTTAAGGGAATAGATTTTATATATATTTTTTCGAAAAATTATTATTTAAATTAATTTATTATTATTACAATATATAAATTTTAAAAAAATATTATTTTGAATATATGTATATATGCATATAGAAGGCTTATGGGGAAAACCTTTTATCCCATATTTTAAAAATATTGAAATAATTTGAAAAAAAAAAATTCGAAAATATTATTTAACTACTATTCAAATGCAAATATGTAGATTGTAATAAAGATATTTTATTTTCTAAAATATTACGGTCAAAATTTCTAGTAATTATAAATTTCGTATAGGTTTTTCCATATTAATTGCAAAATATTTTAAAATTTTTTATGTTGGATTACGTTAAAGAATTTTCCCTACAAACCTTCGATATAACAAAATTTATTCATTCATTATAAATTAAGCATAATATTTATATTAAATATGAATTGTAATCAAAAAAGGTGTTACCAACTCACACATTATAAATTTTTAATATTTTAAATTTATAAATTCTAAAAGGCTTATACAATTTACTCAAATTATACGAATATAAAGGTTTATAAACCCAATTTAATATCATTATTGTATTATTCAAGGTAATTTAATTAAAAAATATTTTCATAAAAATTAATGTAATTTAAAATGCTAATACATATAAAAATATATATGTATATAATAATTATATAATCCATTATGAATATTTATACATAAATGCAATAAATTAACAGTATACAAATTTGTTTTATGAATTTTTTTAATATATATAAACGAATTTAATTTTTTTTTTTGAAAAATATTAAAATTTTTTTTTTTATTATAAAATTAAAAGTCTTAAAAAATTTTATTATGGTCCCATAACGCGATGATAAGATTAAAAGGAGTAAATATAATATTAAAAACATTAAAAAAAAACAGTATGCACAATAAGAACTTTGTATGTTCTTGGAAAATACAAAAACAAAAAGAAAATTAAATCATGTGGTAAAAATTTCCACATAGATTTTAAAAATCCTTTCAAATGTTTATGGGTTTAAAAATATTCAACATAAAATCTTAAAACACAAAGAAAAATAAAAAGAGAAAAATTTCCCAAAACAAAATATTATTTTTTTGTTCTTGCTCTACTAAGAAATTCTTTAATGCTTTCATATTTTTAGTTGGTGTTGCAGTGCTGTTAATTAGTAATAATTAATGAATTAAAAATAATACTTAATTTATGTTAACTATGCATTTAGAATGCATTCTATAATGTAATAAGTAAACTAACTATGCAAATAATAAAAAAGTAGTCTTAAGAAGCACCTTCTTGTTCAAAAATTTTATAGACCTCTTCAATATTTTCTTTGGAAGCGAAACAGACTAATAAATAATAACATTTTTCGGTAAATTTTTCAAAATTTAAAATTTAATATGCATAATTTCATTAAAAGAAATAGACTGAAATATAAAATAAATTCTAATTTCGTTTCTTTTGAGTTTAAATCGAATTTAAAACTTGGGAAAACTTACGAAAAAACGAAAGTAAAAAAGAAGAGTTTTAAAAAACTCTTTTATAAATCATTCTATCCGGTATACAAAGTATTACAAAAAAGAGTGCAACAAAATCATAATGGTAACAAAATGTTAGTAGATTACAACTTCAATTTAACATTTTGCACCATTACAACCCTGACTGCACCATGACAATATTTTTTTTCATCATCTTATAATTTTAATTTTTTTCTTTTATAATAAAATTTTTCTTTTCATTTTTATTTTAATTTTTAATACTCTAAACCATAAAACACAAAAAAAAAGGATATTTTCATTATCTATATGTACGCTTTTATTATCAAAAAACATCATAAAATGATAATAAAACCAACAACAAAAACAACATTATTACAACAGACAAAAAATTCATTTTTTGTTTCAAATAATAAAAATGAAGAGAGTTCAAAAAACAACAAAGTCCTTTTTTCTCTTAATAAAAACGGGGAGGCGAATGGTCTGAAAAAAAAAATCAAAAACAAAATGTAAAATAAGCATATATATATATATATAAAATGGAAAAGTAAAGAAATGAAAAATTCTTTATTAGTTACTAAGGAAAACCACACCAGAAAAGTAATAATTTGTCCTTCATTTTCTATATTTTTCTTTTGTTTTTTTTTTCACTGAAATGTAAAATGCCTTGAAGCATAAAAGTGAAATGAAAATTTTTCATGTATACTCGTATATACATATATATATATATATATATATATTAAATAAAATGTTATTGGGGGTGAAATTATTTTAATTTTACTAAAATTATTTAAGAAAATATCAAATACCAAACATATATGCAAATATTAATGAAATAATCAAAATACAAAGTTCAATTGATGATTTTACAAAATAAAATTTAATCATTCGAAATATAAGAAATTAATTTCTTAATATTTATAAAATACCGCCCGAACATGTACCCAAAAATATTTATTTCATAAAAGGTATATTGCACAAAAAATTAATTTAAAATAAATTTTATGAAAATGACCTTACCGTTTTAACGTAAACCTATACTAAAATAGGAAATCAATGTTATTACGTACTGGAAATAAAAATCTTTAATCTATTAATTTAATGATTTTTTTTATTACAACTTTATTTTGCAAATAAATCGTAAATCATACAAAATGCTCTACCAATTAATATATAATTCTAATTCTTCTAATCAAAAAATTTATGTACATATATATATATTTGTAATACACCGATGTTCATGTCTGTATGGTATATTTTTGATAATTAAAAAAAAGCAAAACAAAATTAATTAAATATCTACTACATGTCTTACCGTAATAAAATCGGAAACCTTGGAATACGAATATACACTGACTCACGTATATATAAAAGTAAAAATAACAATTATAAGATTTATAAGATAATGAAATCCAAATTGCAAAGGTATTTTGAAAAACTTATGTAACTCATTATGTATGTATCTATTACAATTACTTATTTTTTAAGAGTATATTCAGTTTTAAAGAGAAATTTACTCTTTTAAAATGACTATTATATCTATTAACTACATACTACCCCCATAAATATGCAAAAAAAAATAAAAAATTTAAAAACTTATATTGTTTCTTTCACTAATATGATTTTATATCCTTAAAAGGAATAAAGATAAAAAAATAGGAAATAATTATTTTCTTGTTTACATTTTTTTTTTGTTAGTTTTTCCGCTTATTAACAAACGAAATTTTTTTGTACTCAAACTCTTTAACTTATATAATATCCTTGTTTGTTCATCATCTTTATGTATTTTTTTTTAATCTTAATTTCACAAATGCCTTTTTCACACTAATACAAAAGTTTATTTTGTTGATTGAAGTGTTGAGCTATGTACATACATAAATTATTTCAAAGAAGAAATTGTTGATAACTTTTTAACTATATTATGTGTACTTTAGTACCTAAAAAAAACAAAACTGAAAGGACTAAAAAATATGATTTTCTCAATTTCTTTTGTTGTTGAAGTTGAATGACTTTTCTATATTATGTTTTCGATATTTCCTCTTATAAATTTATCTATTTTTCTATATAAACTCTATTCACCTGCTGAGCCTGACTATATGCAATCATAACGAATATAATATATGTGGATTTAATAATATCGTGCCGAAAAGTATTGTAATTTATTTTTATTGTTGGTATTTTAATACATGAACAGTTGAATGATGAAAATTTCGATGACAATAATGGTGAAAATATTGAGGAAAAAAAAAATATAAAATTGTGATAACGCAGGAAAGGAAGAAAAAAAAATTCAAAAAATATAAAAAATTTTTGTTATCAATTTCTTAAACCCTTTCGTTTTTGATTTTTCTCTCGTTATTGTCAATTCAGAAAAAAAATATCTTAAAGCCGGAAGAATACTGCTTTTTTTTTAACTCCATTGTACAGTGTACAACAATACTTGTTTTACTGTGCCGAGAAAATTTTAATAAGGTTTCAGTTTTTTTAAAATTTTTTAAATACAAAAGAACAAAATAGAGAACATTACAAGTTTAATATTTAAAAAATTTATTAAAATAAAAATAAATAATTTTAATATTTATAAAATTATGATATTGAATAAAATGTCGCCCAATGACACAACCAAATTTTCCAGATATTAAATGTCAAATTTTGCTTTAGGCTAAATTAAAAGTTCTGAAAACTAATTCGAAAACATTTTTTTTTTAAATTTTACAATTATAAATAATAAATAATGAGTAAAATGCCGCCCGAGCATGTACCCGCAATATGTTCTATAAAATCTATAAGAGAATTTAATATTTTATAATTATAATTAAAATTTACAGTACGTAAAATATGTTTTTTTTTTTTCTTTAACTTACACCTTTATATATTCAAGTGTTACTCTCGTAACGTATTTCAAAAGGAGTATAACAAACATATTATACAAATATTATGTATACAAAATATACAATTTTTATCTATATATTAAAATATACCTAACAAAATTATTGGCATAAAATTTGAAAAACAACTTGTTCCTCTCTTCTCTCATTTTATTATTGTTGTTATTATTTAAATATTTTCCCAGTTGTATCGTTATTTTCATATTATGATGTTACAAGTTAAAGTATAAAATCAAGAAAACCTACAAATATAATATACGATAAGATTATAAAAGGAAAAAAGTTTTTGTATATAATTTTGTTTTTCTGTTTTTGCATGTTTATTTTTCCTTATTAAATACATTATAAGATATGTAATATTTGTATATTATATATTATATCCTTAAAGATGATGTCACGATTATAATACTCTAAACATAACCAACAATAACAAAATATGAACATATATATAGATGTAAAGTAGGTGTATTTCTGTAAACAACAACATTTACAATGTATAACTGTACTAATATCTAAGTTTAATAATCAAAAAAGGAAAATAATTTTATTCAAAAAAAGAAAAAAATTAGAAAGAAAAATGAAAATTATGAAAGAAATTTTTTCTTAGAAAATGCAAAAAGTATCAAAAAAATTTTCATATAAGAAAAAAAACTGATTATACATAATACAAGTAAGTATGATGTTGTATTATTAAAACAAATTTTTAAGTCTTGAATATCCTTGTTATCGCGCAAATATTAAAAAAAACAAGATTTTCGCTTTTTTTTTTGCGTGATAATAAACAAAGTTTGAAGAATTCCTTATTTAATGCATAAAAAACGTGAAGTAACAAAGTATTTTAAAATCATATACTTAATGGTAATACATATATGTATTATTAAGAATAAGCATACAAACAAAGATAATTTAGTTATATAAGTACACTTCCCAACAAAAGTATTGTTGATATGGTGAAAATTTTTCGATTAAATTAATTGAATAATGAAACATTCTTAAAAACACGACTCTAGACCTTTTCTAATGATTTGCTCAATACAGGTATTTGGTAACAGAACATGATCGTGTATCTTGCTTTTTTTACTCGCCAAGGAAAAAGAAAATAAGTGAGTATCATTATGTATTTGTATAATGTAGTTTTTGAGTGTTAGTTCAGTTAATATTTTGTGAAAAACTTCGAAAATATTAAAAGGAAAAGCTTATGCTTTTAACCAGATACTACCCCTATAAATATGCAAAAACAATAATTAACGAAATACTACAACATTCAATTAAAAAATAATAAGAATTATGATTTGAAAGTGATTAAAAATAAAAAAAAGAGATGAGAAACATAATTAGGCTGATAATTAAAGAGGATTTACTGTAAAGTATCGTAAATTTAACAAGAAAACTGTATGTTTTCATACAATTTAGTTTGTAAGCACTATAATATTAAGGCACCATATGATCGTGCTTATATATAATTCGTATATGTATTAAAATTAATAAAATTGTCAATATTAGATTGAATTGTTTATGAAATAGATTTGTATTAAACGTTGATAAATACCAAAAAGAAATTTTATAAAATTATTAATTTGAAAAAAAGATTTTTTTATTCAAAAAATTGATTCACAATTTTTGTATAGGTGCTACTATAAATAAATTTTGATTACAAAACTGAACTCATTCCCATCATACTTCAAAAAAGTATAGCTTAAAATTTTATGTATTAGTGTTGCTAAGAATTTTTTTTCCAAAAGTGTACGTTAATTTAATAGTTATTACATATATATCCAATGTATATACGGTGTTTAAATACATCTATATATAATGTAATATATTTCATTTTAAAGTTTGACATAATTTTTTTTCTTTCTTCATTATATTGCCTATAATTTTTGGTTCAAACTTAACTTAAAGAAAAATGGTGAATATATTTGAATAGAGGGGGATTCATAACACAACAAAAAAAATATGTTTTCCTGTATATATAAGAAGATTTTATATTAAGTATTATCATATATATTATATGTATATGTGTTACATGTAAATGTATTCAAATGTAGATATTATAAGGAAAAGCGACAGGTTGTATTAAAAATTGAATTTTTTGGTTTGTGTGGTTATAACGGTATATTGTTTTTATTTGCGTTTTTTTTTGTTTTTTTCTTAGGGGTTGATAATATTTTGTTATTTTGATTATTTTTTTTTTTGTTGTTTTATAATTCTCCTTTTCCTCTTTAAGACTTTCTTTTAAACTTTTTTTTTTTGTTGTCAAAAAAAAAAATATGATTAAATGAAGAAAAAGAACATTATGGTTTTACTTGAGTATATTCTTATACAAAAATACAAGATTTGTTCAAAAAGTTTTTGAAATAAATTCGTAAAAAAAATATCAAATTCCTGAAATGTAGATGGTATTAAATAACAGAAACGACTGTAATTTAAGAATTTTACACATGATATAAGTTTTTCACATGATATAAATGACATGAAAAAAATTACCCACAAAAATGAATAAGTATAAATGTTCAATGTAAGTGAAGGAATTGAAAATCACCACTGATTATGGCAAAAGATTATTATTAAATAAATCATTTTTGACCTTACTTAACTATAATTGAACTCTTTTAACCCGTTTGAATATTTTCATTTTGGGAAATTCTAAACAAAATTCAATTTTTTCTATTAATTATCCACAAAATTCAAAAATTTCTATTCAAATATTGAAAAATGAAAACACATGCATAGATCCTTTTTTTTCTTTGTTTTTTGCAATTAATAAAAAATTTTGCTATTACTATTTCTCAATTAATTAAAAACTTCAATAATTTTACTAATTGTACAAAGCTATTCACACATCCATGGTGCACACTATGTTATTATAATATAAAATCAATTACTTTGCGGTCGACCTTACTCTTTGTATGTTTTTTTTTGTGAATAAATTAAATTGAATAGGTCCTAATTTGTGATCCTTAAAATTTACCCTCATACAATTTTATATAATATATGTAGGTAGGTACGCTTAAATATGATTATTTTTCTGGATATATCCATAGATGTACTCACATACATATATCACGTACGTGTCAGCGTGCATTTATATATAAATGAAAATAAATATCGATATAAATAAAAGGTATAAATTGAATATTGTAGGAGTCAAACAGCAAAATCAGGCTATAATAAAAAGCCATTTTGTGTTTTTTTTGTTTGTAGAAAATTGGGTCATTTTAAGGTCGTTGTGGTTTATAATATAATTTTTCTTCATTTTTGTTTTTTGTTTTTGTAACATTTTTATTAAATTTTTTTAAGGGTTTTCACCGTCAATTTTATCTTTATATTATTTAATATAGATATAAGAGCATATATGTATAAGTATAACTAGTTGAATTTTTTCTAAAATTAGTAAGTCCTATTTTATTATAAGGATCTTTTCATTATTTTTATGCACATAGTCATTATTATCTCTATACATACTTCCTAATATACCTGATATATTGATGTTCGAAATACATACATACGTATTATACAAGTGTGTACTTAAATATATTGTATATTATTTTTAGTTATCCTTAATTCTATATAATGTACTTAGTTATTTTGACAATATAAATTTATTAAACTCATTTAATCCCCACATATAAATTAAATTTAAAATTAGAAAAAGAAGAAAATCATGAACAAGAAAAATCATTTATTTTAACTTAAACATAGGGATTCTGTCAATTTTATTTTTATATGTTTAACAAGAAAGGACTATAGATCCAATTATCAAAGAAAAAAAATGGGTAAAAACAAATTAGTTTAAGAATCTTTTAAACAGCAAATTAATTAGCAAAATTTGTGAATATAACACATAAATTTATAATTGAAATTAGTAAAAATTACAATATAAGCTTTAAATTAACAGCTCTTATATTCTATATGATATACAATAAAATTATAATTTCCAAGCTCGAGTAGTCATTTGATTTTCATAATTCTCGCTTTATTTAATTAACGCTTTGTTTGTATTCAATGTCCATAATGAAGTTATGGAAAACGTTAACATAAAAAAAATTAAAATCTTCATTTAAAATCTAAGAATTGATGTGGTAGTTAATTAAAAATTATTATTTAAATATTGTTCCATAAAATTATGTAATTAGTTTAAGAAATAATTTTCAGAACAGCATGTAGTCGCATGCTGTCATTACTGTTTTAATTTTAACGTAAGCGTAAGTATGATACAACAATATTTCTGATATTCTCATAGTTTATTAGAAAATTCATAAAATACTTAAGATTTTAACATATCACACGAAAATTCTTTATCAACTAGAAATGCATTGAAAATTATGCTTTTGAAAATTATACATAAAATCCGATTAACCATATAGTAATAGCTTTGCATAACTATAGCCGTTGACATAGTAACCAATTTCTTATACACTTAAAAATTTAAATTTTAATTAACATTTTTAATAAAAGACAATTATACAGGCATATTATGTTAATCTTAATCTAATTGTCTATACAAGTGTTACATTTTCCATTTTGCCAAAGCAAATATAACACAAATAAAGTCATTTAATTCTATAATCCGAATCATTTTATGTTAAAAGTATACATTAATCAGCATAAATTAAAAATGGTGATGAGTTAAAATAAAAATTCATTTACATTTTTTATGTCACTGCAATTAAATACTATATAGTTATGTACGTCTACTTGTGTTTAATTAATTAATGGGGAGTAATGACTTGTGAGTACTAATGCCACTCTTATATTCGTTATATGTACGTTCTTATGTACATATATATCAACAAGTGCTGAACACAAATATCTAAATCATTTTATAAGAATATTGAAGCATACAATTATACCAGTTTGATTTTCGTTAATTCTAAATGTCATAATTATAAATTTTATTAATTTTTAATTAAAATAGTCACTCTAAAAGGTAGCTAACATTTCTAGGAACCGTATATTTTTGATAGGAAAACTATATTTTAAGAATTTTATTAAAATACAATAAATTTTAGAGAAAAATTTCTATAGTTTTCTTAGTTATTTCCCAGTTTTTGCTCCAAAAAAATTGTTAATAAGAGATGTTGCAATCAAAATAAGCTGAACGTCATTAAAGTTCAATTCATGCTGACAGAAAGGGCAAATAATAGCAGTTTCGTCCTTAAGGGGTACGATGATCACCGACGGGTCTCTTTTGATTCTAACATCTTAGAACAGCTCTTTTATTGCTATTAAATTAGATTTCTTGAAATTCTAATGCTGTTATTCGAGTTCTTAGCTATTCGAGTTCTAAGATATTAAATGTCTATTCACTTAAAACTAAAATAATTTAAAAGCAAAAGACTCGCACCCTATATGATTTCACTTTAAACGAAATAAGTACTCAAAATTCTTAAAATTTTATCTATGCAGAACAGTGCAAATAAAATAAAGAAATAACATTTCAAATTATTTTTTGATATTTTAAGTACTTAAGTATACATTCTATATATTTATTTTATATCTCTTTGACATTTTGCTTTTAAAGCCAGTTTAAAGCTACTTACATAATAAGTATATGTACCAAAATAAAAAAAAATGTTAAAATAAAAAAAAATAGAGTGCAAATTAAAGAGGGTGGGCGATAACTAGGTTATTAACATTGGTCATAATGTAATTTTAACACCTATTAATCCACTCCTTTTAATACATTTTAATGGTTATATTGTTTTTTTTTTGTATATTTTATTTTATAATAACATGTTTTACTTATTTTGTTATACTTAAGAGTTGGGTGGAGATTATAAAGTATAATATAGGAATGAAACAGAAAATGAACGAAAAAAATTTTCATGACACACAGTAAATACGTGCAAATCTTACAAATTGATAAGTAAAATAAAAAAGACTTGCCACTTTGTTGCAATTTCTTCAGAATTAGAAGTCGGAAAAATTTTTCCTGAACATTTTATGAAATATAGTTAAATTAACAATGAAAACAAATTACCAGAGAAATTGCTGAATATAAAACTATATGACAATACTACAACTCCGTAGTGTATACAAATTCTGTTTCAGTGTCTATAGTTAAATTTTCGTTCATGATGAAAGCATGCAAAATTTTAAATTTCTTAATTTCTTACTATTTTTTGTCAAATATAGGTATTTCCAATTACTTAAATGTGAAAAATTAAATCATTTAAATGTCCAACACAGACGAAAATCAAAGTTTGTCAGAGAGCCGCTCACACATTATCAAAATGGAGTGCAGCCTTACTTTTCAAAAAACCCCACTAAACAGTAGCCCTTAATGGAGTTTGCACATTTTATTTTAAAAGAACATCCAGGCGCAACTTTTGAATGTTATATATATAATATATATATATAAATATGACAGTTATTTAAAGATTTAAAGGAATTGAAAAAATCAAAAATTTCGAAAACGAGATGTCGAGAATTCGTTCAAATTTCGGTTAAATAACGCCGAAATCTGTACATCTGGCAACCATAATTTATATATATACATACATGTGTGCACAATATTAGTATAAAAGTAATATGGTTTATAAAAAAAATATATATGAAAAAATATATATATTTATGTTCTTGTATTTCTTGAAAAGAAATTCAAGAAATACAAGAACATAAATTACATAAAATGGTCATATGATTTTTACGGTAAAATGAAAGGATATTTTTTTTTCGCTTTGTTTCAAACCTAAAAGTTAACGTCAACGAGAACGAAAAAAAAAACAAAGAATGAAATATGTAATAAAAGTATACGTCAAAAAAAGATTTACAAAGAATTATAATGTAACGAGGTCCTGTACGACAGTTTTGTTATTCTTTTTTTTCCTTTTTTGTGTTCTCTATTCCTTTGTTATTTTTCTTATTTATTGTCACTTTTTTTCTATGTATGTATATTATTCATTTATCTCGTAACATAAGTTCGTATTATTGGTATAATGTGTATATATAGGTATACATATGTAGGTATACGCATATATATTTCTTAATTGCTTTAAATTTAATTAAGTCTGACATTCTAACTAAATTTATAACCTCGACTAAATATATTTTAAATGTGACGTACATAAAATATTATGTTGTATTCATTAAAATATGCGCAATACAATACAGTATTTCTCAATTTATTTTTTTAATCATTAAAGTATTTCTCAAATTCTGTAAATCTATGAATTTTTAAGAGGTTCTATACACAAAAATTCAAATCTAAGAATATTTTTTAAAATATTGTTTGTATTCTTTATACCATAAAATTTTAAAATCCTTTTAGAAAGCTACATATTTTGCATAAAATGTTATAATGTGCTATACAAAATGAAGTCCTATAAAGTAAAAGTTGAGAAATACTGTTTTATAAAAGAAAACAAAAGAAAAACAAAGTAGTAATCCATTTTAGATATTTTGTTATTTTCTATTTTTTCGCTTTTTTTAATTTCTCTTCTCTTTTTACTTATTACTATTTTGCTTTTCACCTTAATATTATCATATTCTTAATCAGTTATATTAAATCTACGTTATTATTATAAAACATGAAAATAAAGGTAGCGATGACACTTTAAATGATATTAAAAAAAATAGTTTTACAATATAGTTACGTCATTCTATATATTGATGTATGTATGTATCAGAGTATAAGTATTATAATGATAATTTGATTTGAAATAAAATATAAGCTTCAACACGCTAATATAAGGCTTTTATATTTAGTATAAGACTTGATAAATAGGTCGAACATAAGAACAAAAACGTGAATAAAATAATGAAAATTTATATAATTTTCTATTTAAATATTAAGTATTGAAAAAAATGATGACCATTGGGGCATAAGTAATGGGGCATAATGAATGGAGGTTTAATTAGTAAAACTTTCGCACTGAGTTTAAGATATATGTCTAATTAACATAGTAATTAATTTTGAAAAATTATTTTAAGGGTTATTACTTAAGTGTTTTAAATTCCAATTCTACTTTCTAATTTTAATAATAAATTTTTCTTCTGCTCTTATTATTCAACCATACTTATATTTATAATATATATTTTAAAAAAATGTTACTCTAGGTAACTCTTTTATTTTCTGATCCGGTATACTTATATATATTGAATATTTTAACTATGTTAACCTAAATTTATTATATATTAAAAATTCTTATTTAATATTCTAATTTTGTTCTTATATACTTATAAGTATACCTTTCCAAATTAAGTATATTTTTATTATATTGACGTCATTCGAATTCTATTTGTCATGATATGTCACAAGAATGTATTAATGCAGATACATGCTAATTGTATATGCTATAAAATTTTAATAAACCCTATTAATATTTGTAATGTATATAAAAGTCGTCTTACACTCGTTCTATGTCACAATTTAAAAAAACAATTCTATTATACGGTAAAATATGTACTATAACCATTTAATACTAAAATACACTATTTATATTTTGTTTTATCCTTTGAAACAATTATTTATTATCAAATTGTATTAAGCGTATACATATGTATACTTATAACAGTTATTCTAATTAAAATCCTTAGAATGAATTAAATTTTTTATGTACTTAGTATGTTAAACGATAATAATAATTAGTATGAGCTTATTATTAAAGTTTCTCTATTTTTTTTTTATTTCTCTCCTTATTTTTATTGTTTAATAATACGAATTAATATTAATTTAGCATTTCTATTTAGAAATTGTTTTACGTCATCATTAAGAAATCAAAGGTAAGTAGTATGTATATTACTACTTTGTGAAATAAGTACAATATTAAATGCAATTATAATATTAGGTTACACGAGTAAAAGAGTTACTTGTATAATTTTAAAAAGAGATTAAAGAATAATAATTTAGTACATATTTGAATTGGATTTCAGTATTATATAAATATGCTATTAAAATACGTATACGTTCACTATACTTGTATAATAATATTCAAAATGAAGTAGAGTTTACGTGCGTATGTAATATTTTAAATACACTTGATTTATAATAGTAGCGTATTAGGAAGGGAATTATTGTTGATTCAATAATATTAAATATATAAATATAGAATACTTATAATAAAAGCATATTCATATGTTTAATATTATGTACACATAATATAAATATATATACATGTATACACAAGTACGTATACGTATGATATTTAAATAGAATTTTATATAAGTAAGTAATTGTTGTAAAAAGCAGAATTTTCCTTTTTGTTTTTAGTACCAATTCGTATTATTTTCATATTAAGTCACGCAATTTGTAAAACTATAGTAAGAATTAAGTACAATGTATTTATACATATTATGAGTACCTAAATATATGTAGATATACATATATAAGTCATATATATATAATGAAGTACATCAATTAGAATCTACATATTAGTATGTGAATTTGAATATATGTATTTAATTATGCATATATATACTTATTTAGTCTTCTATTGTACGCAATCATATATATGTACATTTGGAATATTAATAAAAAATAAGAATATTCGTATGCTTGCAGTTAAAATTAAGTAACAGTGTTAAATACAAAAATACATAGTCAACTCTTCTCATTATTACACTCTTTTAATATTCAAGTCTTAATTATAATATTTTCAATATCCATTCATATTTTTTAATTTTAATTATTTTATATAAAATTTCTCTCAAATTTATCCATATTCTTACTAGAATCTGTGTCTATAAAATCATGCTGATTGTTTGATCTAGGTTTCACTGTTTATTAAATTTTAAACTATAAATTCTTTTAAATACATAAAATAATTTTCTATACGAGTATTCAGGTACAATATCACATAAATTTTCATATAACCATGTATTATTAATTGTAAGAATTAAAACAAAAAATATAAGCAAACAAACAAAATGCTTAAATTTTATAAAAGTATTATTATATGAATACAAAATGAACTGTGCACATATAAGCATGTATATATATATACATAATATGTGTACACACGTTTATTGTATATACAATAAGAATTTAATCCACATGCAATTTTAAACAACAAATATAAATAATGTATAGCTCACTTGCTTTAAAAAAATAAAATAAAAATGCATGAGGATTTAATATTATCTAGATGCACAAAATAGTCATAATCTACATACATATACGTATACATAAAAAAAATAAGTAGGATTAAATATGTATACCCATATATACTTATGTATATATAATTGTTAATATATACATAAATAGCTATTGAACTATATACATATATTTAGTATGTATAGGTATACTTATGCGTATATATATTTTAATTTAATTCAAATAATCCTACTCGAATGAACACCGTTAATATGTAAAATATTTATTTATTCAATTATGTATATATACATAGGAATGAGATATTCATTTACTTATTTTATAAAAGTAATTTTAAGTAGTTATTATATTATACAAGTTTGTATCCTATAGATAGGGGTACAATAAAATAATACAATCTGTATTATTTTAATGAATTGAATGCATGTAGATATAAAAGCAGTATAATATTACTTATAAGTAATAATAAGGAGTAAAAGACGCAGTGACGACCCAACAACGAAAACAATAAAGAATTATTTTTCTTTTAATATGAGCTGCATATAATATGTATACATATAAACATTAATATACAAAATATGTATGAATGTAATTGAAATGTTCAGGATCGTTGATTTTAACAAAAATATTCCTTATGTACAATATATAATACATACATATGTAAGTATATAAAAACCAGAATTCAATATTAATCTGGATATACATACTTATACATACTTACTTTCCTATATATATATATATGAAAATATTTAAATATTGTGAATAAATCCAGTAAGTACTTACATTCCTATTTATTACATTTTGAGCATTCAGAACAAGTTAACAAGAGTACAATAAAGAATTGATAAAACTAAAAAAATATACATAAGTACTTTTATGTACGAGTAGTTACTAAAAAAAAGAAAAAAGGAAAATTAAATTGAATGATTTTTTTTTTATTTTTCGCTCCAATATTCAAGGATTATTTAAAATAACTTTAAAATAAAAATCTAGATTATTGAAAAAGTTTTTGCTTTTTTTTTTGTATTCTATTCAGACTATTTCTCTTTTTAATTTGTTTAAAATTATTATATACCAATGTAGTGTATGTATATTTATTACTTATGCACATAATACTTATATATAGAATGTATTTAGTTGAATAAATAAGTAAGTATAGTTGAAATATATGTAGATGCAACAATTTTAATATAATATAAGACAATTTTAATATAATATATTTTACATACATACATTTATATATTAAAATATAAGCATGTGAGGTGCACTGTACGAATTTAAACAAAAATATTTATGCACGTATATATCCTAGGTATGGATATTTTAATTAAGAGAAAATAAATCGTTAAAAGTGAAAAAACGCAAAAAAGGAAATTAAAAATAAAAAATTTTTTTTTTCATTTTTTTTATTTTTTATCGATATTTTTCGTTTTGTTTTTGCTTTTTCGCAAAATAATTTTTTTTTAAAGTGCAGTTCAAAGACCCTTACAACATTATATTTAAATTCACAAAATTGAGAAACAAGAAATATTCAAAATAGCTATATATATATATATATATATATATATATACTTATATTTAATACAATTTAATATGCACTAAAATGGCATCATAAGTACTTAACATGTACAGATTTATTTTGTAGAAAATGTAGAATAATGTGGGGTACAAGTAACAAGGAGTACAAGTGCAGAGTATACAATTTTTATTTTAATTCAAGTAAGTATACTTGTTAATAATTAAACATTTAGAATGCGTTTTTTTTGTTACGATCTCTCCCACTCAAATGAACAATTAACGCATTTATATTTTACATGCTTTATTGGAGTTTATATTTTTTTTTTTGCTGATTTCAATTGAAATTTGCTTTCAATTGGCGATTAAATGTATAATTACCATTAAAAATTAAATTATCATAAATTAATATGATTTCATATGATAATCTGAATGAATTATGTGTAGATATATATACATACATATATATATGTATACGTATAGGTATATATTCTTTAAATAACTTGAATAATAAAATTTAATTATAAGAATACTTAAGTACAATAAGTAATTTGCCAAATCTGATTTGATTCTATTTAGAAACTATTTGCCTTCAATGAGTCCATGTCTTTGTAGTTATAACAATCAAATACATACTTATATATATAATAACATATAGCAATTAAATTCATAATTATATAACAATCAAATTGTTATTTAAAACACTTCTTACCATAATATTGCCCTTGTACATGAGAAGTTATGTGGAGCATTTAAGCAAATTAATATCATATACTTAAGTATTTACGCATATTTTTGTTCATATACTTTAAAAAAAGAAACAAATTTAAATCTCTAATATTTAAATCTTTTGTTGGTTTTTCTTCCTATTTACCAGGATTTTCATACAAAACAAAATTTCATCTTGAATTGTACTAACTCTAAAGTATGTATATCGGGTAATAAATTTTCTATTTCAAATTTTTAATATTCAAAGTCCTAGCTAGTATAGTAAGTGTATAATATAGAAAAACAACAAATTTATAATTCTTATTCACAATAATTACCAATTATTATAATCTATGTATTTTGTTTAGAATATTTAATGTAAAATTCTATAGTGAGATTTAATAGAATTTACTTTTATTAAAAAAGAATTTTTTCTAAAATTTAAATATGACGAATAAATCAAGTGTGTTGAAGCTTATTAATAAAGTGTGTATAAGACAAAATGTATAATTTATATATATATATATATATATATTTAAATGTTAAAATACTTAAAGTACTAAAGTAAATATAAAAATTCAGAAAATTGAAAATAATCAAAAATGAAAATATTTCTCCAACTTTAAAAATATTTAATTAAAATTATAATAAAAGAATGCTTAAATATAAAATACTTATACGTATGTAAAATTATGACCTTGTTAAATATAAAATGTAAAATTTTACAATGACCTTTCTTTAAATACAAAATTACACACGCGGCTATTACATAAGATCCGGTATAGTCATTTAAAATGTACTTTATTATTGATAAGCGCAAATATTGTTGTTCTCCTCAATTCTGAGTTCAAATACATTGCAAAAAAAAATTGGAAATTATAATAAGACAATTTTATATAATATCGAAATTTTAAAATTTATCAAACATTTATAAAATCCTAATTATGCGTGAAATATGAAATATTTTCTTCAAATAATATAAGACGCGAATTCCTCACAGTTAAAATAAGTCTCAACAAAATCTGGTGAATTGTTTCTTTTTTGTTTCGACCACACAATAATACTAACAATATTTGCATTAAAATTTCTATGACAGCACAAGTTTGAAAAAGCAAGACATAGTCCAAATGTCATAGCGTAGTACTTGTTACATACACATTAACATATAAAAATCCAAATTATCAATTTAATTTTCATACGGCTTTCATTTTAATAAAAATCTTAACAATATCAATTTATAAAAAATTTTTTGAAAAGATTTTTTATTTTTTTTATAATTTTTTTTTTTTACTTTTTATGCTAATCTTCATTTTATTTTTAAGATAACTAAAATTAACGAAAATCCATTTCGAAAAGAAACCAAAATATCTAAATGGGTGATGAAATTTTAAATTTAAGTTACAAGAGAGCGTATATAAATACATAAATTTGCCAACGAGACAAAATTTAAAATTCGCACCCTAAAAAATAGTAATATAATATAATATATTTTAAAATTTGAAATATAAAAATACGTAAGTTTAAACAATATGCTTTAAAAAATATGAGTTCTTATTTCAATAATATTTTCGATAATCACTTATTATGCCAACATTAAAATTCAAAGTTTTATTCAATTAAAGCAAGTGAACTTATTTTTCGCAAATAATTAACAAGTAATTTATACAAAATTTGAAGATAATAAGCGTAAAAATTTGTAAAATCAAAAATTATTATTTTCTTTTACAATTCAATTATTGTAACAATATTAAAAATCAATAATTTTATATATAACCTTCTAGAAATGATCTTGACTTAAATATTATTACAATATTACTTATTGATATTTCAGAAAAAATATTGAAAATCTTATTTTGAAGGTTTTTTTCAGTATAGAAAAAATGTTTGTCTTTTAAAATTTTTATAAAGAGAAGCTAACAACCGCCTTTATAAATAATATCGTAAATTTTATACATATTGGAAACTAAAATTTGATTAAACAGAATTTATTGATTCTTGACAATTATGTCAACAGCTGAATAAATTTGACATACTAGCTCTCAAATTGAATGAAAAACAAATTGAAAAATAGGATTAAAGAAGAAAACTAAAAACAAAGATATTAAGCGGAATAATATTTATGACAAAATCTTAAGCCGTAATAGTAATATTTAAGAATAGAAACGTTATTAACGCCCCGTTAATATTATTGTAGATGCGAATGCGACATAATAGAACATCATTATGAATAAAATTATAAATATGATTGCATTCAATATAACAAACTTATTGTATATGTAAATTCTTTGGACATTATTATTGCCTTCACCAGTCGCAAGTAAGTATGCATATCTGTGTTAATAGTATATTCATTGAACAAAGTATTTCACAGTTTTCAATCAAAAAAGATAAATAGGTACCTACTCATATAAACAGCGGATTCAATAAGCGAGAAAATTGTTAATACCTATATTTAATGAAACTAAAATTCAAGAAAATTGAAAAATATAAAAATATCTCTTATAAAATTTATTTCCAAATTTCATGAAAAACCCAAAACAAATTGTTGATTCATTAATAATTAATTCAATGTTATTGAATTTTCTGTGCAAAATAAAATTTTCACACAAATCTTTTTCATATAAATTTCAATTTATTCCTTTTAGGCTTATAAGTAGAGAATACTTTTTAAAAATTTTCACATTTTTTTTTTACCAAGTTCTATATTTAAAATTTTTTTTTTGGTATTCTATTTTTATACTTTATAATAAAAAAGAAAAAATACTTTATTGTTTTATTTTTAAAAATTTCTCTTCTTCTTTTATAAACAAAAAAAAAAATATTTTTTTTTCAGCCTATACACATGTGCATGCACAAATAAACAATAATTTATTTTTGGAATAAATTTTGTAGCTTAACAATAATATTGAGTAACCTACCTACATACATATGTACAAATATGTAAGCATAAGCATGCTAATGTATTTATATAAGTGATATTAAAGGCGGACAATAACATTTTAAGTATTATGTATTAAAATTAAAATAATTAAAAGTTTGAAATAAAATTTTATTACCTTTTCAAGGCATTCTTGTCCGATTGCCTTTGGATCGCATTTAACAGCTTGTTGAGTACCATTTGGTAAATTTACAATGCACCACATTTTGAAATATTTTTCTTTCTTTCTTTCTTATTCTTTAAAACACTTTTTTTTTGTTAAAATGATATTACTTTTAAAATATCATTAAAATTTTTTTTTCTTCTTTTGAAATTTTATTATTGAAAAAATAATAAAATACAAAAAATTAAAATAACACTCTTATGATAAAAAATTTATAATTTCAAAAAAAAAAAACAAAAGATAACTTGATGAATTTTAAGAAGAATCAAAAATTAAATATAAAACAGATTAACAAAGCACAACAATTTTTACATAAAAATATAAGAGTGAGGACAATTTTTAAAATAAAATCTTCTTGTTAAAAATTAAAATTTGTAATGTAAAACAAATTCAAATAAGTTTTTGTTTTTTTTTTACTTTTGTAACACAAGACAATTTTGATTAAAAAATAATCGATAGGCAAACAAAATATTTTTATTTTTTAAATATTTCTTTTAAAATTTTATTTGTTTTATACAATTTAAAACCAAAAATTTATAATTAAAATCTTTAATAAGAAATGCACTTAAATTTTTATTTTGTTAGAAAAAAAAAAAACAATTTAATTTCTTTATTCTTCGAATCTCTGTTGATGTATGAAAAATTCTTCCGTCTAATCATAATATTTTATACTACTTAGTTATTGAATTTTAATTTCCTTTTTTTTTATATACTTTGTAGGAAAAGAATATTATTGTATAATTAATACATTTATAAAAATATTATTTAAGATTTTTTAAAAACAAAAAATTTCTTTATCTTCACCAACAAACTGTTTTGTTTTTCTATTCAATTTCTTATTTTTTTTTTCAATTACAATATTAATTATGTACTTTTGAATTATAAAGAACAAGCACAAAAAATAAAATATAAAAACAGCAAAAAAAAAATATTTCTTTCTGTTGTATTTGTTTTTATTTTTTTATATAATTATATTAATTTGTATTCGCTTTAAATAATTAATTTGATATTTTTTTGTATAAATTTTATGAATGTTTAATATCATTAAAAAATTATTTTTATTTAAATTGAATTTTTCAAGAAATTTAGTTTTATTATTAGTTTTAAAATGAAATAATGGTAGAGAAACTTTTTGTGTTCCAACTACGTCCATACTATACGAAAATCAACTTCCGAATGTTAAATGGAGAATCTCTTCAAAATACTTTTATGTAAAAGAAAAAGAAAAATAATATAATATATATATATATATATATGTGTGTGTGTGTGTATTACAAAAATGTAAATAAAATTTATTTGTTTTTGTGTGTGTATATATGATATTTTTTTATATTTCAATAAGATACATATATTTTTTTGTACCTGAATTGTAAATAACCATATGTATAGAAGAGCACAACACTGTTTCTGAAAGTATATTAACATTATCTTTAAATAAAATTAAAGAGAACACACACTACTTCAAATCACAATTTTAAATTTACTTATGCACACTCTACTGTGATGGAATAATTCGCTGTAATTTAATATTATGAAGCGAAATCAAAATGAGATAAAAAAATGAGAAGTTAAAACACAAAAAAATTTAAGAGAAATTTAATTTTTATATATATAAAGAATTTATTACTACATATTTTATATACTTATTAGGTATTTCTTTAAAATAAAATGATATAAAAATATATTAATGGTAGTAGGCAAGAGAAAATATTATACTTATGGATTGAGCAAAATTTACATTGAAAAATAATATTGGTTTAACTCGATAAAATTTAATTTTAAAAAATTTTTAAATTTTGAAACAAAAAATTATTTTTAATTCTATATAAAAATTACAAAAAATAATTTTTTTTCAATTAAGTCTTAAAGTAATTTTAATTCGTTTTAAATTAAGTTAATTATTGTGTCAAAACAGTGAATATAATTTGTAAATCTATATAATATTTTACAAGATTTTTTCCAGTCAGGAACTTTTATTGTGTAGGTATATTCATGGCAAACAAAAATAAAACACACGATGTTCAAAAGCAGCCCAATTGAACTTTTTAAAAATTTACATGAAAAAAATAAAAACAGATCCCCCAGCGTTGATCAGCAAACCGTAGGATCTGTTCAACACAGCAGGAATCATCAGAATCACAGTCCTATTCTATGTACAGTTAAAAAAGTAAATCCTAAACAGCTTTATAAGGTTTGCAAAATAAAGCAAATCATTTCAATTGTTTTCTTTTTAATAATGCTTCAAGAAACATATAAAGTGTTTTATACCAATTCGTAATTCTAATTAAATACCAACAACAAAAAAGACAAACATTATATGTCACATTACGTACATACATACATATATATTACTTGTATGTAATGTTTCATTAAAAAATTAAAATTATAAAAACAAAAAGTTAACCGGCTTCATTTATATTGCCGGTCAAGTTATTAATATATATATTAATAGCTACAATATTATTTTTGAAAAAAATTTCTCTTAAAATTTTTATTGCACAAGCGCGATTGTAAGCACTATGGCATATTCGTTTTTTTATGTAATGGAGGTTGTACCATATTCTTATAAGGTATGCAAAATTGCATGTAATACAATTTTTGATAAAACGAATTGCTGAAAATACCAATATAACCTTATACATTCATTTTTAAAATAATATATACATACAAATGTATCTAATCATTGGAATAAAAAGTTTTGAATTCAAAATATAAAATCTCATTCATCACACATAACATAATAATTTACATCAAATCCTTAACGTACGGTTATGTGCGAGGCAATTCAAAAATTGAAATAAAAATATACTTATTGCAAATTTCCCGAAACCATCACATAATTCGAAATTTGAATCTTACTAAGTCCAAAAATTACCTTGTTATTCATTTACTTTTAATACTCATTAGTCATTATAATAGGTAATACTTGTATTGGTTTCTAATTATTAACAAATAATTAAAATGAATTATGTATTAATAATTTAAAATTTTGCTTTATTTATAACATAATATTATAATGAAATACCGAAAAAATTTTTGCAATAACAAAACTCAAAAACAAACTGTAAGTTTATAAAATAAAATAACAAGTACAGTTATAAAACAACCATAATTTAAAATTATTTATAATAAATAAGCCATTAAAAATAAATTCTTGATCAAATGAAGTGAAAAGATCCATTTTTATGAACTGTAAGACATTTTTAGTTTGCTAAAATATTCTAAATCTTTCTTGCTAACCGAAGGCACAAATTTTTCGTAAGCTCTTTCAAAATCTTCCATTTCAACAATTATTTTATTTGTAACTTCTTCACCTTTTTTTGTTTTATCTATAATAAAAATATAAGCAATGGTTTTTAGTTAGTTTATTGTTTTTTTTTTAAGCAAATTGTTTACCTTTTTGATGAGCTGTAATAATTCTTCTAACAGCTGACAGCCACGCATTCGAGCATATCGAATATAAATCAGCTCCAGTCATATCCTCCTTTAGTATGGCGGATATATTATTAATATTTACATTTTTACCTAGCACAAATTTCTTCATTTGTGCTTTAAGTACAGCTGCCTTATCTTCATATGTAACACATGGGGCAACATAAAAGAGTTTATCAAATCTTCCAGGTCTAAGTAAAGCTGGATCAATCAAATCAGGTCTATTTGTGGCAGCCAATATAAATATCGGTTTATTTGGATCGCTTGTTCCATCCATTTCAGCTAATAATTGACTGACTACTCTATCCATTACACCTCCAGAATCGCCTGCTACCCCACGATTTGGTGCTAGAGAATCTAATTCATCTAAAAATAGTACACAAGGTGCAGCTGATCGGGCTCTTGAAAATACTTCTCGAACATTCTGTTCACTTTGCCCGACATACATATTTAATAGTTCAGGTCCTTGCACTGAAAGAAAACTTAAATTACATTCCGTAGCAACAGCTTTAGCTACCAAAGTTTTTCCGGTTCCAGGGGGACCATATAAAAGTATACCAGAACGTCGTAAATTTTTCCCCATTAAGTGAACGTGTTTCAAGGGTAAACCTATGCTACTCTGAATTTCATCCTTGATTTTAGCTAGCCCCCCAATATCTGACCACAAAACTTTCGGCACTTTTGGAGCACCTAAGCTATCAGCAAAAAGTGTTTGCATTTCATTAAGATTTCTTACAAAATGATCTAAACGAAGATTAGACATTTTTTCTATATTAGCATCTCTTACTGCATTATCATAAAGCAATTTCAAATCTCCTAACAAAAATCCTTGAGATTTTTCTGCTACCTGAAGGAGAATTTCTTTCATATTTTTCCATTTGAAAAACCTTTTTAAAAAGACTTCTCGGCAAGTCATCGGAAAAAGTGGAACTCTGTCTAAATTTCCTTTGTTAAAAATTTCTTCGTTATAAATTTCACGTATATGAAGCCATTTCAAAATTTTAAATCTTTCTATTTTTCCAAGTGGAGGAATCTGAATAATTTCCAAAAACAATCTATGTATCATAGTTTTTAATTCTTTTTCATTCGTAAGGGCTATAATTATTATAGGATGCTCCCGATCTTTATTATAAAGTTCTTGTATTTGTACTTGAAATGAAGCTAAAAGACGAAGATCCTCATTACCTTCATTATCAATTCCAAAAATCTAAAACAATAAATTTTAAATTAAGAAAGAATTATGTTCTGCATAATATTTAACTATATCAAATACTGACTTCAAAATTGTGAAAGCAAATTATTAATGGTTCAGAAATAACGCTTTTTGCAAATACACCCTTCAACTTTACTTCTGTATGGGTTGGAACTTGAGAAACAATTTCTGCGCAGTCTACAGCATATAAATTCATTCCCAAGTCTTGTGCAACAGCATTTATTAGTTTTGTTTTTCCAGAACCCCTTTCTCCTTGTATTAAAAACAATGGAAATATTTGCTTCCATGATAAACAAGCAGATTTCTTTGGCAAAAATGCATAAATAGACGACTTCAGTAACTGATAACATTCTTTCAAGCCATCTGGAAAGTTGTTTGCAATTGCAACACTATCTAGGAGTTGTCTTGGTAAAAACTCTTTTAAATTTCCCTTCTGAATTAAATTTGTAAAATTTGTTGCAACAATAGCTTGAGACTCAAATTCGTTTCCTTTTGTTTCTAAATGTGTGCATTTGATAAAAACTTCTTTTAAATAAGCAAATATGTGATAATGTTGAGCATAAACCGCTGTTCCCAGAAGGTTTGCGTCTACTGCAATTTTATATGTAAAACCACAATGCAAAATTCTTGGTGTATTAAAATAATTTGTTAACAATAAATCGACAACATCGATTGGCAATTCATATGGATTACTTATCATTTGAACATGAGCTTTTGTTGCTATCGCCGGTAGTGGTTGGTGTTCATGAATTGGTTCGATTTCTATTGTTGTATTCATTTTATTTTTGAATTTTTCCATTAAATTTGAATAAAAGTTTTCGGCGACAAATACACAGCTTTTTTGGCAATTAAACGCTGGCTGTAATTGAACAATTAAAGTCTGTGGCTTCAAGCTCAATATGTCTTTCATAATTTCTGATTTGTGCTCCTTTTTTGGCGTAAATCTACCACTAACAATTAGGGTAACATAATTTAATTCACGGCTCTCAGCATATTTTTCGAAAATATCTTCTGATACAAATAATATGTGTTCCGATTTTATATATTCATTTCGTATTAGAAATTCGTATAACCGACTTGGAATAGGTGTTAATTTAAATTTATCGCGATTTAAGGCAACATGACGCTGTGTTAGTTCCAAAATTAATAAGGCTGGAAATGAATACCATCTGTATTTAGGGAATAATATTCTATTTACAATTATGAAAGCGTTGACAAGAGAACGCATTTCTGAATCATCATATTGAACTTTGATGTGTAAGCTAACTGGTGGTAAAGATGAAGTTGAAACCGGACGTGGTTTACGCTAAAATATAAAAGCTATATATAATTATACATGTGGTATTCAAACTACTTACCATTATAAAAAATTAAATTTAATATGCGAGAATCCGAATTTATTTATTCATAAATTTAAATTCAAGAAGAAAACAAAATGATAATCAGCTGATTATGTTTATGTCAATTTGTATTGTCATGTGTTTTATCGGGAGGAAAAGGGACTAATCTAAAACAAATTGATTATTTAAGACGCGTTAACATATCAATTATAAAAATAAGTTAGATAGCTTTGGATAGCTAATTTCTTACAAAAAGTTTAATCTTTGAAGGTAAAAGTATTATAAGTAAGTAATATCTAATAATATGTTTAAATTCTAAATTAAGTTAAAATTATACAACATGAAGAAAAACACATTGGTCACCTAAATCAAAAATTTTTTCAAAGTGCGAAAACTTAACTCATTTAAGTTTTGTTATTTAAGTTCTCTATTGTCATTATATATAAGTATGTATTTTAGTTTTAAGATAAAAAGGACTAAATTAAAATTTTGACTCCTGATCGTCTTTTTGCTATTTTACTTAAAGAGAAAGAAAGTGTGAGTTACAATAAAAATACTGAGAGTTCCGATTTGAAAGTGAATAAAAATTCAATAAAAATGCGAGATACACGATCGGGCTTCAAAACTCAGCTAAATTTTAATAGGAAATAATCTTCGATACTAATGTTAAAATGACTTCTTTGAAAAATCAACATAAAATTTAAATTAACTAACTTGTTAAAAAATTCTCGGTAAAAATCGGAGTTATGCCTTTATGCTTTGATCAATTTTGATGTTTTTGACGTCATTGATACCTCTTTCAATAATATGCGGATGTCATTAAAAATGTCAACTTTCATGTCGTTAGTGTCAAACATGTAATAGAAAACATTTTATTTTATGTTTATAAAAAATTTCGTTAAAAATGTCCAATAACGTTAATATTTCAATAGAAACTCCAAATGAACATCAAATTCAAGAAATAGCATATGATGGAACCGAAATATACCAACCGTAATCTTATAAAAGCATAAAATGATTAGTAAATTTACACGGTAATATTTTCAGATTACCAACGCTTTCAGAAACGCTTACAAAATGTGCATCGAAAATAGATTTCAGTAAAACTTCTTTGGATGAATTAAAAAAAGATGATGATAAAAAGTCTAAGGCGGATCAAGATGCCCAATTTCAGCCTAGTTTATGGCCATGGGACTCTGTTCGAAACCACCTAAGAGACGCTTTTACTGAAATTTCTGTTCTATATGACGTTCTTTCTATATGCAAAGATAAAAGATATTTAGTTTTGGATCCAATACCACAGGAAGCTTCCGACACTAAAATAATGGTTCAAGTTTATGCTCGAAAAAAATCTTTGAGTCAAGCGGCAAATGTTTTGTTGAATGGTGCTGAACGATTAAGAAATTCTCATAGCGAACAACGAAATAACCGCAATGTTTCTGATTTTCATATTGAATTATTACGTCTTCGACAGAATTGGCGATTGAAGAAAGTATCCAATACTATAATAGGGGATTTGAGTTATAGAACTGCTGGATCAAAATTTATGCATTCTGGTTTATTTGAAGTTACAAAAGCTGAAGAAGAAGGAGAAGACGAGGTTGCTGCACCTTCACAGAGCCCATCAAGTAGCACACAAGGAGCATTAGTATCACCAAAAAATAACTCTGCTTTACGAGTCAATGTTCCCTCAGAATTACAGGGTGTAGCATATATCAAAGTGATTACACAAAAAGACCAAGAAGATTTATGTACAGCAAATGTTAATTTGATGGGAAGCGGTCCAAATATCACACAACAAACTGGAATATGGCAGAAAACTTTAGAGTTTGCCCAAAATGTACTTTTTTGCAAAGAACTGTTTAGCCAACTTGCAAGGGAAGCAATACAATTGCAAGCCCCAATACCTCATGTAGTAGTTGGTAATCAAATTCGAGCAACACTCTTACCAGGTATTCAATTAATTATATCACTTTGTCATTCTACAACATTTGATTCAAACCAACCCGGTCCTATAAATGATCACGATCATGTTTTGGAACATTCATTACATCAGCTTTTAAGAGAGGTACATCATAAGAATAGTCATCATCCGTTTCCACATCCAGCAAGTGGACCACTCGGACCATCAAAGAGAAGAATGTTAGCTGGTCCTATGGCAGCTGACAGGCAAGAGCTCCTTGAAATGACGAAAACACAAACAATTTTAGAACAAATAATTGCTCAAGCTCAACATATATTTATGAGAAAAAGAACTCAATACGTTTTAGATACTTTAGCCAGAGATGTTAAAGATCCCCAAATTGTCTCGCACTGGAATGCTATGAATAATCCAACAATGTCTTGCGTAAAAATTAATATAGTTACACATGGGTAATAATTTATATACAAAAGTATAACTTTTTATCATACTCAATGCTTTCTTTTTTTCAGTTATGACACAATTCATAGAACATCACTAGTCATTCATGTAAAAGAACGTTCACTGAAATGTATATGCCGGGACGGACGTGTAATGCATCTATCATATGAGCCTCAAGAACTAAGAGATTTAATACTATGTCAAATTAATCAACATCAAATTTCATGTTTACTTAATTTAGCAAAGTGTATGGCTTGGCAAGTTTTATCAAACAGTAATCATTTAGGAATTGGTTCGGTTGAGCCATTAGGAAATGCAAGCGCATGTTTATTAGCGTCGCCAAATGGTGACCGAATGATTGCCGTTCAAATAAGATGTGATCCTCAAATAGATGTAAAAGTTTTTGTAGCAAGAAGTCCGAGACAAGACTTCTTTCCAAGTCCACTTGTACCAGAAAAATTTTGGGAAAATTTAGGAGGACATTTCAAAGAGGTTTATGTCTATTAATTGGATTAAAATCATAATTTCTAAATAAATTATTGTTCTAGGTGAAATTTGATAAAATGGAGGGTAAAAATTTTCTTAACAAAATGGAATTTCTGATGGCTTGCTTATCAAGCACAACCAACTAGAAAAATTCTTAGTTTAAAAACAAATGATTAGTTTAAGTAAAGATATTATTTTTAAAATAAATAAGAAGCAGTAATCATTAATATTTTTACATTACGTAATAAGATGTAATTGTTAAAATAAAACAAAAGTATTGAACAACTTAAATAAGATAATAAAAATTTTAATAAATTACGCAAATGCGTCTTAAAAATTTAAAAGTTTATGTCTATAACGAATCATCAAAATTTACGGATTCAACATCTTTATTCATATGTCCCAATTTCATTTGCTTAAGGTCTTCTTTCGCTTTATTAATAATCCTAGCTTTCCAAGTCTCATAATCTTCAATCTCTGCTTTATTGGCACGGTCTTGTGTTTGACTATTTATTTCTTTACTTTCACTGACAACTTGAGTTACACTCTTTGGTTTACAACTGGATTTTTTTAGCAAATCGTTATATTCTGTTATAAACTTATCCCATTGTTGTTCTAATCGTGTCCACTGTGACGGCCTCAAATGACTAAATCCTAATATTTTGGCTTTTATTATTTTAACTTTATTTAATTTACAAGCTTGAAATACTGCCATTGCAGCATATTGTGGATGTGATAAATCAATATCGTTGTCGTTACTTTTGTTGATGTGATCTTCGTACATATTAAGTAAATTTGTAGCCTTCTCGGAGACTTCATTGCAATTTAAATGAACACAAATTTCGCTAATTCTTAATGGTTTGTTTAGATTAAGAATTTTTTCAATATTTCTTTTATACTTTTCGTAAACAGTTTTTTTTAAGCCAGATTGTTTTATTATATCCAGCTAAAATAATTATGAGAACATTTTTAAACCATAACTACATACATACATATTTCTTTAAACTTAATTACCAAATCTGTAGATATTCCTAGCAATGATGTTGCTAAGTCCACACAAATACTTATTTTAGCGTAATCGTCAATACCTGATAATCCCGAAGATTTTATTTGTAATAGACGAAGTAACTCTGTAGTTTTCCTAAATTCCATTAGTAATTACAATTTTAATATATTTATGTATGTAGATTTCAAAATAAAATATTAAGTAGTTTGCTTACTCTAATAAGTTCTTGTGGTTCTGCAATCCAAGTTTCTTTAAAATTTGTGCTTCCATTTGCCAAATTTATTTAATGATTATAAAAATATGTATTATATTTTTAAAATATCAAAATGAAAACAATAAACCTTAATAAACTATCTACATATGTACATATGTTTATATAAGGGTGAAGGCGATAAACAAACAGTTGATTTGTTAACCTATATTTTCATGAATTTTCCCGGTTTTTACAAGATATTTTCTATAAACAACAAATACAATATGATGCGTTGTAAATACGTGTAACGACAAATCTCGCGCGTTTTCGCTTAACTTTGCTAAGTTTACTACAAGTAAAAAACCATATACATAGTTTTGATTAGATGCTTTCATAAAAAATTCAAATAAATATGAAAGTTTTCTTTTTTGTGTTTATAGACTAAAGAAGAGTAAAAACATTTTTTTTTGTTAATATTCAAATTTTAGTTATTTTTCTTCATTTCGCTCTCGTTGCTCCCCAAAAACATGTTTAGCAGCGAATACGAAAGAGTATGTTGTGTTTTTGTCTACTTACATGCAACAAATCTGAAGTTTATTGTTGGTGAAATTAGAATATGGGATAGGATATCGATACTGAAATACCGAACACAATTTAATGAACTTGATTAACTTTATTAATACATAGCAGCCAAGACGAGAGGATTTAACTAAAAATATTTGTTTTTCAAGAATTATTTTGCAGAGGAAAAACGATGCAGTATGGAAAAAAGAAGGATAGAGGCCGAAAAGCTACCTATTGATGAAATTATTGAAGTTGTTTTCAAGGAGCTAACTGAAGTATGTAAGACAATTAAAGATATTTGAATTTGCATAAACTATGCAATTTTTAACTGGACTCTTTTTAGAAAGAAAAAGAAATCGCCTCACAATTTCCTTTATCTCAAAAAGACCTTAAAATTTTGTGTTGTACAAAGAAATTAGCTGTTGTAGGAAGTTGGGCTAATTTATTAAAAGGAATTGAGAAAAGGATTCTGTCAAGAGAACCAGAGTTAAAAGATTCAAAAAAGCTACAAATAAAAGTATATAAATGGTATAAGAATCATCCGAGGTATAGTGAAAATAATTTTGAAACTAAATATGTATTTTAAAAATTTATTTAACTTTTAAGGCCCAGTAAGAAGTATTTTGAAAAAACATGGCAATCTCTTAAAGAAGATAAAGAAAACCATTGGAGAGAAACTAAAATAAACAATCTTATAAGTTTAGGAATTCATCCAAGTTTTTTGGCATCATCATTTGAAAAATATGGAAGCTTCGATAATGCTATTAAAATTGTAAAAGCCCTTGACTCTAAATATGAATCAAGTAATTCTAATAATTCAAATTGTAAGTTTACTTACATTTTGTTAATTTGAAACAAATTTGCGTATATGTACATTTATTTAATTTTTATAAACAGCACATACAGAGAGTGATGTTGAATCTGATTTATCGCAAATAACTGTCATCAACACGCCAAATACTTTAGTTAATACAGAAGATTTGTTAGGACCAGAGGAAGAAAACTATAACCTTATCAATGAAATTGAATTAGCATTTTGTTCGGAAGAAGTATGTGTTGCTCAAACACCATGTTATGATCATTTTAATATGATTGGATCTATGATCACTTCTACACAAAATGACAATAGCCAACTCTAACCTTATTAATTATATTTCATTTTTTTTGTAATTTTTACTTAATTAATAAAATTATCTAGAAGCTCAAATTCTTAAAATTCTTTTATTAACAAAATTTCAATTTGATAAATTTTAGGCGATGTATATTAATTTTATGCCATTCTATTATTTACTGCCAATTGTAGAGAATTTATTTGATTTGCCCATCTATCCATAGCGTTATAGCGCGCCGCACATCTTGTTTCTTTATCTAGTTTTAAGACTTGATTAACTTGATCGATTCTCCCTTGAATAGTGCTGTAATAAAAAAATTATGATAATTTGTCAAATAATTACAAACAAATTAAGTACTTGTCCAAAATACAAGAAACCATTAAACTTTCAACTTCAGCAGGTTCAATATTTAAGACGTTCGATATAAACGGTATTCTAATACTTGTATAAGGGCGAATCAATTTAATTAACACTTGTGTGCGAATATTTCTCAATAAATCTATAATAGAAATACAACGAAACTTCATATATATAGGCATATGATACAAAAATTACCTTCTATATGTTCCTTAATAAATGGGTCAGCCATAATATTGCTTCGGTTGTGGCGTAAAATAGATTCGAATTCACTGATATCATTATTTTGATAAGAAACAACTAGATTAGTCATTGCTAAAATCTCTGGATCATTTTTATACGGTTTGGCTTCTTGGGAATCAAATGGATTTATTCCAGATTTCATCAACCTTAACAAATAAATCAATATAGACTATTTTAATAAAACAAAAATTATTCACATTTTTAATTTCATTTAGATTAGTTGTCTTTTTTAAGATGACGATTACTTACATATTAGCTAAAACTAAATATTTTAAACATGTTGTGCGTCTCGGTGAACCCGATTCATCATAATTTTTAAAAGCTTCAAAGAAATCAGTATGAGCCTTTTCAAATTCCCCTTCACGTAAATGCATTTTTCCACCACATTCACGTATAACGCCCATTATTAAAGGATGCGGTATAGCAGACTTAATGTGCAAAGATTGCTCATATAAAGCTTTTAGTTTCTTATTATTTTTTTGGACTGTGTACATCTGAATTTCTAAGGCATAAATTTCAAGTAATTGAGTACCTTTTTTCAGATCATCTTCTCCATCATCAGTCTATCAAAATTAGAAAATTAAAATTGTTTTATATTTACAATGTTTAAATAAAATAGGCTCAGTGAGACCTACCTGACAAGATTGGTGTAATTGTTTCAATATTTTCTGTAATTTCCCAAAATCATTTCTATCAAAATACAATTTTCCCAATTTCGTATTTGTTTTAAACCATAGACGATCATTTTTAGCGTCCTTTAGTGCTTCTAATGTTGTTTCATAAAAATTTTGCAACAACTCCATCTAAAACGAAACACTTAATAAAAATATTTCTAAGGAAATTTATGAGTTTTTGTACATTTTTTGAAGTCGAAATGTAATCCAAGATAGAATTAATTGATTTTTCAGAATGATTTCGTGTTACTGCGCTTTTAATATAAGTGAGCAACTGCTTATATCGTGTCATCATTTCACCATAATTTTGCTTTATAGAATAATTTATAATTAGTTACACGCAATCAACTTAAAAACACATTACCAACCAATTTGAAATTTATTTTGATCATTTGTTTCAAAGCTCTAAAACCCCATTCCCCCTTTTCGCCATTTTCAAGATCTAACACTTTTTGAAATGATTGTAGGGCAGCTAATGGTTCTTCTTCTTTAAGCGCTTTGCTGTTGTAATATTGATTTTCTAAATCAACATCTGGTTCAGAATTGCTATCTTCTGAATATTCCTTTAAAAAAATTTTTTTTTTATTACAATCGCATGTACATACTTCGCAATTTTTATTAAAGTGCCAAATGCAATTTTTTATTTACTTACCAAACCATAATCTTCATCGTCCTCACACATAAAATCATCATCATTGTCAGACATTTTATAAAACTAATAATTTAATATTTATTTAGTTAAAATTCTTGTTAATAAAAAGATTTATTATATATTTAGTAAAATTTATTAGAATTCTCTTTCTTTTTTTTCTTTAAATCAATCAACAATTTTTGTTTTCTGACTTTTATCAAAATTAGATTGAATTTATAAAACCGAATCAAAATGTCAAACACAAATAGTGAGTGAAATCTTATGGAAAGGTAGCATAGCTTAGCATTTCTTTAAAATTTTCAAATTATGCAAATATCAAGAATATTTTAAGAATATTTTTTAAGTGCTTTAAATTACTTTATCATATATTAACTTCATCGTATATTGTCAAATGTATATTTTACAAGCATTCCATAGAATAGGTCTCTTCACCAAACAAAATTAAAAAAAAAGTTCAATAAATAATAATCTTTTAGGTTAGTTTTAGACTACTCGATAACAAAATGGCTTAGTAACTTTTTGACAACGTCAAAGTATATGTTAACATTAATGTCAAAGATTTACATAATAATTCTTGCTAAAAAAACACTTTTACGAGACAGTAATATAACTTAGTAAAAATTTAATACGGTCTTGTCAAGAACTCTGTTATATTCAAATAACTTTTCGCACAGTTTTAGGTATGTTACTACTCTTAATAATTTTAGAACTGATTTGTTTCACTTATTATTTTTCGAGATTAAAATGTAACATTTTAACTATATTTTCCAATCTTAACAAAACTGATGAAGAATTCCATTACAAATCGCTAAAAAGGTGTAAAAAAAATTATATGATATGACTTTTACAATTTTCTAATCTGAAAATTAGTAACAAACACAAAATAATTAGGAATTATTTAGCAATAGTTCATAAGTTGCTTAAAGTACATGTATATAATTTATATAAAAATGATTTTACATAAAAAATCGTGTAAAACTGTCAGTATTCAGTAATTCGGTTGGCTTAATTAAAAAAATATATGTTTTTTTATATAGTTTAATTTATGTATCAATACCACGCACCATTACCTAATATGAATATATTGGGTAAAGCACCAATTTCAATAATAAAATTTATGTTATAAAAAATTTTATGTTATGAGTGGAATTAAAAAATATTAATTTTATAACATAAAATTTCCTTTATAAAAATATGATTTTGTACTTTTTTTCGGTACGTATTCATTTCGTTAGGACCGTAAAAAATTCTTGCAACTTAAATTTGTTTCATTTTCTATTGTTTCGACAGTTTTTGTTCCCTCACTATTATTATTATTTTTTATTTTTATTTTTCTTTTTTTATTATTATGTTTTAGAAAATTGTTTTCTCTTTTTTTCTTGTATCTAATCGACTTAAAAGAATTATTACTTTTTATTTTATATATATATTTATCTCTTTTTTTTTCCTTTTTTTTTGTTACTCATTCAACCAGCAAGAGAGAACAAATACAATTTCTTTCACTTTCCTCCAACCAACAAACACATTAATTTAATAGAAACGTACGTCTGAAAAATTACTTGCCGTCTATCTCAAAACTATATATACATATATATGTGAAAAGTATTACAATACAAAAAAATAAGCAAAAAGCAAAGCAAAAGTGAATTTATAATTATAATTTTCTTAAAAAAAAGAAAAAATAGAAGAGTGTATTTTTATTTTGTTTATTCAAGTTATTTCAAGAACATCAAATTATTTTTTCAATAAGATTCATTTGAAATTAAAGTTGAATATACAAAAACAATTGAAAAAAACTTAAAGAAATTTTTACCAAAGGTAAAAAATTTAATTAAAAATTTAAAGAAAAAAAAAAGGTAAAGATTACGTGTGACTAGAAATTTTTTTTTTGCTCGTATTGCTGTGGTCGCAGTCTTGTAATCGCATTTACAAAAAAAAAGGAAGGAAAGAAAAAAAAATTGCTTGGTTTTAATTTTTTTTTTTTTGGAAATTGATGCCTGCCTGTATTAATGTATTATTAATTAAAAAAAGAAATATTAGTTACCCATATTAAAATTATTGTTATGAAGGATTTCAATTTTATTTTGAAAAAACTATAAATTAAAAAAAAAACTAATAAGAAAAGCCAAAAATATTTGTAATTTTTTTATATTAACTTGCAATTTTCATAAGAAAAAAAAAAAAATACAAAAATTTAGAAAAACTAAAAATAAAAAAATAATTGAATAACATTCTCAATTTTTTAGGTACCTACATACATACATATTTTATTTGGGCATACTTAATTGCATACAAACTTGGAATAGTAATTTTTGTACAAAATAAAACAAGCATTTTAACTAAAGTTTTCATTTTCTCGTAGATTTTTTTTTTTCAAATTCATCTTTCACTTTTTTTTTTGTTTTGTTTGCAATGGTGCTCCATTACTTTTAATAAGACTTCCTTCACCTGTATCGTATTGTGGTTTGTGTATGTGTAATGGATTCAAATGTTCTTTTCTTATTAATTGTATGTACGTTCATAAATATGTATATAAAAAGGTATTGTGTGTAGGTGAAGTTAAAAACTATATAGAAAAAGGATTTTCAAAAGTGATTTTGGTTTTTTTTTTGTTTTTTTTTTTATTGGATCCTTTGTTATATAGAATTTTTTAATACACACAATTAATAGAAAGAGCTTCAAATGGAGAAATTGGCATAGATTTTTTTTAATGGACATTTTTTTTTTGTAAACTAATTTGATATTAAAAAATAAATAGCAATTGTTATTTTTTTTTAGTTTTTCTAAAATCGCTAAATGTAATTTTCATAATTTAAAAAAATCTTAATTAATTATAAGGGATTCAAAAAAAATTAGGGATTCAAACAAATTTAGAAAATTTATTTCTTTGTAATAGAAACGAAACAGGTATAATAACATATATGTATATGTATATTGAAATTATTGAAACCTACCTACCAATTTTTTAGTTGTTATTTTAGGAATTTTATGGTTAATCATACAGTACATTGGTTTTGATAAATGCCAATCTGCATCTATCTAACTACCTGTATATTGGAGTTTTACCTGCTTAGTTTTTATTGGATTTTAGATTAAATATCGATTCATAAAAAATTATCAATATTCTAAAATATTTGAGGGTTTTCCAAACCTTGAAAAACATGTTGAAAATCTATTCCTTTACCAAACTGGAGCTTTCATTTAACTTAAAATCATTTTACTTTTAAAAATTTTTAATTTGTTAAATTTAATTTTAAATTTTGCGTTCACATGCATAAATATTTGACATTTTCAAGAGATTTTTTTTGTGTAAGTTTAATATTCGTAATTTATTACACAGCTAATTCCAGGAACAATTGACTAGTTAGATATTTTAATTACAATATTAATTTATAAATATTTCTTTTAAGCAAATAAAAATTTACTATTAAGTAGTTGTACAATGAATTTACTTAATAAATTAAAAACTATTTGTTTTTATTATGTATGGATTTAGGTACATACGTATGCAATAGCATTATAATTCTATTTATGTTATATATAAAATGCATATACATTGTACATAATGTATAAACAATATTGTATTATATTAAATTAAAAAATTCTTTGAAATTTTAGGCACATTTGCTTTATAATTTAGACTGATTTGAATTTGGAAGGAAAAACAGAAAAAAAAAAAAATAAAAATTTAAATGATGGCTGATCAACAATTCTTTTTGAAATGGAATGATTTTCAAACAAACATGGTCACATCGTTTCGACATCTTAGAGATGAAAAAAGTTTTACAGATGTAAGATTTCAAAATTTTTATTTGTTTTATTTACATGTTGTATATTTTGTAGTTGCCTATCTATTTATGTACCTACCTGTTTATAAATATAATTTACCTATATTATATCATGTGTATGTTATAAGTTTATACTTATATTGTTTTTCAATTTTAGGTAACACTTGCCTGTGAAGGACAGACATGTAAAGCTCATAAAATGGTATTATCTGCTTGCAGTCCATATTTCAAATCTCTTCTCGAAGTAAGAATTTATTTTTATTCTTTTATTTTTTAGTTTGTATTTTTCAATTTATTTATATTATTATTTTTTTTTTTTTAGGAAAATCCATCAAAACATCCAATAATAATATTGAAAGATGTATCATATATTCATTTGCAAGCTATTCTAGAATTTATGTATGCCGGTGAAGTAAATGTATCTCAAGAACAATTGCCAGCTTTTTTGAAAACAGCTGATAGACTAAAGGTTAAAGGTTTAGCTGAGACGCCTAGTTCAATTAAACGTGAAGGTTGATGGTAATCTTTTAGTATTTTGTGACGTTCTTCTCTATAAACTCTAATATAAAGAATAATGACTATAATTAATATATGTATTATATATAAAAATATATACATACTTATAAAATTAAAAATATCACAACAAAAAAAAAAAAAGAATATTTTCATTTGTTTATTCATCATGATTTTCTTTATGTATTATTTTTTTTTTGTTTTAATAATGCTATCCAATTTCTTTACGCAGAAATTGATTTCTAATTTTTTTAATATAAAAATGTAAATTGGATTATTTTTTGAATAAAAGAATGAAAAAAGATTAAATATAATTATAGAATTTTTTAATAGGTAATAAAAATAATTTTTAGCTTTTTTTTCTTAATAATTGGAACTATTTTAGTTTTGGAAGTAAATTTAATAACAATTTAATAAAAAGAATTTTTTAAAAATACACAAAACCATTGGTAGCTATTTTACTTGCATAAATAAATTATCATTCATTTAAATTTTGATCGCTGAATTGAAAAAAAGGAAAACAATTTGGTTTTATGACATTTGAACAAATTTAAGTGCTCGAATCACTAAAATTTTTGAGCTATTTTCAAAATTGCTATTGAACTGGAAATAGTATTTAAAACTGCATAAAAAAAGTACATAATTTTTATCAAAATTAATATTAATAATTTTCTCAAACTTAAATAATTTAAAAATAAAAAAAAAAAAACAATTTCTTTTAGAAAAAGGAAATCACTTAAATTAAAATTTTCTTTGCAAAGTTATATAATATATAACACAAGTACGGAACAAGGATTTCGAAAAAGGTACTAAGAATTTTTTTTCTTAATGTGTTCAATTATGTATGTATATTCAAAATGATTAAATAATTTTAAATGTTTTTCAAAAACTTTTTTATAATATTTTAAACAATTTGAAAATGATTGTTTTATTATTAGATTTCTAAAATTACGAGTTTATATTATTATGTTATTTTAACTATTAATATAAAGATGAAATATAAAATATTGTAATCACAGTTTAAATATAAATATGTTATAATTTATTTGGAAAAATTTTAACAATGCTTTTTATAATGTGATTATAACTCTTATATAAATTTTTATATTAATTTTTTTTTTTATAATTATAATTATTTTTATTATTATGCCAGTATAATATTCTCGAAAAATATATCTAATATTGTTAATAAAAATACATGCATACATTTATTAATAATAATGTGAAAAAACGTTATTAAAAATATAAAATGAATTAAATTTTTTTTAGTTAATGAAAATTTTAATAGAATTATGCATTTAATTTGTTGAATTCACTTTATAAGCAATTAAATTATTTTATTTTATTTTTAGTTTTTGAAACGGAAGAGAAATTTTTTAATTCGTAATTTTTATAAAATTTAATATTTTTTTTTATCATCGAATATGTACATATATAATCCCTACATTTCTTTTTGAAAAAATTGTTAATATTATAAAATACTTATAATAAAGTCAAAAACTAAAATTAAATCAATTTCAATATCCTTTTTAAAATTATTAATTAATTGTTCAAAAATTATGTCATTTGCGAAATATGTATTTATTTTTCAAAAATTTTCTCATATCCACAACAATTTGAAAACAAATGATTTATTCAAAAAATTTCGTTATTTTTTACTGAATTTTTTTTAATATAAAAGAAATTTTTAATAAATTAAAAATAAACGCAAAATAATATTCATTCTTATTAAAATTTTTAAATATATTTTATTATCTATAATTTCGAAACTTCTCAATTAAACTGAAATCAAGAAACCAAATAAGAAAATGTATATTGTATAAAAACAAAAATATTATAAATTAATAATATAATAAAAATTTAAAATAAATATATAAAAAAAAAAATAAATGATGGAATGTATTTGAAAATAGCGCCTTTATGTTAAGATAAAATATAAAGTTTAAAGAGAGCGAAAGAAAAACGAAAAAAATAATATATTATGTATAAAAAAAAACCAAAAAAAAATATCTAAATTAAAAAGACAGATACAATATTTTATTTGAAAAACAAATTTTTTTTTTAAAGTTTTTCCTCGATTACAAACGGTTTAAACATTCAAATTTTTTAACTATGATTAAAAGATCCTTTTAAAACCTAATCGAAGTTACCACAGTTTAAGAATAAGTTTTTAAACTTATGCTAAACTTTCATTCCTTTTAGTAAACTTAACTTCTTACTTAAACAGACCTAGACTTTGAAGTTCGAGTTTCGAAAAAAAAAAATTTAAATCAATGCATATCTAGAAAATTTATAATGGTAACATTGTAGACAAACTTTAGTATTCGATTTAAAGTTTCATTATAAAGCTAATATAGTACTATGATATATGGTATTGGGATACATGTCGTATGTGTACTATATTAAAATTATTATTAAAAAGAGCTATATGTCTCCGTAATTAATAATTATAAATATTATATTTAAAAAAAAAGTCAATTTGGAAAAAAACCCCTTCGAAAATAATAAGTACATACAACTTACTTTTGTTTCCATTTTCCACTATTTTATGATCTTTATAATTTTTTACAAAAACATTATTATAAGGGTACATAAATGTAAATATTTTAAATTATTTTATTTTTTTTTTTAATAAAATTTCATATTGAATTTCTACAATTTCAATTTATAATCAAACCTTCTCATATTCTACAATTATCTTAAGTTTGTTAGAACCAATAAAAATATTTGACTTTAGTTACTTAATTTGAAAAAGAAAAAACAAAATTAAATTAGAAAACTTAAATTAATTTTCTTCTATGCTCAAAACATTATTTTTTTTTTCTTTATAATTTAAAAATTTTGTTTTTTTAATTATTTTCATTTTCTTGCAATATATAAGTTTTACCTAAAATATAAGAAAAATTATATTAATATGATATAATTAAAATTAAAAATAAAAAATGAATTTGTATACATAAAAGCAAAACAAAACAAAAAAAAATTAAAATAAAAATTGTATAATTTTAATGTAATTTTAATGGTATGTTTGTTTTATTATTTTTTTTAACTTTACTGAGTAGAAATTTAATTTAATTAAAAATAAAAAGGAAAAGATAAAAAAATCTTATTTCCTTTTTTTTTAAAAATAAAAAGGAAATAAGATTTTTATAAAATTATTTGCAATAATTAAAGATATTTAAGTTTTTCCTGGGTGAAACTATTGAAATTAATAATTTTTAATAAGTATTATTAGAACAATATGCAGTTTTCACTTGCATTTTTAGCTAGGAACTTAAGTAACTACTTTGAGTAAAGAAAGTTTTTGCAGTTGTTGATGTACTGTCAGAGTCGTATCCTTTTATTCAATTTAAAAAATGGAAAACAAAATAATGATCAATATTAAAATTCGAAATTACTTTTACTTATTTATATATGAGGGATCATATTTTCATTTTTTATTTCTTTTCTTCAAAAATAATTTTATTTTAACCAAACTTTGAATTGCAATCAGTTTATTAAATACTTTTTTGATATAACTTAGGGAAACGTAATATAGTAATCAGCATACTATCGATTTAATGAATTTTAAGTCTCTTTTTTTAACCAAGAGCATTAAAATAGGATAGAATGAAAGCTAGGAAAAAAAGGAAAATCACTTTAATATATAAAAAAATAATATATGAAAAATATTTATGTAGTTAAAGTATTATAAATAATAATATATGTATGTAGATATACATTTAATTATAAAATTAAAATTTCCACTGAAAAATACCAAAACATGTACAGTAAAAAATTTTAATTTTTTGATATTTTTGTATATAATAATTTTAGTTGAGGCCTTGTATATAAATCTAGATTAACAATGAAATTTAAAACTATATACTAATTCTTATTAATCTAAATGTAAAACAATGTCAAAGACAAATTAAAAAACTGTGTGAAGTTCACTTAATATATACATACATAGATATTTTATTAAATTTAAATTTAAAATTTTTTAATATTCATGTATATATGCTATACAAAGTGATACAAATGTTTTTTTTTTACTAGACAAAGTGATACAAATCTAAATTTTTTGTAATATCTACTTCCACTTGGAAAGTGGTTTCTCTAAAAATTATAATACTTGAAGTACTCGTAATACAAAATGAGATTTTTTTTTTCAGAATGTAAGAAGTGTGATGTTCAATTTATTTTTCACAGCTTGATTAATATTCTAATTGAATTGATTAGCATATTAATTTTAATTGAGATTTATAATTTTTTTTTTACAATTAATACATTTTCACATAGAGGTTTCAAAACAAGTAATATAATATCCCTCATTCTTTAAATTGAAAAAAGTTAGTAAAAAAAAAAAAAATTAAAAGTTTAATGAGTATAACATAATTGTAGGAAGGTTGTTTAAGGTTTTGGTTGATTTATTTGTGGAAAAATAATAAAAATAGAGTTTAACATTAATTTTGATTTTACAATTTAATATTCTTTTTGATTCTTGTGTATCTAAATAACAATCTATAAATTAAATCAGAATTTTTCTCCAAACTACTTTCTGGTAGGAAAATACATTGTATTAATATACGTATGGAAACCTCTTAAATCCCTAATATTTGAAAAATTATAATCTGCCATTCCGCACCTAGGGGTATTAATATTGAATTGTAGTCTTAAATGGAGTCGTCGTTTAAATATAAAAATTGTGAATTATTTTGCTTTAAATAGGAACCAATTTATGAAACGGACTATAAAAAAAGGTAAGTAATATTTATGTTTTAAATTATTTAATTTAAAATTTATGTTTTAAATTTGTTATACTAATACTGATTTCTTAAAAATTTTTAATTAAAAGTATTTCAGAATAATTTATTAATATAAAGTAATTGGAAATATTATTATGTATTGTGATCCGCTTATGTACATATATATTCACGTAATATACATATTATCTTATTTAGGCTTTCTAATTTGTTAGGATAGTACAAATTATTTTCAAAAAGTTAAATTTTAAGTGACTTAAAAACAGTGAGAAAATTATACAAATGCATTTATATGCAGTTATACAATGTATTTATGTGATATAAATAACAGAATACATAAATTCTCATATTTATACTAATAATAAGTAATACGATCGTACCCTATTCACTTTAAGTTTATAAAGGTGTTTTTATCACTTACCTTTCTGCATTTATTACATACATATTTCAATTGTATTGTTATTATTTTTATTACTAACTGATTCTCACTTCACACTAGTCTGTAATGTAATTTGTAAACATTATTTCTCTATTATTATGTTTTACTTACTTTAATAGATTCTCAAAATATATGTTTTTTCTCCCCTATTGTTTATATAAATGCTCAATTTTGAAAAAAAATAATTGGGAAAACAAAAGTAATGGAAAAAAAGTTGGCGCTTGAAAGCTTCTCTTATATTTTTATTTTTCCTTTGTATTATGCTGTTTTTTTATAAAATGAGTATATTAATGTTGTTTGCTGTAGAAAAGAGTAGCTTTAAATTCTCAACAAAATTATACTATAATAATAATGCACTACTTAAAATTAATTTAGTAATAAATGAGAACTAAAATCGTTGAGATGTAAAAGAAAATTAAAAAATTTCGCATTTAATTTATATATTAAAAAATTTAACAGAAATACGACATTTAATATAAAGAAAAAATAAAGTAAAAAATTAAATAAAAAATACCGGATTTTTAAGTCAATGCTAATCTTGTTCATAAATTTGGATTAAATTTTGCAATGCGGTTTTACAATTAAAAAATATTTATTAATAGATAGATACATTATTAATTTTTAAGAAGAAAAACCATTTACGGTAATAAGAATAAAATTTAAAATTAATATTTGTTTTTTAGTGAGAGCATTATAAAATTTAAAATAAAGAGTATGCAAAAATATAATAAAAAATATATCAGTGGTTTTTAGTTTTTTTTTCAGAATTCTTATATTATTTAATTTAATTTCATCATTCGTGTGTGTTTTAAATTTTAAATGAAATTTATTAAATAAATAACAAATAAATGTAAAAGTACCTGTAATACCTGTACATATTTACATTGTGTTATATACATGTATGCATATATTTGTCTGTATAGATAAGTGGTAAATAATTAATCACTCAAAAATTGAAATTTACTAAAATAATAATTAAAATATAAAAAACAAAAGTATAGAATTTAAAATTACGATAAAAAATTCTTGCAATAATAAAAATTATAAAAAGATTTATGAATTAATTTTTTTTTTGCCAATACTTCAGTAATTCATTAAACTTTTATACTAAAATACCTACATATTTTAAAAAAATCTAGTCAATTAATTTATTTATAAATTAAAATAAAACAGGTATGTTCGTAATTTTATATAAATTATTTTTTATTCATATTTGTAGATATTACTTTTTATTTTTTTAATATTTAAATAAAAAAAATAATTAGAATAAAATAAATAAAAATATAAGTAATTTCAATAAGAAGCCTTTTATAATCAGAATAATAATTTGCATAAAACTTATTTTTTATGACAAAAATGAACATATTTTATGACAAAATATGAACATGTTATATAAAATTTAATAACCAAATATATAAGATTTCGCTTCATGAATTTCAAATCATTTATGAATAATATGAAGAAATTAAATTATAGATTTCAAAGTTATGAATTAGTTTAACAACTTATGAGGCAGCTACTTGTATTCAATCCAGAAATTTTTCTAAAGAAATATTTTTCAAAATTTTAAAGTCAGGATAAATTCTGTAAGAATTTTAGGAATTTTTATTATTCAGTTGTTTTGTGTATTTAATTCCAAATAATGTTATAATGCTCCGATAATGTAATTTTGAAAATATCAAAAATTCGCAATGTTATAACATGCCATTCTTTTGGAATATATTTTGATTGTGCGGTATACAATTTATATACTATAATACGATTCTAATATGAATAATGCATATACATAGTTAATTTTAGTTAAAACATATATGGAAAAAAAAACAATTGTGTTATACAAAAAATAATTTATATATATATATATATATACATACTTACATACATATCTACGAAATTGCTTGTGATCACTGATCTTAAAATTATTTTCTTTTAATATAATAAATGTTATGTCATAAAAGTAATTTTATGGTTGAGTAATTTTAATTGTATTTAAAAAAAAATTTAATTTTCTTACGGAATTCAAATTATGTGTACATTTATAATAATGTATTCTTTAATACCGTGTATATGTATGTATATTTATGTTAATAAACGCAAAATTATTTTAATTTTTATTATTTTTTTCTATTATATATTAATATACATATAATATGTGTACATTAATTCTTAATAAGTTTGTGCTATTATTTAGCAATTTATAGTAGATCAGGTTTCATTTTAAATTCTTTATTTTGTACATTAATTTTACATTATTGTAAACATATTAAATATGTATATACTCGTATATATATGTATATATGCAACACAATAGGCGTAAAATATACATGTTAATTATTATTATAATAAATATATTATAATAATGAATGCTGTTACAATTTTAATGATTTTTTTTGAAAAATTTAGCGTTCAGAGCGATTTTAAAAGAAAGTTTTTGATACATAAATGAAAGTGTACAAGGGTGCATTATTATTATAATTAATATATTTTAATAAATTATGCAAATCTAAACGATTTTCAAGTTCATTAGATAAAATTTTTAAATTAAAATTATTTTGATGAAAAAAAAAAATAAAAAAAAAGAAAGGAAAAAGAGCTATTTTAAATCTGCTCATACAAATACTTTCAAAGATCTTGATTTTTAGTAATACTAAGTGCGATAAATTTAAGAATATTATTGTTATAAAAGAGTTTTTAGATATTTAGTGTCGTTTTAACATTTTATCGGCTAAGTCTTAAGTTTGCGTATACTTAATTATGAATAATATGAAACCAAATTAGATTTTTCGGTATCTCTTTTTCTTTATGATAAGTGCTAATAGCTATATATTTTTGTTTTTTAGCAATTGAAATGCTTAATTAAAAATTTTAAAGCAATTCTTTAAAAAAAATATTACTACAAATATTATTTAATAATAGTTTGTCAAACATAAAATCTAAAAAATAATCTTAAAATACTTTCAAAAAACTAAAATATAGATCGGAAAACTCAATAACATTTAAATGTCGGTATTTGAACTCTAATATTTTTGTTCTTCCTCCTATCTTATCTTTGATATGTCAACGATAAACAGAGTATATAGATATGAGATCTTGAATTATTAATTATATATATGTACATACATATGTATATCTATTTGGTGGAAAAAAATGGTGAAAAAAATGTGAAATTATCTTTGTATAGTGACGAAAGAAAAAGGTTTCGATATTCGAATTCATTAATTTATTGTATATTACTAAAAATAATTGCAATTAGTACTTAATAACTGAATTGTGTAGATTACTAATTTATTGTAATTTACCAATTTATAAATACAGAATAACTGAAATTTAAAATTGAGGGGCATTAAATGCTATGTTTTTATGAGGAAAAACACATACATACATTTTATGTCTAAAAATTATGTCAGGAAATTTTTTTTTCGAGTAAATCAAATTGAAAATTTAATCGATCAAAAAATATCAAATGCTCCCGCAGAATACACAATGCGCTTGGATAAAATTATGATAAATTAGAATTTTCAAGAAAATGGGGAATTATCACATTTAATTATGGTAAATGTTGCTTGTATTGAAACCTGAAAACTACCATATAATTGTACTTTTACTTTTTTTATACTGAAAGTGAAGTTTTCAGTAAAATTATTGAGGTGTAGTTGAAACTAAATTTAGCTGTATTTATAAACCGTACGTTTCCTCGTATAACATTAAAAATTTAAATTTTACAAAAGAAAATATGCTTGTGAAACTTGTGTTGGCGAAGGTCACTAATTAATATAATGTGTTTGATTTTTAATTTATTTGTTTCCACTCGGTATCTATATACAAAAATTTATGAATTTATACCCAAATAAATCCGATTTGTTCTATGATTCAATCTTAAAAAACAGCAAATACAACCATTGATGATTCAAAATAAAAAAAAATTTTGTCCATAAAAAATTAATTTTTGGGCCATATTTTTCAGGTTTTAATTTAAATAAATCCTACGTGTGGTATGTTTATTAGAGTACATATAGTTGCATTCTATTTTATTTGATAAATTTTCTTCAAATATAAAACTTTTCTGAAATTTAAGTGCTTGATGTGCTATTGCTATGTGATTAACATGAGTGTATTTAACGGTATTTATTATCAGAAATATCCCTTAGAATTAGAAACAAATCAATAAAATAATTTACACATATTTGTTATTACATGCTTATTATACATATATATACATACTAAAATAAAATGCATATTGTATTCATATCGAAATACAAGCAACACAAATAATAATGACTCAACTTTGAAATTAAATCTTTAAATGGTTATGATGACTGATGTAAGTAGTAACCTTTTTTTTTGTTAATGCATTCTTTAGTATAAAAAAATGAATATACGCTATGCATTATGCATGTTACTTATAAGACAAATGGAAAAATAACTCGTTTTATCGTTATTTTTTTTTCAAGCAGACGTAACCTTTCTTCCGTATGATTCATACTTATATATTCCGTACACTTTATACAATATCTTAAAAAATTTAAATATTTTTCTCATTATTTTTTTTTTGTAATTTTCTTTTTATAAATATTTAATATTATAAAATATTTTATAAATTACAAAATACAAGAAATGTAAATTGAAATTCTTAGAAGTGATTAAGTGTTAATAAAATATGTTTTAGATATTACAGATATAATGGATTTTGTTTACAATAATTATTGATTAATAATTGAAAATATTTAGCTAGAACTATAAAAATGTTCTGTGGTTACAAGAAAAATTACTGATGTTAAAATTCAAATCAAATTTAATTTCATAAAAAAAATTTGAAAAAAAGTTTTTACTACTTTAACTTTGTTCGTCCGTAGGGAAAAAATTTTTACCTATCCATCCCCCTCTAAAAGTTACTGCCCCTCACATACCCAAAAATGCCATTTTTTGAGCATTTATTTTAAAGAAACCATAAGAATTTTCCAAATTTTGTAAACGCAAAGAAGTTGCGGCTCGCTTCTTCTACCATGGCGCAGCATAATTGTATATTAAAAAGACAAAATGGCTGATAATTTAACCGTTAATTAAAATCCGTTTTTTTTTTCAAATTCTTGATATCGTTTTTCTTCAAGACGGCAAAATGCAGATGTCTGAAATTTTAGTAGCTTTTAGATACTAATAAAAGGTTTATTTTGTTAGAAATACAATTTTTTTTCATCTCCAACCCCTCTCAAGTTATCGTCTATTTTGAAATTTGTAAAATTCGAAATTTGCGCACCGAAACTGCAAGATTGCATACTTTCTTCACTCTAAATTTATGCAATCTGAATCTTTGAGTGCAATCTTTGAAATATTTTGATATGTGATTAAAAATAATATAAATATAACGTAATTGATTTTTTTTCAGAGTAGTATTTTCACCTGTTGCAGGGAAAGTGCTTCTAGGTTCAACCCAACTCTATTTGACTTTTTGAGTTTATCGAATTTTTCGATTGACAAGAACATATTTAAGTATAAATTTAAGGTGGTATAATTATATTAGTTTTGCTTCTACATTGAAAATAAATTCTTAACTTTTTATAAGAACTTCCTAAAAAAGTTTTTCAGTGGGGTTAAGATATTGAGAGATAACTTTCTATGAGATATTAAGAAATAACTTTTTTTTTCAATTTCTCATGTAACTTTCATCCATATTCAAAATATTTCGGTTTTGATCCTTTAAAATACAAATTTCTAATACATCTGAGTCGAAAAATTGTGAATATCAGATAGCTATATTGAATATTTCATCAATAATCATCTTGTTACTATCATTCCAATTTAAAGAATCATAATAACTCTTATTTTCACTAAATTTTTTTTTAGTAAAATAATTATGTATACATTTCGTATATATATGTACATATTATGTAATTAATATTATTTACAAATACTGCGCAATACAATTATGAGTATTTGTTAAGAAAATTTTTATTTTGTTATGCAAATTGTCGGTAGACACCAGCTTATAACAATTATCACAATGTCATATACAATACAACATAAATATTAAATAATAGAAGTTATACTTTACGTACATACTTATATGTTATACCATATTTGGTACCTAAATATAAATGTATATTATAGAAATATATGTACATGAGTGTTAACAAGATACAACTTAAATCACGTCTTTTGATTTTTAAATGGATGGTCTAATTTTCGAGGTCATCTTTATTATTATCTACTTATTAAATACAATTTGTAGTACTCATAATAGGTTAGAATAAAAATTTGTATGTATATATATTTAAATGTAGGTATGATCATATATATATAAATATAAATTTTTCATACAATATACGGAATAACAATATTTAAAAATTGAAAAGATTCATGCGTTGATGATGGTAAAAGACGAAAAAAAAATTCAACTTCCGTTTGATTCTAAATGGAGATAAAAAAAAATTAATCAAAAATCGCGATATTCTTAACAACTTATATTTTGTTATATGGGTACTCAAATATACTTTAAATTTTCCTTAAGAAACATAACAAAGAACTATCATTATACTCGTATATATTTAATCTAAGAAGATTATTATTCCCGAACACTATGTAAGCTAACAAATAATATGAAAATTTGTTAACCGAATAATCATTACAGAACTACTATTCTATATTTTCACAGAATTTCTATATTTTCACTTGTTTGATTCCAAGTATTAAATTAGATTTTAAATTCTGAGTCACTACACTCTTCTTTTCGATTCCATGTAATTATAATATTGTTATTATATTAAAAAAACAAAGAATGATAATAGTTTTTATTTCTAAAAAAAAAATGTATTTAATGTTGAACTTAGTTTGGAAAAGCGAAAGGGTAATAATTATTTCCATTAAATTCTTATATACAATACAATTCTTTAATATATTATGATTGTAGTGTTATATAACACATTATATACCATTAAGTGTATATGTAAGAATATCCCGTATAGTTGGTACAGATAGACGATAATGACCAAAACAAGCAGTTAAATATTATTTATGATTTAATTATCTGTTTTTTTTTGCTTTTGTCAATAAAAATTTTTAATAATAATATTAAAGAAAATAGTTTAGAGTGACCATATATACAATAATATACGAGTATTACGAAGTTAAGCGTTATAACAATAATATTATTTATCGTTTTATTATATTTTTTAAAAAGGACATACATGTAAATGTTTATACATAGGGTGATTCTGAAAGGTATACAACAATATATTATACCAGTCAGAGGATCATCGGTCAGAGGATCGAAAATGGGTAAAACTTTTGTTACGGGCTGGTGGCCAAATCTCAAGGGTTTCCGAGTTCCAGGGATTTTAACGAATTTTTTACTTATCCAAGTTTTTTGGATTTTAACTTCTATTCTGAAAAAGAGAGGAACTTCAAACAAACAGTTTCAGAAAGGCATAGTAAAGGTCTTAAAATATTTTTCTGCATTTTATGTAATTCTTTTTTACAGAATTTTTCCCAGCTGTTTAAACTTTAATTTAAGTCCTCAAACATTAAAAAATTTTTATGCTAAAGAAGATGTAGCACGAAAACCATTTCTATGTCATGATTTTAAAGAACCTTAAAGGCAAGGATTTTAAGCGTTGTAATTATCAACTATCATTAATTTTTGGTGACAATAGTCACTCGAAAAAACAGTTGAAATTCCGTTATTTTGATAAAAAATCTGAATTTCAATATTTTTATTGAACTGTAACAAATAATAAAAAAATTGAAGCAAAATTTTTAATTTGAAAAACAAAAATTGTTTTAAAAAAATTTGAAATTTTTGAAAAGAAAAACTAGAATTTTCATTTTGGAAAAACAAAAAAAAATCTAGTAATCAAAAAATTTTTTTCGAAACTTTTCTTGGTAAAGAAAATTATTAGGTTTTTAATTTTTGCCAATTTTTATAAGAAATGGTACCTATATGGTTTGAAATTTTTAAATGCATTTTTCTCACACTGGGAGCAATTTAAAAATTTGAAAAAAATATTTTCGGAATCTAGACACCATTTGGCATCTGAAGTTATTAAAATTATCCAGCTGAAACGAATTTTTAAAGGCCATGCCATATAAATTTTGACATTTATTTCAATTGAGAAAAATATTTTTTAATATGAAAATTTAATTTTTTGAACAAAATGGAGTTTGTGGTATTTAAATTATGAAGCTAATAAATAATTAATAAATAATTTAATGGGAATTATAAATTTCAAACATATTTCTACAAAAACTAAAATTGGTGTACGGTTGATGTAACTAAAGAGGAGTTCTAGTAAAACAAGTAATTTAAAATATGTGATTGTATAGAAATAGATTTGAAAGAAGAAAAGCATACATTTTTGCCAAATTAGGTGAATTTCATAAGAGAATTTGGTGTTTTTTTTTGAGAAATTTGTAAATTTTTTGGATAAGGAATTCGTATTTTTCCAATTTTTTTGATAAAGGAATATTAAATTGCATTTAGTTTTAGTTTTATCAACATCTGGTTTAATTTTAATTAAGTGGTTTTTGTGCTATATCTACTGTACCATAAAAATTTTTTTAATGTTTGAAAGTTCGAAATTATCTAGTTAGAAAAAACTGAAAAAATGAAAGAGGACAAAAATTTGATTTTCCCTAAAGTTCGAATGCTTGGTATTCCGAAGGTACAAACATTAAATACAGAGAAATATTTTAAGTTTTTTACTAGGTCCTATATGTTCATTATGTAATTGTAATAAAAGAAACATTTATAGGATGCAAAATAGTTCAAATCTTTATATAATTACATAATCATACTTACAAATTGCCTAGAAATTTTGTTTTGTTTTTGCATAAAAGTTGCTTTTTAAAACTTAACTATATGTGATCGAAAGCAAAGAGACATAAGTATTATCTTATCTTGAATATTCTCCTTGAATTATCTATATAGCTTCATATTCTTATAGGGACAACGGGGCAAAGGTGTAATAACGCCTTTAAAATGTGGTTATACTTTTTATTTTTAAAATTTCTTCGAAATTTTCAATAAAATATTTTTAATGTCTTTGGTATAACATATACAAAGAATATATTAAAATTAATAAGGAAACTATTATATGAATTGCAATACATAATAGTCTTTATTTGTAATTCATTACCAAATTAAAAATATTTATTAAAATTTTGGAAAATTCAAGCTAAAATTTTCGAAATGTGGAACAGGATGAATAATAATCTAATGTATAAAGTCAGGTGAATGCACAAACGGAAACTGATGGCGCCTAAATATCTATTTAAAATTCATATAAGGATCTTACTGTATTTACAAATTTGTTACAACATATTTTATTTAGTATTAAGTTTAATTAATTCTGAAAAATAAATTAATGAATATGGTAATAAGCCTATCCATATAAAATAAATAATATGTCAACATTATACATTTTTATATATAAAAATTTTTAATATATTAACTAGCTATTTTCATGTTTTTTATATTCGATGACTAATTTATTACCAATTTCTTAATACTACTTATCACAAAAAAAAAATATTATTTTCGGAAATCCTGATAAGAAAACTTTTGATAATGGATGAAGTTGTATACGATTAATATAAAACGTAAACAATAAACATGAGTAAAAATTAAATTAAAGAAATTGTTTGCTGTCGATTCGGCTACCCTACATCTACTTTTGTAACAAATTTAGAATATAGTTGACCTTTTACACTGTGTCATATATATAATTTGTATTAATAATAATTTATGTTATATATTTATTACACATTTTAAATTTACGCATGCATTCATACAAACATATTAATAAAAATGCCCGAGATTTAATTAAAGAAACATTTTTGAAGATTGAATTTTTCAATTATCAAAAGTGATAAATCATTGTTGTGTTTATTTACAAAATGAATTTATGATCATATAAAGCAAAAGTGTAACATACATACATTATGAACATAAATATGTAAATTTTTAATGATTAAATAAAATTTATTTTAAGAATAGAACAAAGTCTTAGATCTCGATCTTAGTGTATTTTTATAATGGACGTACAACATATTTAGAACAACACAAATTTATATATCTTTCAAAGACTATGTTACATTACATATGTAAAATTCAATATAAAGTAAATGTACTGTCGTATATATAAGTTGTGATTTCAGTCACACTTGAGCTAAAATTAATTATATGTAACGAAAATAAATTTTCGTTGTCTTAAAAAGATTGTATGTAGATGATATTTAGAAAATTGAAGTGTTTTTAATGATTTGTATACATATACATAAATAATATGATAATACTCGTATTACATAATAATTTTAGTACTATATATTGTAAGTACATTATTGTATGTTGTACACAATCCGAATTGTTGTAATAAAATAACAGCTATAGAAAAATTTAGGCTTGATTCTCGTCCGAGGATACTTTGGACTCAAAGAATATATTAAAATATCGCGATTAAAAAACGTAATGTAATATGTCAAGTATTGTACAGAAATGGAAGGAGGTTGGGTAGGGGGGGGGGGGGGGGGGGAGAGGTATTACCATATGTATTTTTTGAAGAAACATGAATAATTTTTTCATAAAAGAATGAAAACATTGCAAAGTTATATTCTTCTTATAGTAGCTTGAGTTTATTAGGTTAAGTTTGCTAGAGATTCAAAGCTCGAGGCATAGAAGTGTTGCCAGTACTCTAAAAAGCAACAAAAAATTACTTTAGGCGATATACAATCCTGTAATGGGAGTTCCAGTAAAATGCATTAATACACAAAATTCAGTCTAATAAACAAGGTTTGAGTTCAATTATAAATAATAATTTGAATTTGTATTTATATATATTGTTGCAGATGTATATATGATGCGGTAGACCTTTAACTATAAAATAATAAAATAAAGTTGGGTCAAACCAATGGTTTGTATTGTAGCACTTTTCCCTTCAACAAGTGAAAATTCTGTATTTAATTACAGTCTATGTGTACCTATCACACTATTAAAATTATTTTCATTCATATACAAAGCTATTTCTAGGATTGCATATATTTAGGATGAACGATTTATGCAGTCTTTGAAATAAAACAAAAATTAATATAAAGTGGGGTTAACTTAATGCTCGTTTTTAGGGGTTAATTGTTTGAGTTAAGAAAAATAATTATATTTTTTTATGTCATGGAATTAACCGTTAGCTTTTTGCGTTTATAGAAATTTGAAAAAGCTTGCGATTTCGGAAATATAAGGTGTCAAAAATTCAAATTTTACAAATTTCAAGAGGCGATAACTTGAGAGGGGGTGGAGGTGGAAAAAAATTTTTCTTCTAACGAAATGAACTATTTGTCAATGTCTAAAAGTCCCTAAATTTCAAGCTTCTACAGGCTGGGGTCTAGAAGAAAAACTACATCAAAAACTTGGAAAAAAAGGATTTTAGATAACGGTAAATTTGAACAGCCATTTTGTTTTTCTAAAGTTTAACTATAGTATACCGCGCTAGGGGAAGCAAGCCACTGCCTTTTTGCGTTTGCAAAATTTCAAAAATGCTTATGGTTTCATTGCAACAAATAGTTAAAAAAGGCCATTTTAAGGGTTTTTGGTTTGGGGGTATAACTTCTAGAGGGGGGGAGATAGGTAAAAATTTTGTTCTACAGAAATAAGTTTCTAGTAAAGATCTATGTACGTATTAAATTTCAGCTTTCTATCTTCAAGGGTGTAGAAGTTTTGTAAACAAAAAAAGTGTCCACGGGCGGACGGACGGACGGACAGAATGAAACTAATAAGCACTTTTTTTCAAATTTTTTTTGGAAAAGTGCTAAAAAATAAAGTATAATGTGCAAAATTATAATTTTAAAATTTTTTATGAAATAACACATAAACGAGAATTGGCCATTATAAAACAATCTATTTAATGAAATTTGTAAAACTTACGCATTAATAAAAATAACCACGTATCTAATTTTATTTTATTTGCAAAGATAATTTGCAATTATACCGGAAAACCGTAAATTTGAAATTGTTAAAATAAGTTTATTAAAATATTTTTTCAATGAAAATTTTATTGGCAATTTTTTCGAATTGCACACATGTAAAACTAGTTTAATAATTAATATTTTACGAGTAATAATAAAGAGAAGATGATCACATATCTTTACAAAAAGATTTTTACTATAAATTTAATTTGTGATTTTAATTTAGAGATTTCCATATGAACGTATAACATTAATAAGAATTTTACATTCTGGTCAAGTTTTCGATTCAAAAAAAAAAATTCTTGATTTTATGGTTATTTGTTTTATAATTTAATGAATTAATGAGGCGCACAAGAAAAAAAAATTTTAACTCCTACACACAATTTTTAAGTCTTTAGATTGAATACCAAATGTTCTATAAAATTATTAAAACATCTACGTACATACGTACATACTTTTTCAAATTGCGTACTTATAATATTATTTGTTTTGGGAGAACTCATAATTTAAAATTAAGTAGTTTTAATTTGAATTTTTTTATTGTTATACTCAAATGGAATGTGTGAATTTGTCGTTGAGAAGAAAATTGTCGTTTTCGTAATTTAATATTACTATAATAAAGCATATAATTTAAATATTATATAGTTTGGATAACTCTATGTAAGTCATGTTCTTCGTATTTGAAATTCAATTCAATATTTTAGACACAAAAAAATAAAAACAAAATAAATTTAATATTCTCATTTGGTATTTATTTAGAATTGATTTCAAGGTAAAATTAATTATGATTATAATTTTGATAAAATTTACATATATGTATAAAAATTACTTTCAAGTACTATTTGTACAAATATAAGTATGTATATATACATATATGCAATATACGTACTTATATATAAACAAACCCCTGCTCGATCTTGCATAATATTATCAATTAAACTAATATTGAAACTGGCTATATAATGGTGTCATATGCGACGCATATACTTATAAGTATAACAAATGCGTAATATCTAATTTGAATTTAAATTTTTCCTTTCGCAATAATTTTAAATTGAATTATGCATAATGGGTTTTAAAATGCCGAATATGCCACATAATATGAAATTATTATGGGAAAGTATTATAAAGGTGAATAAATGCATTTAAACAGGTTTACTTATTTTAAGTTTACTAGGTTATTAATAGATGAATAAATTTATGAAAATTATGAAAAATTGCATACATAACGGGAGTTTCTGTAATTAGGCTTGCGTTTCTTCTATGTATGTATTTAAAACATATTAGTTTGCTATATATAAACTAAATAATTTAACCTCATACATATTTTATATACATATATTTAAAATTTTAATTTTTGAATCTTCACCGCTGAAAATTTATGAAAATTATAACTATTCTATTCAATTCAATTTCTAAATGAAAATTCTTCAAGTTCTTAATTGTAAAATAAGTTTTTGAACGCGAAATTCATTTAAATATTTGAGTATGTCATTGTATAAATTGATAACGAAATGTTGACTTAACTTAATTAATTTTTCAATTTAACATGAAATTTTGTATATTTAATCTGAGCGTACCGAAATAGTATAATATTTTAAGCTTTTAACTTATTTAAATATTTTCATTTTGCAATAAAACGTGACAATATTTGAAATTTAATAATTGATTTAAATAAATAATTATTTCTTTTTAATGGACGTAAAATATTGTTACAATGTGTTTTCACTAAAAATTGTAATAATGAAAAAAAAAATAATTGTTATAAACAATATTTATGTGTACATATAAATATGTTGAAAATATGATGAAAATTCATTATAGGTACAATTGCAGTATTGAAAACTTCTTGAAAGTAATAATATTGAAGACTTCATAAATTATTTCTAATTAATATATGTACATATATACAATAATTTAGACAAAAATTACCTTACTAAAATCTTTGATTTCAAAATTGACAGAAAGCCTCTCAATTACAAGTAACAAACTTAGATGTGTATATAATAATATCTTACTAATGCAATTTTGAAGTTGTCAATATTGTGAACACTATTAAATGAAAATTTAATGGCATTTATTTAAAAGGAAAACGAAGGAAACCTTCAGATTTTATTATTCTATCTTACATTTTATTTAAACCATAACAAAACAAAAATTAATTGTTGTACAAAATATTAATTAAATTAATTCTTCTTCAAGCAATAAACAATAATTCCTTACAAATTATTATTACTTTATTAATATTATTACATAACTAAATAAACTAATTAATAATTTGCTTACATTATAACAATAAAAACTTGTACATTAATTCACAATATTCATACTCAAGTTCATTTGTAATAAATTATGCGTAATTGATACTTAAATATTATATTTGTGTTTGTTGTTGTAGTTATTTTTTTCTCATCGTAAACATAACCTTTAAACTTCTCATAAGCTACTGTTAGAAGAAATAATAATATATTTCATTTCAATTTTAATTTTGACATTTTCATAAATAATGATAAATTTTTTATAATCTTGTTATTTAAATGATTTTTCTCCTCTCATACAAAATTATTTGCATAAATCCAAATTGAGTTTATATTTAATAATAAAGCGGTAGCTTAATAGAATTTTATTTTACGTAAATTTATAAAAAAATTTTAATAATTTTACAAAATAAAGTGATTACACCTTAAAATGGCACACGACATTTGAATATTATAATTTTTCGTTGCATTAGCACTTTTCCAAAAAGAAATTGAAAAAAAAAGTGCTTATTAATTTCACTCTGTCTGTCCATCGTTTCTGTGTACAAAAATTTACAAAATTTTTACACTCTCTCTAACAGAAAACTGAAATATACCTTTTCTAGAAACTTATTTTTGTAGAAAAAAATTTTTTTTCCATCTCCCTCACCCTTTCAAGTTATCGCCTCTCCAAAATCTTGGATTTTCGGTGTCTTACATTTCCGAAACAGCAAGTTTTTTGAAATTTCAGTATAAATGTTACGCTAATAAAAAATATTTACATATATACATATTTATTATAAAACCATTCTGTTAACGCTTCTTTTAATTTTTTTTTCTCCCATCCCAGTTGTATGCAATCATTTTATTTTTTTTGAGGCAACTACATTTCTGAATGAAATAGATTAATAAATCTTTTTCATAATACAATAGATTGTTTTTAAAAAGCAGCATTTTCATTCGTACTAAGGAAAACGTGCTTCTGTACAAACCATTTGTTTGTTCCAACTTTTTTTTACATATTTTTCTTTTTGTAGTTTAATTATGAATTGAATGTTAACGAGTATAACATTTTATTTTGTATGCAAAATCATTGCTCGTTAAGGTTGATTTGAAATGCTTTTATAAATATTTAATGAAAATATAATTATTATTTCATAATTAACATTTAAAATTATTATTAAATATGTATGCAACGCATACTTATTTTAAAAGTGTTAATTAAACTTGAGAAAATTTAATACGGTGATTTGATTAAATGTAATGATTTTCATTGTAAGTATATATGCAATATACGAATACATACATATAACAATAAGAATTTTTTTATATACTAAACCGTTTAAATTTAATTGAGACATAAATCTTTCGAAAATAGAAATTTTGAATTTGGAATTTCAATTTGAAGTTGTATGGCAGCTACCAGAACGAGCCAAACAATTTCAACGGCTTTTATCAAGCGCATTAGCCCTACTAATATATTCGTTGGTGTAAAATTTCAACATACGACAGCTTTTATAGTATCTGAAATATAGTCAAATATCCATAACCAATTTAAACATAACCAATTTAAACAAGGTAATGGCATTTACTATAATAAATCATTTGTGAAAATTTGGTGAACTTAGCTCAATTAGTTTTTGAGTTATCGTTGGGACGGACGGACAGACAAAACTAAATCAACTCAGAATTTGACGCTCATCAAAAACAATATACTGGAGCCTATATCTCAGACCATTATTTCTTAGCATTACAAACAGTAAGGCAAATTTAGTATACTATTCGAACATACGTTCGTATGGGTATAAAAATAAAAGAAGTTGGGAAAATATTGTGAAGGAACATAATCTTTGCTATATAAATAAAATATAAATATTTTCCCAGAGATTTTAATATTTTAATAATTTTAATAAGACCAAAAATTATCAAACAACTTTATTAAGTTAACTTTACTTATTGAAAAGTTCGTACATAACAAAAAGCGGAAATGAGAGAAGATATTATTACTTATACTCTCTCTGTTATGTGATGGGGTACAGATTACACAGACAGTTTACTAAGAGTTCAGGCTACAATTATTGTTTAACAAAAGGATAGTGAAATCAAATTAATTCTCAGAGATTTTTCAAAAACATTTAAACATCACTGAAATTGCATTGTAATTAAATATTTTTTGGCATAGTGTAAAAAATAAAATACTTTACAAATCAAAAAATTTAGTATGAGATATACTTACACTTAATAATTTTGAATTTATTTTTTTATTAAATAAAATTAATATAAAATTATCATTGATTTTTAATTTATTTATTCATACAAAAATATAAAAATATATAAAAATGTTATTGACGCGATTACGCAAATATTTTTTTGTTAAAATTTTAGTCATATGTACATGTTTTACATATTTATTACCGTAGATTTATTTTATATATATATATATGCATGTGTTTATGTGCATATGGAAATGCAATAAATATGGAAACATTTAATAAATTTATATAAAAATATTTAATAGTATATGGATATATTCAATTTATAAGACAAAGTTTACATGTGTGTATTATAAAAGTAAAAATTTATTACAAACTAAATAAAGTTGTTGAAAATGAAATGTTTTTAACCAAATATGGCTTAAATGAAATGTCATGTTTTCATATATAGATAGGCGATAACTTTGAAAAAACCCGACACATTTTGCATTTTTATTCTTATATATTTTTTTCTTTTGTATTAAAAAAATACCGATTAAATATTTTTTTTTTTTTTTAATATTTTTAGCTAAAAACAATTTTTTCTACTTGAAATTCATTTATCATGTTCATTTTACAGGATAAATTTATTAAAATGTTATGGTGTAAAAGATAAAATTTATGATTTAATAATTAAAAAATATTTATAATATGCGATATGAATATATTTTGTATATGCTAAATAACTATAAGAATGTGATAAAAATATTAAGATCGACTTCTGTATGTAATTTTCTCGAGCGGTTACAGATATGTTATTGTTATTGTATTTACATTTTCTTTAAAATGATTTAGCTATATTTATTTATATAGTAATTTAGTTAGTAATATCTTGGCCCACTTTCCTTGAAATTTAATTATTGCAAATTGTTTGAAAAAAATAATGGTAATGGTAAAAGATCATCATGGATTGTAAATAGTAAAAGGTAATTTTATTTTGTTCTATATAAGCATTTTTTGAGGCATTACAAAATGATTATATAGGGAATTTCAAATTATTCCTTAGATTAGCACGAAAAAATGTTAAAAATATTAAGTAAGTGTATTAATACTATAAGTGAATCATAAAAAAATGTAGTGGCTTAGTATACGAGTATATTTAAAGCGAACTTTTTATTGCACAAATTAAAATTTAATAATTTTTAGAAAATCCCTTAAGAACACGGTACAAGAAGTACAAGAAATTCGAACATACCGTAATGAAAATGAAATTTTAACAGCACTTTTTGACTTTTAAAATTAACTTTATCAGTACATAAGCGATTAAAGAGATTATGTTTTCAAAGTAGAAGACCATGATTTATACTCGACAATATTGACTAAAATTTCTTACGACAAAATAGTTTAAAATTAATCAAAAATTTAGAACCATTGGAGAAGTTTTTCGCCCCATGAAATATTTTCACGGATTGAATATATTTTTTTTTTCATTATCAAGATGGAAAAATAAAGAATGATATGATTGAAAAAATAACATTTCTAAAGCTTAAAAACTGTCGCTTACTATAAATTATAAAATAATTTTTGAAGGGGAAAGAATATTAATTTGATTTCCTCAAATTTGCTTATTTTAAAATATGTAGTATTGCAGCAAATAAATGATATTATATAGAAATATAATGGAGCCTGCTGTATATGGAATATTTTTCCAGAATCTTTATATTTATACATATAAACAAACATTCAAAATTTAAATATGTTTTATTAATATTATTATTAATTAATTTACACTCTGTTTTAATTAAATTAAAATTTTTAAAAAAAATCTTCAAGGAAACTTCATTAATTTCTTTTAATTTTTTAAATACTTTATATTTATTGTATCAAATATAAGAACAGCTCGAATTCGGATTAGTGAATAGAGTAATCAAAATTTTTAGCTTATTCCGCACAGATAATAAAATCTTCCGTTCGAGAAAATCTGCATTTTGAAGACTTATAAGCACAACATTTTTACATTTTATATATAATATATGATTTTTAATCGTGCTTATTTTACACAAGACTTCCTTAACCTTAAATTGAACATTCAATTTATGGTTTTGCAAAAAAAAATTGTAATTATACATACATATATTTTTTTTTCACGTTATGTTTTCCTTTTATTTTCACAAAAAAAAAAAAAATCGGTAAACATTAATAAATTTTCATGTTTTGCTACCACTGTTGATATTGATCTTCAATTTTACTCTATGTGCCTACGATATTCGTTAACTATACGTATGTAATATTAATTCTTGCTCACCTATTGCTTGATTTTTTATTTTATTTAATTTTGTTTTTTAATAAAGTATACTTTAAATACTCTATACTTACTATTATTTTTATAACCGGCTTTAAAATGATTTGGGGGTTTTTCGTTCACTTTAGTTTTATTTTCTTCATTAAAAATACAATCTTACATTATATATTTTAAGGTATATGAGACTTGTATAAGGAGATAGACATGATACGATTTATTATTTTTTTTTGTAGACAATATTGTATATAAGTAGGATATGTTTGTTTATGTACAGTTGTATACGTATATAAAGTAATTGATAATTAACCTTGACACACGTTCATGTCAATTTTGGATTTTAAATTTTACACGAAATGAAAATCAACAACAAAAATGTAAAAAAAAAATTTGTCTTTGTATTTTTTTTTTGTATAATTTTAGTCTGAACTTTTGTATACAGCCTTAAACAGGAGACAAAAAATATTAAAAATAATTAAATATTAAGAGATCATCAATATACATATAATTATTATGAGTATGATGTCTCGTAAATTTATTGGGATTTCAAAATATTAGTTTTTCGGGTCGATATATTCGACTGAGCAATTTTTTCTTCCAAATCATTTTCATCAGACAAAGTTAGTTAATTTTAAGTTTAATTTTATATTCAAAATATCAAAATTCAAAACATCAAAACACTCCGCAATTTCGAAGATTTATGAAATTACGAAGACTAATTCTAGCTAGACAATACCAAAAGTATTATTTTTCAGGTAAATTAAAATCGCCAAAAAATCGGGAAAAATTAATTGAATTTAAACTTTTACATTTTTGCTTCAACTCGGGAATTAAAAGACAAATTTCGGCATATTGAACTGAAAATTTAAGATTTTGACTCCTTGTATACATACTATAAATTTGGGGTTCAGAAAGAAATATTAAGTGGCCATCAAAATATTAATTGAATATATTTGAAGATATAAAATTATTGATAGATTATTGTAAATTTTTTGAAATTTATCTTCTGATTATCAGCTATAAAAAGAAGCAAAAGCAATCCACTTTTTTCTGATAAGAAATTTGTAGGGCCATTTATAAATTATAGATTATTTCTTTTTATCATAAAGAAGATGTTTTAATCATTTTTTAAATTTATTTAACATTCATAAAAATAGTTAATGATTCTCATAAATGGTGGCTTTAATTAAATAAACTCAGATTCGTAAATTTATAAAATATTTAAGACGAATAAGAAAATAATTGACGCAGATTCTGTAAAATTGTTATACGCTTGTTTTATTACATTAATAATTTTAAGATTATATTTTCCTATTTTATTCAGGAATAAATTTTGAAAATCAACAAATTAAATTTAATCATCATATTCCATTCTCTTTTCGTTTCCATGTACTATAAGATAGAAACAAAGAAATTAAAAATCCCAAAGCTAAACTTTAATTACTTTTCAATTCAAAGTGGAAATAATTACGAAATAATATAATTAGTGAAAAAAATTTCTATATGTATCATTTTAAATTTGTAAAATCTCAATATATAGACATACTCTTACTACAAAAACTGGTCGTGATAAAATCGATGTATAAAATAAATTGTTTTAACTATAAATGGGCAATGACAACAACAAAAAAAAAATTCTAAAAACATACCAACACTTTTATTATTAGCTTTTTGGCATTTGGGATTAATTTTATAGATTCTATTAAAATGTAATACAAAATTTTTATATATATATAAACATATATGTACGCATATATACATAATTAAATATGTATAAATATAAGCATATACATATATATGCGTCAAAAAGCTTAAACGAAGATCTAATTCTCAAAGTGTGTTATAATATTGAGATTGCGTTTTCGTATATTGCTGTAGTATAAGTACTGAAAATATTTTCTAAAGACCAATTTATACACATATATGTGTAAATAAGAATTATATATAATTATGAAGTTTTCGTTAAATGATAGATTTTTGATAATACAAAGCAATTTTAATTGCATACCCACCAGGCTCTACTAAATTTCTTTGAATTTTTATGTAGCTAACTTTGAAAGTATATTAAGCAATTGAAAATAGAATGTTACAAATTAAATCGGCTGAGCTTATAAGAATAACTAGATTCTAAATGAAAATAAAAATATTTGATTTTGAGAAAATCTTGTGAACAATAATTGATATTTACTGCTTATTTTAACCCGTTCTTAATTTTATTTTAATTCAAATTTTCCGTACAATAATTTATTATAGGGTCTAACTAATTGCAATAAACTTGACTTATTCAGAAATATAATTTTGATTGCTTTTTAAAATTTAGATAGTATCAAATTTGTTCTCAAAATTTGATCTATTCTAATCTAAAATAATTGGCAAAGCAAAACGTACACCTTTCTTTAAAAAATTTAAGCTAAATTTTAATGTTAATTTGTTGATACGAATTTGGCAGCTCTTTAAAAATTTTACTTATCCAGAAATTCATTGTTGCATTACACAAGTTGAACTTCCATTTATATAGGTAATATTTGTTCTATGTTTCTTATATAAAAATGTGAAATGCTCTAACAAAGTTTGAGTCCCACAGTGCATTAGTATATTTAGATCTTATTCATAAATTTTAATTTAATAAAATTTTAGAAATTAATATTTAAACTAAATTTAAAAAAACTCACTGAATTATGAATACTTATAAGAAATATAATGAAATATTATATAGACGAAATCATCCAACGCTAAAATCTAATTATACCAGAAGATTCGCATTTAGTTTTTTGTTCTAACTTTTTTTCAATAAATAAAGAAAAAATTAAGTCACTAATTTTTTAAATACTGTTTTTATAATTTTGTACCGATTATTGGTGTCTTTTAACAGGGGTATATTTTCAATCATATTTGTGTGTACATATATGTATTTCATTCTACTCGTATTAAACTCTATACGCATAAAATTTTGTTCATAAATATGGAAAAAAAAAATTTTCAAATGTCAATAACAATTTTAAATACCAATTTTAAATTAATTAATTTCTAAAATTATTTTTTAATATAGGATTTTAGCAGCAATTATACCATAAAAGTCTACATAGTATGTTTTCTTATTTCTCTATTCATTTCAATAAAATAAAATTTTTATAAGTAAAGTTGATTGTTCTATAACCATTATATATACAGATTTAAATTTTTTAATTAACATATAACAATTAATTTAAAATTATACAACTTTCCTTTTTAAAAAGAATAATAAATATTTATGTATGCATGTATGTAGGTAAGAACGTGTTAACAGCTAATCTAAATTTATACTATTTTTGGTCTAAGATTCTAAACTAATTAAGTGTATAGTTGTATATTTTTATAGCCGATCTCCATTAAATATTTAATTATTGTAAAATCTTACCATATACTTACATACATATATACATATACGAATTTTATATACTCGTATGTAAGGTATAAGCAAATTTTTACAACATTTTAATAGATTTTAATTATTTTTAGTTTATGTATATAGATCTACAATATATATCAGTTGATTTGTCTCTAGTGTATTCTTAAAATAAAGAATGTTTTAATAATAAAATACAATTTGTATTTTGTCCTTTTCATTTAAAAAAAAAAGAAGAAATCTTAATATTTATGGGAAGGCATTTTTACACGTACGTTGGGTATGCAAGGCAAACTCATTACATTTCATAAAAAAATAGGAAAATATTGTGGAATTTTTATTGTTAAAATAGGCATACGGAAAATTTACTTAAATATACAAAATGTGAAAAATCCTCGAAACTAATTGATTTTTTTTTCTGTAAAATATTTTAATTGTTAAAAAACAAAAAAATAAATGCGAAAATACTGCATTCAGATTTAAAGTTCCAGTAATTTAAGCAATTCTTTATTAGAAATTAGAAATAATAAGCTGAGGCTATACATTAAGGCAACATCAAACGGGAAATTTAAGAGATTAATACATATAATATTAAAAATGACAGAATTTGAAATTTAATTTTAATCAACATAGCTATTTTCAAACAAACAATTTGAATTCAATTTTTTGTTTCATTATGAAATTTAAAAATAAAATTTAAGGGCTTCTATTTTAAAACTCATTTGACAAAAATTAATAATTTTTTAAAAATATTGCATAATTTTATTGATAAAAGTTCACTATGCAAAGGTCACCATTAAAATGAACAAAGTCATTATGTGTAATTAAAGTACTAGAAGAAAAGGAAAATTTTATATTGTTAGACGACAAAAGTTTCGCTCAGCCTATTAGTAAGTTTCGACGTAGAGAAGTATTGTAAAGATAAAAATTTATAGAAAGTATTGTAAACAAAAATACTATAATTTTGCTCCCAGTATCTAATAATTATGTTATATAGGAAAATTTTCATATTTGATCATATGCTCATGTACACACCTATCATAAATTAATAAATATATTGTGTTTTCGATATCAAAAGTAATCTTGTTGAAGGCTTCAATATCGGCCATATTATACTAGTTCGCTGAAATACTTTAAAAATGATTACATAAATGTAAAAATTTATTATATAAAGGAAAATGGTAGTACACAAATAAGAATTTGTAATACATACACAATTTTTATATATACAATAATTTAATTAATATTATATTTAATAATATTAAATAAAATTTTTCTCTCTTTTCATTTCAGATTTTATTTACATACTATGTAAATACACTTAAAATTCTAAAATAAATCATTAATGTAACTTCATCATTAATTCTTCAATCAACGCTTGAGAGTGATTCATATAGCGATTAAAATCGTTAATAATTAATTAAAATATAAAGAAATAAATAAGAAAAAGTGATTGCCTTCAAATCCATTTTTTTTATAATATGCCACTGAAAATAAGAATGAATACTACAACAAAATCAGTTTTTATCTCTTGAGATTTCTTATTATTTTGACTTAAAAAACTTTAAACATACCATAACATTCACAATAGCAGCACAGAATAATCACGCTGTAATCACGGAGTAATTTAATAATTTATTTGATCTTTTTTTTTCTTTAAATTTTTATATTATTACAACTATTTTTATAACCATTATTGGTAATATTGTATAGTACCTACAATAATAATAATAATAACAATAATAATAATATCGATTAAATTTATCACGATTAAATTTACACCCTCTTTTCATGGCAACATAAAAATATTATTGAAAATTCTTTAAATGGTAAAATTTTATAACCATACAACGATCATAGTATACAATATTACAACATTCAAAAAAGCTTCCACCACATACTAAACCATTAAAAACATATTGTACCTAACTACCTACCTGTTTAATTTAAAACAAAATTAATAGTATATTGCGAACGATCGGACATCAAAGGAAATAATTTTAAACATTATTATTAAAATTGGAAAATACCGGAAAAAAAAACAACATTTAATTTCTCTTTATGCAGTGAAAATATTTAAAAAAACAATAATGATAAAATTTTTATAAATAAATTAAAAACAGTCAAAGGCAGTCATATTTTTTTTAAATAACAAAAAAAAAAAAAAAGAATTTTTATTTATGAAAAAATCAAAATTAAAATCAGAAAACAAAATGAGTGTTTTATTAAGAAATGTTACAAATAGTATCTGTCATGCATTTAATGGTCTACCACAGGATCAAGAGGGATCTGTTAATAAAACGAAATTAAAAGTAAACAATTGTGAATTTTATAAAAATTAAATTAAAAATTAAAAATATTATTTGTTTAAATAATTAAAATATTTTTTTTTTCAATTTTAGGTATTAACAGCAAATATTGCAACAGTTTTAGATTTATATGGATTAGAAAAAGGATTAGATCATTTTAAATCGACAGCTAGTTTAAATTTTAAAAATTTTCATGAATATTTGGGAAAAGAAGTATTCGGTTCTTTACCATCCAGTTTAACAATGAAAGAATTAAGAAATTATGAAGAAAAAATTGATGAAGTAAGAATTACAATTTTAGTTTATATTTAAAAATTTTAAAATTTTTAGAAGTTTTCGCTTCAGCTAATTAAAACTACTTTTCTATATATTGTGAACTTGGTTACTAGAAAGTGAACTGTTACCGCCCGAGCGTGTATCTTACTTTTTTATTCACTTTCAAATCCGAATTCTAAGTATTTTTTAATGGATGTTTCACTTTTCCAATAAGATTACTAATTTTTTAATTGGATTTTCGCATTTTTTGTCAAATTATCTTTTGTCAAACTTTCAAAAACAAAGTGAATAAATTTTGTATGCATTTTAGAGAAAAACGAGATACGTAATACCAAATAATTCTTCTCACTCGAAAACTACATTATACAAGTATTTCATAGTTACTCACTATCTTTTCACTTTCCGAGTAAAATAGCGAGATAGACGATTAGGCCCTAAGAATTCACTAAGAACTAGAGGCTAAGAGTTTATTTGATAAAATTTAAGATATTTTCAATTAAAACTTCCTCATCTATAGTTGATTATATAATTTGACCAATCGAGAATCTTAAATTCGTCAAAACATTTATACTGGTATATTTTGGTTAACATAAATTTAATATTTCTTTCTAGTACCCAACTATGTATTCGTACATATACAAAACACATATAATTTATAAAAAGGCATTAATTTTTTTCCATAAAATTATACTTCATCGAATAATAATTTTGAATTTAAGGTGATCTACATTTAAACCTATAAATTATAATTTACTTAAAATGATAATTTTATTTTATGTCAAAAAATGACTACTTTTTAAGTAAAATTTTCAACATGTTTGAAAAAAAAAAATTAGTTTATTAGTTTTTCTCTGTCCCACTCTCCGTTTATTTAATTTAAAAACATTTTTAGATTCTGCAAAATGCACAAAAATAGTGACTTTCTGTTTTTACTTTAAAATAAGAAAGTGGTCTTTGAAAGTGGTTATTATCTTTAGTTTGTTGTTTTCCAAATATTTAATATAATTTTACTTTTAAATGAAAATTTTTAGCAGTTTGCAAGAATTTTGTAAGTTATAAGATCTGTTAGATTTGCAAGAAATTCTTTTGTTTGTAAGAAAGTTGTAGACTTTGTTAGACATTATTGAATAATTCCAGCACCTTTTCCTTACAATTTAAAGCCTATTAATATTAGGAAATTGTTCTAATATTGACTACTTAAGGAATAATTCTGAAATATTTTAGAATGTCAATGCGATTATTTAAACTATTTTTAAATTTTAAATAAAAAAAACGTTTTTCTTTTAAATAAGAGGGCTTGTTAAAAGGAAATGTGCTAAACTTTATACACCATTTGGTTTAATTCTAATTTATTTTTTTATATTAATTTGCAAATTTAATATTAAGTTTGAATTCTAATTTACTAATATTTTTATTAAATTATAATAAATTTTTTTTATATTTTAGATTTGCTGGCTTATATGTAGATCAAAGTTTACTTTAAAAAAACGTAGGAGTTTATTGGACACCCAGATATATAAATTATTTCGTATATTTTGCTTATTAAGTGATTTAAATGTGATAAATATGGATGATGAGAATAGCATTTGTGAGGTAAATGAACATTTTTCTAAAATATACACAAATATATTATAATATTATATAATAGATAAAATATTTCTATTCCAATATTGTTTTAAAAATATAGAACTCCTATAAATATGCACACATACGTAGGTACATATGTTTAATTAGAAATTTACTGGAAATTTAATACAATGTGGGAAAAAATTTTTTTTTCGATTTTGAATATAATTTAAAATTAAAATGGAAATTATAAATATGGGAAGAAGATAGTTTTTTTTTATTTTCAAATTACCAAAACGAATTCCTGATTTAGTTGATTGTTAATTCAATATTGAAGAAATCAACTTGTCCACACTTTTTTATAACCTAAGCTATTAGGAAGTGAATAATATTAAATAAAATTTTTTATTTCTTGTTACCTACATTTAGAAAATGGATAGGTAGCCTATTACAGAAAATAATAAATTTATTATTAAAATTCCCATCTGAGGAAGATATTCATTTTCATTAATGTAAAAAACTACCAATATGAAGTAAAATAATAATTAAGATTTCTATGTAATTTCAGGTTTTGATGCATTCATCAGAAGTATACATTGTATTACAACAAGTTCTTAGCGCTCTCGGTCTTGATACCGAAATTCTTGATGATAAAAAAATGCAGAGACTTAATGAAACTGGAGCTTTTTTCAATTTCGATGAATTTTTAGAATTAATTGATACAAAATACGATCATAGAGATTTAATTGAATATAATGAATCGCTATTTGAAATCATTGAAGACATTTATCAAACTTATATTCGTGATATTATAAAAAAAGGGTATTTATTACGTAAAGGATATCTTTTACCGACATTTAAAGAATATTGGTTTATTCTTCAACCTTATGAAATTTCATATTATAAAAATCATTATGAAAAAGAATTATGTGGAACAATTACTTTAGATCCAAAATGTTTAGTAAAACCATGTACATCGAATTCGAGTAAAATTGAAAAAGTTTTAAAATTTATTTTATCATCTGGTGATCATAATTTTGAATTAGCAACACATGACCATAGAACACGAATGCAATGGATAGCTGCACTTCAATTGGCAATTACATATTCAACGGGACGTGAAGGTTTTCAAAGGGATTTAGTAACAAAACGTCGATCTAAAAGGGAAACAGAAATGAAAAAACGAAAAGAAGAAGAATTACTACGTTCAAATCATGTTCAGGAAGTTCAAAAAGCTAAAATTCAATTAGAAAAAGAAAAAACAGCACGTCTTGCAGCTGAAGCACTAGCTAGAGAAGATTCTCGTCGTGTTGCTGAACTTGAAGATATGAAACAAACATTAGAGAAATTACTTGAAGAGGAGATACAAGCAAAACGTGATGAAGAAATTGTAAGAGCACTTCAGGCTAGAGTTTTGGCAGAAGAATGGGAAAAACGTGAAGAATTGGAAAGATTACAGCAAGAACAAAAAGTTCTTTTAGAACAAGAACGCAGTAAACGAATTGAATTTGAAGAAATGCAAAAGAAAAAAGAAAATGAATTAAGAACTGCAGAAAATCGTTTACGGAAATTAGAAGAAGAACGAAAAAAATTAGATTTGGAATTAAAACAAGCACGTTATAAAATAATGCGATCTGAAGAAAATAAAGAAGATTTAGAAGCAAGAATGGATGCTATGTTTCCAATTTTAAATGGGTTAAATAAAAACGGTGGTATTAGAAGAACACATTCTTTTGTAGATACATTAATAGATTCACGTGAACGTCCTACAAAACTGGAAGAAATAAGAGCAGCAACACTTAGGAGTAGAAAAATCAAACATAGTTCATAAAAAAATTTTAATATTAAATTTTTATACAAAAATAGACTAAATATTTTTCTTTTTTTTTCTAAAATCTTATTAACATTTGTATAAAAATATAAAAAAAAATAACATTTCAAAATTTTTGATTTAATCATAACCATCATAACTTATGTGTTTTAACAAGATTGTCATTTAATTCTTTTTTTCTTTGTGCAGTCAGTTGTTATTGTCTATATAAAATGATACAGGATAAAAACACAAGAACAGTGGAAACTTTCGAAAGGGTAAAATAATAAACTAGTCTAAAAATCATACAAATTTGTTAAAAAAAAATTTCAATTTAATTTTGAACAAAATAAATGCCAATTTTTCATTCTTATTTTCAAGTTCATGTAATAAAAATAAAAAAAAATTCAAATTATTGCAAGCCTTTCTTAGCGGCTTCAATTAATTCTCTGGAAATAACTAATCTCTGAATTTGGGAAGTGCCTTCATAAATTTGATAAATTTTGGCATCACGCATTAATTTTTCAACTGGATATTCTGAATTGAATCCATTACCACCAAAAACTTGTACAGCATCTGAGGCAACTTTATTTGCCATATCAGACGCAAAACATTTTGCAATTGAAGCAAACATACTTTTTTTAGGTGTTTTATTATCGACTTCAAAGCAAGCTTTTTGCCATGATAAACGGCCCAATTCAACACCCATTGCCATTTCAGCTAACATAAATGCAACAGCTTGATGATGTGCAATTGGTACACCGAAAGTTTTTCTTTCTAATGCATATTTAGTAGCCTCATCCATAGCACGTTGTGCTAAACCGACAGCGCCAGCTGCAACTGGAGGCCTTGTTTTATCGAATGTTAACATAGCAATTTTAAATCCAGCACCTTCACCCATCAAAACATTCTCCTTTGGTACTCGAACATCTTCAAATGTAACACCACGTGTATCAGAAGCACGTTGACCCATATTAATTTCTTTACGGCCTGGTGTTATACCAGGTGTATCACGATCAACTATAAAAGCAGTGAAAGCTTTGGAAGCTGGACTTTTGGGATCAGGATTTGTTCTAGCTAATACAAAATACCAATTTGCAACTCCACCATTTGTAATCCACATTTTTTGTCCATTAATTATATATTCATCTCCTTTTTTTTCAGCTTTCGTTTTAATACCACTTACATCTGAACCAGTTCCAGGTTCCGTTACACAATAAGCCTAAAATTTAAATGCAAACAGTAAATAAAATGTTTATACAGTATCGAAAATATATAGCAAGGTAACAAACTCACCGCTAGTAGTGGTTCTTCCAGTAAACGCCCTAAGTATTTTTTCTTTTGTTCAGCATTTCCAGCTAAAACAACAGGTGTTTGCTAGATATATAAATAAAAAAAGAAAATAGTATAGCGATATACAATTAAAAATCTAATAACATAATTAAAATTATATAATTTTGAATTTACCCCTAAACATGTTCCTTCAATAGCTAATAATATTCCAGTGCAGCCCCAAGCCAACTCTTCAGTTACTAGACATGAATCAAAGGCATTTAATCCCATACCGCCAACGTCTTGAGGTATATGACCATTCATCAAACCAATGCTATGTGCTTTTTTGACTATATCCCAGGGGAATTCTCCAGTTCTATCATGATGCGCTGCAGCTGGTGCTATTTCTTCACGAGCAAATTTTCTTGCTAATTCTTGAATATCACGTTGCTCGTTTGTTAATTTTAAACTAAACCCAGAAGCTGGTGTAGAATAAGCTCGCCATTGCTCAGTTACTTGTGGTACTATTTTCTTTAAATTCTGAAATTTCCAAAAAAATAAAGTTTTTTTATTTAAAATATTTGATAAACGAATTATTTTGAAGTGAATAATTTGATAAAAGCTATACATTAGTTAATTTTTCTAAGTCGCATAACCAGTAAATAAAATTGCAATAGGTTATCTTAAAAATAAAACTAATTGATAATACTAGGTAGGCATTATGTGGCTACATTATAAAATAAATAATATTATAGTCTGGGTACTACCTAGATATATTTTATGAATACATTGTTATACATAATGTATATATATTGTTGGAGTGTTTACAAAATATACGGTTTAAAGTCCAAAGGTCATTGCACCGAAATAGCAAATCTAATACTCCGTAAAACTATAAGGGCTAAAGCTATGCATTATATTTCTACAATTTATCTGTTCTATTTAATGTTGAAATAAATAAGCGCATACTTTTATCAGTTCCAAATTTATATTTTTGTATTTATAAGTAGGTCAATAAAATTAACTTACGCGTAACATATTTTTAGAAATCGAGGATTAAATTAATTATACAAACAAATTTAACAAAAATAATTAAGTAAATAAAGGAAAAATGAAAATTTAAAATATAATTTTATTATTTTATTTTAATGCAATTTCTAATTTATATGGATATGTAAGCTACACTTTGACTTAACTAGAATAACTACTTATTTAAACTATCATAATCATATGAAAATGAAATGAATGTCGAATGCAAATCAGGGTTGAAATTAAATTGATTTCCACAAACCTCTTTTTCTTTAATTCCAAAAGAAGTCACACTAAAAAAGACAATTTATTTTTTCTGGAAATTTGAGAATATAATATTTATTTTGTTTTAATTTTAATTTATTCTTTTAATAATACCGATAAAACCAATAAAAAAATAAAACTAATAATAAATAAAATTGACAATTTAATATTTAAATCAAAAGAATATTATTAATAATATTAAAGTATATTGTGAATTGCTATTGTGAATTCAAAAACTGTTCTCAATTAAAACTTGTTCTATTATTGAGAACATGCTATAATAATGAAACGAGTGACATCTTGAGTGTCAAAATTGAGATATCCACAATCCACACTTATTGTCAAAAATTGATTATTGGTAAAAAGGAAAAATATAAATTTAGAAGAAAAAGAAAAGTGAAATTTTTTGAGAAAATTGATATAATTATTAAAAATAAAATTAAAATTAAAAAACAATTTGTGATGAAGATAAAGTTCTCAAAATAAAATAACTTACTAACATGTCTAAAACAGTTGATTTTGATTACACAAAAGTGAAAATAAAACGTGAAAAACCAAGTCCACCAAGAAAAAAAGAACCAGAGGAGATTATTGATGAAATAATTCCTACCTTATTCAACAGTAACTCTAAAAGTGTGCAAGAAACTGATGATAATATTGATAATAAGAAAAATGTGGAGCCAGTAAAGTCGTCAAATGAAATTCTAGCTGAACTTTTTAAGGTAAAATAAGAAACCAAACTGCTGGAACAAAAAATATTCCGAATTACACACACACGTGCATAATATTAAATATAACAATTTTCAAATGTATTCGTATGTAAAAATATGTTTATATTAAATTTAAATTCATTTTCATATTAAGTTATGAATTTATTTCCTTTTTCATATTTGATTTGGTTTTTCAGGTGTTTAATGCAGCTCCACCAAAAAGTTTGCTAAACGATGAATTCTTGTTGAATAAAAAACCTAAAAAAAAACATAAGAAAGAAAAAAAACACAAAAAGAAATCTAAAAAGAAGGGTAGAAGTAGCAGTGATGATAGCAGCCAAAGTGATATTTGTACCCCCAAGGATGACAAACATAAGAAGAAAAAAAGAAAGAAATCTAAACATTCAGAACATCATAAAAAAATTAAAGTAGAAATTAAAGTTGAAAATAATAAAGACAAAGGCTCCACATCGAAAAAAACAATCGAAGAGAAAAGCAATTCGAATGATTCTGAATTTTCGATTTCTGATTATGATGAAAATGAGTTGCCAAAATCGCCAATAGCTAAAACCAAAATTAAAGTAGAAAAAGATGATAATTTTTATAAAAAATCTGTTGATGATAAATCTAATTATGAGTATTCAAAAGAAATTCCTAACAATAACCACGGAACTAGTAAAAGTAAAGATAAGGAAAGGGATCGACAAAAACGAAAACATACAGAAAAAAAGGAGGTAGAATCTGAAATATCATTGTCTGATGAGGAAACATATTTGAAAGAGAAAGAAAAATATAATGCTTTTTATGGTAAAAATAAAGAATTAGACGATGACAAGAAAAATGATTCCAAAAAGGACAGTAAACCAAAAAGTAGAGAAGAAAATGAATTCTATAGAGGAAGTCGCCTAAGCAGTCGAGATAGAGATCGCGATCGGGATCGTGATCGAGATCGTGAGCGAGATCGAGATCGTAGAAATTATAGAAGTTCTAGTCGAAGTCGATATGGGAGAAGCCGATGGGGTCGAAGTAGATCGAGAAGTTTAGCAAGGTAATTAACTTTTCCCTTCTTTATATTTGAATTTAAATATGTTTTTTTCTTTATTCAGATCGACATCTAGATCTAGAGAATTAGGAATAGATAAAAAACGTTTACTAGAAATCGCCAGAAAAAATGCGATTTCTATGTTTAAAAAAGGTGCTCTACCCGGAACACAACAAATGAGTCAAGATATTAAAGATAAAGTACTAATGAAAATGAGATATGGCGGAAAGACCGTAGAAGATTTAACTGATTTTTGTAAAAAACTATCTAATGGCGAAAATTTAAATGAAATATCAGATTTATCTTCTGATGACTCTGATCATGATAAAGATGGAAATGAAAAAGCTTTTGTTCATCATCCATTTGTAATTAAAGATCGCGCACCCATTGTAATGAATATTAAGGTATGTATGGTTATCTCTTTTATATAAATTTGAATTACATAATATATATATACATAGATATAAATTTAACTTCTATATTTCTTTAAACTGTCAGAATTCAGTACCGATCCAACCAAAATCGGCAGAAGAAACTAAAGCTTTGTTAATGCAATTTCCGGTTTCGTCTGGTCAACAACATAGATTAAATGAAAGTGAATGGGTTCCAGTTACTCCGCCTAAGACTGAAGTACCAAAACCAATGCCAGTTGGTACTATAGTACCGACTGCATCGAAACGTATGATTCAACAACAGCTTTCGGGTATGCTCAATTAACAAAAATTTCATTATTAAAGTTTAATTAAAAAATGATGTACTCATCAAAAAATTAAAATTTTTTTTTTAGCACAAATACCTAAAACTATTTTTGGAAAACCGATACCAGCTGATCAAAAACAATTACCGGCATTTGTATCAGTAACACAACAAGCAAATAACTTAATTATTTCCGATAATGATGGTAATAATGTTGCACAAGATTCCTTAGCAAATGGAACAGAACATATTTTAACAAATTCTGTAAATTCAACTATACCGCCAATATTGCCTGTTCCAAGTTCACTGCCACCAATAAATTCAACACTTCCAATTTCTACACCGATTTCAGTTCCACCACCAATAGTACAGAATATTCCGCCACCAAATCCTCCACCACCCTCACTCATTCCACCACCATTACCTGCAAAAGATAGTATTTTCCCGCAACATCAACAGGTAATTTATTTTAAAAATCCTTACAAATAGGAATGCGATTTTAAATATAAATATCGATTTTAAACAGAACTTAGATGTGGCTTCAATTATTGGAAAACGTTTAAATGCTATGCGCCGTTTACAAGAGAATCCAATGGATGCTGAGGCTTTAAAAATTATGTATACAGCACAAAAGGATGTAAACATTAAATTTCTTTTTTTAAATCTTATATCAGCAAGGTTAATTTCTATTCTATAATTTTTAGATGTCAACATGGGCTAGTATGAAACAGTTACCGGGTCAATTTACTGGTAGTACAGGTGTTAATGTTTTAAGTGCAAGGGAATTAAGCGGTGGTGTAAAAGCTTGGGCAAAACGGGTTTGTCTAACTATTTTACCTTATATATTTATATGATTTTTAAATACATCTATTTATATTCTTTCGCCATTTTTTTTGGCTTAAAAATTAGTGCCATTTTAATTTTAATATGAATTCCTCAATTAAAAATAGTTTTTTTTTGTTCGCGTCACGTAAACAATATTTCAAAATTTAAAAATTTTTAAAAAACTTACACACTATTAAGTTGCTGAAATTTGAATTTTAACAAACAAGAAATCGGAAAAAAATTAGAATTTCAAGTTTTCATCTAACTTTTTCCAAAATCTAATTTTTTTATTAGACTATTTGAATTGTCATTGAATATTTCTTTTCTAAACAACATTTTACATTTTAACAATGTGTTGTTATTTTTAATTTTTTTCTGACAAAAAATATTTTATATATGTTTGCCTTATCATTTTCATGAAAAATGAATCCATAATATAAAATAAGCTACTATTAAATATAATAATTAAATATCAAAAAACAGTATATACTAAAAAACATTTCATAACTTTTAATTAATAGTTCTGTAAGAACGATTAAGAATATATTTAGCATCGTTATTGCTAATTGAAACACGTTGATAAAAAAAAAATGAATCACTTAAAAAATTAAACCAAAAGACTTGGTTTGTTACCATTTAGTTAATTTTCTATTTCAAACTGATTAGAAATCAGTTTAAAAAATTCAATATTGTACCTTGAAATTAATTTTAAATTGTAATGAATTGTACCTTAAAATTGTTACTTGAAAATAATCTCAATTTTGTAAAGCAAAAACCCATTAATTTTTCCATTTTTTTTTATATATAAATTAAATAATTTCAAGAAAACTTTAGATAACTTCATCGTGAACGAAAATTTAATTAGTTATTAAAAATTTCCAGTTTTAATTCTGTAAAAATCTTTTGTAATACATACTCAAATTTTATTGCTTTTAAATGCATGTTTAATTTTTTTCTTTAGTTTCCAAAAGTATGAGATTTTACGTCCCACTTAAAATCATTTTTTCTATAATAAAACAAGTATAAATAAAATATATTATGTAAATAAATTTTATAAATGCATAAAATTGCTAAATTTTTTATTAGAAAATTCAAGCTCTGTATTTAAATTCCGAGATTTATTTTTTTTTATCATTTGTGTTGTAATTTATATTAGAAAAAAATTAAATCTAATTTTGCCCTATGATTTTCTGCTTTATATATGATTTATCTTTAATATTTAGAGATATTTCGCAGAAATTTGTAGGGCAAAACAAAATACATACATATTAGAAAATTATATTGAAATTTGTTTTTAAATTAAAACAAAGAAAAAAAAAAAACATGAATAAAATAATGAAAATGTATGTTGAGGCAAATATTTAAAACAAATGCTTTTTAAATGTTTTTCCTGCAACATATATCAAACATTTTTAAATAACAAAGTTTTCAATTTTAATCAATTTTATTTTGAAGAAACAAAAATAAATCAAATTAAATAACTTATTTAATGAGTAGTCAAAAATAACGTTTACAAATAATTGTTTTACATTCCTTTTAACTTTTATTCTATTAAAATATTTTCATAATTCAAAATATAATTTTATTTTTATTATGAAAATATCAAAGAAAAAAAAAACGAAAAACTCATAGAAAACCTTTAACATTTGTAAAACAATATCAAAAACTTTGTTATCTAAAAATGTTTTTACAGATTATTAAAAAAATATGTAGTAAAAATTCACAAAAGTTTAAAATGGTGCCACGGTGTAAACAGGTCGAAGTTCTCAATGTTAATTTAAAAATATTATTTTCTAATTCAGTGAAAATAAATCGACTGTTTGTGTAAGTATAAAAATAATGATGGAAAACAAAAAAAAAAAAAAATTAAAAAATAAAAAAAAAAGTAATATTTAATATTATTTCTTGTAGTTATTAAGGGAAATACATATTTTTTTTATATAATATAATATATTGATTTTGAATTTATATTAAATATTGATTACAAAACATATTTTAATAAATTCAAAATGAAATTTATATTGTTCTTTAATGGACCAAAATAAATACTCTACCTACTTTTATATCTATCCCAAATATATAATAACTTTTTCTTACAAAAAAAATTAGTACATATATTTATATTACGCACAACTAATAATAGTATTTTTAATAATTTATTGTAATAGTTTAATAAAATGTGCATTAATAAAAGTATTTTTTTATTTTTAAATAATAAATTATTTTTTTTTTTAATAATTATTTCGGTAGGATCAGTTAATAAGTTCAGCACCGGTATCTGGTGGTATGGGTATGCAACTTTTACAAAAAATGGGATGGAAACCAGGTGAAGGTTTAGGACGTGAAAGAAACGGTGCATTACAGCCACTATTGCTTGAAGTAAGTGAAGAAAGCATAAGTTTATGTTCAAAGATTTGATTTTGATATACAATTCGTTTATTTTAAATTTTGTTTAAAAAAATACTTTTAATTAGTTTGTAAATTCGTTAAAAGTTCTAAGAAAAAATTTTCCAATATAAAAATATATCGGTAACAAATTACAAATATGAATTAAATTCAAATATTCTGCTCATGGAACATAAGCTAAACACTTTCCACTTCTTTCTATTTTTTAGGTAAAATTAGATAAACGTGGTGTAATGGCAATGGAAGAGGTAAAAAAAAAAATAAAATAAACTTAAAATTTTTAATATAAATTTATAGTTTAAAATTAAAATTTTATAAATTAATTTGTTCAATTTAAAAAAAAGGATCCAACAAAAAGACGTATTAACAATCAACCATATCAAAAGAGATCTAAGAGAATACAAAATAATACGATATCACAAGCAAAAGAAGCATTAGAAACAAAACACCCAGTATCATTACTTGGAGAAATTGCATCGAAAAAACGATGGACACCACCATTTTATGAATTGGTTGATGATAAAGGGCCATCACATAATAAAGCATTTATATTTAAAGTAAAAAAAATGTTATTTTATTCAAAAAAAAAAAATTTTGTAATTTAATCTAAAATTTTTTGTTTTAGGTTGTAGTTAATGATATTGTATATCAGCCAACATTATCATCTTCAACAAAGAAAGCTGCAAAAGCTGTTGCAGCAAAATATTGTCTTCAACAATTAGGTGTTTTACCAACTACAGCTGTCGTAACACAAACAACGCCAATGACTGGTACAACAACAGCAACGAACTCAGTTACTTAATTTAATTTAATTGAAATTTAAAAAAAAAATTATTATTATTATTTTAGTACTATGTAAAAATTAAATTGAATTAAAAATTATAATTTTTCATTCTCTGGCTGTTTATAAACAAAAAAAAAATATTTAAATTCATACATACATAAGTGTAGCGGTAGTAATATTATGTATGTGCTCATATGTATTATATACAATTATTATATTACATATATACAAATTGTTATTTAAATCGTATATATATTTTAAAAACTTAGAATTTACATACAATTAAGATAATTAACTTAAAATAGTTATTGTGAAGAATTTATGATTAAAAATTATTTAAGATAATGCAATAAAACAAAAATTGAAAGTAATTATTTTAAAATGTTTTGTAATTTTCTAGAAAGTTTTTTATAAACAAAATCGTAATTAAATTTAGATTTTAACATAAAGCAAGCATTTCCCATTCACTCTGGAAAATTGAAATTTTTTAATAGGTTTTCTGTTTTAATTTATTTGGATTTGGTCTTACATCTTTTTAGACTTTTAAAACAAAATCGTCTTTAAAAAATGTTGAGTAATTTTTTTTTGAAATTATAAAGAACTTTTGGTTATTTTTGAATTTTTTAAGTTAATTTATTTTAATTACAGAAGTTTTATTTTGTTAATGAATAAAAAGTCAAACTTTAAATTAAAAAATTAAATTTTAAGTCATTACAACATTATTATTACATTTATTTACAGTTTTGAGCACATTGCAAAGTGTTAAAACGTAATTTTTACAAATTAATTAATTAATTTAAAATCTATCAATTCCAAATTAATTATTAATTAAAAAACAGACTTTAAAAATTTTTTTTTCCCTTAAAATTGACTAACACAGTTTAATTATTTTTAATATTGATCTAATTATTATATTACTTTTAATCAATTTCCTTTTTTCAATTAAAACATACAAACTAATATTGTTCAGACATTATCATTACAACTAATGCTGACCAACCAGTAAAAGGATGACAACCAGAACCTTCACCTGTTTTATCATTGTATTGTTCCCAAATGTAACCGGTCCGTTTATATTCCTTGAATATGTTATTTATTATATTTTGTCTTAGTTCTACATAGATTTTTTTTGATTCTTCACTATACGGTCCAGGTTGTGACCCATAATGATAGAGTGCTTTTAAAGCTAAGTAATTGATGTTTATCCAAATTTGACCCCGCCAATATGGCGGATCATGTTCTGTATTCCATTTCATATATAATGGTGAAGTTTTAGATAAAGAACGTATTCCAAAATCTGTCCACAGTTTTGTTGGATCACGCATATCTTTTAAAATTTTATGTAAATACGCTGAGTTGGGATCTAAAATTTCTAAAATGAATGGGAACAGACTAACATAACCAAACGTTGAATCAACATAACGATATTCAGGTTGTTTTGTTACTTCACGTATCATTTCCGGCTGCTGGTAATGTTGCAATTGTTCTGGCGTAGGTTGGGGTCTTTTTAAAGAAACAGCATCTGTATGAAGACCAAAATCTGAATAAGTTTCAGTATATGGGCTTAAATGCATTTCATTTAGTAATGTGTTATCCGACAAATATGAATATGTCTCCCAATATTTTATATCATCACGTCCAATTATAGATGAAAGTTCCGCCATAACCCCAGCTGCTAATGTTATCCAACACCTTAAGTCAACGTGGCGTTCTTTATCTGTTGGATGAGATGCTCTTGGATAATCATCTAACCCTGAAGTTAATGTTTTAGGATTTAGCTCTTTAATAGAATTTTCATCACGACCATGCCATCTGTACGTTCCGATGATTTCTCCTTTTTGTGTAGTATTATACCAAGTAAACCATGCCTGCAATCTTGGATATAATCGTTCTAAAGTAGAAATTCGCTTCTTGGTAGATAACTCAACTCGATGTTTTGTCAAAATTTTTTTCAAAACCATAAAGAACGTTGGGGGGTTGGCATTAGTATTTCGTTGTGTAACAAATTCTTCAGGAACCTTAGCTAACGCTTCGACACCGAGAATTTGTTCACGAGGTATCCAACCTTCGACATTTATTAAATCGAACCAATGGCATAAGATATCTAGCTCAATATCCAAATCCCATTCCGAAATTAAAAGACCATGGAAACCTTCATCCCACAAAAAACCTCTAGGAAAAAATGATCTCGATGGTACTGCTGTGTACAATGGAGCTTTCCAATAAGGTACTGGTTCCTTGGTGTGAACGCTTTTAACGCGGGATGATCCATAAAAATATCCTATACCACCGAGCATATTACTCAATGCAGCTTTGGCAAAATTAATTTCATCTTGTGAAAATTTCTTATTTTCTAAATTAAAAGTTTTTTCAAATTTGTTGTCAAATTCATCTATTTTCTTCTTCAAAAGTTGTGTATAGTCTTCCCCGATCGGTGGATGCGGTATAGGTTCATTTCCATAAAATCCTGTCACAGAATTATATGATATATCTAAAGTAAATGGCGTATTTACAAGCAATTGAATAGCTATAAAATTCGATTTAAGTTTTTCTCCGTTTTGTCCTATCAATGATTCTCCAGCCAGCGAAATTACTTTTTTACCACTTTCAGAATTTGTTAGACGTAAAAACGATTTGATTGTTTCAGTTAAATGTTGTAAGCTTGGTGCTACGGTACTTAAAAACGATTTATGCAAAACTTTTCCGCTTATTGTATTCAAAGTTAATTTAAATTCACCCAATCCAGTTGTTTCACCTGATATTTCCGGAATTTCTGATGAAACATCTTGCCATATATGACCGTTTGTTTTTTCATCAAGTGCTACATACCAAATTAATGAAATCTAAAATTATAGATATTTTATTTAAAAAATTAAATAATAAGCAAAGCTTATTATACCGGATCTTTTATTTCAGGATTTTTATTCTTAACAGCTATTCGTGCACTCCAATCGCCTCCATATTGTTTTCCTGGTATTTTTATAAATGAAGTTTCTAGTACAATGTTGGAATCATGGATTTCCTGTAAACCAAAAGATCTACCATCATGTCTGGTCCAGCCATATTGTTGTAACTTATCTCCTATTTCGCACCAATGTCTAAATTTTATAAAATTTTACTAAAATGCAATATGGAATATCTTAAAATATCAATACCTAATGCCCTCCCCACCAGGTTTGAGTCTATAAGGAAAATACCACATTAATCCCATCACTAATGAATAGGGATCCCGTGTTTTAAGTCCAAAATATTGACCAGGCCTATATGATCCCCAATATTTCTCTAAATCCTCTAGCCCAGTTCTTTCAACCATCTAAAAATATGCAACACAAATTAAATTTTCTTATTGCAAAAATCAATATAAAACTATATTGGTAATTACTTTTTGATTGTCAAATGGAGTATTCACTCTTGTTTCTAAATAACCTAAGTAACAAAATACTGAAGCAATTAAAAGTGCTAAAGATCCAAAAATTGTCCACCACCGATTATAAAAGAAATACTTATTATTGGATATCGATGGTTTTACGGGAGTTTGACTGCCTGTACTGCTACTGCTTGTATTATTGTTCATCCGAACTTTCTTTTTGTCCTTTTCATTATTGTTCGGGTTATTAGGACTAGTAGCATTTTTTCTTTGACGTGCCTACAAAGTAATAGATTAATTTTATTTAAAGTAAAATTTTAATTTGAATTTCTGAATATTAGTGCAAAAACAAATAAGTTCATATCTTTGTGCAAAAATTTTAATGAATCTTAATTGATTTCATATTTTTTTAAATAACAAAATAATTACCATTTTCAAAACTACAATTGAACTTAATCTTAGATTAATTTGTTAAAACATTTCAGCTAATAAAAGTTACAATATCAGGTAAATAAATTCATATAAACATAAATGTTTTGGATTTATGTTTTTCTAAAAATACCGTATTACTACGTCAACAACGTCAAGTTGTCAAAGTTTTGTTTTTTGTTTTTTCTTGTTTTCATAAAGAATTAAAATTGACATTCATTATTATTGTTAAAAATAACGTTCGGGTTGCCAGATTCATAGATATTGGATTTGATATCTTATTATACATGCTGCCGATAGGGTTGAGCTCATTTCATACTTGCAGTTTTAAGATCAATTGCAATATGGAATCGCAGATGGATTTTATTATTCTACTGTACAGTGCTGAAAAATGGATAAATTTAGTCCGTTTTAGGTCGATAAGTTGATGGAAAAATTTTCAGAAACATTTTCATAGCAATAGTAACATTTCATTGAAGAAATATTGAAAATATAACATTTGTCAACATTCCAAACCTTTTTCTAAAATAAAGCCATTTTCATACAAAAAAATTATCAAAAGTTGTATTGTCTTGACCACTTTCCCATCCTCTCATTTTTTCCACTTTCTTCTCATTAGAATAAAATAAGTAAATTAGACGCTGCTGTTGGTTGAATAAACAAAGAAAAAAATTAAAATCGAGAGCTTAAGTAGGTGTATGTACAGTCGGTATATAGATGGAAACAAACAGAGTAATTATCTAAAATACAATTTCACTATCCATACCACACTTCCTTGCATAACTATTTCATTTATTACCCTAATTCAACAGAAATTGTAATTTTGTAAATAAAATTATACTCTTTTTCATATTATTCTTCAAAACTAAAACTAAATAAAAATAAGGACAATTATGAACTTTGAGAGAAATACATGAACACAATAATTCTTTTTAATAAGTAAGTAATGAAAACTTTATTCTTTTAGAAATATAGAAATCCTTTATTTGTAAAAACTTGCAAAATTACCTAACTTAATGTTATTTATTTAACTTAATATGCATATAAAGTATACTTGTATTTTTAAGCATATTATTTCAAGTATTCCTATTTTTCACGAATTACTCGCCAAAAAAAAACATAGATAAAGTCACATACATATATATTAAATCAGCTCTCGAATTAATGTATACACATGTGTGACTTATGAACAGTGTTCCCACTCGGTAAAAACAAAATGTATCCAGCTTCGAGAAAAAAATGTATCCAACCTCTTAAAATAGCCTTATTATACTAAGTCGTCTTATTTTGTACAAATTAACCCATAATTAATATTAATTTGCTTTATTCCACAATATGAGTTTTGTTATTTATAATAAATTCTTTAAGAAATCACATACAACTTTTATTACATTTTAAATGTAAAGGTTAAGGTAAGAAAAACAAACGAGTATGTATATGTTCTGTAGTTGTTGAACTATGCGGTAAAAACGGTTCAAATAGAAGGAAGAATAAAATAGAATGAGTCGAAGAGCCAGCAAATAACATTTATTGAATGTTATTTATTTTGAATGTTAGCGATTTAATTTTATTAGCATTTTAACTGTTTTGTAATATTCGTTTAGTGTTTGAAAAAAATATTATCCATATTTCAGCAAAATTGTAAAATTTAGCCAATTTCGGCATTTTAGCACATTTGAGTAAATTTGTATCCAACCTGAAATTTATCCAAATGGATACAATTTGTATCCAAATGGGAACGCTTTTTATGAATGCATTGTCTGATTTGTCTATTGTCGCCTATTGTAAATAAAAACAAAAAAAAACTTCCTCTTTTCCAATAATACGTTAAAGTAAGCGGTGTATTTATTAGTGATTAGTGTTGTGATTACCAAATATTAATAAAAAATACTAAATAATATTGTGATTACCGAAATTTACTAAATAATTATTCAAATTATTTTATATTAAATATAATAAAAATTAAAATTTTTTAAAAAGGAAAAAAAAGTAAAACAAAAAATAGAATTAAAAAAAATACTACTTTCTACAAAAAAAAAATTTATATAAACAATAAAATAATTAAAGAATATAAACATTTTATTATATTTAGCGCGGACTCCTATCTATTCAACAGGTAAGTAATGCATTTTTTTTATTTTTTCAATAGTGCCCTAAAATCCTAAAATCCTTATACAATTTTATGAGTTTTATTTAAATCGTTTAACTTTGAATTAAAAAAAAAAACACTTCCTTTAAATGATTAACCACTCATTATAGTCTGCTAAATAGTATATACATATGTATATATATTTGTATATATTAATAACACATTATAAAGTGTTCTACATTTTCATTTCTTCTGATCTATAAGTATCAAAAAGATATGTGCGAAAATTAATTATTATTTAATTTTTATATTTTAAATTTAAATCCAATTCAATTATATTTTTTTTTATTTCCTTTAGCATGACTTCCCTACCTCGAAAAGCAGGGGCTTCAAGTGCCGCAAGTGTAAGTATTTTTCTTTACTTCTATAATATATAAATTATATATTAATTTATTTAACATATATTTTTAGGGTTATCAAGATCTATATGAGCGCCATTTCAGAAGGTCGGTAGTTTGGAAGTATTTTGGGACGAGAGGCGACTCCACTGTTTGGTGTGGGCTCTGTTTGCGGCAAAAGTACGGGGAATGCTGGAGAAAACCAAAATTATTAAAAAAACACGTTTTAAAAAAGCACTCGGTCGTCATAGACGAAAATATGCAAACAGAGAGAAATCCGTTTGCAGCAATTTCGGAGGATACGACAAGCTCCAGGTAAGTTTATGATCAATATACCGAAAATAAATTAATTAATTTTATGTATTTATATAGTATATCATCAGTAGCCTTACCGCCAGACACCCCACAGACACCGACGTTAGTCCTACCGACAACAACACCGACACCGACGTTAGTCCTACCGACAACAATACCGATACCGACACCGACATTAGTCCTACCGACAACAACAACGACACCGACAGGAACTGAACCGAGAACAACACCGACACCGACATTGACCCTACCGTCAGGGTCTACATGTATAAGCTGGTTACATTTCTTTCAATCAGCTTTAGATATGGCTGTTAATGTAAGTGCACTGAATAAACATTATTTTAATTAAACTATTGTCTTGATTCATTATATGTTTCACAGGTCAAGCAAGAAGACGCACTTTATGTAAAAATAAAAGTGTTAGAGCCAAATTTAGAAATCCTAAAAAGATATGAGGACCATAGTCGTTAGTGTTTTTTAATTATTAATAAAAAAAACCAAAAAAAAAAAATGTGAGTTTTACTTTTTTTTAAAATTGTGTATAATTACATTAATATGAAATTACCTTAAAACTACTATATACAATGAATAACAAATAAAATTACCTTAAAACTAAACTGCTATACAATAATATTTACAAGCTTAAAACTACTGGAAGCCGCACTACATTAATAGATTTCGAGAGCAGCAAACCGTTTACTAGGCTGAAAGTGGAAAATAAGCGAATTACAAGCATTGGGATTTTGGTAAAAAGGGATACAATTAAACAATGTGGGAGGCAGCTTTAATAAAGAACGTTGTGTTGGAGGTTTGGGAATCATAAAATTGGATCATTTTTTTTAGCTTTTTTTTAGATGTTCTAAATGAGCATACACTAAGGGTGAGTATGTGATGGCATCAAATTTTGGGTACTGAGTTTTCGGTTGAAAGACACTTCTCCATCGTAGGAAAACCTAAATAAACTATTTTTTGCGAGGTGTCGGTGTGTGTGCATATCATATTGGTCATTTATGTGTGTGAGTCTCATATTAGTAATATTTTATTATGTAAGTTTATTTCGGCTATGTCACGGATTGATCAACTTTAGGGATGTATCAGGCCTCAACAACTGGACCTTTTTGCGATTTTACGTTTTTGTGCATAAAAGGCAAATAATCAACTAATTTTCTTTAAATATAATATTTAAATTTGGGGATGTTAAAGCAATGAATCTATCAGCCTGATCGTATAACTCGCTTATTTACTCACTTTTTATTCACTTTCAAATCTGAATTCTCAATATTTTCTAATGAATATTACACTTTTCTAATAAGATTGCTCATTTTTTCAATAGATTTTTGCATTTTGCTCGCAAATTATCGACTGAAGATCTCAATTTCAAAAACAAAGTGAATAAATTTTGTTATACATATTAGAAAAAAACGAGATACGCAACACCAAACAATTCTTCTCACTCGAAAATTACATTACACAAGTGTATGATAGTTATTTACTTTCTTCTCATTTTCCGAGTTAAATAACTAGATAGATGATCAGCCGCTATTAATTTTTTTGGAAAAACTACGACTCGGAAACCAAACTTGGGGCCTATTTTACATTTTTTGCTGTATCTACGGAACTAATTGATGGAATTTCTTGAAATTTAATATTTGAGTTCTAGAATTTGCATTTATTGTATTATGTTAATTTATAAATTATACTTTATTTATTTGTGGTTGTATTGAATTTTAATAAATTCCGAAATTAGTTATACAACATTAAGTACACATGTACATTGTTTTATATGGAATTTTGAATTATCTACATAATTATATACATAAGTTTGTTCATACGTATGTACATGATATACTCGAATTTAATTTTTAGTTTATTTGCTTACAATCAGTTATATATGTATGTCAGTACATCATACATATGTAAATGTATGCCTATTACTATCTAGTGTAATATTATGACATTGGAATTTGGATAAATATTAAATTTTTTCGAGATCTATACGACTCAATTATTATACTACATCTTTAATTCTTACTTATACATTTATTTATACGTAATATTCATTAATACAAATAACATATGATTTGTATTTACTCCCCTTATAAATGTGCTTATATACTCATGGACATTCATAAATACATATATGCAAACATACACTTGTATTATTTCGTTATTTCTTTAATTCCGAATTGATACTGTTGAGTGTTGATAATAATAAAAATCCAAAAAAAAACACAATGTTTTTTTAAATTCTTTCACTTTTTCTGATTTCTGATTACCTGGTGTAGAATAGGATTTCGGTTTTCAATCAAAATACGGTCGCGTGTTTATTTCGCCTTTCGCTGGGTGAGCTTTTTATTTTCTTTATTGTAAAACGATTTGTTTCAATTTTACTTTTTTCATTTGTTTGTATTGATATAAATACTTCAACTAAAAATATAGAGGACGTTGTTATCCAATATGTTTAATGTTTTTTTGCCTGCTCTTGTAGTCTATTTGAATTTAATGTTCTATTTAATTTGCAAGGCAATTTCAAAAACAAATGAATTAATAACCTAATAAACTTCTCATTTATAAAATAAAGTACATAACGTAATTATTCTTGTTTTATTATTCATTTGTTTTCATGTTTTTCGAATAAAATAAATGAAAATTCAAATAATTAGCTATTTGCTTCCAGTTTCTTATAATGCATGTTAAGTGTATATCATTTGGGTCAATATGTGTATGTATACAATACGACAAATTTTGGGCATTGACGGTTAACGAGCGTCATAATATAAAATTTCTCGTTTCAAGCTATTCAAATTCAACTGAATTCAACCAGAGCTACTAATTCCACACTCACATAAATATAAATATGTATATGACTGAGATTGAGAGAAATATTCTGTGTTGTACGTAAAGTGTTTGTGTATTTTCTATTTTGAAATCGAAAAAAAGAAATTAAATCAAATTATTATTTTGTCTCTTAAAATGCCACAAAATACTTTTGGATTGGAGAATTTTTAAACGACGAAAACTAAAAAGAAAAAAAAAATATAAAAAAGGGGAGCCTCTTTATTTTTATTTTCATTTTACAAGTAAGCATTGGAAAAAGCAATGGCGTTTTTGTTAAAAGGAAAAAAAAAACTTTACAAAATTTTGCAGCAAGTGGAATAACATTTCTAGAAATAATGGGGTAACAGAAAGCTTAAAAAGTAAATTCTGTAAAAAAAAACACTTGAAAAATTATAAAAGCACAAATAAAAATTTCTCTTTATTTTATTCGCTTAATATTTTTAAATGCATACACAACACAACAATAAATTATCTGTTTTTTTTTTTATTGTATTGTAATGTGATGTTTTACTCGTATTGGAATAACACTAATAAAACACTACTAACAGTAAATGAGAAATTTTTAAAAAAGTTAGCAAGTAATAATATTTTGTTGAGTAAATTTTCGTTGATTTCCTGTTGGCGCCATTTTATTATATCATTTTGTTCCTGTTCGAATTGTTGTATTTGTTGAATATCGAAAAGAGAAAATTTATTTGTATTTAATTTATACAAGTATAACAAAAGAAACAAAATGGAATTAAAGAAAAACAAAAAAAAAAAACTATAAATTTTTTTGGGGAATTTAATTTTTACTTTTATGGATGTCTATTATATTATGGTGATTTGAAAAAATACCTCTTTACTATAAGTTTTATAAATTTTGTATCACGTGATATTAATGAAAAAAAAACGACCCACTTGAAATTTTATTATGAATCTCGACAGATATCGCAGTATATATTATTTATGTATACGTACGTATATTTTAATATATGTGGATATATGTACGTATTCAATGAGACTAATGAACATTTTATATATATATATGTACATATGTAAGTACATATCTACATATTATACATACATATGTATGAAATTAAATTAATACCATTTTTTCACAATGTAAAAACATAAATACATATGTACATACATATATATATGATTTAAAATTTCGTTATAAGCTTCTTGAAAAATTTTTTATTAAATCAATGTCATTTTCACTGTTATACTTTACATTTTTATAAAATATACCTACTTATGTATACATACATATATTGTATAAGCTTAACGGTAAAATATCGGATATGTTTGAACCAGAAATCAAGTGAAGTACCATTATACCATACTTAAATTATACAAAAATGTTATAAAAGTGTTATAAAACTATTATAAATTATTAGAAATTCATAATTTCATTATACCCCTGCACAAGTATAATTAATCAATTACAGAAGGGTATTATAAAATTATTTCTGTATACTTAAACATAAAAATCTTAAAATTATGAATTATAATTTTCCCAATATCCATAATTGGACTTGCATTTGAAGTATTTTTGTCTTAAGCGCATTCATTATTTACATACATATAAATACATTAATATGTATATGTACATATCTATATACATAATTTCCGAGTTTTTCGGGCCTTAACAATCTTTTTCCAAAGGTTTTGCATTGTAAAGTATTCTCATATTGCAAACTCTTCATTGCACTCAAATATAATATACATATGTATGTATATACATACATATGTATATACTTAGCTATACATACTGAAGTACATACATACATAATAGTACAAAATAGTTAAGCACATAATGCGATTTATCTTTCATAAAAATTTTCTTCAATATTTTCAACCAATAAACTTTATAGGCACACCTAAAAGTATATAAAAAATATGTATCAAAAACCGTACTATAGGTATATATACAAATAAGAAAAATAAAATTATGATGCGTAGTAGTGTCATTTTAACGATTTGATTATTTTTTTTTTATATCCGCCATAAATCCTGGTCACTATCGTAACGTCACTTAGTTCTCATTTCGCCCGGCGATCATAAATGAATTTTATCAAAAGCAAGCCAAAAACTATTCGAATATTTTTTATTTTATTTTCACATCATAAAATTGAAATACCGAAAATATTGTGGAAAAAAAATGTACGATATAAAACTTTGTTATACTGGATATGTTTGTATGTACAACTACCATTTTATATTAAGTTTATTTTTAACTACGAAAATATAAAACTGTAATATATACATAGTATAGTAAATATAGACATCATAGATATGTTTATATTGTATTTATAAATCTATTATACTTAATACTTTTGTTTTTGTACTTATTTTTTGATTTCGTTTTCGAAAGCGACGTATAAATTTATAAAGTTAGTGATATAAATAGATGTATTGGGCACATTTAAGGTACATATGTATGTTTAAATTTATAAGTAAATTTTATTGAGTGCACATACACTGTACAAACACTTCAAATATATATATATATATACATATATATATAATTATTACAGTTTATGAACATAAGGCAGAGTGATAATGCAGCTATGTATGTACATATATGTTTAGATAGTTTTTTTTACGGTAAAGGTGGATAGTGGAATAATGTAATATATATGATACTGGTGGTTAATATCTTTATTGCCACTTCAAAAGGTACAATTATTGATTTAAGTGAACACAACTGTTCAAAATATGGTACACAATTATTATGCAGAAATTATAAGTAGAAAAATTTTTGAGTAATGTCATGAATTTCAGGAAAATTTTTAAACTTAAAAATTTAGATTGCATATGTATGTACATACATATGTATGTATTTTATAAACAAGTGCACCGCTAATTGATCAAAGCGTCAAAACTTAAAAACTTCGCATTTTTCGTAAATTGTACATATGTACATATTTATATAATATATGTATTTTTGTTTTGAAAAAGATTTTTATAAACTAAATCCTAGGCGACTTGGGGGATTTTCACATGATTTTTATTTGTACAGTCTTTACAAACGTAGGACTACCTTCCATCGTAGTATTTATTGTACATTAACTTGCATACCTTAGTATCCGATACTACCACTTTACAATAAATTATTCAATTTCAATATGTTATTCAATTTCCTACGGGTACATTTATACATACACGTGAATGCTTAAAGCCATCTCAAAATTACCAAATGATAAATTGCATGTTGTTTGGTTGTGTACTTTCTTTTATCATTTCATGACGTCGAAAAAGATGTGGTTTTTTTTCATTTAAGTGTGTAAGTAGTCAAATATGAGCTTGTAATCTTATATTATCAGAAAAACATAATTACTAAAAACTTATACGTGAAAATTATATGCTATAAAAAATTATCGCGCGCTAATGATAAATTCATAATTTTCTATGTAAATACATTTGTCGTATATACACAATTTGTTTTTCAACTTTTATTTAAGTAGTGTACATATATATTAAAATTATATCGCACACGAACAAGTTATCCTACATGCCTAAATATACACTTAAAATAATAACATGCATGTACTTACATATATGTACATACACACATAGATAAATTTAAAATGGGCGCGGAATTCTCTTACAAAATATGCATTATTATACAGTTTATAATATGCAAGTGTACTTAACTCACTATATGTACTCATGTAGTTATGTATATTTTGTATGATAAACAACTTTACAACATTACAATCAAATTGGATACATTATACGAGTTACATACTGCAAACAAAGTATGTAGAAGTTAACATACCACACCAAATGATACATACAATAAAGAGTACTCACAATAAATTCATAATATGCTTTTACTCTTAATTATAAACTGGTAGTATAACACTAATGTAATGTATTTAAAATGGATTACTACTTTTAGCAATAAGCATTTTAACATAGTGTTTATTTAAATTTTCAACTAACCGTTATACTATCTTCATTCTGACATAATCGCTTTTAATGTAATGTTAGTTTATATTTTTACATTTTAATGTCCACGTTCTCTTCTTTAACTATGAATATTTTATCATAGAGGAGAAATCTGGAGTAAATATAATTTAAATAATATTAATATGTGCAATATAAAAAACAAATATGTTTTTGTAAAATTATATGTTTTTCTAAAAGTTGGTTGGTAACAGCTTTAAACAAAATAAAACTATAAAACAAAATAATTTTTGTTACTTATATACTGTAAAACAATTTGGTGATGCCATGAACAAAATGAATAATATGTGTCGTCTGTCTATAAAATTGAATTAAAGTGGCAACTTACTCGACCACATTTTACCAGAATAATACACTTTTCATACCAGGCGAACAAAATGTATAGAAAGATAAAATTTCTAATTTTCAACTATTTTACAATGGCAAAAAAATTTATATCATACATTTTTGCGTGCAAATATTTTTTTTTAAACAACACAAAATGAAAAAAAAAAAATGTTGTTGTGTCATTTCCATTCATATTGGGGAGAAAACTTATAATATGAAATTGGTATTACATACGATTAAGCATTAAAGAAAAAAACAACAATCAACATGTTGTGCTCTTTAACATAAGCAATAAAATGTGTTTCCTTCCACACTACTGCTACTTTTATCACTTTACAATTAAATTACGCTGTGTTAACAAAAAAAAAAATTATTTAAAAAATTCAAAATTGAACCTGTAGCGATTTTTTTGAATAGGTTACCATAAAATTCTACAACTAAATTTTTGTTATACACATTTTTTTATTAAATTCCAATAATATTTGTATGAATAAGCCAGGTGAGAATGGAGAGCAAGAAAACATTAAAGCACAAAAAAAAATTCATATAAACTCGTAATATACATTATGTTGATGAAACAATATGTACATACACACATACATATTATAAAAATTGTGGTATCGTATGAATGCATATGCAGTGCCTAAATTAAAGAGATGGCTACATATTATATTAAAAGAAAGATCAGATTTTTTTTTGTTTAAATAATATGATGTTGCTGTAAATTTTAAAATGTTGTAATAAATCAAAAAATATAAATAAGTCAATATTTTCTATAAATAGAGCGGAAGAACAGCATATCGCTTACGACCTACATTAAGGTGTAGTGCTATACACAGTCCAATGAATTGTTTTTTGTTTTATCTCAGAAATTTATGTGTATATATTGAATATGGTAAACATTTCCTAGTTATTTTTAAATTTCGAGACTATATAGGTTGTAAAAGCGAAGGTTAACGAAAAATTCTTACTATTTCATACCATACAGGGTTGGGGTTTTCTTGTAATAATTGTGTATCGATGTAAAATAAAATTAAAAAATATTCTCATGCGTGAATACAAAATTTAAATTAATTTGCTCCGTTTCCCGTAAAGGCACACTTATAAATTATTTCTATGGAATTAATTTTATTTTAATTAAATTTGTTAAAAAGATTGAAAATAAAAGTGTTGTTTGTATTATTAGAGTTTAGAAGAAAAAACCTAAGTATATTTTTACTCATGCTAATTCATTTTTTTCAAAGTGCATGATGTCCATTGATCTAAAATTATAAAATATGTTTTTATACATTAAATAAGTTTGAACGATGGTGGAGCATATTCCTATTTAGAACAGAATCACAGAATACTAAACAAAGTTGTAGAATATACATATGTATATTTCACCTTTTATAAATGTGTATACATATATACACACATATGTACATACGACATATACATATGTATATATAAACGTGCTTGCTAGTTTCAAAAAAAAGTATATTGTATTTGCAACAACAGGCAACTGGTATATTCCATAGATGCATTTCCCATTTTAATCTTTTCCAATTTTTTTCATATCTGTACCAGGCTATGTAGTTTTTAAAGTTTTCCTAAAATGAAAAATTGGTACCTTGTTGGAAAACATATATTATTTATTTACGATATGTAGACATGTACATAAGATGCCTAGTTAGTTTTTCAACAAAAAATAACTATAAGATTCTCATTAGTTTTTAGTTTCATCCGTACCTGCTGGACCCTTTATGATAAATAGGTGGAAATATAAACTAATTCTATTTTACAGCAAACGGAACTTTAGATTTACTAAACAACGAACTAACAAAGGAAATGTTAAAAATTGAAGATTTAAAAATTCGTAAAAACTGTTTTGGAAAAATAGCGAACTTTCGAAACTGAATGTGTTTAGAGATTTGTTTTTTTTTTTTTGTTCAGAATGAGATAGTTTCAAAAATGAAATGAAATTTCTAGCTAAATTACTAGGATTTCAAAAAATATAGATCGCAATTTTAAGCAATTTTTTTATTTTTAACTCATACAATTTTTGTATGAGTATTTTTTTTCTCACACAAACAATAAACTTTAAGAAAAAAAAGTAGAAAAATAAAAATAGTATGATTAATACAAAATGGAAATTTTTTTTTACGAAAAAATAAAACTGTATGTATGTATGTATGTTTGTATGAACATTTGTATTGTTTTGAAAAGTTTGTGATTTTTTCTCCCCAATAGCTTTTATTATGATTATTTGCTTGCGCATATGGCCACTCATTTATGATATTAAAATTTTTTATGTTGACTAAAATGTTTTTTTTTTCCAAGTTTCTTACTCAATGTGCAGCAATTGGAGTTGGGATATTAACGCAAATTTTTGGAACTATTAACTTTATTCCTAAGTATTTTTCCATATATTTGTACCCTATCCAGTATTTATTACCAAATGCTAGTCCAACATATTTAGAAATTAATTGCATTAAAAAAGGAATGATATGTATTGTTTAAAATTTAATAGAAATATTGTAATCACATGTGATCTCACCCAGTACATTAGTGTTAAAACTATTTTATAAGGCAACTAACAAAACATACTTTATTTAATCAGCTTTTTAAAAAAAAAATTTCTAAAATATTATATGTACTTATAATAAAATGTTGAAATATGCGTACATAATTATTACGTACATATATATGTCCTGAATGCTTTTAAAAGTTTCTAATTATTTGAATAGATGACAACGTATAAAACATAAATTTACTACAGTAAATTTTAGTTTGTAAATGTAGATATTGAGTCCAATTACAATTAATCTAAGTAATCAAATCATTGGGGCTTATTCAGAGTATCGAATCACTAAATGACAGTTATATTTATCATAAAAGATGTATTAGCTCCAATACCTGTTTTTAAAAAAAATTATTTTCTAATTTTGAACTACATATTATCACGTGCAGCAGCATTAATTATTATACCACTTATTTGTTGTTATTGTACAAACATTTGTGAGTATACATAAAATCACCAAAAGAATGTTTTGACTTTTTGTTCATAGATGACTCTCAGTATGATTAAAGGGAAATTTTTAATTTGTAGAAATTTTAAAATTTAAAATTTTCAAAAATATTGTTATTTTAAAAATGTATCAGACACATTAAACAAATAATATTAACAAAATAGCAAAATTAAATTCAGAAACAAATGGTATTCAAGCAATATGATTATATACAAATTCATAATAAATATACTTATATACATGTATACTGTCGATTGTGCTTATAATATTTTTATTACTTAGAAAGTGCATACATCTATTGAAGATTTTGGGAAACATTACTGATATAGTAAATTGCAAGTACAGCTTAAATATTTTAAGGTAACAAAACTATAATGTAGTCGATTTTTTCACAGATTGCAGGTGGAAAATTCATTCTAGAGAATTACAGTTTATTGAAACGAATTCTAATACTATTGCAAAACATTCTTGCAATTTTGATAATATTAACGACTTATATTTAAAATTATAAACATTTTTTTTTTGCATTTCATAAAGAATATTCTATTTCATTACACAGATTTTAAGAAAGTAATATTCAATTGCGTATTATTTTCATTTGTCAAAAGAACACAAACAAATATAATTTATTGCTATTTTAATTTATGGGTAACCTGTGTCTAATAAATTTAATTTTGCGTGAATTACACAGGTTTCAGTTATTTTCTAATTCTGTGATAAAACCGTAATGAAGTTGCAGGTGAAATGTCCACGACAAGACGCAAGATAATAAAACTTTTCTTTTATATAATTTCCTTGATTTTAATCTTTAAAAAATTAAAATTTTCTTATAATGTCTTTGTGTTGAAATATTTTTCTTCCTTATTTCTGTTTTCTCAATGGATATTTTCATTGAATATTATAGTTAAAAAATATTTAATAAATTGCAGGTTTTTAGGAGATCACCTTCTCATAAAAATATGTATGTTTGTATGGATATAAATAGGTTTGGTATGAAATAACCATAATAATTGTGTATAATATGTACAAAATAAATATTACAATTACAAAACCAAGAAAGACTCTTATAAATTTTTCTAACTCTAGTTCTATTTAGGTTTAAAAACTTTAACTACGACTCCAGTTCAATTTAAATTTTTGTTCAATTTACAAGTATTACTATACAAAATAGCGTTATATTTTAAAACTAATCAAAACTGCTCGAATTTTTTATAATCTTGTGAAAGGGATGTACAGGATTTACTACTTTACATTCAAAGTGAACATTTGCCGAATGTGCCGAAAAACGAAATTGCATATTGTCGCCGATCAAGTCACTACTATGTAGTTTAGTCCAAGCTAACTGAATTGCATGTTTTATACTACAATATAACAATTTGATTTGAGTTATAGTTCGTTAATATTTTCTAAATTTAGTAGGTATAAGCAATTAACTTTGCTGCTCGGGAAATTTAAATTTCAAATTATTGTTTTAAAAAATTCTATTATATGAAAAAAAAATATTCTAATAAAATTCTCTATTACTTTTATAGTGGCAATATGCATGCATATGCGTCCATTGCATTCAAATTTTCAAATTTAATTTTTAATGTGAATGTAATTATATAATAATATGTAAAAATTATATTTTTTTGTTTTTAAAGCATTTATATAATTTAAAAATAATTCAAAACCATAACTATTATGGTTTTATATTTATCTGTGATTTTTTTATATTTTTTTTCCCTAAAATACAATTTTTAATTTTTCTAAATTATCAAATTAAGGCCATATTACATAAATGGTTGGTTCTATTATATTCACTTTAATTTTAGTATTTGATTTATTTATAATAAAGTTTATTTTATTAATAAATTTTATAAGTACATTTACGTGGGAGAAATTTAAATACGTTTATAAAAAATTCATATTTAATTATTATTTATTTTTGTATTTGAATACACTAATGGGATAATTATATTTATTTATTATTACATATTATATATATATATATAATATATATATATCTATATATATATATATATATATATATATATATATATATATATATATATATATTTTATGTATTCCAAAATTGAAATTTTTTTGAAAGCCATAACATTTAATTGTATAAATTTTGAAGTTATAGTAAAAATTAAATAGTTTAAGGATTATAATTTTCAGGAGAAAAATTTAATATAATAAGTATTTGAAAATATTGTAATTTTTTGGGCATTACATAAATATATTCATTATTAAATATAATGAAAATTATTAAAAATAATAACAATAAATTATAGAGATTGTTGAAAATTTTTTTAATTTAATTTTTTTGATAAATTTCAATGTTACTTTAAATCGATTTTTTCAAATGCGAGTTGGCGATGGCGAAACAAAACTAAATGTGCATTGCAAGTAGCATAAAAGGTTGTTTTTTTCAAAATGCTCTTGAAACACGTTTCATTATTACTAGTTCAATAAAGAGTGGTTTAACGTGGGTTAAAGCTAATTAATTTTTTTAATTTTATGTCTTTTTAAGTTTTTATCATATTTAATAAAAATTCAAAAACTTTTTGCTAAAATAGTAAAAATTTATAATAAACATATTAAGGATTATTTGTTGTAACTTATATAATATATGTGTGTATATGAGTAATTTTTTACAACTGAATTGAAAGATAAAATAATGATAATTATTTTTGAAAATTAGTAAGAGTTTTTAAGTAAATGTGTACCGGCGAAAATGAAAGAAATTAAAAAAAAATGATTAAGTCACTACACAAAAAATAAATCTCTACAAGAAAGAGAATTTTTTTTTTATTTAAGTTGTTTTTCTTTAAATGCTATATAGGAAAATCTTACTCTATATGATTAGTTTAAGATTTTTTTTTTTTAATCTTAAATTCAAGGAAAGCAGTTCTATATATTGCATACCAGCTAAATTTTAGGAATAATTTAAAACTATTCAAAATATGAATTTGTAGGTGAGTTTTTATTCTAAGATAAAATTATTACTATACAAAATAGCGTTATATTTTAAAACTAATCAAAACTGCTCGAATTTTTTATAATCTTGTGAAAGGGATGTACAGGATTTACTACTTTACATTCAAAGTGAACATTTGCCGAATATGCCGAAAACGAAATTGCATATTGTTGCTTTAAAAGGCGCCGATCAAGTCACTACTATGTAGTTTAGTCCAAGCTAACTGAATTGCATGTTTTATACTACAATATAACAATTTGATTTGAGTTATAGTTCGTTAATATTTTCTAAATTTAGTAGGTATAAGCAATTAACTTTGCTGCTCGGGAAATTTAAATTTCAAATTATTGTTTTAAAAAATTCTATTATATGAAAAAAAAATATTCTAATAAAATTCTCTATTACTTTTATAGTGGCAATATGCATGCATATGCGTCCATTGCATTCAAATTTTCAAATTTAATTTTTAATGTGAATGTAATTATATAATAATATGTAAAAATTATATTTTTTTGTTTTTAAAGCATTTATATAATTTAAAAATAATTCAAAACCATAACTATTATGGTTTTATATTTATCTGTGATTTTTTTATATTTTTTTTCCCTAAAATACAATTTTTAATTTTTCTAAATTATCAAATTAAGGCCATATTACATAAATGGTTGGTTAAAGCTAATTAATTTTTTTAATTTTATGTCTTTTTAAGTTTTTATCATATTTAATAAAAATTCAAAAACTTTTTGCTAAAATAGTAAAAATTTATAATAAACATATTAAGGATTATTTGTTGTAACTTATATAATATATGTGTGTATATGAGTAATTTTTTACAACTGAATTGAAAGATAAAATAATGATAATTATTTTTGAAAATTAGTAAGAGTTTTTAAGTAAATGTGTACCGGCGTACAATTAAATCAAAAAATAGTTAATAATTTAAATTATAAAGTAAATAAAGTCGGATCAAACTAATGGTTTTTAATGTAGTTTCCCTTCAACAAATGAAAATACTGCTTTTAATGACAATCTAACTATGTATGTACTACATTACCAAAATTACTTTCATTCATATACGAAATTTTTTTAATTTAATTTTTTTGATATCTTCAAGGATTGCATACAATTAGGATGAACAATTTATGCAGTTAATAAAATGCTTGATGTTAAGGGTTAATTGAGTGAAATAAGAAAAATTATTATAGTCAATAATAATAAAGCATCTGTCATAAATTTGCATAAATGCTCTAATCCACCGATACTAGACTAATTTGTATTATTACGTAAAATAACCTTATTATTTTTATTGTCAATATTTTAATTAAAATCATTTCAAAATTTAAATTCAAATCTAAATTTCAATGAAATTGGCATTCTGGAAACTTAACTTTAAAATTTAATTTGAAAATTAAACCAGTATAAAAACTTACCATTTCAAAATTGAAATTAATCAACTAAAAAAAAGGAAAGGAAAACGAAAACAAAATCGAAATAAAAAAAAAATTGTATGACATTAAATTTGGCCAAAAATATATAAGGTCTCTTAAGTTAATTTGCTTTATTAAAAAAAATTATTAATGTGAAAGAGAAAAAAAGCCGAGTGTTTTCGACAACTAAATTAGTTTTTTTTTTTGCACGAAGAATTGTACTCATCTCTCTTTGTCTCTCTCTCTCTGAGGAATAATTTAAATTGAAAATAATTGAATGAAATAAGAAATGAATGAAAAAAAAATTTAAATGAATATGAATGAAATGAGTGAGTGAATTAAAATAAAATAAGGAAAACATAAAAACTAAAAATGATTAAAAAGGATCAATTTGACATTGATGAAAATCTTTTTTTTTTTGGTGTTTCTGTTTTCATTCTCAGCCATTTTGTTCTCATTTTATTCTGATCTTTTGCAGTATTTTGTATTTTTTATACAAATTTGTCTTTTTCGTATGAAATTTAGGTCTTCTTTAAATATTAGTTTGGTAGGCTTTAAGAAATTCTTATATGCATGAGAGAAGAAAAAAAAAGTTAACTTTTTGTTCTACAAAATAAACAAAACGATAACAGCTAAGAGAGTGAAAGAGAGAGAGAGAATGAAGTTAGGAAAGAAAATAGATTTTTCTTTGACCTGTTTATTTAAGAGGTCATGTAAATCATAAGATCGGCATTTGAATTGTATATTATATAAATATAGCCCTATTCTACAATTTTCAGATATTATTTTTAATTGATATTAAAATTTGTTTTTAGTAAAATACTGGCAACTATAATGATTTAATTTGAAGAATATAAAGTTACTCAATATGAGAATAAAATTTGATTTATGGAGATAGTTACAAAAGAGTAATATTACTCTCTTTCAAATTAATTCTCAATGAAAAATTTACCCTACTTGGTGTAGAATTATTGTAATTTTCTAATTACTTGATACAGCAAGTTTTTTTACGCTTGTTGAGCTTACAAAAAATATTTTTACATTTCTTTAATTATTTTGGTATGGATATAATTTGAAACGAAAACGTTCTATAGTACAAAATAGAATAATTCTAATTTATTGAAAAAGTATATATGGGCTTAGCATAAAATATAATATGGACCATACAGAATAACCAAATTGATATTCAAATTTTCAAAATTTCTCTATTAAAAATGTGCTTGAAAAATAATACGCTACAAAAAAAATGAAATGGACATAAATAGGGGACGACATTCCAAAAAGAAAAATTTTTTTTTTTATGTTTTTGTTTTGGTAAAGTTTGTAATACTATTTTGTGTCTTTTATATTTCTTTTAACTGTCCGAGAAAATTATTTTGATAATAATTGAGAAAATTTTTAAGAGAAAATGAAAAAAAGGAGAAAACAGAACAAACGTTGGAGAATAAAGAAGTATAGGAAGAAAGGAAAAGAATAGGGATGATGTCAAAAAAAAGACAAAATTAAGAAGTAGAATTAGTAATAGAAAATGGCTTACATGCAATCGGATATAGGGTGGCAAAATATTGTCGGAGGTCTATACATTTAATAATCTTAATAATATCTAAACAAAAAAGGAAAAAAAAAATTTTTTCTTTTATACCAATATAGGAAGGAAATGTGTTCTAAATCATAAGGAAGAATTCAATATATATATACAGAAAAAGAAAAAAGAGAAACAAAAAAAAAAAGCAATGAAACACAATGAAGAGGGTATACGCAAGAATAAATACAAGGGTAAACAAGGGTATACAAGGGTATACACAAAGATTTAATAATATAAAGAATTTGTTTTTTTCAGTGTTCATTTCACTTCTCACGCCTCTTTTTCGGCTACTATGTACAATATTTTATTTTGTTTTTAAACAGCCGATCTTATTAGAAGGATAATCGTGGATTACTTAAAAAAGTAAAAATAAAAAAAAAAAATTTTTTTTTTACTTTTCGTTTTATTCTCCATATTGTTTTTATTCGTTTTTGTCTCATTCGTTTTCGTTTGTTTTTTTTTCTTTTCTCTTTCAGGTTGGTATTTTTTCTGTTGTTTCTTTCGTCCTTTAAGAATTAAGCTTATGTGTTTTACCAAAATTTAATGATTTAATTTGTGGAAGCACAAGCAGAAATAAGAAAAATAAAAAAACTTTGTACGGTATACGGTACAATGAAATTATTTCTGTTTTTCTTTTGGTTTTTGTTTTTTTTTGTTAATTTTAGTATTTCAATTTTTTTCTTCTTTTCAAGGGTTTTTGGTTTTCTTCTAGAGAGATGGTATAAACAATAATTTTCTTCTCAATTCTTTTTTAAAATTCTTAGAAAATCATGAAAAGAACGCAAAAAGAATGTACAGAGAGTTTAGAATAGGCCTATTAAAAAAAATATACGGAAATGTTTAACCAATTTAGGGATTCAGGGAATTTGTTTTTTATTTTACTTTATTTTTTCTCTTTCTTGTTTTATAAGGAACATTCAAAAGAAAAAAAAGGAACATGAAAACAAAAAATTCACGTTTTTTCCACGTTCATCATATAGTTTAAATTTTAAACTTCTATACACAGTCGGTTGTTTTAAAAGTGCCTTAGAAAATATAGTAGTTTGCTTGCTATTTCTATATGGAACAAAAAAAAGAAAGAACAAAAACTGCAATATTCAAAATGGAAACAAAACACAAGACAACAATCTTTGTTTATTTTTTCTCTCTTTCTCTCTATAAAAAAGTTTTGTCTTTAATACCTTGAAATGATTGAGATTAATGTTGAAATGATGATTTAATTTAAATTTTTTTCTTGTGTTAGTATTACATTATACAGATATAGAAGATATATACTCTTAATATAGAAATAGACGAAATTAAAACAGGAAATTTAAAGAGAGCTGAAAAAAGTACAAATAATAGAAAAATTTGAATAAAAAAAAACACAACACAATATGGAAAAACAAATTTTAATAATTGTTGTGCTTAACTTTTATTATTTAAGTTTTTTAGCAAAAAAAAAATATTTTCATTAAAAAACATAAAAAGAGACTCTTAAATTTGACTATCTCAATTTATTTAAAACGATTTATCATCATTATTTAAGAATTCCTCTATGGAATTTTAATATATATTCACATACATCTATACAGAATAAATAATATATAGTAAAATATTTAAATAAGATTTAAGAAATTAGAAATAAATAGCAAACAATTATATACAAAAAATATTAAGGAATAATGTTTGTAATTTAAAAAGAAAAAACACAAATACACTTTTAAAAAGAAGATTAGATACAAAATAATAATAATTTATACAATGCATACGAATATATATATATATAAATATATATATATATATTTGTAATATGTATATGTAAAGGAATTTAACCTGTAATATTAAAATCGCAATTTAAAGAATTTGATTAACCTGGTTTTAGAATACACAATACACACTTAAAATTTTGTCTTATAAATGAATATTTTAAGTTTTTTACAAAAATAAATTGAATTTTATGGTAATTGAATCAAGAAGGAAGAATTTTTAAAATTAATCGGAATAATCACCTGAAAAATATAGAGAAATGTAAGTATTTAAATAATAGGATTTGCTTCTATATAATTACTGGTTCGAATGAGGAGCGGCATATGAGGAGAGGAGAGTGGCACTCTTCGGAGGATCCTGGCAACCTAACCCTACCTACTGTATAATTTAAAATTTTCTATATAAAAGAGATTTAAATTTTAACTTCAAGAAAGTCTTTTTAGTGCTTTTCCAAAAGAATTTAGAAAAAAAAATTTTTATTAGCATCACTTTTTCCGTCACGTATGTACATAGATTTTTGAAAATAAAATTTTTTTGTTTTATTTAAATTTGCATTGCTTATCCTAAATGTATGCAATTTTTTAAAAATATTTGTATACGAATGAAAGTAGTTTTAATAATGTAGCTAGTATATAACTTGTTGAAGGGAAAACTGCTACATTGCAAAGCATTGGTTTAACCAAACTTTATTAAGTCTTCCTTTTTGAGTTATCGTAGAACAGACGGACAGGTTAGTGGGATATAATGAATTTAAATTTCTTAATTTAAAATATATGTGAATAATTTGGTTTTTAAATAAATATGAGAGTAACTTAGAAAAATTAGTTTATAAATTAACAAATATGTATAATATCGTAAAATTATGGTGATCAGATAAAAATATCATATTTTTAAAATATAATATCTTAAGAAATAGTATATTTAAATATAATGTTGTCTTAGTAAATTTAAGTATATGGAGGGACAATGTTGGTGAAATATTTTTTAAATATGAATTATTTATTTTTAGTATATAATAAATCAAATAAACATAATAATTATTATATGAACAAATTATTCAACAAAGTTACTTATAATATTTAGAACGAAATAAATAAATATTATAATGATTTAATAAAATGTTTAATGATAAAAATTACCAAATATTTGTAGTGTACAAAGAGGTTAGTTCTGATAAAAGTTAATTAATGTGCTTTATAATATAGAAATCGTTAATCACCACGAAAAAATGAATCGAAAATAATTGAAATAATTTTGCTCTTCCAAAATAAATTCCAAAAATGAACTAAAATTTTAAAGTATCTATAAAGCTCTAATATTTAGCAGATGTTTAAGAAATTTCATTTTTTATGCACCACATACCTATTAGGTATAGCTAATTATACATAGCTACTTATAATAAAAATCGATTGAAAAATCTTTTTATTTTATTGTTCTATTAAAATAATTTCAAGGACTATATAATATGTCCTTTTCTTGCATAAACAAATTTCATTAAATCCGAAGCGAAAATTTATCTATGTATGAAGCGGGAAGAATATATTTTTGTAAATCGATATTTTCTTAAAAAAATAAAATGTCATAAAAATGTTAAGATTTTTTTTCGTTTTTCTTTTGAAACGTGATATTTTGCCAGTTATTTTATCATAATAAATAAAAGTTATATACTTCATATACAGTACAAGTTTTCTGTATATAAGCAGGAATTAAATTTGATTCTTGAGTTTTTAAATTAATATTTTGAATTTTTAAAGAAATTTAAAAGAATTTCAACAAAAAAATCTAGAATAAATAAAATTAATTTTATAAATATTTTGGAAATTTATTTTGCTTAGTGCTATATATTGTTAAGGATTGCCTTCAGCGATTATACAAAAGCATTTCCTTTTCAAATCTCCTTTCTTTATTTTTTAAATATTATATGTACTTTGAAATATATGTTACAAAGTATGTACACATATATACATTGTATATATAATAAATATAGAGTAAAAACCCCTGAAAAATATATTTACTCTTCTCATTTAAAATTTATGCTCTGTTATACATAATATATTTACATGAATGTTAAAACTCTTTTTATAAAACATAAATTCAACTAGCTCCATTATAAATGATATATGAGATTTCTTAATATTATATGGTAATGTACACCTAGCTATTATCATAGATTTTTTAAGTAATATATACATATAGGTAATATTATATAAGTATGTATATATAAAATTTTGAAAAAATGAGAAAAATATTATACACGGTTTTAAAGTCATTGACCTTTAAACTGAATATTTATTTTTTCTCACAGAAATTTTTACTATGTAGTTGAGAAAAATTTAAAAGCATTATGGTGTGGTATTGTAGTAAAAAATTAAGTAAAATTTTGTATAGTATGTGTATATAGATTTTGAATAAAGTCAGGGAAAAAGTATTTGTTTATTGAAATTTGCTCAGGGATTTGTGATAATTGAGAATTTCAATACGATAATTAACACTTCATTTCATCACGATAAAGTATATAGTATACCAATTTCAATTATTGCAATGATTACTAAGTATAATGGGTTACTAGTAATACTACGTAATTGAGACTCTTTACAAATCGCAACTAATAAGTGATAGAAAAATGAGATCTAATTTGAATAATTAAAATGTTTTTTTATAAAAATAAATATAAAAACAACATTCAAATTAGAATCCACTATCTTTCATTAGTTTTTGTTAGTTACAATATTATTCATATTGTTTCACTTGAATTGGATAAAATATTAACGAAATTCTTTTTTTAAATTTTAAAAAAGTAGCACATTCTTCAAAATCAAGGCTAAAATTATTGCTAATTTTCCCCTAATTTTGCCATAAAATCTATATGCTTTCAAAAAATTGTTATATAATTATACATACGTAAATATTATGTTCATATAATATTTATATATACATATACCCTCGTATTTATGAATAAATTTAAAATTTTTTTGTTACTTTAAATGCCATTAATATTCTAGAAATGTATAAAAAATTCTATTTATTCTATACGGATATAACCAAAAATACATCATTAAGAGTTCATTTCTTTATATAGTAAATTTTATATTGAAACTTAAGAGTATCTATATTGAGGCATAGGGAGTGTCATTTTTTGCAACATGGTAATATGAAAAAATATCAATTGGTACACAATAGAATGTATTCTCTTTACTAGTCTGTATAACACTAAATTATATGATTAGATAGCAAATTTTACTCATATTATGTTATAGAATAAAGAATGTTTGCTTAAAAAATATTCCGTACTTAAATTAAATTATAGAATGAGTAATTTTATTGAATATTATACGATATATTATTATTATTATTATTATTGATTTACAAAGAGTTTTGTGTCTTTTTTCAATTTTTTTTTTTCAAAAGGTTTGATTTTAAAGGTCTTTATAGGAGCCATTGTATAAGAAATATATGAAAATGGAAAATAGTTCCATGCTTGCCAAAAATTAGATCAAAGTACTAACAAAAATGTTTGGGACACTTAATGAAATTTTTGTTAATTTGCCAACAATATAATTTTAATTTGATGTGCATTTGCATCTTTTTAGTGTTTTTTCTTTTGTCATACATTTTTGTTTATAAACTGTTTTCATCTCTTATATTTTATTTCAAATGGATTATTACATGAATATACGATATCCGTTAGAGAAGGCGAACATTTTATAAAAAAACTGATTTATATATAGAACATTTTACCAAAATAGGCGACAGTTATGATGTTTTCGATCATTAAGTTTCAAAATTATTAAAACTCAACTGGTAATACTTTCGGGCGATTCAAATACGAGATACTTGAATGGCAATACCGATAAGAACATGCCGCAGTAACCCTTCTTTATTAATATACTAATACATAGGACTAGAAATCAAATGATATTAGTGACTTTTTAAAGATCAGATATCAGACACACACATGAAATCGTTATATCGTTTTGTTTCGCCCTTTTTTTGGTATATATAAAAAAGGTTATTTTAAAAAAAAATTACGGTATATGTAATATTGTATTCTTCACTTTTTAAACGTTAAATGTCAACTGTTTGAATCACTTTCCCTTTTTATTATACCGTATGAGTTACTTATTTTAATGTCTTGTATGTATGTCAAGTGGAATTGAATTTTAAACAACCTATATATACGTCTATAATGTAATCAGAGTGTTCATCATATAGAATATCTTTTATGCATATTTTATCATTTTATTCGTGTACGTGGTAACCATATGTTTGCTTTTTTTTTTTTAATTTACGCCATCTAAACTTTTAAATTTATGTATTTATCAATATTATCTATCCAAAAAAAAAGAATTTTCTTCTATATATTTTTTGTATACATATATTTTACATAATACATACATAATTTATAATGTGTTGTAATATCACGTACAAAACGAATTTTTAACTTATGGTGAATGGTAAAGGACGATTCAAAATTACGCATAAAAATAAATTTTATAATCTTTTAGAGTAAAAATAAAATTTTTTCTTTGTATATTTGTTAACTGAATAGAGAGTACAAAAATATTCCAATGACGTCAAGGTTAATTTTTAATTTTTTGAAAATTTTACAAAATTATTAAATAATTTTGATCATGGCAAATAATTTTCTTTAATATTATAAATTATGATATGTATGTATATATGTAGGATTTATTGATTTAATATTGATGAAATTTACTATTATATAATGAAAGTACCTCTAGCCAAAAAATATTTATTATTAAATATTTCTATATTTTTTGCCATTAGTTATTATAGCACTTATTTTAAAAGAGCCATCATAGACTATATTTAAATCATGCATACGTATATAAAAGTATATATGGTATACGGGTTTTAGTCAATGTTCTTTTCATATAAAATATTTATATATATAATCAGGGAATTTAGGAGCAATAAAAGGCAAATTTTAAATTTTTTATTATAATTTGTTTAGAAATTTTTATTTATAACATAATAATACTGGCTAAGCGAAGAATTGTTTTTACATATATGCGAATTTAACCTTGGAATGATGTCAAATAAATTTATATGCACACTCATTTACACTCATTGAATATGCATTTTCATGAATTTTCATATAGTCAATCATATTGTTAATTTATTTATGAAAAATTTTTATGAAAAAAGCACTGTCACCACTAGCACTGTCAGAAAAAACATTGTCATTGTAAAAGTTCAAACTCTTAAGTTAATTACAACAAATTTCTTTAAATTTAATTTTAAGCATTTTCGGAAGAGAAGCGGAAACAAGAATCAGTTTTTGTTTTTTAATGTTTAAACGATTTTATAATAGTTTTTCAGATAATTCAGGGCAATAAGAGCAAAATATTATTCAGGAATAAATTGCTTTTGTAAATTTTATCACTTTATATCCAATTTTAAATACAGATAATTTAAATAGTTATTCAGAAATGTTCTCTTTTTGTATCGATTAGCTTTTGTTATATTCAATTATTTACATGAACAATATTTTTAATTTAATATAATATGCGAAAATTTAAGTAGAAATTTATCACAAAAATATTTTTATTAATTTATGATTATAAAATTATTTATTTGTATTCCAAATTAAATGGAAACAAGCATTTATGTAAAAGATTTGTAGATTTAAAATAAAATTAAATTTATTTTGTTTTATAAATTATTTTTATCATTTCTAAATCGATTAATTAAAGAATAAAATTCCATTGAATTTATTATAGAATATTAATATTCGAAATGAAAATAAAAATTTATAACAATTTTAAATAAATTACCTACAATAAAATGGCTGTAATATTCGTAAAATTTTTTAGAATTTATTTATTTTTGGCTTAATACGGCTTTATATATATATGGTTATACATAGAGTGTTTACATATTTACTGAATTGATAGAGCGTCCACCCAGAAAGCGTTAGATCAAGTTTAAAACGAAAGAAGTTCGTGTCCAGTTTGTGGAGAAAATATTTTTAATTTTTCTGCTTTAATTCCTTTTATTTTTTGAAAATGCTCTTTTACTTTTATAATTTTTGTACTAAATTTGTTTCAAAAGCGTCTATACATAGTAGTTTGTTCAGAAAATGCGTTCAAAAATTTTTTTTATATAATTTTTGCAAAATTTTATTTTTCGATTCATTATTCATTATTTTAATTGTATCAAATAAGTATATTGAATTGCATGTTTATTATTTTGAAATTATCATAGCTGAAAGTATTTTTCAATATAAAATTGAAATGATACCGCGAACTATGTTTTTAATCTATACAACATTGTAGGTTGTAAATTAAATTTACATTTACATTAAGTGAAACGAGAAATCACTAATACTTTTTTTTTGGAAAAGTAATAATTTAATGTAAAAATATTAAATTTTGATCAAGTGCCAACAATTTCTAATCAAATAGAAATCAAATGTATGTATGAATACACCAAGTATGTATATATGTTTTATTACACGCTTTCCTAAAGCGAAAATTTTAATTTAAAATTCATTTGATATTATGTCATCTGTTTTGTTTTACTTCTTAATAACAAAATAATTTTGACTAAAGATGGTCAATTCTACTAATAAGATTATAATTAATAAGTGATCATCACAAATCACAATTCCTTAGTTTAAAAAACCAAAACGAAAAAGTAAAATTTGTTCGCGACACGTGGCATATTTATATGTATAATAATTTAGCCGACAACTTATTTGTTGTTCTAATTCCGTATAATTTTTTCAATATAATTATATACATCGACGGTGTGCAATTTTCAATGTTCTAGCTTTATAATTTTTATCCTGAAAATTGTATCAAACACTTCAGTGAAATCATTGTTTTTTTTGTTAAAATAATCTTTTAATACACAAAAATTATTTTAGACACTTAAAAAATATTGCATGCTTTCAGGGGAAAACTAATAAATATTATTTGTTGGAAAACTACAGTTTTAGAAGTTTGAATTATATACTTGCAGTTTCTCAAATACTGGTACAAGACACCGAACAATGAAATTTTAATAATTTCAAAATTCTAACTAAATTATAATTTAGATAGAAAGATCTTTCAACATAATAAAGTGTTCCAACATAATAAAGATCTATGAGCAAAACGATATCAAGAATTTGGAAAAATCGGGCTTGGGATAACGGTTAATATTAACGACCCTTTAAACCCTTTTAATATTCTACTTTGCTGTTTTACGAAATTTGAAAAAAGTTTTTGATTTCAATATGGTAAATTAATGGGCGATATAGAGTGAGTAGAGATAGACATCATTTTTCTTTCAGAGAAATAAGTTTCTATCGTTGTGAAGATTTGTTTGAATATATGAAGTTTCAGCTTCTTATTTTCAAGGGCGTATAGAATTTTTGTTAGCAGACACATTTAGTTATCTTACATCTATCTGAAGTAATCTATTCCTGTCGTTAAATTCATTTTGTGCCAAAAAATATTTACAATTTTGTCCATTTCTAATGAATCATTCTGCATTTTATAAGATTTTACTTAATTTTCTGTTATTATTCGTATTAAGTATGAATATTTATTTATTTTACAATATGACCTTGAATTTTTCTTGTCAGCCCAAAAATGAACCAAATTTTAGGCATTTTTTTTTCATTTTTGTTTATTTCTATTGACTTAATGTGAAGATATGTATGTATACCTATATAACGTACATATTTTAGAATTATATATAAAAATGATGCTTATTTATACAAAACAAGAATAGCTATATTAAATTCTCATTATAAAAATATGAAGCTAAAAAAAAGAAATTTCGAACTCTAATCATGTTTTTCATATTTTTTAAAAAAATAAAAAATTACTTAGAAATCTAGATAGAAAATTTTTTTTAATACGTGTAGGCTCGCACATTTACATAATGTCGCAATAATTTTAATATGTTTACTTATTTTTTTCTTTTTTGTTGTATTTTTTCATATCATTTGGTCGCAAAAGCAAAAAATAGCTAATTTTCTAAAAAAAAATTAGAAAATAATGAAGAAAATGAAGAAAATAATAAAATATAATATTTATTAATTTGTACCTGTATAATATTAAACACAGGTAGAATGAGAGTGAAAGAGAGTAAAAGATGAACAATGTTAAAAATAAAAAAGAAAACATAGGAAAATTTTATTTTTACACAAAAAAAAAATGAAATCAAAAGCAAAGAGAAAGTCCTAATTAAAAGGACTTTAAAAGAAAAAAAATATTTACAACATCGCCTACACATTATCGCGTTCATAAGTAAACGCGTATACTTGAAATGAATCAATTATCGCTTTAAATTTATTATATGCATACTTATGTTTTTGTTTTTCTCATTTTCGCATTTTATTTATACGAGTACATACGAGAATGTGCTAATATTAATAATAAACCCATAGTAATTTTTATTGTACTTACATATAATTTTTCATATTTGCAATATGCGAGTAAATAATAGTACTTAAACAGAATTATGCAGATGAAAAAAAAATATTTTAAATAAAGTTGGGTCAAACCAATGGTTTGTAATTTAGCACTTTTCTCTTCAACTAGTGAATATGCTGCTATCAAAAGTTGTATAGTACATAATTAAATTGTTATGTACTATATTATTAAAATTACTTTCATTGATATACGAATGTATTTTAAAGATTGTATACTTTTAGTATGAGGAATGTATGCAATCTTTTAAATAAGAGGAAAAAAGATCAACGTAATGCCCAAATTTCATAAGCTTTCTGCATTTAAAGAAGCTTGGAAAAGCTCAGAGTTTTGGAAATACGAGTATAAGATGTTAAAAATTTAAAATGGAGTTGCAAAAAAACAATTTTTTAATGAAATGAAATATTTGATAATTTCTAAAATCTGCTAAAATTTCAGACTCCTAAAACCTGAGGTTTAAAAGAAAAACGATACCAAAAATTTGGAAAAAACGGATTTTAGATAACGGTAAATTTTAACGACCGTATGCCGCGGTAGAAGAAGCCAGCCACTAATTCTCTGCGTTTGCAAAATTTGTGCAAATGCCTACAATTTCGATGCAATAAATAGTTGAAAAATGGCATTTCAAGCTTCAGCTTTCCATTTTCAAGAATGTAGAAGTTTTGTAAACAGATATATGGACAGACAGATGGATGGACAGAGTGAAACTAAAAGCACGTTTTAACGAAATTTTTTAGAAAAAGTGCGAAAAATATAAATATATTAAAATAATTAACTTCTAAGAAAAATCGGCCTAGCGTGAATATAAAAATGATCTAATCTAATAATAGTCAGAAATAATATCGATTTTTTTTGTAAGAGTTAAGATTTTGTTTAAGAATTAATATTTTTTTATTCATACTGTCGTCGGAATTTTTGAGATTTAAAATTTTAGTATAAAATTCTCTTAAATGTATGGTGCAGACAAAAATTTTGCATACACAAAGGACAGAGCAAGGATAAATACGCAGGTGAGCAGAATGTATATGAAAAATTTTTCGTGTTATTAATGTTAGACTATAATATTGTATATATATCTGCCATATTAAAATAACTTTTATAACAAAAAGCAGAAACAGAAAATGAAAAAACAAAATGGTAAAAGAAAAAATGAGAAAAGATGAAATGACAACCTACACAATTATGTCTTTATTGTACTAACGATGTTGTTAAATTATTTTAAGCATTTATTTTAATTTTTTGTTTTTTATTTTTTATAATTTATACGACCATAAACATCACATCATTAATTTTGTATAACAATATTCACCTTTTTTTTCAACTTTGCTTTTTCTTTCATTATATGGCTTACCTTTTAGGTAATATGATTTTTTTTTGCGATAATATTATAAGATTTAAAAACAGGGATGGGACTTTAATTTTTTTTGATTTTGATTTTTTAAAAAACAAAAAAAAAAATTTAATGCAGATTCATTAGAAGTTTTATTTTAATTTATTTTTGATAATTCAAATTTATTTTGCTTGAGTATATTTATGTAATTTTTGACTCTCTTACCCTTTTGAGTTTTTCACAAGTTTTCTGGGAATTGCTATTTCATTTCTATGAAACTCGAAAAAAAGGGAAAAGATTTATTTGTATTTAGGGATAATTACTTATTGAAGATACTTATAAAAGAGCAAGAAAGAGATTTTAATGGACAAGTGACTCTATTTTGCAAAATTTTTTGCAAAAAAAACAGCAACCTACCTGCCTACCTTATATTGTTTGTTCAACTTAATGATTTTTAAGGAAGGTATTACTTGCCTCTACTTTAATTTTATTAAATTATTAAATATATGATTTTTTTTTAAATATATATATAATTGTGTTAAATTTTCACTGATTTTTAAATTTTATGAAAAACCTCATTAAATTGTGTTTTGTTAAACGGGACATCGCTGTCAGGAATGTAATAATAGGATATGGTTAGAGAATGTAATATAGCCGTGCAATAGGAGAAAAAATTACAGTGACATTGAAACATGTTAAAATTTTACACACTATTTTACAGTTTCCATACATTAATATCATTTAGTTAGTTGTCATATATACAGTAGAAAAATTGTTTGATTTTTTTTGTCCATTTTCCTTTATAGTACATTTCAACTTTGCTGACATTATGAGTTTTATGTAGTATGATTTTACAATATTAATTCATGCAAATAATTATCTAACCTTCTAAAAGATTTTCTCTTCTCTGTTAAATATTTTATTATTCTATATGCTTTGTTATAAATAATGTGATAAATTTAAAATAAAATTTTCCATTGGTATTATGATAATTTTTTTTCATTCATTACACTGCACTACATTGCTTTTCATTTGTAATACATATACACTTATTTTTTTCACTTACTTGACTTAACTAAAGTTTACTTGCTATACATGCCAATTTGATTATATATTTTGAGATAAATTTCAAAAATTATTTACTGGAACTTGTAGTCCACATAGATTTCTGCAATCAAATTTTTGAAAAAGCAATTAGTTTTTATTCAGATAACAGATTGACAACTGACTAGCTGAAGTTTTATATTTCATCAACCACCTGAATTATCCTGGCTCAATTTATGTATCTGGAGAGTCCAACAATAAATTAATTGTCAATTTCATAATACTGAGTGAATATTTTCCATAACTTATTTGAGCTTCTTGTGTGTTTCGCTAAAGCCATCTTTAACGAGCCAAAGAAACTTTGTGAAAATTTATATTTTATGTGGAATTCTTAAAGTTTATTTAGCGAATTTTTTGTTTCTATTTGGTAAGAATTTATTTTTTTTGTACTGATAAAATAAGGATAAAAGTTTATGTTCCAGATGTTAGTATTTACCAGCATTATTCATTCATATTTCTAGGTTGGCATTTAAAGAAAAAAAAAAAACAAAATTTTTGTTAATGGAACTGGAATTAAAATTAAAAATGTAAAGGCAAGATAAAAGGTATTTGATACATTATATGCTGTTATATATGGTAATAACGATAGCTCATAGCAAAATAACGGTTAGAAAAAAAAACACATCTTAGAAAATGTCATTAAAATTATTTTTTTCTTTTCTTATTTCTCTGAAATCATGTTGACAAAACAGTATAAGAAAATATTAAAAGTTAAGTAAGTAAGAGTGTAAGAATTATAATGTGGAATGAATTATTACAATTTTGATGGATTATTCAATGAGTGAGTTTGTTAAAGAACAAAATGGCAATATAATGAACTTTGATTTCATTTAAATCTTGTTAAGCTTATGAGGTAAAAAATCATATAATCCCTTTTTTCTTCATTTGATTTTGTGAAGATTTTAAAATAATTATTATGAGTAAAATTTCGAAAAGGTGAATTTTCTTGGTAAATGGTCCCTCAATTAACATAATATTAATAATAAAAAAAATTTTTTTTTCCAATTTTTGCGATCCTTCAATTAATTTTTAAATTATCTTTTGATAAGCTAATTGGCTATTTCATAAAAGAAAAAAGTACAAGTCTCAGTTTAGAATATTATTCTATAATCAAAAATAAAACTTCAAAAATTTGTTAATTAATCAATTATTAAAATAATATATAAAAAATGAGGTTGGATGGTCATTTAATAGGAATATGGCATGCTAGTGGAATAAATACATTTTATATACTCACTTATATATACATTTAAGGAGTTCTGATTGCTATACAAGCAGTAGAATGTTGTGTACACTGTCGATAAAGTTTCTGATGATAGTCAGAGAAATATAACAAATTTAGTATAATGTGCTATTTAGCGGAAATTAGCGTGAAACAGAATATTTAATTAGTACAAAGAAGTAAATGGCTTCAATTATAAAATGTAAACTAAGTAATCGGAGTCATATTTTTGAATGCTATAGATTTCCATTGCTGGGTATAAATATTGTTTGTAAGGATCAAGAAAGAGCAAAATTACAGTAGTGTTGAAGTAATACAATAATTCAAGCGAATCTTAAAGTATTCAATTATGTTAAGGTTTTTGTATTCTTAATTTTATATTTATCTTGATATAAGTATTGATTAAAATTAATCGCAATAAATTGTCCCATTTTGAGCCGTAAGCCGTAAAGAATGTATAATAATTTTAAATTCATTTCGCAAGCCGTAATTCAAAATGTTGTAGGTTTTGAAATACATTTTCTTCATATTATGTCCACTTTCATAGTTCTACAGTAAATATAGTTCAATATAATATGCACTTTATTTTATAAAATTTCATTCTTGTCTGTTTAATATTTGTTTTATACCGCATATAATAAGGAATTAATTATTTTTCTTATAATATTTAATAATTACCTCTTACTAAATTAAAAAAATTAGTATTTGCAGAATAACATTTGTATTTGTAGTAAATATTTTAAGGTAAATATCTAATGGTAAATCTAAGGTAAAGATTTAAGGTAGTGTCAAAGATAGAAAGCTCAAATTTCATATGTTTATTTTATTATATAATTTTTCATATTTTTATTTAATTTTATTTTTTTTTATTTTTTATTTGTTTATTTTTTTTAATTTTTTTTATTTTATAATCTATTTGTTATTTATTTTTAATTATTGTTTTTATTTTTTAATTTGTTTTTATTTATTTTTTTTATTCTTTTTTATTAATTTTTTTTTAAGTAATTTTTATTTATTTTGTTTTTTTTTTTTTATTTTTGAATTTATTTTTATTTATTTTTTTTATTTTTTAATTTATTTTTATTTATTTTTCCAATTTTTTAATAAATTTTTATTTATTTTTTAATTTATTTTTATTTATTTTTATTATTTTTTTTATTTTTGAATTTATCATACCCGTACGAACGTATGTTCGAAGGGTATACTAAATTTGCCTTACCGTTTGTAACTCTAAGAAATAACGGTGTTAGATGTAGACTCAAGTGTATGTTTTTGATCAGCGTCAAATTCTGAGTTGATTTAGCTTTGTCTGTCCGTCCGTCCGTCCGTCCGAACGATAACTCAAAAACTAATTGAGCTAAGTTCACCAAGTGCCATAACCCTATTTAAATTGGACGTGATCGGGGCACCGGTTCGGGTAGCTGCTATACAACTTCAAAATTTATTTGGCTATATCTCAGAAACTATAAAAGTTGTGGTATTGAAATTTCACACAAACGAATATATTAGTAGGGCCAATGTGTCTCATAAAAGTCGTTGAAATTACTTGGCTCCTTCTGGTACCTGCCATACAACTTCAATAGTAGTTTGGCACAACCAGTATTTTGAAAAACACATAGTACTGAAATTTTGCATAAATTAATATGGTAATACGGCAACTTAAATTCATAGTCTGCCCCATAGTTAGTTATGGCACATTAGTAATTCGCACACAGGATAAGGTTTTTTATTTTTTAAAATAGTTTTTTTATTTTTTAAAATAGGTTTTTTATTTTTTAAAATAGTTTTTTTATTTTTTAAAATAGTTTTTTTATTTTTTAAAATAGGTTTTTTATTTTTTAAAATAGTTTTTTTATTTTTTAAAATAGTTTTTTTATTTTTTAAAATAGGTTTTTTTATTTTTTAAAATAGTTTTTTTATTTTTTAAAATAGTTTTTTTATTTTTTAAAATAGTTTTTTTATTTTTTAAAATAGTTTTTTTATTTTTTAAAATAGTTTTTTTATTTTTTAAAATAGTTTTTTTATTTTTTAAAATAGGTTTTTTATTTTTTAAAATAGGTTTTTTATTTTTTAAAATAGTTTTTTTATTTTTTAAAATAGGTTTTTTATTTTTTAAAATAGGTTTTTTATTTTTTAAAATAGTTTTTTTATTTTTTAAAATAGTTTTTTTATTTTTTAAAATAGTTTTTTTATTTTTTAAAATAGGTTTTTTATTTTTTAAAATAGTTTTTTTATTTTTTAAAATAGTTTTTTTATTTTTTAAAATAGGTTTTTTATTTTTTAAAATAGTTTTTTTATTTTTTAAAATAGTTTTTTTATTTTTTAAAATAGTTTTTTTATTTTTTAAAATAGTTTTTTTATTTTTTAAAATAGTTTTTTTATTTTTTAAAATAGTTTTTTTATTTTTTAAAATAGTTTTTTTATTTTTTAAAATAGGTTTTTTATTTTTTAAAATAGTTTTTTTATTTTTTAAAATAGTTTTTTTATTTTTTAAAATAGGTTTTTTATTTTTTAAAATAGGTTTTTTATTTTTTAAAATAGTTTTTTTATTTTTTAAAATAGTTTTTTTATTTTTTAAAATAGTTTTTTTATTTTTTAAAATAGTTTTTTTATTTTTTAAAATAGTTTTTTTATTTTTTAAAATAGTTTTTTTATTTTTTAAAATAGTTTTTTTATTTTTTAAAATAGGTTTTTTATTTTTTAAAATAGGTTTTTTATTTTTTAAAATAGTTTTTTTATTTTTTAAAATAGGTTTTTTATTTTTTAAAATAGGTTTTTTATTTTTTAAAATAGTTTTTTTATTTTTTAAAATAGTTTTTTTATTTTTTAAAATAGTTTTTTTATTTTTTAAAATAGTTTTTTTATTTTTTAAAATAGTTTTTTTATTTTTTAAAATAGTTTTTTTATTTTTTAAAATAGGTTTTTTATTTTTTAAAATAGTTTTTTTATTTTTTAAAATAGTTTTTTTATTTTTTAAAATAGGTTTTTTATTTTTTAAAATAGGTTTTTTATTTTTTAAAATAGTTTTTTTATTTTTTAAAATAGGTTTTTTATTTTTTAAAATAGGTTTTTTATTTTTTAAAATAGTTTTTTTATTTTTTAAAATAGTTTTTTTATTTTTTAAAATAGTTTTTTTATTTTTTAAAATAGTTTTTTTATTTTTTAAAATAGTTTTTTTATTTTTTAAAATAGTTTTTTTATTTTTTAAAATAGGTTTTTTATTTTTTAAAATAGGTTTTTTATTTTTTAAAATAGTTTTTTTATTTTTTAAAATAGGTTTTTTATTTTTTAAAATAGGTTTTTTATTTTTTAAAATAGTTTTTTTATTTTTTAAAATAGTTTTTTTATTTTTTAAAATAGTTTTTTTATTTTTTAAAATAGGTTTTTTATTTTTTAAAATAGTTTTTTTATTTTTTAAAATAGTTTTTTTATTTTTTAAAATAGTTTTTTTATTTTTTAAAATAGTTTTTTTATTTTTTAAAATAGTTTTTTTATTTTTTAAAATAGTTTTTTTATTTTTTAAAATAGTTTTTTTATTTTTTAAAATAGGTTTTTTATTTTTTAAAATAGTTTTTTTATTTTTTAAAATAGTTTTTTTATTTTTTAAAATAGTTTTTTTATTTTTTAAAATAGGTTTTTTATTTTTTAAAATAGGTTTTTTATTTTTTAAAATAGTTTTTTTATTTTTTAAAATAGTTTTTTTATTTTTTAAAATAGTTTTTTTATTTTTTAAAATAGGTTTTTTATTTTTTAAAATAGTTTTTTTATTTTTTAAAATAGTTTTTTTATTTTTTAAAATAGTTTTTTTATTTTTTAAAATAGTTTTTTTATTTTTTAAAATAGTTTTTTTATTTTTTAAAATAGTTTTTTTATTTTTTAAAATAGTTTTTTTATTTTTTAAAATAGTTTTTTTATTTTTTAAAATAGTTTTTTTATTTTTTAAAATAGGTTTTTTATTTTTTAAAATAGTTTTTTTATTTTTTAAAATAGTTTTTTTATTTTTTAAAATAGGTTTTTTATTTTTTAAAATAGGTTTTTTATTTTTTAAAATAGGTTTTTTATTTTTTAAAATAGGTTTTTTATTTTTTAAAATAGGTTTTTTATTTTTTAAAATAGTTTTTTTATTTTTTAAAATAGGTTTTTTATTTTTTAAAATAGGTTTTTTATTTTTTAAAATAGGTTTTTTATTTTTTAAAATAGTTTTTTTATTTTTTAAAATAGTTTTTTTATTTTTTAAAATAGTTTTTTTATTTTTTAAAATAGTTTTTTTATTTTTTAAAATAGGTTTTTTATTTTTTAAAATAGTTTTTTTATTTTTTAAAATAGTTTTTTTATTTTTTAAAATAGGTTTTTTATTTTTTAAAATAGGTTTTTTATTTTTTAAAATAGGTTTTTTATTTTTTAAAATAGGTTTTTTATTTTTTAAAATAGGTTTTTTATTTTTTAAAATAGTTTTTTTATTTTTTAAAATAGGTTTTTTATTTTTTAAAATAGGTTTTTTATTTTTTAAAATAGGTTTTTTATTTTTTAAAATAGTTTTTTTATTTTTTAAAATAGGTTTTTTATTTTTTAAAATAGGTTTTTTATTTTTTAAAATAGGTTTTTTATTTTTTAAAATAGGTTTTTTATTTTTTAAAATAGTTTTTTTATTTTTTAAAATAGGTTTTTTATTTTTTAAAATAGGTTTTTTATTTTTTAAAATAGGTTTTTTATTTTTTAAAATAGGTTTTTTATTTTTTAAAATAGTTTTTTTATTTTTTAAAATAGGTTTTTTATTTTTTAAAATAGTTTTTTTATTTTTTAAAATAGGTTTTTTTATTTTTTAAAATAGTTTTTTTATTTTTTAAAATAGTTTTTTTATTTTTTAAAATAGTTTTTTTATTTTTTAAAATAGTTTTTTTATTTTTTAAAATAGGTTTTTTTATTTTTTAAAATAGTTTTTTTATTTTTTAAAATAGTTTTTTTATTTTTTAAAATAGTTTTTTTATTTTTTAAAATAGTTTTTTTATTTTTTAAAATAGGTTTTTTATTTTTTAAAATAGTTTTTTTATTTTTTAAAATAGTTTTTTTATTTTTTAAAATAGTTTTTTTATTTTTTAAAATAGTTTTTTTATTTTTTAAAATAGTTTTTTTATTTTTTAAAATAGGTTTTTTATTTTTTAAAATAGGTTTTTTATTTTTTAAAATAGTTTTTTTATTTTTTAAAATAGTTTTTTTATTTTTTAAAATAGTTTTTTTATTTTTTAAAATAGTTTTTTTATTTTTTAAAATAGGTTTTTTATTTTTTAAAATAGTTTTTTTATTTTTTAAAATAGGTTTTTTTATTTTTTAAAATAGTTTTTTTATTTTTTAAAATAGTTTTTTTATTTTTTAAAATAGTTTTTTTATTTTTTAAAATAGTTTTTTTATTTTTTAAAATAGTTTTTTTATTTTTTTAAATAACGATTTTTCTTTTTAAAATAGTTTTTTTTTTTTTTTAAATAACGATTTTTCTTATTAAAATAGTTTTTTTTTTTTTAAATAACGATTTTTCTTTTTAAAATAGTTTTTTTTTTTTTTTAAATAACGATTTTTCTTTTTAAAATAGTTTTTTTTTTTTTTTAAATAACGATTTTTCTTATTAAAATAGTTTTTTTTTTTTTAAATAACGATTTTTCTTTTTAAAATAGTTTTTTTTTTTTTTTAAATAACGATTTTTCTTATTAAAATAGTTTTTTTTTTTTTTAAATAACGATTTTTCTTTTTAAAATAGTTTTTTTTTTTTTTTAAATAACGATTTTTCTTATTAAAATAGTTTTTTTTTTTTTTAAATAACGATTTTTCTTTTTAAAATAGTTTTTTTTTTTTTTAAATAACGATTTTTCTTATTAAAATAGTTTTTTTTTTTTTAAATAACGATTTTTCTTTTTAAAATAGTTTTTTTTTTTTTTTAAATAACGATTTTTCTTATTAAAATAGTTTTTTTTTTTTTAAATAACGATTTTTCTTTTTAAAATAGTTTTTTTTTTTTTTAAATAACGATTTTTCTTATTAAAATAGTTTTTTTTTTTTTAAATAACGATTTTTCTTTTTAAAATAGTTTTTTTTTTTTTTTAAATAACGATTTTTCTTTTTAAAATAGTTTTTTTTTTTTTTTAAATAACGATTTTTCTTTTTAAAATAGGTTTTTTATTTTTTAAAATAGGTTTTTTATTTTTTAAAATAGTTTTTTTATTTTTTAAAATAGTTTTTTTATTTTTTTAAATAACGATTTTTCTTTTTAAAATAGTTTTTTTTTTTTTTTAAATAACGATTTTTCTTATTAAAATAGTTTTTTTTTTTTTAAATAACGATTTTTCTTTTTAAAATAGTTTTTTTTTTTTTTTAAATAACGATTTTTCTTTTTAAAATAGGTTTTTTATTTTTTAAAATAGGTTTTTTATTTTTTAAAATAGTTTTTTTATTTTTTTAAATAACGATTTTTCTTTTTAAAATAGTTTTTTTTTTTTTTTAAATAACGATTTTTCTTATTAAAATAGTTTTTTTTTTTTTAAATAACGATTTTTCTTTTTAAAATAGTTTTTTTATTTTTTTAAATAACGATTTTTCTTTTTAAAATAGGTTTTTTATTTTTTAAAATAGGTTTTTTATTTTTTAAAATAGTTTTTTTATTTTTTTAAATAACGATTTTTCTTTTTAAAATAGTTTTTTTTTTTTTTTAAATAACGATTTTTCTTTTTAAAATAGTTTTTTTTTTTTTTTAAATAACGATTTTTCTTATTAAAATAGTTTTTTTTTTTTTAAATAACGATTTTTCTTATTAAAATAGTTTTTTTTTTTTTAAATAACGATTTTTCTTTTTAAAATAGTTTTTTTTTTTTTTTAAATAACGATTTTTCTTTTTAAAATAGGTTTTTTATTTTTTAAAATAGGTTTTTTATTTTTTAAAATAGTTTTTTTATTTTTTTAAATAACGATTTTTCTTTTTAAAATAGGTTTTTTATTTTTTAAAATAGGTTTTTTATTTTTTAAAATAGTTTTTTTATTTTTTTAAATAACGATTTTTCTTTTTAAAATAGTTTTTTTTTTTTTTTAAATAACGATTTTTCTTTTTAAAATAGGTTTTTTATTTTTTAAAATAGGTTTTTTATTTTTTAAAATAGTTTTTTTATTTTTTAAAATAGTTTTTTTATTTTTTAAAATAGGTTTTTTATTTTTTAAAATAGGTTTTTTATTTTTTAAAATAGGTTTTTTATTTTTTAAAATAGGTTTTTTATTTTTTAAAATAGGTTTTTTATTTTTTAAAATAGTTTTTTTATTTTTTTAAATAACGATTTTTCTTTTTAAAATAGTTTTTTTTTTTTTTTAAATAACGATTTTTCTTTTTAAAATAGTTTTTTTTTTTTTTTAAATAACGATTTTTCTTTTTAAAATAGGTTTTTTATTTTTTAAAATAGGTTTTTTATTTTTTAAAATAGTTTTTTTATTTTTTAAAATAGTTTTTTTATTTTTTTAAATAACGATTTTTCTTTTTAAAATAGTTTTTTTTTTTTTTTAAATAACGATTTTTCTTTTTAAAATAGTTTTTTTTTTTTTTTAAATAACGATTTTTCTTTTTAAAATAGGTTTTTTATTTTTTAAAATAGGTTTTTTATTTTTTAAAATAGTTTTTTTATTTTTTTAAATAACGATTTTTCTTTTTAAAATAGTTTTTTTTTTTTTTTAAATAACGATTTTTCTTATTAAAATAGTTTTTTTTTTTTTAAATAACGATTTTTCTTTTTAAAATAGTTTTTTTTTTTTTTTAAATAACGATTTTTCTTTTTAAAATAGTTTTTTTTTTTTTTAAATAACGATTTTTCTTTTTAAAATAGTTTTTTTTTTTTTTAAATAACGATTTTTCTTATTAAAATAGTTTTTTTTTTTTTTTAAATAACGATTTTTCTTTTTAAAATAGGTTTTTTATTTTTTAAAATAGGTTTTTTATTTTTTAAAATAGTTTTTTTATTTTTTAAAATAGTTTTTTTATTTTTTTAAATAACGATTTTTCTTTTTAAAATAGTTTTTTTTTTTTTTTAAATAACGATTTTTCTTATTAAAATAGTTTTTTTTTTTTTTTAAATAACGATTTTTCTTTTTAAAATAGTTTTTTTTTTTTTAAATAACGATTTTTCTTATTAAAATAGTTTTTTTTTTTTTTAAATAACGATTTTTCTTATTAAAATAGTTTTTTTTTTTTTAAATAATGATTTTTCTTATTAAAATAGTTTTTTTTTTTTTAAATAACGATTTTTCTTTTTAAAATAGTTTTTTTTTTTTTTAAATAACGATTTTTCTTATTAAAATAGTTTTTTTTTTTTTAAATAACGATTTTTCTTTTTAAAATAGTTTTTTTTTTTTTTAAATAACGATTTTTCTTTTTAAAATAGTTTTTTTTTTTTTTAAATAACGATTTTTCTTATTAAAATAGTTTTTTTTTTTTTAAATAACGATTTTTCTTTTTAAAATAGTTTTTTTTTTTTTTAAATAACGATTTTTCTTATTAAAATAGTTTTTTTTTTTTTAAATAACGATTTTTCTTTTTAAAATAGTTTTTTTTTTTTTTAAATAACGATTTTTCTTATTAAAATAGTTTTTTTTTTTTTTAAATAACGATTTTTCTTTTTAAAATAGTTTTTTTTTTTTTTTAAATAACGATTTTTCTTTTTAAAATAGTTTTTTTTTTTTTTTAAATAACGATTTTTCTTTTTAAAATAGGTTTTTTATTTTTTAAAATAGGTTTTTTATTTTTTAAAATAGTTTTTTTATTTTTTAAAATAGTTTTTTTATTTTTTTAAATAACGATTTTTCTTTTTAAAATAGTTTTTTTTTTTTTTTAAATAACGATTTTTCTTATTAAAATAGTTTTTTTTTTTTTTTAAATAACGATTTTTCTTTTTAAAATAGTTTTTTTTTTTTTTAAATAACGATTTTTCTTATTAAAATAGTTTTTTTTTTTTTAAATAACGATTTTTCTTATTAAAATAGTTTTTTTTTTTTTAAATAATGATTTTTCTTATTAAAATAGTTTTTTTTTTTTTTAAATAACGATTTTTCTTTTTAAAATAGTTTTTTTTTTTTTTAAATAACGATTTTTCTTATTAAAATAGTTTTTTTTTTTTTTAAATAACGATTTTTCTTTTTAAAATAGTTTTTTTTTTTTTTTAAATAACGATTTTTCTTTTTAAAATAGTTTTTTTTTTTTTTAAATAACGATTTTTCTTATTAAAATAGTTTTTTTTTTTTTAAATAACGATTTTTCTTTTTAAAATAGTTTTTTTTTTTTTTAAATAACGATTTTTCTTATTAAAATAGTTTTTTTTTTTTTTAAATAACGATTTTTCTTTTTAAAATAGTTTTTTTTTTTTTTAAATAACGATTTTTCTTATTAAAATAGTTTTTTTTTTTTTAAATAACGATTTTTCTTTTTAAAATAGTTTTTTTTTTTTTTTAAATAACGATTTTTCTTTTTAAAATAGTTTTTTTTTTTTTTTAAATAACGATTTTTCTTTTTAAAATAGGTTTTTTATTTTTTAAAATAGGTTTTTTATTTTTTAAAATAGTTTTTTTATTTTTTAAAATAGTTTTTTTATTTTTTTAAATAACGATTTTTCTTTTTAAAATAGTTTTTTTTTTTTTTTAAATAACGATTTTTCTTATTAAAATAGTTTTTTTTTTTTTAAATAACGATTTTTCTTTTTAAAATAGTTTTTTTTTTTTTAAAATAACGATTTTTCTTATTAAAATAGTTTTTTTTTTTTTAAATAACGATTTTTCTTTTTAAAATAGTTTTTTTTTTTTTTAAATAACGATTTTTCTTTTTAAAATAGTTTTTTTTTTTTTTAAATAACGATTTTTCTTATTAAAATAGTTTTTTTTTTTTTTAAATAACGATTTTTCTTTTTAAAATAGTTTTTTTTTTTTTTAAATAACGATTTTTCTTATTAAAATAGTTTTTTTTTTTTTAAATAACGATTTTTCTTTTTAAAATAGTTTTTTTTTTTTTTAAATAACGATTTTTCTTATTAAAATAGTTTTTTTTTTTTTTAAATAACGATTTTTCTTTTTAAAATAGTTTTTTTTTTTTTTTAAATAACGATTTTTCTTTTTAAAATAGTTTTTTTTTTTTTTTAAATAACGATTTTTCTTTTTAAAATAGGTTTTTTATTTTTTAAAATAGGTTTTTTATTTTTTAAAATAGTTTTTTTATTTTTTAAAATAGTTTTTTTATTTTTTTAAATAACGATTTTTCTTTTTAAAATAGTTTTTTTTTTTTTTTAAATAACGATTTTTCTTATTAAAATAGTTTTTTTTTTTTTTTAAATAACGATTTTTCTTTTTAAAATAGTTTTTTTTTTTTTAAATAACGATTTTTCTTATTAAAATAGTTTTTTTTTTTTTTAAATAACGATTTTTCTTATTAAAATAGTTTTTTTTTTTTTTAAATAATGATTTTTCTTATTAAAATAGTTTTTTTTTTTTTTAAATAACGATTTTTCTTTTTAAAATAGTTTTTTTTTTTTTTAAATAACGATTTTTCTTATTAAAATAGTTTTTTTTTTTTTAAATAACGATTTTTCTTTTTAAAATAGTTTTTTTTTTTTTTTAAATAACGATTTTTCTTTTTAAAATAGTTTTTTTTTTTTTTTAAATAACGATTTTTCTTTTTAAAATAGTTTTTTTTTTTTTTTAAATAACGATTTTTCTTTTTAAAATAGTTTTTTTTTTTTTTTAAATAACGATTTTTCTTTTTAAAATAGGTTTTTTATTTTTTAAAATAGGTTTTTTATTTTTTAAAATAGTTTTTTTATTTTTTAAAATAGTTTTTTTATTTTTTTAAATAACGATTTTTCTTTTTAAAATAGTTTTTTTTTTTTTTTAAATAACGATTTTTCTTATTAAAATAGTTTTTTTTTTTTTAAATAACGATTTTTCTTATTAAAATAGTTTTTTTTTTTTTAAATAACGATTTTTCTTATTAAAATAGTTTTTTTTTTTTTAAATAACGATTTTTCTTATTAAAATAGTTTTTTTTTTTTTTAAATAATGATTTTTCTTATTAAAATAGTTTTTTTTTTTTTAAATAACGATTTTTCTTATTAAAATAGTTTTTTTTTTTTTAAATAACGATTTTTCTTTTTAAAATAGTTTTTTTTTTTTTTAAATAACGATTTTTCTTTTTAAAATAGTTTTTTTTTTTTTTAAATAACGATTTTTCTTATTAAAATAGTTTTTTTTTTTTTAAATAACGATTTTTCTTTTTAAAATAGTTTTTTTTTTTTTTTAAATAACGATTTTTCTTTTTAAAATAGTTTTTTTTTTTTTTTAAATAACGATTTTTCTTTTTAAAATAGTTTTTTTTTTTTTAAATAACGATTTTTCTTATTAAAATAGTTTTTTTTTTTTTAAATAACGATTTTTCTTATTAAAATAGTTTTTTTTTTTTTTAAATAACGATTTTTCTTTTTAAAATAGTTTTTTTTTTTTTTTAAATAACGATTTTTCTTTTTAAAATAGTTTTTTTTTTTTTTTAAATAACGATTTTTCTTTTTAAAATAGTTTTTTTTTTTTTTTAAATAACGATTTTTCTTTTTAAAATAGGTTTTTTATTTTTTAAAATAGGTTTTTTATTTTTTAAAATAGTTTTTTTATTTTTTAAAATAGTTTTTTTATTTTTTTAAATAACGATTTTTCTTTTTAAAATAGTTTTTTTTTTTTTTTAAATAACGATTTTTCTTATTAAAATAGTTTTTTTTTTTTTAAATAACGATTTTTCTTATTAAAATAGTTTTTTTTTTTTTAAATAACGATTTTTCTTATTAAAATAGTTTTTTTTTTTTTAAATAACGATTTTTCTTATTAAAATAGTTTTTTTTTTTTTAAATAATGATTTTTCTTATTAAAATAGTTTTTTTTTTTTTTAAATAACGATTTTTCTTATTAAAATAGTTTTTTTTTTTTTAAATAACGATTTTTCTTTTTAAAATAGTTTTTTTTTTTTTTAAATAACGATTTTTCTTATTAAAATAGTTTTTTTTTTTTTAAATAACGATTTTTCTTATTAAAATAGTTTTTTTTTTTTTAAATAACGATTTTTCTTTTTAAAATAGTTTTTTTTTTTTTTAAATAACGATTTTTCTTTTTAAAATAGTTTTTTTTTTTTTTAAATAACGATTTTTCTTATTAAAATAGTTTTTTTTTTTTTTTAAATAACGATTTTTCTTTTTAAAATAGTTTTTTTTTTTTTTTAAATAACGATTTTTCTTTTTAAAATAGTTTTTTTTTTTTTAAATAACGATTTTTCTTATTAAAATAGTTTTTTTTTTTTTTAAATAACGATTTTTCTTATTAAAATAGTTTTTTTTTTTTTAAATAACGATTTTTCTTATTAAAATAGTTTTTTTTTTTTTAAATAACGATTTTTCTTATTAAAATAGTTTTTTTTTTTTTAAATAACGATTTTTCTTTTTAAAATAGTTTTTTTTTTTTTTTAAATAACGATTTTTCTTATTAAAATAGTTTTTTTTTTTTTAAATAATGATTTTTCTTATTAAAATAGTTTTTTTTTTTTTTAAATAACGATTTTTCTTTTTAAAATAGTTTTTTTTTTTTTAAATAACGATTTTTCTTATTAAAATAGTTTTTTTTTTTTTAAATAACGATTTTTCTTTTTAAAATAGTTTTTTTTTTTTTTTAAATAACGATTTTTCTTTTTAAAATAGTTTTTTTTTTTTTTTAAATAACGATTTTTCTTTTTAAAATAGTTTTTTTTTTTTTTTAAATAACGATTTTTCTTTTTAAAATAGTTTTTTTTTTTTTTTAAATAACGATTTTTCTTTTTAAAATAGGTTTTTTATTTTTTAAAATAGGTTTTTTATTTTTTAAAATAGTTTTTTTATTTTTTAAAATAGTTTTTTTATTTTTTTAAATAACGATTTTTCTTTTTAAAATAGTTTTTTTTTTTTTTTAAATAACGATTTTTCTTATTAAAATAGTTTTTTTTTTTTTAAATAACGATTTTTCTTATTAAAATAGTTTTTTTTTTTTTAAATAACGATTTTTCTTATTAAAATAGTTTTTTTTTTTTTAAATAACGATTTTTCTTATTAAAATAGTTTTTTTTTTTTTAAATAATGATTTTTCTTATTAAAATAGTTTTTTTTTTTTTAAATAACGATTTTTCTTATTAAAATAGTTTTTTTTTTTTTAAATAACGATTTTTCTTTTTAAAATAGTTTTTTTTTTTTTTAAATAACGATTTTTCTTATTAAAATAGTTTTTTTTTTTTTAAATAACGATTTTTCTTATTAAAATAGTTTTTTTTTTTTTAAATAACGATTTTTCTTTTTAAAATAGTTTTTTTTTTTTTTAAATAACGATTTTTCTTTTTAAAATAGTTTTTTTTTTTTTTAAATAACGATTTTTCTTATTAAAATAGTTTTTTTTTTTTTAAATAACGATTTTTCTTTTTAAAATAGTTTTTTTTTTTTTTTAAATAACGATTTTTCTTTTTAAAATAGTTTTTTTTTTTTTTTAAATAACGATTTTTCTTTTTAAAATAGTTTTTTTTTTTTTAAATAACGATTTTTCTTATTAAAATAGTTTTTTTTTTTTTAAATAACGATTTTTCTTATTAAAATAGTTTTTTTTTTTTTAAATAACGATTTTTCTTTTTAAAATAGTTTTTTTTTTTTTTTAAATAACGATTTTTCTTTTTAAAATAGTTTTTTTTTTTTTTTTAAATAACGATTTTTCTTTTTAAAATAGTTTTTTTTTTTTTTTAAATAACGATTTTTCTTT